>NC_140487.1:83140451-83763451 GCF_964271855.1 Acomys minous
TCACACTGAGTCTATCCACCACCTGGAGATTTGGAACACAGATGACAGAGGTTAACTGTACAGACTCCTTTCCGTTATTTCCTTTTTAATTTGCAGTTGCCCCACTTCAAAAGGAATTCCAGATCAGGCCTAATACGTTGCAGAGTTAAGAGAGAGACTGGGTATCTTAAAGTACAGACCCTAATAGGTCAGCTCCTGCCTTCTTCCTTCAGGGTATTTTAGGAACTTTAACTTGGAACTGAGGTCCAATTCCTCAGTCTGACCCCTGCTAGGGCTCCTTTGAACCCTATGTGTCTTAACTCCATAAATTCAGGCTCCTGTCTGCTTCTTTAGCCTGAGCACCCACATTACACCTTTCTTTGAAATAATATCTCAGCTTTATTCAGAGTGCCGTCAGTCTCCCTTCCAGCTAAATGTCATATGCTTGCTTGTCACTGGGGTATTTCATACTATTTGGGGCATTCGTATGTCATTAAGTACAAGGCAGCCCAGGTTAATTGAAATAGTTATTTTTGGATTGGAAATTATGTTTTTCTAATTAAAGCCGGTCCCCAGAATAAAAATGTCATATGCTTTGTAGTTCATAGCTGTGGTTGTAAAATTTAGCATACATTATCATCGGTGGATCTTCAATACTGATTCCTGGGTACCACCTCAAGACATGCAAGTTTAGCATGCTTCCACCAAGGGCTAGGAATCTGCAATTTTTTTTTTAACAAGAGCCAGACCTATGCTTGCATCATTAAGCTGTTTTTTGTTCTTAAATGCAAAGTAGTATATTTAAAGTTTAAACCTGGGATGGTGCATGAAATCTCCCTCTTTTAAGCACCAGGACACTGATAACAGTCATAAGGGATGGGCTTTCTAAGTAAGTGAAAGTATTATGACTCGTGGTCAAGACCTAACATTCAGTGGCCTCATCTGGTACTGGCTCAAGCAGGCACTGAGAATCACCACCAGCCAGGAGGGTGATTCTATCTCTACATTTTCCTCCTAATTTCCCTCTGAGATATGGACAGAGCTGGTCTCTCCTGTTGTGTTTACTTTCGCAATAGAGCAGAGTCACTTGACTAAAACCCAAATTGGCAGTAGCACCTTCAGCCAAAAAAAACAAAATCCCTCTGTGACATCTCACAGCTCTCAGATTGAAGAGTGGATTTCTCCCATAGGCCCTGCACGATGCAGTGTCTGCCTAGCAAATGTTTCTCTCTACCTCATCTCTTGCTGTTGCTGATCCATCCACCGTGTGTCCCCCGGGCTTCCCAGTGCCTTTCCTCCAAAGCTTAGGCTATTTGATACCTCAGCATGAAACATTCCTGTTCTTCTCTGCAGTCTCTTCTGTCTTCTTCTTACCTGCCATCTCTCTGCGAATGCCCCCTCCTTCTTGAATGCTAGTATAGCTTTGTTTTTGCACAGTGTGTCTTCATCCTATAGCTGTACTGCTTTGTGAGGTCCTCAGTATATTAAAATTATGAGTACTCCTCTGGGGTCTCCCCAACCAGGTACTCAGTTGCAGGTAGCAGAAACTTAAATGTCATGGCTCAGAGGAATGCCTCCGCATAGTCTATGTAGGGAAATGGGGAGGGACCCTAGACTCTTATGGAGGATTTCCAGGTCTTAATGGATTCTAAAGAACTCGGAAGCAGAAGGTGGATTCATGGGCTTAGTTCACAGCTGGCTCCTCTTCTGCAAGACACCTGTGGCCTACAAGGATGAGAGCCCTTGATTGAAATCATCACTCTGTAGTTATCACGTTGTCCCTGTCATTGACTCTCCCTGGAATGGGAAAATGACTTCTTTTTTCCTGGAAAGTTTGGTGTTCTTACCTTTAAGATGGAGAGAGTAATGCTCCAAAGAGCTGGTATGAAGCTAAAATGAGACAAGTTTTATTTTAAAGTGCCCATTGCAGGTTGCTAAGGCAGGGTCCTAACTAGACTGTGATTCCTCTCTGTCTCTCCAGGGAGCACACTGCTGAATGAAGTTTTATTAAGTGAATAGAGAAGAAATAACGAGAGCACACAGGGAGTAGATGGCTATGGACTCTCTCTCTCTCTTCCTTCATAGCAGATTCCTTAACTTCCCTTATCATTTTAGAGTGTTCTGTATTGTTTTGGTAAATACACACACACACACACACACACACACACACACACAAACATATATAAGCACGCACACACACACACACACATACACACACACACACACACACACACACACACACACACACACACACACACACACACAAAGTTGAAGAGAATTTGTATAGCATTTCACAATTTCCCGAAGGGTTACTGTTCTATAAATGAGAAACACTGCTCAGCTTTCCATGGCTTGTGTAGGGCCTGCCCAGGACCGAATCTCAAGTCTTTCCACTGTCATTCTGGTGTGTTTCCATCATACTGTCTTGCTCTGTGTCCTCCCTTCCCTGGTCAGCAGAGTTTCTGACATGAAATGATTCCTGTACACATACACATAAGCATAGAGTGTGGGCCAGAGAGCCGTGGCAGTTTGTGTGAAAATGAACAGTAGAGTGGCCCAGCAAAGCAGATCCTGCTAAGAGATGCAGATGCAGATTTACAGGCAGGGTCGTGCTTAGAACTGAGCGAGACCTAAATTTAAAATACATCCGATTACCCTTCAACCCACAGGCCGCTTGGAACAAGCATGGCTCACAACCCAAACCAGGAATGTTCTGTGGCCTTAAGATTCTGTGTTCTATGGCAGCCATCTTTTCCAGTGCTCCATCTCATGAGGGAGTGCCAAAGCACAAAATTTATGGAGTCCTTTGAGTTTCTGTGGTCACAAATCACAAGACTTTATCAACCAGAAAGGGAAGTTTGCCTTGGAGGGTGAGAACACACTTTTCAGACATAGCGATGGGAATATAAACAGGCCAATTCAATTTCTTTTGGGGTCATGGTTTGTAGCTTTATTGAATGTATAGCATTCCCTTTTGAAAGTCCATAGGACATTTTCACTTCAGAGAATAATTGCCACATCCCATTCGACACCAAGAAATGCGTAATTATTATATCACTTGGTGGTTATTTATCACAGTTTGAATGGAAATAAATTGCTTCAAAGTGAAATCATGTTACATGGGTACCTGTCTGCCCTATTACTCTTTCATTTAATTTTCTTCATTTTAATGTGCATACAAATGTTGTGACCTGTCTCATCTGTCTCCCTCATAATTCTCTTCGATCGATTTAAATATGTTAAAGGAAATTAAATAAATGGGTTAAAGGAAAGCTGAGGAGTTGGAGAACAAGGTTTAGCTGAGAAGGGCAATTTAGCTCTGAATTGGCTCTGTCAGTTTCCGTAGGCTGGGGTGACTCATGGATGTTCCTGCTTAGGCTAGCTGTATATGGTACGAGTGGTGACTGCTAAGTTTTTGTGCATCTAGTGCTATTGATGGTGCCCAGTGATTTCATCCCAACTCATATAGTGCATGGAAGAGCACTGTATTCCTTTCCCACAGCATTCCTCTTCCTTGAGCTTCCCCAATTTGTTTCTATCTATCTGAACCCTAAAGAAAAAGACATGTCTAATTAAATGTGAGAAAAACATGTGGAGGTCTTTGTGCTAGGTGTTTGAGATTTGGGGATTCTTGCCCTCTGACGGTCCTTTCACATTGCTTTCCTGTGCCTTGCATGGATCTACACAACCATGATGGGACAAGGATGGTTTTCCCAGTAGCTAATGGGGAGGACAAAGAGAAGGAGCCAATCATTCTGAGGACCTTAAGGTGGAAACTACTCCATGTGGATTGTGGGGGAGAGCTTATTTTTGCTCCCAAGGAGACGGGACATGACTACTTGTCAGAAAACATGCACGCCAGTAGCGAGGACTCCATCTGATTCTGAATGGAGCCATTGAAGAAACAGACTAGGGAATGAAGGTGAGATGGATGGAGGACAGAAACATGAGGTAGGGCACAGATTTGGAGAGGCTAAGAGAGTACTAGCTGCGTGTTCAAAATCTGAGATGACACCAAAGCTCAGTAACAACTTATCAAAAGCAAAGCAATGACTAAGAACACCAGCTCTGTCACACGGAGGCATGTTGGAGCCTGAGAAAATAATAATCCTAAGATTGTCCTTATTTAAATATTAATTCTTTACAGAATTGTTGGTAAATATCCACCAGCCTAAAGCTTGTAGTTTCACCGTGTCCCAGTCTGCCATCTTGCAGTACTAAGCACTTTGGGGGGGTTTACCGAATAGATTTTCTATTCCCTGGCCTAGATGATCGTCAGAGTGGCTTCGGGTTCTGATATGTTAAGTTTTGTATTTTCTGTTCATCACGTTAGCTACCTTTGATGCAAGCTGGACTCTGCTGGCCCTTGTGAGTATTTCACTTGTGCTTTGCATTCATTAGAGGAGCTTTAGTAGATCTTGACTGGATCAGGTATTGAATAGACCTTGACTGATACTTTGTTTCACATATACGTGTTCTGTCCCTCCAACCAGTCTCTGAGCTGCTGTAGAACCTATGGAAGTGTCAAACCGCACTTACCCACTGACCAGGACTAACTGCCTGTAGGTCTTAGCCAGAGCCAGTGTGGTACCTCTGGGGCCATTTGGAAATGTGGGAATAGGTTTGGTTATCATGGTTGACCAAGGATACTGCATGCCCCGCAATGTGCAAGACAATGACAAATGGTCCTTCCCTGAATGCAATGCAGGTTCTTCAAGAAATTAAAAAAGACCCTCGGCAGGAAACTACTTTTCTTTGATGATTTTTTGTCTTGTTTCCGGGTTCAATGTACTTTAGATGATGTCATACACTTTAATGAAAATGTTATCTTCAGAAAATACGAAAATAAACAAATGAGAGGACTTGAACAATGCTTACCAGCAGGCTTCTCACTAAATTTTTTATTGATTTGTTTGTATCTTAATGAATTAAAAATACATCTCTAGGAATCTGGGCAGCTTTCTATTTTGCACCATTATTCAGAACCATAAATCCTTTTCTATGAATTAAAAAACCCACATCATTTTGGTTAGTTAAAATCTCTTATTTTTCTGGAAAGTCTTCTTAAAGAATAACCTAACATTTTTACCCAAGCACTTGGAATTGGCCATATCTCCATTAAGTAATATGGAGCCAGAAGAACAGCCCCATTAGGGGTGGCTATAAGGCCACAAGGCCACAAGAAGTATGTTGGCTCATAGGCCTTCATCCCAGCAGGCAGTGCTATTCTGAAACCAGGGCTCTTGGAGAACTAGTTTGAGCATACCACATTCATTCTTCTTTGTCTCCCTCTTTCTGTCTTTCTCCATTTTCATCAAATACCAATTCTAAATTTGCACTCAACAGTTGAACCCATTGAGGAAAGCAGGACAAATCAGGGTCAAAAGTGAGGGCCTTGTAGACCTATCTTTGACTAGATTTGCATCCTTACTTCATGCCTGACTGCCTTTGTAGCCTTGGAGCAGTAATGGGCTGATATTCTCATTAAATAATCAAACACATGGGAAGAGCTCAGAAGAGTATAGGTCAATGGTAAGCCTCCACTTAGGATCTGTTTTCACCATAGAGAAGAGCCTATCTAGGAATTATGAGGATGCTAGGATGGCCCCCAGGAGACACATGGGCAAGGGGCACTTAAGTCTTGTTGCAGATTTCCCAAGGATGTGAGAATCAACTCTAGCTACTGTGCTTTCTCCGGACGGGGCCTGATGAAGGGAACTTTCTATCCTCCACACTGCTTTCCCATGATTCTATCACTAAGCCATGTTCACTTCAATGATCTGTGTATATCCACTGGCTGAGTTAAGATGGTAACCTGCACAGAAGGGAAGCACTTGCCTTAGTCCTTCCCATGCCAGGGTTGTTGCAGGTTGGCATTAGAAACACATTACGTCATAGTTGTTAATATTTTATATGTTCCAGGCATTTTCTTGGGCCATAAGTTCTAAACATTATTGAGGGATAAGCATTCATGGTTATTTAAATCAAACGGGCTACTTTAGGTACACCCCCCTTCAGCTCTTTCCTCACTAACTGTCCTTAGGTGAGCCAAGGCAATGCTCATTCTCAAGTCTGCACTGTTGACCTCATTTTGTCTGAATGTTTCTTCCATATAATTAATTGGTGGCCCCTTTAGAAGCTGACCCCAGTGACTGATTTTCCTTCTTTGCAGCCCCATACAGAACCGATGCTCACCATTGCTCCTTCTATTTTCATCTCTCACCCCCCTCCTTGTCCTCAGTTTCTTTTTTCTCTTTGATGTTATTGTTTTGGGTACCATTTGCTGAGCCCTTACCCTACTTATGTGGAAGCTAAGACTCTGCTTCTCAAGAGTAGAACCCACACTAACTACAGACATTCATTCAACAGACCCCTGTTTTGAGGATGACATCCACTAATCAAAATAGACTGACATATAATACATATTTCCAAGCACATAAGCACGATGGGAACTAATTTGGTATGTTCCCCAGAAGTTAAGCACGGCTATATATGGTCTACTTGTTCCACTTCTGGGTATGTGCCAGAAAGCAGAAAACATGAACTCATAAGGTACTTGCATATATACGTTCATAGAAATGTTATTCTCAATTTAATAAACATCTGAAGGCTGAATATCTTTGAATATTCAGTGTCTCCTGACTGATAAATACATGAGCAAAATGGGGTGCATCCACACACTGAAATACCATTCGACTTAAATGAAAGAAATAGAATTCAGACATGGGTAATACCATTAAAGATACTTGAAGGCTATGTGCTAAGAGAAACAAGCTAGACAGGAAAGAACAGAATAGCATCCACTCCACTTACAATGTTTAAAATATTTACTTAAGTGTTCACACATTCATGTGTATATAAGGGAGTCGGAGGGTGGTGGAAGTGGAGTGCCTGTGCCATAGCACACCTGGGCAGGTCAGAGGAACACTTGCAGGACTTGGTTTTCCCCCTTCATCATGTGGGTGTCAGAACTTGAACTCAGATCATTTGGTCTAGACGAGAGTGGCTTTTCCTGCTGAGCCATTTTTTCCAGGCTGCAGTTCCACTTCCATGACGTATCTAGAGTAGGCAAAATCATAGGCATAGAAAATAGAATAGAGGCTACCAGGGTTCAACAGGAAGAGACTATTATTTTTTTTAAATGAGGATAAAGTTTCAATTTGGGATGATGAAAAACACTCCAAAATAACTAGCCAGTGGGGTTATTTAATGACACTGAATTATGTACTCAAAATTACTTAGAATGGCAAAGTTTACATTCTATACATTTTTACAGTATAGAAAACTTGAAGAATTCAGAAGAAATAATAAACCTCTGACAGGGGAGAGTTTGAAGATGTGAATAAAGAGGGGGCTGGTCTAAATGAAAGAGGCTGAACAAAGATTGGAGAAAACATGTCACGTGATTCTCCGGCGCTGGCTGGAGGGTATCTTGGTAATAAAACTGTTTGTGTAGAGTGGTAAAGCTGGCCAGTGTAGTGCATGCATGTGTATATATAATTATTTATTATTTGTGTTGTTCTGGGAATAAAACCCAGGGTCTTAGGTAAGCCAGTTAAGGACTATACCATCCACCTTATAACCCCACCTTCAATGTAGAGTATGAGCCACGTGTTAGGCCTGCATTTATTTTCTATATAACCTTACACAGAAACCTAGCTTCCCTGTGCCTCGCCCCTAATATGTTTATAACAAGATCAGTCATCCCTCTGTTATTTGCTATAATGAGGATTGGCGTAGTAATGTTCAGGAAACCCTCCGGCACAGGGTATGGTCATAAGCTGATCTCTAATCAGTGATATGAATCAGGCTATTCTAGAGGTTTTGCCCCCCACCTCTTTCACTCATTTGTTTGTTGGTGCCTGCGTCACTAGATGTTTGGTATATTCCTCTTATCCTGGCCTGGCACTTGGAGACTACAGAGTAAATAGCTAATAATAATTGGTTTCTGGATCTATGGTTTTTACTTAGGCAATATGAAAACATACAAAAGCCCTTTACTTTGCTGTGCAGACACCATGAGCAAGACAAGTTTTGGAAGAAAGAGTTTATTGGCAGCTTACAGTTTCAGAGCGACTCCATGACCACGGTGCCAGGGAGCACATTAGGAGGTAGAGAGGCAGGCAGGAATGGCTCCGCAGTCATATCTGAGAGTTTCCAGCGTGATCCACAAGTATGAGGCAGAAAGAGGGAGCTAACTGAAAACGGCCTCTGGATGTTGGAAACTTTAAAGCCCACCACCAGTGGCACACCTCCTCCAACAGGGCCATACCTCCTAATCCTTCCCTGACTGTTCCACCAGCTAGGGCCAAACATTCAACTGCATGAGTCCGTGCAGGCTGTTCTCAGCCATATCATCATACAAGGCGGTAGACCTATGTTAGCTTCCTTCATTCCACCCGTCAGCCATCCACTGGATCACCAGAAATGATGATGGCGTTCTCCTCATTGTTAAGATGCTTATCTTTGAACAATCAGACGTTCCAGTAAAAACACGAAGGCGGGGTACTCGAGATTTGTAATGTCCTCCTATATGCATAGAAAATCAACTGCAGCTGGTTTCTTATGAGGAAGAGGTCTGAGAGGGATGTAGACACAGGTCCTCTGGCAGCATCGCGGAGTAGACACCAGCAAAGATGTGTGCACACCTCCTTTTCTGGGACTTCATGCCTTCCTTTCTCTGTACATGCTCTATACAAGTTTCTTTTTTTTAAGAACATCAGTCAAATCAGACCGCGGTCTATCTAGAAACACTCATTTGTGTTAGTTCCCTGGTTACCATACATATAATCATCTGCGTACACACCCCCAGTTTCTGGAAGGTAGAATTACAAAATAGGAGAGAACTGTATTTATCCCCTAATACTCTCTGGATTCTGGTTGAGCTGGGCGAATGGGAATCCATCTTTGACCTGGGAGTAGGTGGGAATGAAAGAGCGACTCTTGAGTATTAGGAATCCTAGCTGCTGCCCCCTAGTGGCCTGGAGTGAGTTTCACAGCTCCTGCAAGGCAGCCTCCCCATCCTGGCTCCTCCCAGGCCTCTCCAGGGTTGGCTTCCTGAAACTCTCAAAAAAGAAAGTGGTGATGGAACCCAGAACAACATCACTGGTTAGGTCTTTCTTCACATGCTACACTTGTGTAAAGAGACTGTTTCCCCAGCTCACCTTGAACCTGCACCCCATCCCCCATTTGCTTGGCTGTTTGTGCCCCTGCTGGGCGCCTGACTGCCAGAGATCCTAGGGATTTGGGCCGAAGTGGTTTCCCACTGTTTTTGGCGAACCTTCAAAACAAATGACAGGGCCTCTTGTACACCTGGAACTGTTTCCTTAGACTTTTGTGGTATTCTTTGTAGATGGCTTTGTTGGCTAACGCTAGATGAAAGTGGCAGGGTAGTAGTGAGATGTGGAGTGAAGGCCACCTTCTTTATTTACCACTGCGTAGCTGGGCGTCTCCTTTGACTCTCCGGCCCTTTCATTTCTAACTGTAAAGAGGCATAGGAGCCCCAAGTGTTTTCTTGTGCAGGATTAATTGAGTTACAGTAACTGGCAGAGCAAATGTCCAGTAAATGCTTCATCTTTTTTTCCGTACAGAAAAAGAGTCCCTGGTATAACAATTTGGAAATGCCTCTTGAAGTCCTTGGAGGAGCCAAGAAAAGAACCAGGGTCGGGCATCAGGGGCCAGGAGGGCTCATAAGCGGGCTCCAGGCTGGTTAGCTTTCGTGTTGTTTCTCTGTATTCCTTCTGCTTTCCTGTAAGCCACGCAGACAGTGGCAACAGACAGTGCCCTCGGTCATGACTGATGAGCTAAGACACTGTCCACATCTCAGCCTTGTCTCCTGTGCTTGCGCTCTGCCACGCATACTCCATGCCGGGTTTTCCTTGGTCTTTACTCATCCTTTTCCTTCTGCTCAGAAACTCATCTCTAGCTCAACTGAGTAAGCATCTGCCTTCGCTTTGGAGTCCAGTGCCCACAGACATACTTGTCATCTTTCTTGTTGTAACAGAGTAGCCGAATGACACAAATAAACGGAGGGTAGAACGCCGTCTTCCATTCACCATTTGAGAGTGCAGGAGGGCATGGCAGAGTCGCCATGGCAGAAAGAAGAGAGAGGTCATGGGTCCAGTTCAGATTTAGAGATGAATACTGATTCTCAGCTGATTTTCTCTGCTTCTCCTTCCCATCCAGTTGAGAACTCCAGCCCGTGGGATGGTACCACCTCGTCTCCCAGTGGCCATCCCAACAGAGAAAATGACACCTTTCCTCCAGCAGCCATTCTTAGGAGAGGATGTGGCCGCATGGGCATGTCTTCTGTCTGTGATGAAATTGGTGGCCCCAGTCTTGTTCCGGGACCCATAGCTTCTGCGTACTCATGGGTGCAATGGCAGTGCCATACCTAGATGACAGCATTTTTGGATGATATTCTTCCCCATCCTAAAGCTTTTCAATTCCTTCTGCCCTCTCTTATATGATGGTTCCTTGGCCTATGGGGCTGTTGTTGTTGTTGTTGTTGATGCTGATGTTGTTTTTAGGGATGCTGATGTTGTTGTTAGGGATGCTGATGTTGTTATTAGGGATGCTGATGTTGTTGTTGGGGATGCTGATGTTGTTGTTGGGGATGCTGATGTTGTTGTTGGGGATGCTGATGTTATTGATATTGGTATCTTGCTTAAGACTGAGTGCTCATCATTAACTTGTTTGTAGCACTTTGACCAGGTATGAGTCATTCTATGAACCATCATTCTCTGCAAAAAGACACTCCTCTGCTCCAGGCTGAGAGCTGCACTGGCCTATTGGTGTAATTATAAATACTTAGAACTCAGTTTGACAACATGTTTGTTTAGTGGACTGATTAAAATGTGTTTCCCACTTGGGTCCATGATCTCCCTAGTGGAAGGCTTTTGGACAGGTTTAAACTCCATCCTGTAGAGCCAGACTCAAATTCAGTCTCAAAGCAATTGGCTGTCCTTAAAATAATTGTGCCACTGTTGCGCCAGTGGGCACATATTACATGTGCATTATATTGTCACATGCATGGTTGATAGCCGGGAGGGGCATGCATAGTGCCTGCTAGCATGTGAATGTAAGCCAGTAGGGACAGTGTCTCTGAGTCCTGTGACCAAAGTATGTGTTGTCTTCAGCAACAGTCTTGCCATCTAGTTCAGGTAGGCAATCAAGAGTAATAGCAATAGTGTGTGTTCTTTTGATGGCCTCTGAAGGCCCTCTGGCCAACAGTTCATAGGGAGGAATCCCCCACTTTTCACTCAAGTGCTGGACTATAACCCTTTGACTATGTGAGCTATGGTTTTCTTCCTCATTAAGTTCAGGAACTGATGAGGTTTTAATGAGCTTTTTTGTTTGTTTGTTTGTTTGTTTTGAAACAGGGTCTTGCTCTATAGCCCAGACTAGCCTGGAATGTACTGTGTAGCCCAGGCTAGACTCAAACTCCTGGTGATGGTCCTGTCTCAGCCTAAGTACAGAGATTATAGGCATGACTGTTCATGCATACTTTAATGAGTACTTTACAAATTGTGGATTTTATTTTATGTGTATGAGAGTTTTGTCCACACACATGTCCGTGAAGTGTGTATGCTCCTGGTTGGTGCCTGAGGAGGCCAGAGAGGGTGTTGAAACTCCTTGAATTGGAGTTACAGGCAACCGTGAGCTGCTGTGAGGGTGATGGGGATTGAATCTAGGTCCTCTGGAAGAACAACTAATGCTCTTAACGGCTGAGCCATCTCCAGCCCTTAAGAAGTACTGTCCAGTGTCTAATGACCTCATTCACAGGTAGGTGAACAAGCACACGTGCAAACTAGAGTCTCATACCATGACTACCACAAAGCAGGAAAGTCACCTTCCTTCATTAATGACGCCTGTAAAGTCAGTACTTAGGATGGATTTACACGGACTTTGCAGTTACAGTAATCTTGTTGATTTCTTGATTTGAAAGAAATTAGAAATTGGCTAGAATGAAGACCTGAGAGGAAGGTATGGAGAAGAGAAAAAAAAAAGTCAGAATCAGACTTTGAGCATAAGAAAGTTTTGTATCTTGAAATCTTGATAGTGTGGCGTCATTTCCATTAAGGGAAATGGTACTTGAAATCTCTGGTAGTCTCATTGCTTTAAAAAGTGATGCATAATTTTTACTGAGGCAGCTGCTTTATCCACCGCAGGTAGAGAAGGCAATGAGACATCAAGGAAAGATACCACCCAAATTCACCTTGGTGAGATAAATGTGTTTATTGAGTTTAATTACAGTAATATGGGTGAAGGCTATTTATAGACCCAGGGGTGACTCTGGCAGGTATACAACCAAAAAATCCACTCCACCTATGGTGGAGTTCTCAATGCAACTAGTAATCACCTGTAAAATAAAAGGCCACACTTAGAAGCTCTTCTCTGTATTTTTTCTTATTTTGCCTGTCTCTCCTATCAGCTAACAAATATATAGGAAATGTCTCTAAATGCCCACCTTCATCAGATACACACTATCTGACCATCAGGGCCTTATACGCTGTTAGGAAACTTTCCACATATAAATGTAACTGCTAAATTATTAATGCTTTTTAGGCATTTTTAGATATGATAATTGGTAGCTCCAGGCTCAACTTCTATGTCTGTGGTGAGGGTACGGAGGACTTCAGTGCCTTTTATTGTGACCCAGATTCACAGAAATGTGAGTTCAGGGCAGGATATTTAAAAATATCAATCAGGACTTCTTTGCTAATTGCTTCTCATGTGCCTAACACCATTATGGGGTCTGAGGGTGAGAGGCGAAAGAGGAGTGAATGTGATTCTGGTCCTTAGTCCTGGCTCTCTCATGACCCATAAAGAGCTAGCTAACTTCTGTGTCTCCTCTGAAAAATGTGGGGTCAGAGTGACAGCTACTTCCTCCCTGGATTGTGAGCAGTAATGAAAATTTCTACTGAGTGCTTGGAATCTGTCTCAGGACATAGAAAAGACTAAATGAAATAAGCTTGGGGTTTTCTAGTTCCTCCATAGGAACAACTGTTCAGTTACACATGAAGTCTTTATGTACTTATTTTTATTTTAGTTATGTGACTAAGTATGTGTCTGTAGATGACGTTATACACTTGAGTTCAGTGACCATGGAGACCGGACCAAGGTATAAGGACCCCTGAAACAAAGTTACAGGTGGTTGTGAGTCACCTGACATGCTAGGAACCAGGCTCAGGTCTTCTGCAAGAGCAGTACGCTCTTGACCACTGAGCCATCCCTCCAGCACCTCAAGTGGTAGGGTTTGAGAGTAAAAAGACCTGTAAACCCAATCTTGTCTTGAGACAGCTTCCAATCCACAGCAGGGATCAGCAAACACAAGTATGGGAGCCAAATCCTTAGTGCCCATTTTCCTACAAAATTTCTATTGGCGGAACTGAATAGCTGCATAATAGCTAGCATGGCTTCCAAAACCTTAAACACATTCCCTAAGGCCCATCACAGACACAAACAAACAAACAGACAAACAAAAAACCCAAACCCTCTGCCAGCTCAGAGTCTAAAGAACCTTCAAGAACAGTGTCAGCGGAAAGCAGGCATGGGGCATGCAGAAATCTCAGCCCCACCACAGTCATGCAGAATCTGGCTTGGCATTTAATGCAATCAAGGGGTCATTTGATGCATAGTAAAGTTTGTTAAGCACTGATGCAGCAGAGAACTCTTTGATATCTGCTCACTGATCCAATGCACAGTGTCGGAGTGCAGGGCTGCATAAGGGCCCTTTCCTGAATATTTAGTGTCAGTACCCTGACACAGTGCTTTCTGGCCAATGCATTACTTGGCCCTAAAATGATGGTTTAGAAGAGAGAATTCTACGTTTAAAAAATTCTTTTCTTAAATGCATTTATTTATATATATTCACTTTACATCCTGATCGTTGCCCCCTCCCTCCTCTCAACACGCCCCCCCCATTCCTCAGTAAAGGGGAGCTTCCCTACCCTACTTTTATCCTTAATTGAAGAAACCAAGACTCAAGGACGGGGTGATTTTTCACAGCAGCGTTCAGATGGCCTATGGCTAGCTTGAGTTTCATTCCTCTTCGACCAACTGCTATTCTCTCACTTGTCATGATCAAACTCTGCTCCCCAAAAACAAAACAAAGGATGGAGCAAGGAGACATTTCACACAGAAATCTCACAGCATTGGCTTAGTGCCTATGTCTGTCAGACTCCATCTCAAAAACAAAATCGACTAAAAGAATGGAAAACAGCAAATCGAATTTCAAGAACTGGTTACAAAGTGAAGGGAAAACCACAAGGCCATCAGGAGATTGGGGGAGGCACCCAGGCCGGGGTGACAGCAGGAAATGACTGCCCTCCTTAGGCAGGAGGAAGAGAGTGAAGGACCAGTTTACTGCAGCCCCACAGGAGCTGGGACCTGCCCTTGAGCACTGGTAGACCTCCCCAGTAGACAATCTAACCACGGAAACACAAGAGCTTTGTGGAGCTGCCCAAGGTAAGAGATAAGGGAACAAGGAAACACTCCAGCTAGCACAGCCTCTGGTCTCTGCTACCTAGTAGCTAGAAACTGGCTAACTAGATCCTGGGCAAATGGTCAGACTTCAGTAATGCAGAGCAAGCCAAGAACAGTGTACCAGAAGCAAATCAGCCAGGGGAGGGGGGTCATAAAATGCCCTGTAACCTCTGTGTGCTGGGAACCACTATAGTAAGGTATCCAGATAGCCTACAGAAAGTTTCATGCCCTAGTTGGTACTCTCAGATTGCTGTTGTCTCTAAAATTCTTTTCTCTTTGTGCCCCCATTGGATGGCTCTTTATTTAATAGTCACATTCTTAGCTCCTCCTCTGCCCCTAGGTGTCCTTGGCTGCACTGGCCTTTGGGTTACATTCTCCACACCTCCAGGCTCATATCCTAGCTCCAGTGTTGTAGCATCTGTATGCCTTGGACATTTTGAAGAGGCTTTAAAAAGGGGTCCTCTGTGACAAGGCCTTCAGGCAGAAAAGGGTGGTTTGGAGCTCTCAGGCATACAGTAGAGGACAGATAAAGCTGTGGGGATTGGAGGATGTAACGTCCCCAAATAGTTAGACTTTATTCTGGTGGGAAGCCATTATAACATTTAAATAGAGATGAGATATGACTATATTTATTTTATGTGTACCTCATTCTGGCTGCTGGGTGGTGCCTGAGTTAGAAGAAACCAAGGTGGGAATAGAGAGACCTTTTAGAAACCCGTGACAATAATCCAGGTGAGGTGTGACAGCTGGCTGGTTTAAGGAATGTCAGATCTGGGGGAGGATTGATATGAGAGACTGAAGCAACAGCTGTCACTCCAGTCACTTCTCTTATTTTTCTTAGCAACAGAGACTTTTATTTGAGGGCATACTCTCCTCTTGGACTCTCTTAGGGTCAGTGGCTCTGGTTTTGTTTAATTGTACCCATTCTCTTCCCTTCATGACTTTATAAATTTAGAAAGTAATGTGATAAGCTTCTGGAGCCTGCTGGGGCTGGTGTGAGTGGCACCTAGGGGGGATTTTCGTTAACTACACCACAAAATCATTTCCAGTTGAGACTGAGAGAAGAAACTAGCACAGGCATCATGGTAGCCATCTTGGGTGGTTGAAGGGCTTGATAAAACAGATAAGCCAGTCCTCTGGTGGGGTAAAATCTTGTCTTCAGAGTTTCATTGACACTTTTAGCTACCTGGAAATCTGTAGTATGAGACCATAAACAAACAATTTAAGCTATTTTCCTAAGAGATGTGGAGTATCAGCAAATCACAGGACTTTGTAGCTTAGCTTCTTGAGTGGGGCAAGTAGACTAGGGCAATCACTGGATTGTTGGGCCATTAGATAGAGCAGGTTGTAATAACTAAGATGAAGACTCCATACAGATTTATTAGTCTTGACAAAATGGTGTGGATAAGAACATACATGTTTAAGAACATACATGGACTTTGCATAGTATGTAGTGCATGGATGGGTGCTGTCTATTTTTATGCCTGGTAAATGATATCTCGGTGGCTGGGGCTGAAGTCTGTCGTTTGCTGTCTCTGTGACCATGGGCATGTTGCCCTCTATTTGGGAATTTCAGTAGTTAAGCACATGGGGCTAATGCTCCTCGATTCAAAGAGACATCAGAGAAGACAAAATGTACTGAGCAGATGGACTGAGCACACCTCTCACCATCTAATGGGCTACACAGAGAGTTTAGCTTTCTGCTGGGCCATGACTGGGAAGGACCTGGGGCTGGTTAGGAAGGACCACTAGGAGCCAGCCCTGAGCCTCAGCCTGAGCTTTTGGCTGTCAGTGTTGCATAGATCCTGTATCTTTTGTTGAAGGCAATGGTTTTGGAAAAGTAAATGAATAAAACTCGTGAAAACATAGTGGCTTTGTTGAAGAGGGTAGAAGGTAGAGGGACTGAGAACAGCCTCTTTCCTCTGCCTCCCTTCCCCTCTGAGGGGTTGGAGGGTAGGAAAGGGACTGCAGATCTTCGTGAAAGCAGCTTGGAAACTGCTGATCCAGACAGGAAGGACTGACACCATAGGCTGCGGGTAGCATGAGCCGCCCAGGAAGAACACAGTGAGGGGAGCAAAGGGCTAATGCCAAGTCTACTCATGTAAACCAGTAATTCAAGCCTCTCTACCCCTGAGGGAGGAGCTCCTATGCATCTCTAGGATACTGCTAGTGTTACTTCTTCTGGGAAGGTTCCCTGAACTGTCGCAGGTGTGCTTTCTCCATCCCCTGCCAGAGAAACTGTTCGGCCTTGTTAGTCTACTTGCTTGCCTGGCTCTAGCCTGGTGTGGGACGTCATCTGCATGCTTAGTCTGGAGCTTGACAGTTGGCTGTCCTGTGCCCCTAGCCAGGCACCCACACTGCAGGTTTAGAGCTATGTATTAAAGCGTGAGTGATGAAGGAAGGGTTGAGATTCCAAAGTGTTAAAGGCTCGGGAAGAGGAAACCCAAACATGAAGACTCATCCATCACACAGAAGAGAGCAGCTTACTGGTATATGAAAGGACCTAGGTGCCTATGAGATATGAGAGGTTCAGTAAACTGTCCTAGTCCACTCAACTTGCACAGCCTTCCCACCCCTCCCTTCTGCCCTAACATCCTGCCAACACACCAGCATAATGACAGGCAGCAAAGACCTGTTGACACAAGTGGGAGCCTTCCATCTTGACTCTGCCTTCTTAGATTTCAGCATTCCATCAAATGGGTTTTCCTGACACTGCTTGGCATTGCAGCCACACAGCATCGGCATGCTGTTCTACATCAGCCAGGCACCTCCTCCTTTTCCCTCCCTGGCCTCTCCCATGCTGCTTCTTGGTGTCCAAGATCAAAGGGAAATATCATTCAAACTGCAGATGAAGAAACAAGGCTAGCTGCCTTTGATGTCGGGCCACGGAGGTGTGATCGGGGTGATCGGGTGCCCCCCTGCCTTGCTTCTGCTGCAGATGCAATTTGCCACTGTGATGTTGAGTCTGGGTAATTGTTTCTCACACCCAAACACGGCTAGTATTTTTGATTTAAGTGTACATTTTCATTTGGCTAAATAAACAGTTCCTGTCTGCCCCCAGCAGACAAGGGTCCTGAAACACTGGGTACTGGCATTTTCATGAAAACATAGCCCAAGTAATCAGGAAGACCTAACAAGAGGCCATTATGTAGAGTGCGCCCTTTTTTTTTTTTTAAACTTTCCCTTTTATTGGAATGGTGTAATTTCAGTTTCATAAATACTAAGAGGTTTACCGCTGGGCACTGGGGCTATACATCTCATTCACCTCGGAAATTAAGGCAGCCTTTCCCTGCAATGTTTCTCTTTGTCTCTAATCTCACTTTCACTGCCTTTAGGAACTGAGCCAAGATGTAAAGAATTCAGACCATTTTATTTTTTTACAAGGTTAGATTGCTCATGATTCCTAATAGAGAACACTGAAAACCTTTTTATTGAGGGGGCAATCTTTCCTCTCATATATCTCTCCTTCCAGAAACAGTTACCATCAAAGACATTAACACAAAACCTTAATCTTTGTTCAAGATAATAATTGTCATGGTAATAGTAGCAGTGGCAGGAAATGTCACACATCCATAAACACTTTGCACAGTCTAGGCGCCATGCGCACATCATCCATTTAACCCTTGCCTTGGCTCTGCAAGGCACTAGATCTTCAGCTTACAGAGCAGAGTACCAAGGCTCAGGAGAAGTGAATGTATTGACCAATGGGAGAAGCATCCTGAGAGCCCTGGCTTCTCTGTTGAGCACCAGGGCTGTGCTCTTCCTCAACTGTAATGAGGACAGGTGGTCTAGGTTTTCCCAAGTGCATCAATTGCAACCAAGTCAAGAATGAGGATGTAGCAAAGCAGGGGGCCAAGACCCCATTTTTCTGAGTGAGTGCCAAGTTGTTCCCATGCCTTTTCCCTCTGTAGCATGTCATCTCCACTACCTGGGTCTTCCTTTACTGTACCGGTTCCTTCTCAGGTAAGACTTCCGTGCTCCCACCATACCCCCTCTCCCACACTGGGTGACTTCGTGGCCTGTCTTCTTTCATGGCTTTCTTGCACAGTACTTCAGCCTTGATGACTGTCATTAGCACCAGGGTGTGAACTCCCTGAGGGTGGAGGAATAGCTTATTTGATGTTGTATTCCATTGTCTGACAGTGCCTTGATAAGAGACATTTATTGAATGAATGAATGAAAGAATGAATGAATGAATGAAGTAAATAAGTTTAAAATGTGGTGAACAACCTCCTGTGTCACAACTCAGGAAGTTATTCAACCTTATTCCCCCTCAAAGTGGGTGGGTCATAGTTCTAGATTTAGACTTTGCTTCCTAGAATAGGTGGCTCTGGCTTTCCTGTTTCTCATGATAGGGTAAGAATGACAGGTGTCTATCATTCCTTCCTGACAGAACTTTCCCAGTGGATTCCATTAATAAAGATACGAGCAGTGTCCCCACTATCTTCACTCGTTAGTAGGAGACGAATTTCCTATAGATAGGTAAATGTCCACATCACCTAGCAAACAGCACATGCACAGTAAATGCAAATCTCCATAGATTCTTAAGGCAAAGTTCTTCCTCATAAAACATCCTGCTCCTCTGTGAGGTGGAAAGGAGGTTGGGGGGGGGAGGAAGAAGGGTGAGGGGAGACGGAGAGGGAGAGGCAGAGGCAAAGAGAGGGAGACTCAGTCTAAGATTATAAACGTCCACTGGGAAAAAGTGGGACCCTCACATTTGCCTTCTGAGTCTTGTGGTCTCTGTTTTAAACTCTGGTTTTAATGTGACCAGAAGCCCACTTTCTCTTAATCTCTTTACTATTAAGGGGGGGGGGGCTGTTTCCAGAAAGAACTTTTATGCAGCTGTTAGGAGAAATATGGAGAAAATGCCCACAGGACAAAGAGTATTAAAAAACAGCCACAGGTTGCATTTCTCAGCACTTGCAGACCAAGAGCAACAACGAAGGCAGCTGCCGTAGTCAGTCTTCATTCTGCTCCATGTCCTGGGCCATAGTGGTGTTTATTCAATGCTTGGAAGAAGTAGAAGTCTGAGGAAGGCATAAGGCAGCTGGGCTAGCATCTAGCCCAGTGGATGCTGTCACTTGGGTCTGGATAAGTTTGTGCTAATTTCCTCTTTGCTCGACCAACAGCTTCCCGCTCCACTCCTTCCTCCATCTCTAACCCCCCCCCCCATGCCTTTCCCTCTAGCTTCTTGCTTGGTGCGGGAGGGTGGGGGGTACGGGGGTGTCAGCTGCTTCCTGAGATATAGAGAGCAAATGCCCTGCTACTCTGCCTGAGGTGGACAGCCCGGCCTGCAGCCCACTGGCTCTCCAGCCCCTCAGTTCCAGTTTCTTATGGAGAAGGAAGTGAAGGAGATCCTGTATAACCCACAGCTAATTTGCCCAGCAAAGTGATTGACATTCAATAAGCCCCACCAATCCTGGGAGCTCTTCCCAACTCCAAGACTTCTTTAAAAAGCTCGTGTTTGGCGGAGTGACCTAATAGGCAAATAATGAGAATTAGTATGCAGGAGATCACAGAGTGGTGATCCTTTCTTTTCAGCCGCAGATTGACTCATGTTAAGTTTTCCTTCTTGAAGTGGGACTTCTTTAACAGTTAATTGGTTTTAAGAGGGCCCAGCTAGAGAGCAATAAAGCACAAACACAGTTATTGAGTTCCTATTACAGCGCCAGGGAGACGGTAATAGCCGTTGTCCGTGATCGTGGGTGTCCGTGCAGGACCTTCTGCAGGCTGCCACGCTGAGTTCCCATTCCAAGCGTGGCATATGAGTGTTGTCCTTGCTTTCAGGTAACCATTATGTGTTTGTGAAAATAAGGGAAGATTAGCCACTTTGCATAAGATCACATGGCCAGGAGGTGATTGTCATCATCTATGGCCCGTGGTTTGTATTCTAGCCAGAGGAGCCAATGCCAAATGCTGAAGCACAACTCAGGGTGTGAGAGGACAGCAAATAATTCCAAAGTGAGTTGTATTTGGCTTCGAACAGTGCACAGGGATTGCTGGCTAGAGAACAGAAGGGAAGCCCACATAGAGAGAACAGCAGGGCAAGTGAGAGAACCCATGTGTGCATCTGTAGGAACAGCGGGCAGTGGCACAGTGTAGGACTACATGGGGTAGGATGACTGGGACAGCATAGAGTGGGGGACACTGGCCAGAGGGGAGAACATGAGAGACAGGTTGAGCCTTAAACCTCCAAACTTCAGATTCTGGCTAATGAGGCGCCACCAAAGTATCAGAGTACCCGGTGATGATGTCTTTCTCCATAGGACCAGGCACTAATAACGGGACCGTGGAGGGGGACAGATGGGGAAGGCTCCGCAGAGTGCTTTCATCACTTCAGCTTCATTGGCAGGTGGAAGACTTCAAAACAGGAAGTAAACTTCCACTAAAGGCACCTGGTGTTGAGCCAGAAGCTTGGTGCTTGGTGGTGGCTTCATCGACAGCGCAGGGCACCCCGCATTCAGGACTGTACCCCTTCATTCCTGCAGAACCTCTTTGAAGTGGATTGTAATGAGAGCTATCGTTCTTCTCCATGCTGGGTAGGCTCAGAAAATAATGATGTACCACTGGCTAATGAAGGAGATTTCTAATATTCCAATATTTTACTGGAAATGAATGATGACATCCCAATAAGAAAACTAGGGTGGCGTGGGGGTTTAAGGGGATCCCAAAATATCTGTAGGCCTCTCTCTCTCTCTCTTTCTCCCTCTCCCTCCCTCCCTCTCTCTCTCTCTCTCTCTCTCTCTCTCTCTCTCTCTCTCTCTCTCTCTCTCTCCCTCGACTGGTTGCATTTTAAAGTCAGGTTTTATATGGTGTTTTAAATTCAGAGCAATGAAAACACCAAGTTTACTTGAAGCCCTCACCCACGCAGGTGGTGGCAGCTTCACGCTGCCCCCCTGTTCTTTGAGTAAGCTTTCATCCCAGAGGATCAGATATCGGATCCCACAGGGACACTGGGTAGAAAACCAGTTCCCACATCTGCGCTGTCTGTACCGGGTCCCACCACGCCTGGGGAAGAGGCAATTTCAAGAGCCAACGTTCTTATAAAAAGGAGATTCATTTCCCCCCTCCTGATCAAATACCATTTTTCATTTCACTGGCCTTGTTAAATGCCTAATATAAAATCCCAAATGTATTCTACCCATCTGCTTTTGAAGGCAATCTCACAGTCATGTAACAAAACGCACCTGTGTTATTAACCCACTGTGCAACGGTGGCCTTTACAAGCACATGGCTTTTCAAACTTATTTCTCCCAGAGTAACTATTATCATTTTTTCCTGAATTTCCCATGACATCCTATGTCTATGTGGTGTGGTGTGGGGTCGGGAGGAGGGGGGGAGGGAGGGAAGGAGAGAAGGGGCAGTGAAGGGAGGGAGGGAAGGGGACCTATATGTATATAAATAAATCTCCCCTCAAAGCACCTATTTCTCTATGTTGTAGAGATGGCAGCTGAGGCTTGGAGCAGGCAATAGAATTGCTTAGGGATCAGCTGATAAGTAACTGATGGGTATGGCATCAGACCCAGGACTCTGGAATTTCAAGGCCAGGTTTTCCCACAGAGTTACATAGCTTCCGGAGAGAATGGTTACAGCAGCTAGCTTATGCTTAGAGGCTGGGACATGTGGCTCTTGTTATGGCTTAAGGCAGGGTATATTTCCTCACTAGTACACCTTTGAAATCAGGACTATTTCTGAGCAATCCTGATATACTTCTGTTTCTTCCCTGTAGGAAAATGGGAGAGTTACTACAGATATCTGCATAGATAAATATATACATATATATGCAGCCTACACACACACACACACACACACACACACACACACACACACTCATGCACACAGGCACACAGGCATGCACACCAGACAGTTTGTAGGTTGAGCTAAGGCTTTACCATTCTATCCTGGCTCCCTTTCATTTGGCATGGGAACCATTATATTCCTATAACATCTCTCTCTGGGAGGAGAGAGAGAGAGAGAGAGAGAGAGAGAGAGAGAGAGAGAGAGAGGGAACACCAAGATGCTAGACAGTGTGGCTTGGTGGTAGAGAGTGTTTGATACACCTCTAGTCCCTGGGTTTGTTTGCCCAGCATCACAGAATAGAGGGCAACCATCAAAACACTGTGGAGAGCAGGAGCCTATACTGATGAGTGTTGACCAAGGAAGAAATCTGGGCCCTCACCACCCCAAGACAATACACTGAATCAATGGAGTCTGTTGTTTGGTTTTTGTTTGTTTGTTTGGGGGTTGTTTGGGGGGTTGTGTGTGTTTGTGGTGAGCTTTAACACCTGTTGTAATTGAAAGAACAACAACAACAACAACAACAAAAGGAAAAATAGAATAAAAAATAGAATCACTTGCTATAGTCGTATTTCTCCTACAAAATACTCTTTATTGCTGGGCTAGGAGGAAAAGAGATGTACAGAAATATTTGTTCCTCCATTCGGGAGCTAACAAAAAGAAGCCGAAGAAGTTGGGTCTTGTGCAGTTTTATTGACATCTAAGAATACCACTTATCAAAAATCACAACTTAGAGATTTCTTGAAGTGGGTTAATTTTCTCCTCTAAGCCCACTTGACTGGTTTTCACCAGAGAAGAGTAAATTTCACAGCTTTGAAAGCCAATCTTTCTCAGAGTCTCCCACTAGCCACAACAACCACATGAATCTCTGCCCTCTCACGGCTTTCAGAGGGTGATGTGATGTCTGCACTCAGCTTGCCAGGCCTGTCGTAATGTGCTTCTCAGTTGTGTCCTGTCCCCTCTGTTCACAGGCTCTGGCAGATCTCAAGTTTTAGAATGCTATGATTTCTTTTCAGGCAATGTTTGTATTGCTGTTCCAATGTCTCCTGCTGGTGGAAAGTGAAGCAGGACGTCTTGGCTCTTTATTGTTTTTAATCTACCACCCTTCTGCACCCTTCCAACGCCCCCAGCACTAAGCAGGAAAGGAAGCAGGATTGAGGGTAAGGAAGTGTCCTTACCATTATACTACTTCCTGCTGATTTGGGTTGTTGAGTTCTTTGGGGGCAGGCTTGATCTTTGCAGACAGGATATCCAATTTCTTCTTCTCATCTCTTTGTGTAAGACCACTTGACAAACCACAACCAACAGCAGCGGCAGCAGCAGCAGTAGCAGCAGCAGGAGGAGGAGGAGGAGGAAGAGAAGGAGGAAGAGGAGGATGAGGAGGAAGAGGAGGAAGAGGAGGAGGTGTAGAAGCAGCTTCTTCAGCCCTTCTCAGGGGTCTCATTTATACAGTGTCTCAAGATTCCCCAGAATTCCAAATGTCATACACTGCAGAAAACTATCTGCAGCTGGCAGAATCACGCCCTTACTAGAGCATGAGGCAAATCACAGTCAGCTGCTGTGGACAATCTGAAGCAGCCCCATATCCCACACCTGGGAGTAAAACAAAAACATATTCCCATAACATTTCTGTGTTTTTAAATAAACCAAAAAATTCTCACTATGGGAAATTACGCTCCGTTACTGCATACTTGACTGCTGACAAGACAATGCATCCACGTGTCTAACTTCCATGGGAAAATATAGCAGATCCCACAGATCACGTTTCTCAGGAGAAAGTACATCCAAGCAGGGGAGAAGAGAGATGAGGGGCTTATTCTTTGATTGCTATTTAATATTCAAAAGTGGAGACTGTTCTTTCCACTACATTTTTCTACATATTTTTTTCATTGACTCCTTTAATATGTAATATGTTCTATCCAAAGAATTGAGGTTACCATCAAGCTAAACACTTAAATGCAGACGTGAGGCCATCTCATGTTTCCCTTTCCCTCTGCCAGGTTTCACTCAGTGACTGCTCATCAGCCAGGTGCTGGAATGAGGCTAGTGGAGAAGAAAAGCCTCAGATGAACAAGCATGGACAGGTGTAGAACAGAAGAAACAAGTTCCTAATTGACTGGAACCACACTGCCTGTATCTTACTACTTGTTACTGAATCCTGCCAGTGTGTTTTGACTGACACCGTCAGTGTCTCCATTTTATGTGAGGAAACTGAGGCTCAGTTAAGTGAAATGGGCAGACTTAGGGTCACATGAACCTTATGAGCCTCCAAACCTGGGACCTGCAGTCAGGAGTCTTCTTCTCCTGGTGCTCTTTACCCTGCACGCATCACCTAGCATCTTAGTCTGTATCACTTGCTAAGATCTATTTCACTGGAGGCTAATCTGTGGCCCTTTCTCTCTTGATCACCACTTTGGAAGTACTGAGGGATAGGAACAAACACAGGCTTTGGAGTTCAGTAGAGATGAGACTAAATCTGAGAATTGTCATTTGATAGTTCTGTGTCTTTGGCATGTGGCAGTGTTTTCTCCCTTAGGTTTTCCAAACTATCCAGGGCTTCAAGATTTGGCAATCTTTAACAGTAAGGAGTGGTTACTGCTGCTGGTGCGACACCGAGCATCAGTGGCAGGATGGAACATTCCCTGGGCTGATGTCTTCTTTTCACTTCTCCAATGAACAAAGCTATATGACCTGACTGTGCTCATAAGTGACAGAACTTTAACCCCAACTCTCTCTAGCTCCAAAGCGTTTTTGGGCCTCTAGGTGAAACTAGCTTTGCTAGCACTCTGCATCCATGAAAAAAGAGAAAAGCAGCCCAGTTTTAATATTAGCTTCAGTGTTAAGAGCCTTCTTGTTTCATCTCCATTTGTCTTAGAGTTTCAAGTTGATTTAATCTTAAAAGCATTCTTCTTTCTCTCACTCCAAATTCACATCAACATCAGCAGGCATTGCCTCGGCAAGGTTACAGGATAAGCTTGCTGTTCTGAGGACATCTGCATGTAGGAAAAAAACAACAAAACAAAACTTTTTTCTCTCACTCTTGAGCATAATCTTGTGAAAACACATCTGTTGTTCGGGCTGCCTACCTGGCTGGGTTTATTTTTCTGATTTGGTTGGAAAATGTGCTGCGAAGGTATGAGGGAGAAAATTTCACGTGCACTGGAGTCATGGACCCATTGTGTAGTTAGAGAAACCACTTTAAATCTTGATTGAGTTATAAAATTTTATTGAAAAGATGAGAAGACACCTGTAGCTCAGAGTTCTTCCACTTCAGGATGTAAGGGTCCCTGGGTGCACCTGGAGTCTTTTCTGATTCAGCCACTAAAGTGCAGCAAGACACCAAGGTCTGTGCATGGGAGATGGCTGTTGGATCTCCCAGAAACCTCCTTGGCAACGTCTTCTCTCCTTTTCCCGTAGTCAGAGCCTCATTCATACAGTCTCTTTCTTTTTTAAAAAAATTAATTTATTTATTCTTCACTTTACATCCCAATCATAGCCCCCTCCTTTCTCTCTTCCTGAATATTCCAGGGTCTGGGGAAAGAAGGAGGGTAGTGGTTAAAAACTTAGTATCTTATCATTCATTGATTGATTCATTTTGGAACAATTATGGAGCATCTAGTATATACCAAACACTGTACTAGACACTAATAATCTAACACCTAATCTTACTGAGCTTTTTATATGGAGGCTTACAAAGCAAGGGCGCCTTAAAATATGGTGGAAATGTCAATTATTACTTATTATTCATCATTCACGTCTTCATTTATCACTTTTGAGTGCTGATCGTATGACAAGCCACGTTTTAGCTGTTAGTTAGGAAAATAAAAATAGACAAATGGCTCTGCCGTTGTGAAGCTTGGCTGTTGGTGGAATAGACAGATAAGAAATAGAATAAAGTACAATTAAGTAATAAGAATGAGCATTCTCTTAAACAAACAATCAAGTGTGTGTGTGTGTGTGTGTGTGTGTGTGTGTGTGTGTGTGTGTATGTGTGTGTGTGTGTTGGGGGTGTTGATGGGCTTTTTACTCTGCCAGGGAAGCAGAAAGGGATTTCTTTCCCTCCAAGACAGGGTATTTCTGTCATAGCCTTGCTGTTCTGGAAACTGCTCGGTAGACCAGGCTGGCCTTGAACTTATAGAGATCTACCCCTCAACTGCTGGGATTAAAGGCATGTGTCACCACCACCAATCTAGAAAGGGTTTTGAGTCTTGGGGAAGCCCTGTGATGATTCTGGGGTCACAAGACCTACAGTGTCTCCCGGTGGCACTGTGTCTGGTCTAGCCCACATCTTCTTGGAGACTTTGCTTGATCATCTTACATCTCTGAGTTTTTGACTCTTTCTCTGATTCTCAGAGAGGCTTGTTGACCAATGTGTCACCTCTTAAGACAATAGCAATAAAGAGAGAAGTTTCTCAAATGGGTTGCCTTGCTCTCTCATCCTCTACCCAAGAATGACTCTCATGTTCCAATTCTCCATAAGGCCTTGGCCCTAAGAGTTTCATACATCATGAGTGGTGATATGCAGTCAGATGTACCTGAAATCCTGCTTCCAAAAACTAAGTCTAGGGAATAGAGAAATTGCTCAGTAGTTAAGAGTGTAAACTGCTACTGTTCTTACAAAGGACCTGTGTTCAGTTTCCTTCACCCACATTGGGTGCCTCACAGTGGCTTGTAACTCCAGCTCCAGAGAAACCAATGCCCTCTTCTGCCTTCTGCCAGCACTTGCAACATATACACATACCCACCTTCATGTACACATTATTTCTAATGTAGTAAAAATAAGTCTCTCTCTTTAACTATTTTTTTTTTTACTTCTTGAGATTGTAATACAATTAGAACATTTCTTCCTTCCAACTCTCCTATATACTCCTCCATGCTCTCTTTCAGATACATGGGTTATTTTGCATACATATATGTTTATGTACATGTATAGACACATATACATTACTAAATATAACACACTCAGTCTGAATAATGCTACTTGTACCTATGATATAGGCCTGACCATTTGGTATTGGACAACCAGTTGGTATGCTCTTCCCTGGGGAAGGCTATCTCTCCCACTCCCAGCATTCCTCGGGACTGATACTCATGGCCTTCCCCCTGTCTACTTTGGTATGCCTATTGGTGTTATCCTTGTTCAGCTCATGTTTGGGCAGCCATGTTGGTGAGACTTTATGGGTATAGCTTCTGGCATTCCTTGGGGACACAGGCTCACAGTAAACGTAATAGATCTCTTTTTAAAACACCGCATCTACCTCCTATGCCCAACTCCAGCTGTCTCGTGGGGGGTGAGGAACAGACCCTCTCTGCCCAGGCTGTTGTAGACTGTGTGAGCTCCTTCACTCTTCAGTGATCCCCAGTTGGACTTCCCCTGCAAGGAGCTCTCAGCATGGTCTTTACTGTGTCTGCGCTCCTGCGACTGGCTTCCTTCATTAATGTAGGCGATAGCAGTCTCTTCAACTCATGGTTAGCACCTCCCACACGTTTCCATTGCGCTTACCTCCTTTCCTTTCCCATTTACAGGAGTCCTTGCTTCTGTTCCGTTTGAGGTAAGGAGGTGACTTCACATAGTCTTCTGCCTTTGGGCAGAGAGCCACAATGTGGGCAAAGTGTATCCTGGAAACCTTCGTGTGTGTTTCCTGAAGATGGGCTTAGTCTTCATCCCTTTCTCTATCAACCTACTTGATTTTCACATTGACACTGTGAAGTCCGCATGCCCATCATGCTCATCTTGCAGATATGAAAACTGAGGTGTTAAGTGTCCTCTTCAAGGTCACCAACTTGGGGCTATCTCCAGCTCACACCCCTAGAACAATAGGACAGTAAGCCTCCAAAGACTTACAGCCAAAACGGACTGCCTCAGTCTGTGTCTCTCTAGGTCCTGCGGGAGGCAGATGAAATGCAGGGACAGCCTCATCCCTAAGATAAGGAGGTACCCTATGCCAAGAAGCAGGTGACAGAGAGGTGACACTCTGGGCTCTGCTTACCTTCTCTGATCTACTTGAATTGGTCCCCTCCCTGGGGCTGCCAGCAGGTCCAGGAAGAGATTTACATTGCCCACCTCAGAGAAAGTCACTGCAGAAAGACAAAGTGAGTAATTAAAGGGGAAGAATGGAGCCTCCTGCGGTTGACTGTCAGGTAAAGGCTTAACAACACTCACATAGCTGCTTGTTGCAAAGCTGGTCTCGGTTATTTTCCACTCACCATATCTAGTCCTCTGTGAAGAACCCAGGTACCACAGGTTCTGAGAGGCAAGTATGAGTTTCAAGGCTGCCCATCTGTCTTTTCTCTTCCTTTCTGAAAAGCACGGGCTTTGAGAAATAGTGGGGGTGCTCAGTCAATTAGGCTGCAGCACACCCATTGATCTTTGGGATGCTAAGGTTAGAACAACAATTACCCAGCCTGTAATCCGTCTCTACCTTGCTCTCTAGGGCTGCTGCAATTACTAGAGGTTGTCAATGCCTGCTTTTGTTCCTCCAGTGTCTTTCCCTCCTGCTGTTTCTCTTTCCTATCTGTCGCTGTCTTTGTCTTCTTCACTCTCATTATTTTCCTGACCTCCCTTCTTTCCTTCTCTTTCCTCTTCATCTAGGGAGTAATGAGCCCACTTGGTCACTTTTAAGGCTCTTCCATGCCTTGCTGTGGATTATCTGCTCAGAGAGGTGATACCACCATGGAGAGGAAAGCTCTGTGAACCAGACCGGCATGGATTCAAATCCTGGTTGTTGGTTTGTTTTTCCATGATGGCCTTCGGTTTCCTCCTCTGTGAATGGACTGGATCAGCATGTGACTGTATTTGGTACTGGCTAGTAGCAAGGGATTTACTGGATGATAATGTATATTATCACTGTTATTTGTTATTCTCTGTAGAAAAGAGGTTTCCATAGAAGTAGTCAGAGCCCCATTAGGCCTTAACTATAGGAACAACTATTGCTTTATAAGGCTCTGCCTTCCCTCAGCCTGAGTCAATAATGTGCAGCCCCATTGGCTATTAGGAGCTCTGTCCTTAAAGCAAGACAACAAAACAGTGGTCTGCCACAGGCAAGAGTGCAGTTGCCCAGCTGAAGTAATTCTGGAAGAATCTCCCATAAATAGCTCTGAAGGCTCAGGCTTTTCTGAACAGTTCTCTGTGCGCACTCTGACCATCTCCCTCTTCCAAGTTTCTTATTGGGGTTGGAGGTCAATTGAGCCAGCGAGTGGGATGGTAAATGTGACTACTTATGGCTCATGGTATAGATACACAACTGTCTTCATGCAGCAGATCTGAAGAAGTGTGGCTCAGTGGGCATGGCTCTTCGTCATCCTCATGCACATTGTTCCTCATCTGAGCAGTTTGTTGTTAGGGTGGAGGAGCTGAGCACAGCCCTCAGAGGTCTCATGGTGACCTGGATGCTTGGCATGGATGTCTGCTTGGTAGGAAGCAACTCAGCATAGAGAAACTAGGTGTTTGTGGCAGATGACAAACCTAAAACGAGAGGCAGCATAGCTCTGAGGTCAAATGTAAGGAAGGATCATGTCTTTATCTGGATCTATGTCTCTGGTATATGTATTGGCTTTTACCTTGGACAAATTAACTAATTTCCATGTGTCCTCATTTTTTCATCTTTCAAATGGGTCTTGAAATATTAGTACCTGTTTCATTGGGTAAAGATAGTGAATAGATATAAAGTATTAGAACAGTCACCATCCAGGTAAATCTTTAGCTCAGTTTGGTACTATCATTGTGTGTGCATCTTATAATGCATCTGCTTTAATGCCCCCTCATTGAAGCCATTACATTTTCTTGGGTTCTCTGGCTATATTTGATTGGACCAAGGGGGGGGGGCAGCAGTTTTTGTGTTGGACTGATTAAATTTCTAGTTATTTCAGAATTAAATAAAGGTGTGTATAAACATGTGTGAGGGAGAGATGAGGGGAGAGGCTGAGTTATGAATATTGGGCAGAAGATCTACAGGGGAAACATCTTTCCTTTCATTTCTGCTTGGGTGGACTAGAGGACCTGCGCAAGAAATAAAGATGGGTAAAGAGAGACCAGAGACAGAGTCAGTGATGGGGGCAAGATAAGAGAGACTGAAGAGCATGAACGCAAGGAAACACAGGTGGGATGCAGGGCGGGCAGCTTGGTAGTCTCTGGTTCCAGTGTGTTTTGGTAACCCAGCTGCATTTTGGGCAGGTATTCTGTGTCGTTACAATAAATCTTCCTGAACTTGTGTTGCTATAGCAAACATTCTCAAACCACGGTGTTCTGATACTCCACAGGTTCTGTTGTCCTGTGCTCAGCCTGCGTGCTGAGCAGTGGGTTCCGCCATAGTCCCACCTTTCATAGAGGGTGCCTTTATTTTAACTTTAGCTGAAGACATGAATATGAAAAATTATGCACTGGTTGTCAACTCTCCTGCTGGAAGTGACAGAGATTGCTTCTTACAGTTTCAGTGATCCAAAAAATGCACATGACCACATGCATCTTTCTAAAGGATGAGATCTTCACAGTGATCAATTGTAGATAAGGCACACCAGAATATTTTTGAACAACCACTTTTCCTCTCACCCTACTTAGAATTGATTAGATTAAATTAGCGAATGAAAGTGCCAACTAACACAAATGGTTGGAAAAGAAAGCCTTAGTTTCCTAGATGACTAAGTGAAAGGTTTTATGGGCTGAGCTGTCAGTGCTTTTGAACCAGAAGAAGGAACAGAAGAAAAGAATAGAAGGGTGGATAGTTTTGGAAGCTGGGTCAAGGATATGGTATTGAGCTTGGCTTGGTGATGGGAACCTTTTTCCTGGCACTTTCTTGGTTCAGTCTTTCAAATGAAAGTACACATGAGAGGGCCGGAGAGATGTCTCAGTGCTTGCTGCTTTTGCAAGAGGACACAAGTTCAATTCCCAGTACCCACATGACAGCTGAGAACTCCAGTTCTACGTGATCCAACAATATTGTCAAACACATGAGCACACACACACACACACACACACACACACACACACACACACACACACACACACACCTTTGAAAAACTGCACAGGACCAAATACCATAAAAAGTGGAGTCTGCATTCCTGTTTGTTAGGAGCAAAGTAAGTCTATGCATGGCTGGCATCTAGCAGAAAATGTAGTATTGACTAGATGTTTGGGAAAAGTCAGCTGCCCTCCTTGTGTCTTTATACTGCAGATTTGTCTTTTCAGTTCTGTAGAAGAGCTTTCTCCTTATTTTTTTTTCTGGAGAATCTCAACATTGCTTACTCCACAAGGCCAGAAGTTATATTTACTTTTGCTTTTTGGTTTCTTCATGCCTAGAATAGTTCTTAGGACAAATAAATGTTGAACAAAGATTTGTGAAGAAAGTGAACTGGTGAGTTTAATATTAGAAAGAGGAGAAGTGAGGCTCCTTTCAGTTTTACTCGTGTGACCAGGTAGGTGTCTACTACTTTCTCCGCCATTGTTGGTATGAAGGAAGAGGAGAATGAAGAGGTGTTTGGCTGGCTATTATGCTGGTCCAGCCATGGGGGTGGGGGTGTCTGCCCAGCTCACAAGCGCATGCGCACTGTGCCTTGGCTTCACCACCAGTGTTATGTCCCACCTGGTCATTCTCTGGAGTCAGGTTCATGATTTATGACCATTTCTACCCTTTTCTGGAATCACCTGTTTGCCCAGAATGAATGCCATGTCCTATGTGATGGTACCATGGCCTCCTGGGCATGGACTCTTGGAAGGTAGCCACAGACCCTTCACTGTTTTTCATTCACAGACCAGGAGCATTAGAGACTTCTCCCTGGTTCCTTATCACCAGAGAACCATTTTCTCAATTGTCGAGCAATAGTTTTCATTCTGAGTGTACACAACACAGAAGAGGACTTCCTTTTCTTCCTTCTTCATAAGCAACTGCAGGCTCCCGAGGCCTCAGGTTGCTCTGACCACTCTTGCTGGACCACTTGGGCTCTTCTTGGCATCCCTGGCATCTTCACTTCCACATCGCACCGCACTTCCTTTCTTTACAGTCCCATCCACATCCCTTGGCCACAAGGACCAATCCATGCTGGTGACTTCTCCATGGCCTAGGACCTTCTTAGCTCCAGGTTCCAAGTGCAAGCTGGGCACCTCTACCTGGAGGACCTGTAGGTACCTGTTCACATTCACCATGATCATACTTCCTTTTAGATAACCCTATAAATCTATGTGCTATCTCAGTGATTGGCAACTCCCATCACTCAGTCACAGGGGCCAAAGCCCAGCTTGTCAGCTCTGACCATAATGTTTCCTCTTTCCTTACTCAGTCACCCTCTCTCATCCTCTTCTTGGTTGTACAGAGATGTGGCTGCAGCATTCTGTCGCCCAGGAGTCTAAGAATACAGTATTCCTCACCTGAGTGTCCCAGCTCCAGGCCATTGCCAACTTCACATACATGCTCTAGAACCCCAGGCTCCAAGTTTTGCTTTCTCACATGTCTCTCCTTCGTAGTAACACAGTGAATTTTCTAGACTTCAGTTTCCATGTTACCTTGTTTGTACTTAAAGTTTCTTTTATGGCTTCTGCAGAGTGAGTGGAGCTTGCTTAACCTGGTGTGACCCAGCTCTCAGGATTGTCACAGCCCTGTTCTTAGATCTCTCTTCTATAAGCAGCCCTAATTGGGCTGCTGTGATGACTGGCTGAGCCAGTCCTTGTCATAGGTGACACTGGGTATTGGAATGTCTGACATATAGAAGCTGATCAATAATACCTTGTCTGAATTCTTCTTGACCGGGGTGATCACAGACACTGGGGTAGATTTCTCTTTTGTAAGCTAAGATTGGATTGGAGCGTTTCTACCTGTTTTCCCTTTGCTCAGACAAGAGATGATCACTGCCCTCCAATCTCATCTTTGCTATGACAAGTAATGAGGGCAGTGCATTTGAAACTGTGTTGGCTCCCTGGTGGCTGGAGCTCTAGTGCCTAGCCTACTATTGAGCAAAGTCTCTCTCTCTCTCTCTCTCTCTCTCTCTCTCTCTCTCTCTCTGTTCTTTCTCCTAGAACCCCAGGCCTGAGGTTGAGATGCCTGCAGAAGTGGGAATGAATTCCTACACTGTTGGCTTTCAGACAACACCAGCCATTCCTCATGTCTCCATGATGACTTTTCAATGGAGATTTGGCCATCGGGCTTAATGAAACGTGTGTGTGCAACCTTCAGAACATGAGGGGGCCTAGGCCTGGCTTTAGCTCTTGCTGTTGCATGACCAGTACAGGTTGTCTTTCTGTGTCTCAGTTTCTTCAACTCTGAAATGGGCATAGTGTTCTGTTTCTCATTGGACTTATAGAAAGATCACAGTAAAAATGTATCACCCAGCATTGTTTTGAAATGAACACAGCACTTATTGGTGTTAGGTGCACTGTGGTAAAAGCATTCTGCTTGGAGCAGAGTCCCCTTTCCACTCACTTGTGGACCAGGGTTTGTTGATTCTAGAAGACTTGGTTTTAAAATAGGGTTAATTTCCTTGCACATCTCACTGGATTGCTGTGTATGTGTTCTTCATAAAACTGTCAAGTCACAGTGATAATTACTGTTCTCCAGGCTAATAATGCTACATAAACTCATTCATCTTTAGTAAACTGTAACTGTGAATACATTATTCTTAGATGCCCGTGACCCATTTAGAAGCCTTGGGCAAATTAAATAATCTCTTTGTTTCTTTAGGTGTGACATTAAAAGGGTGAGCTTGGTAGACACTTAAATCAACCTAGGGACATGGTCAGAGCGCAATGGAGAGTGGCACCAAGTACTGAGTTATGCATACCATGGAAGTGAATGAATGAATGAGAGAGGGAATGAATGAATGGAGAAAATGATTTCATGGGATGGTTATAAAGTGCGTGTGGGATGTGAAAGTGCATTATAATGCTATAGAGTTATGCCCATGTCAGGAATGTTATTACATGCTACAATAGCATGTGACCAACCTTCCTCAGTCTCCTCCCTCCAGAAGCACCTCCTTCGGAATGGCTGTGTGCTCTAACGAAGCACACATGGGCTGGCTACACTGAGCCCTCGGGGACCGAGGCCACTGTTGATCATGGAGCTTGAGGGTGACGTGGGTGCACCGAGAAAAACCAGCAGCAGCAGCCGTGTGAGAAGTGCCTTTGTTCTCTCTCCGTTCCCATTCATTCTCACGCTGTCAAATGTTGACCCGCAAATCATGGATCCCTAGTGCTTGTCATCAAAAAACCTTTCGTTGGAGTTTTTGAATGTTCCAGAGGTTGGTGCATATTTGCTTCTAGGCTTTGATTGTCCCTGACAAGTGGTGAATTGAATACATTTGTTGAAATGAAGGTGAATTAAGGAAAGAAAATTCCCTAGCATAGATCTTGTAAGTACCCCTGTAAGATCCTCCTGTCTTTCACACTGTAGGAAGAGGGACCTGGAGGCACTTCCACAACTGCCTTGTTTCCTCTGCCACACCCTGGGAAGAAGTCTGTGTTTGCACCTCTCCAGATGATACCCTGGCTGTCAACCAAGCATTGCACTTGCCTTCAGAGAGCTCTGTCATAAGCCACTGTCATCTTGCGGTGGATGGTACCTCCATAGTCCTATCTCTGCCCTTTGGAAACAGAACCACATCCCTCTCCCAGGTTTCCAGTTTCAAATGCTTGATAATTGTGCGCTTGTCCTTTTGGGTTATTTTCCTCAGGCTACGTCTATCTTTAAATAACTACTGCTAAGTTCTTATGTGTGAAAACAATACACAGTACAGGTGAGCTAACTGACATGCCCTATGAGCCATCTTCAACCTTTTGAGCTTGTTTTGAGAGCAACATTGTCATCTACAAGATGCACAGTCAAGAATTGTACACTGAGGTTATGAAAGAGAGATTGCAAAATGGTATTGTCTTCAGTGAGTTTATGATTTTATGGTAAGGGGTACCCACAGCTATCCTGGGCTTCCTGCTACTCGTAGGTCGCAGGCTGGATGGATGGGCTGGTTGGTGTGCAGAGGAATAAGGCAATACACCCAGCTAGTGGCTGCAGAGACGGGATGTGCTGGCTTCTTGCTCTGCATTCTTAACCTCTCAACTTAAACTCTTTGCTTTGGGGGAATGGCACTGGTAATGTAAGTAGAGGGTGTAGTGCCAGTTGTTGGTGGGATGCTTGCTGCTGGGTTTCTGGTCTGCACAGAGGTCTTGCTGCTTGTAGAACAGAACCCTGAAGTAATCAGGAAACATGCTCCTCTCCCCTGTCTTCACTAGTGGAGCTCATTTGCTATCGTATTGCTCTATAGGGCATCCCTTCAGCTATGGGAGAGCCTACCCAGATGGCCTTGTGCAGAGCAGGGGAGACAGATATAGGGGTGAAGCCGGCGTTCCTATGGTCATCATTACTTAGGCTTCGGGAGGAATACAGTCGCAGCATCTCTCATTGCACAGCTTGACATAACTTACATTGTGAACTTTATCACTAAGAAGCTGACGTTATATTTAATGCAAGATTTGTGGGAGGAGAGAATTATCCCAAGTGGACAGGAGAGGAGAGGACACTTCCAGAAAAGGGGAGAGAATGAGCAAAGCCTCGTGGTGGTGATGTCTAGGTATAAGGCGTGGCAGCTGCAGGGTGGAGCCAAGAGGGCAGGCCAGAGAGCCAGACCCCACAGAGCAGGCAGCCCAGTTGAGGAGTTTGTTCTGTAAAATGAGGACACTGTGGGGCTTTGAAAAGGAGAATGACACTGTTCAGTTCTGTTTGAAGAGCACTCTGCCTGCAGAGTGGGAAACAGACAGGTGGAAAACGAGTGATCAGGAGCTCAGCGGGTATCTGTGGAGCAATTCATGCACCTGCAGTGGGGCGCCACATGTAGGAACACTGCCAGGATCACACCTGGCTACGCTGCAGTGCAGTAGTCATGTTGCCACCTGGCAAGCTGGGTGCCAAGGGCTGTGGCCTTACTTCTCACCAATTATGCAAGCTTGGCCAGGTCACTCAATCTCTCTCTGTCCTGTCTCCTCATATGCGACATAATATAGGCAAAACATTTAGAACAGGCTTTGGCACATATTAAGTGTTATTTTATAACCGGTGTGTGTGTGTGTGTAGACCTACCTCTGCTCTCTTTTTATTTTTTGAGACAGAGTCCGTCACAGAAACTGGAACTTAGGAGTTTGGCTGGACTTGGTGAGCAAGCACTCTCCAATCCGTTTTTTGTTGTTGTTGTTGTTGTTGATTTTTGTTTGTTTGTTTTATTTTTTTGTTTTTCCTGTCTCTGCAGTGCTGGGATTATAGACATGTGGGCCATGCCTGGCTTTTTATATGATTATGGAGATAAAAACTTTACCAAATGGATCATCTTCTCAGTTCCTATTTCTATTATATTTACTTATCATTATGTATGATGTGCATATTGAGGGTGGGGAGAACTGCTACAGTAAAGATGCAGAGGTCAGCGGACAACTCTTATGGACTCTCCCCTTTGACCTTTACATGGGTTCTAGATCTTAAACTCAGGTCATTAGTCTTGATTTACAACTTGACCTGCTGATCCATCTTACTGACCCTAATATATATAAAATATTATATGTAATTATATAGTATATAATTTATACCTATTTGGATATATATCACGTTAATTATAATTATAGGAATAAAATTATAAAATAATAATTGTAATTTTAATATTATATTATTATATATAATATACATTATATATTGTATATAATATACCACAATATAATATTAATACTAAAATAATATTATATGTTATAATACAATGTATAATATATATATATACTTACATGTGGTATATTTTGTGTATTCATTTTCACATGCATGGATAGACATGTTTCTAGATGTGTATGCATATACATGAAAATGAAGCCCCAAATTTGGTGGTTCATATCTTCCTGGATCAACCTCCACTTTACTTATTGAGGCAGTGTCTTGCTGAACCTAAAACTGAACTCTTGAGGCTACTGTGGCTAGCTGGCTTGCCCTGGGGATTCTGCACCTCTGCCTCCTGAGCCCTGGGTTTAGAGGCAGCTAGCACACCTGCCTTCCTGTGGGTTCTGGGTGTCTAAACGCTGCTCCTTGTGAGGGGGAGGGGAGCTGATCCCAATTCTCTGCTATATTTTCAGAGAGAGAGAGTGTCTGGGTGGGTAGTGTCTGTCTCCTGCTGTCAACTCCTGCTTCCTTCCTCTCCCCAGGGATACACTGCAGGCACAGATCACATGCTGGAAACCTGTCCTCACCGCTCTGACTGCTTGTAACTGGAGTAGGTGTCCAGGGAGCCCAGCAGCCTGCAGCCATGCCCGCTGCTGTTTACTCTCAGCTGGGCAACCACTGGTTCTGCCTCCTATCAGCCTACCTGTCCATTTTCCTCCTGGAACATATCATTCTGCTATTGACTATATTTTATTGCTTGTTTCCTTTCACTCCCAGATTCCTTTAGTACCGTGTAAAGATCTTTTTTTTTTTTTTTTTCAGATTCTATTTTGGCCAGCCTTTTGTGATGCAATTATATAGCATGGTGACTTCAGTTAATGCTACTCTGCTATATACTTGACATTTGCTAAAATAATACGATTTTCTCTGTTTTTAAAAGGTTGTCATGTTGTCAGATTTGGGGGGAGGCATATTTGTGGAGCATGCTGACTACATTGCACACCTAGAGTCCTGTCAGCCTTGAAGGCACTCAGCACACTGAATTAAGTGAGTATTATGTAATAGATTGGCTAAGCTCACCTGGCTTTAGAGCCTAAATATCCAGAGCTTAAGTCCTGGCTGCAGATGACACTTCCTAACCAATGATCTTGGATAAATTTTCAAGTTCTGGGCCTACCAGGGTTTTGCCTAAGGCATCCCTAGCACGGAGAAAGGCTCTTGGTAAATCCTAGCACCTCATTCAGAGTAAGCATTTGCTGCACATACCTCTTGTTATCAGTTGCTCTGGCTCCATGTATCTTAGAACTTTAGAAGGCTAGTTCGCATTCTAGCCTTCAAGTCCCTTATAGAGCCAGGCGTGGTGCTGAGCAGAAGGGAGGTACAAATTGGAACCCAACTGGCAGATGGGAAGTTTGTCCTTCTCAGCTCTGTAGGGCAGGAAGTGGCTTGCCTGCCTTCTGATAATTCCACCATGCCTAACCCAGCATGGGCCATAGAAGCACACACTCTGCATGGCACATTAAAGAGGGCGTTTGACAAGGATGAGTTTCAGTCTTGTCAGAATGCTGAAATGTGGTCTCCATGGCGACTTCCGGCCCAGCAATTTGAGGAAGGTGCTTCCAGACCCCATAGCTGGCACATTGAAACCTCCAAACGTGTGCCATATTTTTGCACATTCCTTAGACAGATTGTGGGCTGTGTGTTCGTTAATTAAGATGAAAGTTAATTGGTCCCAGCAAATAGCTTGCACATCAGCTTGCAAATTGTGTACCTAAGGAGGCCCTGTGTTCTTTCTTTCCCATCTTGGGTCTCTGTAGCTTAGTCCTTGGCTCCTGACTGTTTCCAAAACCCTTAAGCTCCCGTCTTTCTCTAATAGTTGAAAATTAAAGAGAAAGTAGGGTTTGAAATGGAATTTCCTTGGCTTATTGTAAGTCTGTTCATGCTTGCGGATTGGGAGTAGAAAAATAAGCTCTCCATATGTATATTAATACATTGTAACTTTAAACAATGGTGTTGCATGTGTGGTTTCATCTATCCCTCACTTCCTGACTGAGAAAGGTTTTCTTGGTAAAAGTATGGAGGACATAGGTGACAGAGGTCCAGTCTTGCCTTTACCTCTTCCAAGCTTTGGAATTGACAACTTGCATGGACTTTCCATTGGGTACATTCCCAATGTAAACTTTGAGCTGACTCAGCACCTACCTCAGGACTGCACTGTGGGTAAAATGAGGACCAGAAGGGAAGTGTCCTCAGCGGGGTTTCTGTGTTGGTTGTTGCTGTCAATATTCGCTGTCTGAGAAGACTCTCTTGCACTGTGCCATCAGAACCTAGCTTATGGTGATCCCAGGCTTAGGGACAGCTACATGTATGAATGGGTGTGGTGATTTGAATGAAAATGGCCCCATAGACTCCTATGTTTAAAAGCTTGGTCCCAAGTTGGTAGCATTGTTTGGGGAGGATTAGGAGGTGTGGCCTTGTTGGAGGAGGTGTATCATTAGGGGTGGGCTTAGAGGTTTAAAAACACCTTTTGCATTCTCGATTAGCACTGGCTGCCTCATGCTTGTGAAACAAGATGGAGGCTCCCAACTATAGCTCCAGCACCATCCCTGTCTGCCTATTGCAATGCTTCCAACCATGATGTTCATGGACTCTAACCCTCTGAAACTGTAAGCCCCAAATAAGCTCTTTCTATAGGCTTCCATAGTCATGGTGTCTGCATAGCAATAGAAATGTAACTAAGACAATGAATCAATGAGTTGACCAATAAACAAAGAGTTGGGCTCTTTTTATGTCACTTTGTGACATACCTTGCTTATCCAGACCCAAGTGCAAGATCTTCTGGGCCTCCTCGGTGAATAAGAACATCATACATGCTAGCATTATGATGAGCCATACATGGCTAAGAGACTTCCAAAAAGGCCCTTGTGTGTCTAGATAGACCTACCTAGCTAACTGGGTATGGGGGAAGGGGAGCTTGGATTCTAGTGCAATGGCCATTAGCTTCATCCTGTATACAACAAGAGTGGAGAATGTGACCTAGGCATGTTTCTTTATGCTTAATTATGTGTCTATAGACATTGTTGAGCAGTTAATGGGCATGATGAAAAATGGGTATATTAAAGAAAAATATGGGGTTGTAGAGAAAGAGGGAAGCTGAAGGCTACAGGAATTATGGAGTGCTAAGCTTCCAGAATGTGCACCATATCCCAACTATAGCACCTATCTCACTTAAGTCTCACACAGCTCCTGGGGTATCATAGACCCTGATTAAGTTACATCATCCCACCCACTGAGGAAGAAATAACCTTGGGCAATGTTATGGGGCTGACTTGTGTCTCCTCCCCACCCTCCAAATGTGTCAACTCAAGTCTTAAACTCTAGAACCTCATGAGGTTATCTTCTTTAGGAATAGTTACATGTAGTAGTCAGAAGATGCTGTTAGGCTAAGCTCTAATCTAATATGGCCAGTATCTGTGAAGAGTGGGGGACATTTGAGAACATATAGAGTGTCATATAAAGTCAGGGATCAGGATGATGGTCTAGATGCATGGATCACCACTGCTACCCAGCAATACTCAAAGTCATGGCAGAGCTTGGAATATAAGGACACCGTCACAGCCTCTAGAAGGAACTAACCCTGCTTTCATCTAACTGTGGCCCCAGAACTGAGGCAAAAATGTCATTGATCAAGCCACTTGGTTGGTGGCCTTCTGTTATGGCAACCTTAAGAAACTGATGGTTAGGTTTTCGATTGCGGTTGCAAGGCTAGTAACTCAGACACACGGCTCTTTTGCTCCAAGGACTGTGGCCTTGGCATAGCACTCACTCTCTCCAGCCTATGTGTGTGAAGGAATAGGAGATCAGGGACAGGGTTTCCAAGCCCGTCACAGACCTGGGCTTCCCTCTACTGGGTTTCTCTCTTCTCTTTCATTTAAAGAAGTGGGCCACAGAGGATCAATAGTCCTTTTCCATGCTGTCCCCTCTTGCTGGCAAGACTGGAGCAAGTGGTGGGGAGGCAGACAGCCCAGGGTTTGGCTGGCTTTCCTAAAACAGTGACTTCCCACAGCTAGAATGTTCTACGCCCCTGCCAAGGAACCAGATGCCCCATGTCAGAATGCAGTGTCACGGTTGGAGGCTGAGTTAGCAAAGGTAAGCAGGGAAGCTGCTGCTACTAATGTGTCATTTGACTGTGAGCCCAAGGCTCCTGGCCCATGGACTGAGAACAGGCAGTAAAGCCAGGAGTCTGTGTGCACTGGATCACATAACCCAAGGCATACTCTCTGCTGCGAGTCCACTTAGTGGGCTCTCAGCCGTAAGACACCATGAGCTCCTCTGCGGACTGAAGGAAATTGAGGGAATGACCCTAAGAAGGAAATAATTCTGTCTCAAGGATCTAATTTTACTTGCTCTATGCTCCTGTTTGTGGCCCTTGAGTGAGGCGGCATGAGCCAGCCCCACTCTTGACTCAGGTGAAGAAACAGTTTCAGGAAGATGAAGGCAGCATGTCAAGTTTAAACAGCAAAGAGATGGTGAACCAGGGTTAAAAGGTGGCTCTGTCTATGCCAGTCTCTATGCTTGCTTCCTTCACCACAGACCAGTAGCCATGGTGCAGCACTTTCTGTCTTTTCTGCCTGCTCCTTTTTTTGGACTAGAGGGTGAGTCTTGATCAATCAGTGGCCCAGACCCTCCATCAAGAAAAGGATGTTGTTCCTTGATTTAGACCCAACTGACTTTAGCATCTTCTTTGCCCATCTTCCTCCTGTACTACTGCCCCGGTCAGCACAGAACCTAGGTTTCCCTTGCTCTTCTTCAGCCCAGGAAGTCCTCCTACCAGTCTTCAGCTCTGCAACAATGCTATAAGATAGGGATCATCAGTGTATGTGCCAAAACCAGGCTGCCTGAGTATAGATCCATTCTCAGCCTCTTCCCAGCTGAGTGACCTTGGGGAAAATTGCTTTTCTTCGCTAGGACTTTACTGGTGATGCAGATGATGGATGCTTTTTGCCCTTAGGCTACTGGTTATATTAAAATGATCAGCAAACAAGGTGCTCTGTCTTGTGCACTGGTCCTTGAGTTTCTCTTGCTTGTCTTCCCCTTTGGACCACGTGCTCCCTAAAGTGGAAGACTATGTCTTCTGTGCCTTGGGGGCCTCTGGTGTTCCTAACACAGGGCCTGGTGACTGCCTGATACATGTTGTATAGATGGTTTATTGAAGTTCATGCATATAAGCATCAATAAAGCAAAATAATCATATTTATAGTGACAGCATCAGGCCCATATTCTGGCAGTGGTAACATTAAAGATGGAGTATGCTAGACTATTTATGCTATTAGTTATGCATCATTTTAGAACAATTTAACACGTCCAACTGTCTCAACAACCATCTTGAGGAAGCTCCCATCATTTTCCTGGTGTCACAGATGAAACCCACAATGCACGTGAAATTTCAGTGACTCTCCTACTGCTGTTCAGCTTGGATATAGCACAGTGGGTCACCCCAGCTGTGTGGCTCCGAATCCATTTGCATGTCTACTTCAGTGTGGTACTTCCATCACTGTAATGAAAGTCACCAGCCCCAGAAGCAAGGGAGGGAGCGAGGGAGGGGTAGACTTGGTTCAAGTAATGAGGACTGAGACCTTCACTCCAAAGGACTCTGACTATTATACATTTTTCTATGTATTGATCTTTATGTCTTAAAGGAAATGAGGTAGTTCAAGTGACCAGACATAACATTGTCCTATTTGAATGGAGAAAGATAGATGAGTCCCACCATTTGGGTTGTTTTAGATTGCTCAAAACAGAGTATATATTAACATATGACAGTTGAATGAGTGAATCAATGAGTAAATGAATGGATGGATGGATGGATGGATGAGGATCAAGAACTCCAGGATTCAGCAGTATGAGTGTGATGAATACTCAGTTTTCTACTTAGTTTACTTGTTTGAGGCAATTCACATCCATATAGCAGAAATGTGGGCTGAGAGAAAGCTCATCATCCCGTGTTGAGGCCATGCTATACAAGAAGCCGCATCTCCCACTCACTAGCAGCATCTTTGTAACCTTGGGTAGGCCTGCACTTCTGGGGCACCAGTGGGTAGCATTGCTATGAGTGATGAAGCCCTCGGATGGTCTCACTGGTGAGCAAATATTAACACTTTGAATCAATTGTGCCTCCTTGATTACTGGAGCAACTGTTCATGGGGTTCAGAGGCTGGCAAAGAGTTATTGCACCATGCAACAGCCGAGCGTAGTGTGATAGAGTGAGAGCAGGCGGCATGAGTGAGTTTAAGGCAAAGATGGATTTTCATTTGGAAACTGAAATCATGCAGTGGGGTGTGCTGGTGGAGCTGCAAAGAATGCCTGGCAGAAGGCCAGACACAACGCAGATGGCTGACAGCTGCCCCGGCCTCTGTCTTGTGTCATGGTTACCTGGAAAGTGTAGAGAATCTATCTCAGAGGAGTGAGTGTGGCCCCAGAGTTAGTAGAAGCAAGATGGTTAGGACTGCGAGGAGCATGCAGTAAGCTCTCGCTGAGGGTTAGCATTTATGTAGTCTCAGTCAAGCCAAGGATCAGAGAAACTGGATCCTGCTGTCCTCACAAAGCTGACAGCACTGTAGCTTAAGCTGGCAACCAGTCACAAAACTGTCTGGGTTGTAAAAGGTGCCATTGGAACAAAAACATGGGCCATTGCACAACTTAAGGAGGGGCTTAGAGGTGTCTCAGTTTGGGTTACTATTGTTATTGTTACAATGAAACATCAGGACCAAAAGCAAGGTAAATAGGAAAGGGTTTATTTGGCTTTTGTGTCCACACCCATAGTCCATTACTGAAGGAAATCAGGGCAGAAACTCAAACAGCACACAAACCTGGAGGCAGGCGCTGATGCACAGGCCATGGAAGGGTGCTTTTTACTGGCTTGCACACCGTGCCTCGTTCAGCCTGCTTTCTTACAAAACTCAGGACCACCAGCCCAGGCACAGCACTACCCACCTGAGAAAATGCTCTTTACCCTTGCCTACAGCTCAGCTTCTTATGGAAGCATTTCCTTGAGGTTCCCTCCTCTTAGATGACTTTGGTTTGTGTCAAGTTGGCATCAAACTATTCAGCCCAAGAGAATATCATAAATAAAGGGGTATGATGAGAAAAGTAAAAGCAAGGGGTGAACCAGGGGAGGAAGTTGTTATGCCATGGTCAATTAAAAAAAAAAAAGACAGTGCATTCCCAGGAACTGGAGGAAAAGCTCTAGAGTAGGAACTCAAAGGACAGCCTTGTTGCAATGCGGGGTTGGTGGGTATATCTGTTCCCAGAAGTTAAGCACCGCAAATAGAAAGGCTTTAGATAACCGAGATGTATTCTCAAATGGCCCTAATGGCTAGAATCAAAAACTCAATGCGCCAGCAGGGCTGGGGTCTCTCTGGGGGTGCTGGAAAAGAAAGAACACTTCCTGTGTCTGGTGGGTGCCCAAAGTCCTTGATCTGTATCCCTCCCATCTCTGCCTCATCTGCATCCATGCTGTTTCTGTTCTTTAAAAATTATTATGATATTAGTCATTGCGTTAGAACCCACTCTAATCCAGTAAGGACACATTCCAGTATAATTACCAACCCTATTCCCAAGTGGGATTCCCCTCTGAGATTTTGGGTGGATGTGAATCTTGAGGGAATACTATCTAATGTTGTAGAAGTAGTCACACAGATTAGAAATTACTGGGGGTGACACATTCCAGAATCCAGATCATGACAAAATCAGCAATAACACCAGTAAGTAAAGCTTCCTGAGTGTGTGGCGTGGTGCGCCAAGGACCACAGTTAAGTACTCCGAATGCATACGTGTCCCTCTGTGAAGGCAGAGTTAGAATGAGCAAGGCCAAAGGGGCAAATCAGAGCTCAGAGTTTGCAGTTTGTGTCATCAGTGAGAGACGAGTAGGAAGCAGATGGCACACATTGCTTAGGGTGATTGGGGGGGAGGGATGAAGGCATTCATGAAGGACTGGGAGCAGGGTATGAGGAAATGTCTTGAGCCTGGGCAGTTCTCTGGGCATGTTACCATCCATGAACCTGAAAGATGTGAGTGAGAGCACAAACCACAAAGTCACGGGAAGAGGCCTTCTCCTTCAGGAGGATGGTGGCTTTCGGCAAAATGAAGGGCAGTCACCCTAAGGGACCACACAGAAAGGGAGCCAGGGAAATAAATCTCCTAACTTCTTTTCATTCTCTTGACATTAGCCTTGCCCAATGGAAACTCATGGAAACAGCCCAGGAGACCAGCCTCCTAGGGCCCCAGCTAAGTAGAATAGATGAGACTGGATGAGGAGAGGCAGACAGAACTTGTCGCACTGGACAATAATGAGAAGGCAGAACCTGAGTGTCAGAGAGCTGAGTTGTCAGTCTGTGATGAGAAAGGCCATAGAACCTGCAATGAAGAAGGTGTGTGGTTCAATTCATTCACCCATACCCCCCACCTAGCCATTTTTGGCACATACCTGTCTTATAGGGTCATGAATACAACTGTGTACTCCATATTAAGTCAAAGCCTTTAAAGGCCACATGGCACTTGTAGTGAACACTTAATTGGCATGTTTGTTGTCCTTGTCACCTGCATTAACCAGCAGTTCACTCTGTGGCATCTCTCCTGAAGGCCCTTGTCACCCGTTCTCGTGCAGTGCAGCATGGCATCATTTTTTTTATACATGCTGATTGTTTTCCCCCAGGATTCCAGTATTTCCTGGTCACTGATCTAGATTACAGTAGTGAACCAAGCATCCTCATGTAGCCCATGACTTGATGTGGAAAATAAATGATAAACAAATGAATAAACAGAGACACCTTTCACCTGTCAGAAGATACAATGGGTAAAATTGAAGCTGAAAGGGAGGAAGGCGAAGGGCGTGGAGGGAGACAGGAAGGAATGGTAATATAGTCCCATTGAGGAGGTAGTTGAGTGAAGAGCTGAATGGAGTTCAAGAAGAGAGCGCTGTGATATCGAGGGGAGATGATTATCGTAGAGTGAAGCCCAGATGTAAGGACTCTGCGGCAGAGCATACTTGGAGCATCTGAAGAGCTGCAAGCAGCCCACAGTGGGAGCTGAGTGTGATGTGGTTGCAGACGGAGCAGGAGCCAGGCTTGCAAAGACTGCGGTTTTGGAAGATCTGTAGTCTACATGCCATACCAGCAAGTTCTATGATCCAAATTTCTCCCGTCTGCACGGTGGCCAAACCAGCAGTACGGTATGTGGTTTTAAGGATCCAGCGAGAAGATGGGATAGGCTGCTGCTTTGAAAAGCATTATTAGGCGAGATAATGTTTGCATTGCTCAGTACTCCAGCTCCAGGCTGCCTGCTGCTGAATACAAGAGCTGCCCATGTCCCCAGGACGTGGTTGTGCTGGCCCATTGCTTGGCAGCGGGTTGTCGCCGCTCTTACACAACACTTCTCTTCCTCTTGCGCTTCATCCTCTCTGTGGCCTAGTGTTCCAACAGCAGCTCCCCCACTGTGCTTGTGACCCTGACCTCCTCAGTAGAATTACACACCAGCAATTCACAGTGCCCTCTTATTATCCTATATGCAAGAAAGATTTTCTGGAGGTTATAGGAAATAAATGTCTCTTTTACTGTCAACCATGGTTCTTATTAAACTTGTCCCCCTGGTGGGGAAGCATCTTTGTGGGACAAAGTGGTTTTATGCCCCAACATCCAATGAGCTGCTAATGGGTTTTATGTGCAGCTGTAACCAGTGGCACTGCAGGCAACCCTCTGTTTGTTGCAGTCAGGAGTCAAAGGGCTCTCACCCTGCAAATAAAGACTTGTCCCTCCTTGTAAACAGGAAAGCTGGTCTCCTGGTGGATCATGGGACTGGAGAGGTCTTATGGCTTAGGTAGTGAAATCTGGAGTAATAATGAGTTGCATGAGATTGAACACGTGGAAAGAAAGTGTGGAAAGGGCTGTGTAGGTGGCATCTTCAAGCCATGAGCTGCATTTTCTCTTGCGGACATGTGGGCTGTTCTCTGATCTCTTGCAAGGGAATTAGGGCAAAAGGGCAGAACTAAAATGTGTTAATTGTTTTGTGCATTTTACAAGCACCATCTGATTTATCACAAACCAATGAAATTGACTAGTCTAGTCTCAACTCCACTTTCACATACCATCCAGAGCTGGCTCGTAACCAAGCTATTTTGGAACATCGAGGTGGCTACACCAAGTCAAGCAGATTCAATATCTCCTCTCTAAGACATTGCCACCATTGCTGAAAGAGCAAGGCAAAGTGAGACCCAGGACCCAGGGCAGAACTGAGCAGGGCTGGACTTTAATGAGATTCAGCAGAGAGAGTTGTCCTGACTATTTCCTTCCCTCTGTCTTCTCTTGAATCTTCCAAGTGTGAACACACCCACTGGAGCAGCCATGTGAAATCAGGGATTAGGAGAGGGGGAGAGATGTGAGAGCCACACAGAACAGCAGAGTGTGGCTGGCTTTGAGGGAGTCTAGGCTGTCCTTGGTATTCAGTATTGTTTTCAGACTTCAAGTGACTTCACAGAGAGTAGTTCTGTGTTTATATAGAAGCCAGGTTTCTCTGCATTAACTGGGAAAGGGAAGAGGAGAATGAATCTGTGCTTACGGGTACCTCCCTTTGGAGGTCCTCACTCATACTTTCCTTAGTGTGTTTCTAAGAAATTGTAATTGCACCAGAGTGGAGCTTTGGTCTCTTTTTGTGTGTCATGGTGTCTTGGGCACCTAGAATACTATATTGCATGCACACCTTTGAGGGAGATAGACACATATCAACAGAAAGCTTGGGGTATAAAATGTACTTAAAGCATATTGTTAAAACATCCTGGCTACCTTTCTGTGACAAAACTTCTGACAAAAGCAAATTAAAGGGGAAAGAGTTGGCTTACAGTTTGAAGAATACAGTTCATCACTGGGGGGTGGGCATGGTGCGGAAAGCATGGTGCGGAGGGCGTGGTGGGGAAGGGCATGGTGTGGAGGACATGATGGTGAGGGCATGGTAGGGAGGGCATGGTGAGGAAGGCATGGTGGTAGGAATATTATGCTGCTACTTACTTTGCATCCACAGTCAGGAAGTGGAAAGAGATGAACACCAATACTGACACTTTTTTCCTGTGTTCTTTGTATGCCATCAGAGGCCCTTGTCCATGGGATGAGTCACTCATGCTTAAGAGTCTTCCCTTCCTAGGATAAACCTCTCTAGAAACTCACTCATGGGGCTGGAGAGATGGTTCAGTGGTTAAGAGTGCCACCTGCTCTTCCAGAGGTCCTGAGTTCAATTCCCAGCAACCACATGGTGGTTCACAAGCATCTGTAATGTGATCTGATGCCTTCTTCTGGCCTGCAGGTGTACATGCAGGCAGAGTACCATATATATAATAATAAATAAATAAATCTTTAGAAACTCACCCACAGATACGCCAATGTGTGTTTCCTAAATGACTCTAAATCCAGTCAAACTGACCATAAATATTAACCAGCACCATAACTAGTGCTCATGTTATGTCCTGCAAAGCAGGAGTGACTTTACCTACTTGGTGAACAAACCAAAGTTTAAAGAAATGAAACTCCAAACTCCAGTTAATATGACAATTCCAATCTAACTATAAAATATGATTTTCTACTACTCCAACATATGTTGTCCCAGCTAAGTCAATGTCACTCCCCATCACATTGCTTGGGAGCAGTTTGCATAGAATCAGAGCACGCTGGGCATGACCAGTCCTTATGACGTCTTAGACACCCTGAGGAGCCTTTCCGTGTGTCATTGTCTCTGGAAAGCAGTGTAAAGACGATGCAGGCTATTCATGTTTCCTTTCTTCTGGGTTCCAGACAAATAGTTGTTGACTGAATTTTCATCTCCAGCTGAGATGGCCTAGTTAATTCCTGGCCAGAAGCCTAGTCACAGAGAGAGTCTATGCTTCCAAAAGGCGTGGTATTGTATGAAGGCCTTTTATTCCCCTGCTGTGGTGTACAATGTAATCACCTTTAGTAATAAACGAGGGGCTTTTTAACTAGTCAACTAGTGGATGAAGTGTCAGGAGTTTTAAAAAACTAAATTAGAAATTACCATTTGTGTTTCAGGCATAGATAGCAGAGTAAATGGGCATCTTACTGATAACAGCAGGACATCCCTGCCTGTGGCACATGGCACCCACCTTACACATTTTAGAAGAAGCCTCCTATTTGCTCATCAAACTTAAGGCACGAGCCATAGAGAGGGCCCACTTCTCGGAAGTGGGACTTCATATGGTGCTAGTGCTCGGGACATATTAATTAAGAAAAATATGTTATTATCCTTAATTGTAAGGAGAATGCAAAACAAAACAAAGTAAATCAAAGTAAAGCTTTGCAGTTAGATTAATGGAGCTAGACAAAGAAGTCTGAACTTGGACCTGGTCTCTGTACCTCACAGTCAGCTTCTCTACAGCTAGAATCGCTGTTCGGAATACACTGGCTTAATTCATTCCGTCATTTGCCTTTTCCTTACATAAATGTGACTTCAGTTTCATATGATACAGCTGGCTCTCATTTGTGCTGATTCATACAGTCCATGGGATGGCAAAATGAGATTTTTTTTTTCCAGAATGACTGAAATTTGAATGTCGTGTTTGGCCTGTAAACGTGTTGTGCAAATGTCATGGCATGGTATAAACTAGGGGAGACTTTGGAGCTATGAAGAACATCCGTGTGTTACTGAGGCTCAGAGACACAAAGCTATTTGGCTGAAGATCATGCAACCAGCAAGTGGCAGGGCTGGGGTCTGAAGCTGTGTCTCCACCTCCAGGTCAGCTTGCGTCCTATTGGTGAGTGACCTATAGAATCCAGGTATCATGGGATCCAGAGTGTATCCCAGGAGCCTAGCAGCATCCTCTCCCCAGAAGTGATGCCTGGCACACCTTACAGTCTGAGCCACTTTACTTACACTGTTGTATAAAGTACACAAAAGGACAGGCTCTCTGTTCCCCGGAGACTCGCGGAGAGGGAAGGACCATCCTAAATAGACTTGATAGATAGACTGAAAGCAAAACACAGGTCCTAACCAAGGACCGTGAGAGCTAATGTGGAAATGTGTTCACCAACACTACCAATTAAACATGCAAGCAAAAAAAAAAATGCATGTATACTGTAATTTGTAACTTTCTTCATCCTTTTCTGGTTTCATGGGGACTTAAAAGACTTCCTACTAATCGGTTATATTGAAAGAACAGGCTTTGGACTGGCTGGATATTTTGACAATTTTGAAAGCTTGGCTATGCAGAAAAAAATCTAGTCACCCCTATTACATATTTGGTATATAATTGGCAAAGCATTTATCTTTGTTTAGTTCCAGGCAATTCAAAATGCTTTGGCTTTTTCTTAAATATCAAGTAGGAAATTTCCTCAGGAGAAACCAACAAGCTATGTTCAAATTCTGGAGTCACCAATAGGGTCACACAAGACAGGCTGAAGTGACTAAGGCTGAGCTCCATAGGCAGGTGCCAACCTGCAGGTTCAGACCCCATTGGGGCTGCTGCCCGTTTGTGTGGGTGAGCTCTTTCTAAAACCTCAAATCTCTCTGGTAACTTGCTAGTGAGGAAGCAGGTGCCCCACAAAGGTGGCAAACTGGCCTTCCATGCCTGGCAGCCAGTGAGTGAAACAGGGATCTGGGCCCAGAATGGATCTGGCTCCAAAGCTATGCCACTATACCTTGTGGAGGAAAAGGAGAGGGATGAGAAAAGATAAAGGAAATGGACAGAGGAAAAGGAAGAGGCAGGAAAAGGATGGCGGGAAGCAAGGGCAGGAGAGGGTGGGGTTTTGTGTCTTTCAGCACAGTGTAAGAAGAAAGACAAAGCAAAGGGTCAGAGGTCCCTGGGATGAAATTATTCCTGGCAATTTAGAGAGAATTTTTCTAAAACACAGGTTAGGAAGTCTGCCCTTTGTGGCAGGCTGGGCTGTCTGGAGTTCCCCAAGGACAGCGTCTTCTCCTGCCACCTCATTATCACTGGCAGCAATCTGCATGGCCAGTAATGAGAGGGGCTCCAATGCTGGTGTCTCAGGGGTGGGTAATGACCCTGCACATGGGCCTGAGGTCGCAGGTTCAGACCCCAGCACCATGGAGAGAGCTGTGGGGAGCTACAGATTGTCCCTCTGGACCCACACTCCATTAGTCCTCTGCCCTTGGCGTGGTGATAATGAGAAAGTGGGGCCACTTCACAGTACCCCCCAGTAGATAGGCAGGGCAGGCTGCACTCCCAGTGGCAACGCATCCTGCCACGGACCCCCAACCCTTCTCTCCTCGCTGGGCCATGGGTTGTGTCAGCTCGTCTGGGTTCCGTATCCTCTGGATTTTGCCCCTTAACAAAACTCACAGAAATAATTAGGTAGTCAGATGGGTTTGGCTTGATATTTATAATGTCTTTTATAGTTTCCAGTTGTCTGCACGCCCATGCTGTTCAGCTGAAAATGCCAAAGCACTGGAGGCAGAATTCTGCCCTCTCCCTTGCCACTTCCCATGTGACCTTGGACATGTAACCACACTTTTGTTGAGCCTCAACTTCATCATACTAATGTCACCAGCTTCCCTCTCTTTGTTCAGACTATTATTTACTTTTTATTAATAATGGTTGACGCTGAGTACTGTGCGCACCATTCTGGGTTCACATATATCATGTCTAACCTCCCAGACATTGCATGTCCATGATACTTTTATCTCTAGCTTACAGAAGTAGAAATAAGCAGAGACCCAGTTAGCACAGGGCTCTTTTGACAGAGTCTGAAACCATAACGAGTACATTATAATGAAATTATGGCCTCAGCACCCACAGCAAAGTTTAATGCAGAATAGTACATCACCAATAATGGTGGGTCTTTTCCTTTCTCCCTTTCTCCATGTTTAAGGTATCTGTTAGGATCTGATGAGACATTTACAACAGGCAATTTAGCACTAGCACAAGCTTTGCTCGTGGGCACCGTGGGAGAGCCTAGAAGCCGAAGCAGAACATAGGGCTACTTGGAAATCAGTGACAGGAAGAAGCCACTGCAATTAGAGGAGGGAGATACAGAGAGAGACAGAGGTAGCCACAAGCCCAGAGGTTGCCTTCAGAAGTGACAACTGCAGACAAGCCTCGGAGGTGGACTGCTGTCTTATAGATGCAATTCAAAGCTAAGAGGGTGATAGGGAGGCACATGCTGTCCTCTCCCAGCCCGAGCCTCCAGGTTCCTTCAGTACCTCAGCCTGGTCACATAAGAGACTTAAGAGCAAAGGAGTCTGGGAAAATGACATTTAAGTGGCAAAGAAAATAGTGAAAAGGCGTGAATCCAGGTAGCTGGTGTACCTAACAGCCTGTGGCTTAGGTGAGCTTTGTTAGTGTTCTCCTTGACTCTGCCAAGTGTTCAGTCTATGGCGCGGTAGCATCCTGTCTCCCAGATGAGGAGCTCAGCAAGCCATGAAGCAGCACTTCCGGAGCACCGAAGAGGCTGCCTCTTTTCCCATGGGATGCCCAGAAATCCTCACAATGGGAGGGGCTGTGAAGACCCCTAGTTGCAGACAAGGAGGATTTTGACAAAAGGTAAGTGTTGAAAACAGCAGGAGACAAAAATGTGCTGCTGCATAACTTAGAGGCCTTGGGGTTGTATCGTCTCCATTGTTTGTTCTACCCTTTAGCTTTTCCTGGAGTTTGAAGAGATAGACTCCGATTATGTTCGTAGTGTGCTGGCTAGTTTTATGCCAACTTGACCCAAATTAGAATCATCTAAAAGAGGGGGTAAACCTTAGTTGAGATAATGTCACTATATATCTGGCTATAAGGCATTTTCTTAATTGATGGTTGATGGGGGAGGTCCCAGGCAGTTGTGGGTGGTGCCATCCCTGGGCTGGGAAGCCAATGGAAAAAAAATTCTTCTTCCTGCCTCTCTAGCCCAGTGTCCAAATTCTCCAAGTACCCAGGAAGCTGAAGGCTCAAACTATGAGGAGCAAGCCAGTACGCAGCACCCTTCCACGATCTCTGCACTAACTCCTGCCTCCTCCTGCCCTATTTGACTTCCTGTCCTGACTTCCTATGATGATGGGCTGTGATGTGGAAGCAGAAGCCAAATAAACCCTTTGTTCTCCAAGTTGCTTTGGTCATGATGTTTCATTGCAACAATAGAAACCATAACTAAAGCACATAGTATCTTCTCTCTAACATTCGATTATATCTGAACTAGTCAGCATCATGGCTCTATTCTATGCCTTTCTATTAGCAGAGACACTATTCCAAAATGTGGACAATGTCACTAGAAAGATCTACCAAAAAAAAAAAAAAAAAAAAAAAAGAAAGGACAGAGAATGTTACTGTCTGCTCTGTCCTCTTCTTACTGGTGTGTGAATTGAGAAACAGTGCAGTGGTGACGCCTTCCTTAGGGCATTTAGTAAGGACAGTTGACCTATGAGTATCTGGGTGACACTTCGTGACACACTCTTGTGCACTGAGTATGACAGGCACACTGTGCTGCTGAGCAGCTATTAGCACACAGCAAACCTCATTCTTAGACTCTCTCCAGCTAGCTTCTCCTGGCTCCAGTCCACCACCCATCCTGTGGTGGGTGGAGCTCATTTCCAAAGGCAAGTCTGAAGGTCTTAATACCCTCCTCCTCCTTAGTTAAAAACCTGTCGGTGGTGCCCATGCCCTCAGGATAAATTGAAGCTGCTTAGAGGATCCGGACTCCCTCCTAAGTCCCCTTTCAATTTACTTCCCTTTAACTCTTGAGCTTCAAGTGTAATAAACTACTGACCATGCTAGGCTGAGCATCTTTCCTCCTCCATCCCTTCCCCAGCTTCTGTCTGTGGCAATGGCTTCTGCTTCCTCAAAGGCTTCTCTTGTACTGGGTGTACTTTCAGTGTGCTGTGCGTGTGCTGCCGGTATGGAACTGTCACTCAGGATTTGTAGTTGAGGGTAGCATGTCACCTCCAAACAGAGTAGGCACAGTGGAAGTCTATTAGACAGTGGCTATCGGGGGTTTTGTTGCTGTTTGTTTATTTTTATGTTTCAAGTGCCTGACTGTTTGATATGTAGTATAAAATAAGTGCTAAGAGGCGGAGGGTGGGAATAGGAGGAAAGTTAAACTTTGTCAATATGATCTTCTATTCATGTTTACTAAATGAATTTCTGAAGTCATCCCTGCCTTAGAAGTTCCATGTAGAAATGTGCTTCCTGAGTTGGTGAGCAGAAGGCCAATTGCATTTTGGTTAGAAGACTATCAATAAGCCAGTGATTCTTTAAAATAGCTCAGTGATTCTACACCTTTCCTGTTGTTCTTTGATCTGATGGTACCTATGGTAGCTCATTGTGGGCAGAGCTGACCTGGCCTCCTATGGACCTTAGGGATTGGAGCAGAGCTGACCTGGCCTCCTATGGACCTTAGGGATTGGTCTTGGCAGATGAGGGTGAATACTGTGACTCCTTCTCGTCATCTTTCACCCAAAGTTCAAACTGTGTAGAGATTTCAATTGGAAGGTTGGCATGGGGCCTTAGTCCAGTTTTAGCAGGTATATGTGACAGATTTTCCTGTCGCTAGTCCCAGTGTTATCTTGTGACACTGTCTCTGACATTGGGAAGCCAATGGGAAAAAATTCTTCTTCCTGCCTCTCTAGCCCAGTGTCCAAATTCTCTAAGTACCCAGGAAGCTGAAGGCATGTTTGGGGAATCTGGGTGGCCAGTTCAGGATGCTGGCAAGGAAGCCCTTGTGTGAGGAAGGGAGGGAGGGAAGGAGAGTGATGCCAGTTAGTGAAAATCCACTCCACAACAACACAGGCTGGCCTGGAACCTGTGCTCTTGCTGCTGTTTGCCATGTGGACTTTTGTGAGTTACCTCAGCACTTGGTGTCTCAGGTCCTACCTCTGTAACAGGGATGATGGCGCAGGGGATAATCCCAGCACTCAGGAGGCAGAGGCAAGTGGATCGCTGTGAGTTCGAGGCCAGCCAGGTCTACAAAGTGAGTCCAGGATGGCCAAGGCTACACAAAGAAACCCTGTCTCGGGAAAAAAAAAAAAGCAAAAACAAAACAAAGCAAAACAAAAAAAACCCGCATGGGGGGTGGGATTAAAACGAAGGTATGTAGATGTTTGTGTTCTGGACAGTGCCCACTTTGCAGTGAGCACTATGTACATCTGGTTCTTCAAAGTCACCCCCACAAACACCCCCGAGAGTCTGCTAGAGGCCAAGTGATCTACACGCTATGTAAGGAAACAGAAGAAAAGGGTTGGCCCTGACTTCAGTAATCATAGCCAAAACCAAGAGAGGGACCAGGAAGTGAATCGCAGCAGCAGCGTAGTTTGACAGCTGCAGTACATAGGGCTGCACAGATGATGGAAGCAGAGAGGCCAGCAGTCTGCAAGCCTGCCAGGGATCCCCAGGGAAGCCACTGACAGCTCCAGAGAGAAGCAAACACTGGGCTACTGTATAAAGAGGGGTGGGCAGTGGGCAGGCAGAAAATATTATATGAAAGGATAGTCTATATGCTTTGTGACATTCTTTCAGAGATGCAGCGCTGGGCACTAACGGCACCTTTTGAGGGCCTGGAGTAAGCGGGATGCCTATGTGAAAGGGAGGGACACGAAGGTTGGGGAATCAGATGAGGGACAGTCTGTGGTCCCAGAAGGTCAGAGTCAATCAAGTAGGGGTCAAACTAGGAGTCTCTGCAGGTTGTGACAGTAAGAGAAAGGAGGGATGCTTGTTCTGCATTACGCTTGGACATTTTATGTTTTTTTAAAGAGAAAAAAATACATCAAAAACTAAACTATGAGGCTGCCCTTAGACCCAAGCTTTCGTACATTTCGGGAGAATATTGGTTGATGAGTGAATTCTCTTTGGGATATGGTATATTTTTAATTCTATGATTCCTCGGACCAAGGATCTTAATCCAAAGGAAATACGTTTAGCCTGAAGGTTCTGAACCAATTACATAGTTTTATAAGGTCAAAATAAAAGTTGGGAGTCCTTTCATCTTCATCCGTACTGGAGGAAGTTACAGAACCAAGCCGCTTTAATGAGAAAAAGCACTGGGACGGGAAATGTGCAAATAGAAGTGTCATCACCATCAGAGGCTCCGTGGCATCCTGGATGCCAGCAGAGGAGGCCGGGGCTGGGCTGTGAAGTCCTTTGACAACACGGTCTGTATCCCTGAACAAGTTGCCAAGGCTTCAAGAGGGATAGACATGAAACACAACATCCTTCCACCCTTATTAAGATTTAATCCTGCTTTCAACAGGATTGCAATGTTATTAAATTAGATTTTTTTCCCTCTCCCTGAAAGGGGGATTTAACTCTTTTGCTTTTCTGACATCATAATCAACACAGAACAGATGCAAAGGAGGAATTGTGTGGCCATTGGTAATGTGGACCTATACTTAACATGTAGCATGTGAAGTTATTAAAATGGAAATTAATTCCCTTTATTACTATCGTGCCCTATCAATTAATTTGGTTGGTGGTACTTATGAATATGCAATCACTCCTTGCTGCTGCCCACCCCGTGCTTTAAGGATATGGAACGCAGGGGCAAGCAGCTTCACTACTGTTTGCCCCGTAACAATTGATGGTGGTGGTAACTGATAGCTAATGAATTTTTACATGCCAGGCACCGTTATGAACACATTATATTCATTTTTAGTAATCCTCACAATAACTCCCTTAAATGTGTACTTTTGTTTCTCTTATGTAGAAAAAGCAAAGAGGCCCAAAGAAGTAGAACAATCATTCTTGGGTCACCCAGACATTCTTCCACACAGACGTGGACCCTTCGCTACTGCGCTTTGTTGCATCTTACTGGCTGCAGGAAAAGGGACGTAGGAAAGAAGGGAGGGTGGGGAGGCAAACTCCTGTGGGCACAAAAGCGGCGTCGGGCACTGGGGATGGAACTGAAGTCTGAGCCGGCAAGAAATGTGGTAAACTATATGGTTTCTTTATCTTTAGGGATGGTGAGGTCAACAGATCCCAAGCTACCTGAGGATAAGCTGTGTCACAGGGACCCCAGGGGGAGTACAGGCTGGATCAAGAGACTGAGAGGATAAGGGCATGGGGTGGAGCTTTTACTACGGAGGCTATGGGGAAAAAAACAAAACAGGTGGGCAGGTTAAGCAGGCCATTAAGATTGGCTCATAAGAGGAAGTTCACAAGGGTTGAAGAGTTGGCTTAATGATGAAGAGCACTGGCTGTTCTTCCAGAGGTCTTGAGGTCAATTGCCAGCAACCCACATGGTGGCCCACCATCGTCTATAATGGGATCTGATTCCCTCTTCTGGTATGCATGAAAACAGAGCACTCATCTACATGAGATAAATAAATAGATCTTTTTAAAAAGAGGAAGTTCACAAGTTAGGGGAGTCGGCAGAGTGGGAGGCTATCTCTTTTGTCTGGCCACTAAGGGCAAATGTTTCAGAGTGTGGCTCTGGTAAAGGAGGTGGCTGGAGATGAAGTTCTAGATTGGGTGCTTTGCATTTGAAAGGTGAAGTCTTGGGTGGGTGATTTCCTGCCTCTGAGAAGAGCCCCACACCGAGAGAGTCCCTGCAGTATTAACAAATCATCGGAACGTCTGAGATAAAAGGTATGATTAAAAGGAGCCAGAGTTCAGTAGACAGGTGACGTGGGAAGTCAGTGGGATAAGAAGGAAAACTGGAGTGATGGAAATGTGCATGCCAGGGAGGGAGACAGTGAAACTGAGCCTTCAAGTCAGTAGCCTTTGACACTGCTCCAATGCATATGTAATTGTTATGTGCAAATGGAGCTCTGAGAGGCATCATAGCTCACTGCTCCATTTGGGCTTTGCTCTCTTGGGATGAAGGATCTTGTGTTCATTGTCCTTGGTCACCTTCACAGACTGGTTAAGACTCTTCCATCTCCCAGAATGCAACAGTCCTTTTTGGTCTATAAATCCTAGGCCCCCAATAACACTGCATCAACTGGGTCACAGCAGATGCCCATGCAAACTGAGGCTCGGATAGGAGGAAGCTCGACAAGCCAAGCTGAGAGTATGTACTAGAAGGACCCTGACCACAGCTCAGCACTCGACTGGAAACTCAGGATTCTCAGTTGGCTTCTTTTTACTTTACTTCTGAAAAATGTAAGAGAAATTATAGACAGTGAGCCAAGAGAGTGCCACAGGCAAACCAATTATAGATTTGTTATATTATCAAATTCTAGCACAATTAAGTGATCTAGACACTGTTTTGTAGACTATTTAATCACCAAGGGATCATTAGGATTCTTCCTACACTCACACCCCCACATCCAATCCATCAGTGCCTGGACAGAACATCAGACACACCAAGCTCAGCTACTGGCCCAATTTGACTAAGAGCAGATAAGTAGAAATGGTTGAGAATGCGACAAAGGAAATTATTCTCAGCGTAGCTGCACCAGGGGGTAGATTGGTAACTCGCGAAGTCCAGCTCTCTGAGGAACTAATGATCATCTTGGGATACATATAGGGAAAGAACCAAAGTAGACTAGAGAGGTGAAGCTCATGCATAGTCAAACAGTCAGACTGGGGCCCTATTATCTCAGGGCCAGTTTGCTGGGGTCCTGCTGATGTCAAGGGAAATGGTTGCCTGCAGGCTCATTGTTCCCAGAACTTCAGATAAGCAGGGGAGGCAGCTGCTCAAAGAATAGATCACAGGGCCAAAAATGGAGTTAGTTTGGGAGTAATGACAGAATACTGCCGCAGGGTTTAGGACAATGACTGGAGGTGTCTAGGTGCTGTTCCTACTGTGTATGGACATTGTAAAAAGATGACAGTCAACAATCCCATGATTATGATGACCCTGTAAATCTTGGAAATACCTACCTCTTACTGGTGAGTTTTTAAACCTTGAATGAGGAGGTAGACCAGTTGTAGAGAGCACTCCTCAGATAACTTGTGTCCAGGTACAGCAGGAACCCGAGCCAGCATTTGAGGCAGCCAAGGAGACAGATACAAACTGAAGATGGAGATGTTCAGTTTCTCCTGGACCAAGCTATCCACGAGAGACCATTAGGCCCAAGGGAAGAGTCCATGCTTTTGCTAAAGCTGTCACAGTCATGTCTTGATTTATCTACCCGGGTCAGTGTAACCTATACTTCCCCTAAAACCCTTTCCATAAGGCTTCTTATTTGTGATTTTTATCCCCTCAATCTATTCTCCATATGAGGACCACAGACTCTTTAGAATGTGAATGGCATTGGATTAATCCTCTGTTTTGTGACTATATGTAATATATTACATATATATGTATACATACATACATACAGATGTGTACATGTATTTGCTGGGGGGTGTAATTTTTCTATAACAAAATAATTAAAAAATATAGGTAGTACCGATATGAGTCAACAAATGTTTTTGTTTGTTTGCACAGGGTCTTTCTACATAGTCTTGTATGTCCTGGAACTCACTATGTAGTAGAGTGGCCACTAACTCACAGAGATCTACCTGCCTCTGTGTCCCAAGTGCACTATGATATGCAGCCAGGACCACTTCTTTGGGTCATAAATTCAAGGTGTCATAGCCATCCTAGGTCAGAGTTCCTACAAGGAGACCCTGGGACCAGAAACCATCATGTATTTGATGATAATCCTTTAGAAGCTTTAGGAGAGAGGAAGGTTACACAGAAACAGGGCTATGGGATTACCAAAGAAAGGAAGCTGAGCAAGAATGTTAGCTAACAAGCAAAGCCTGGGGAAGGAGCATTGGATTCACTCCACGAGGACAGATATGGAGAGATCTGACCTCATCCATCAGGAAGGGGGGGGGGGGAGGAGCTGGGGTACTGAAGCCCAGGTACTTTATCATTTGGTGGGCTTTATTATCTCAGAGTGCTGGAGCAATTAGTAGCCGCCTTCAGCCTAGAATTGCAGTACTATTGTTATGATGATAAAAGTGTTAATTTGACCTTTGGGTAAGAGTGTTTGATGGATTGTGATAAAGTAGATAATGAAGCAATTGTTCACATTTAGTAGAGACTTTAAGTGCCAGAGTCAGCCTCGAATATGCTCACTAGATACAGAGAGAGATCATTTTCCCCTCCAGACAGCCTAAAGTGCTTGAACACTGAGCTGGGCACATTACCGTCACTTCCAGGGTGCAACCCACTGACCAGCGCCCAGTTAGTTAATGGAGGCATGCCTCCATTCCCCTATCTATGTGGAAGTGGCCTGATGACTGTTCCTGGCTTTATTGTGAAGATGAAATGAGTTAATATGATGGGAGGGGCTTAGAAGGATCCTTGAGCGGACTAAGGCTTTAGTATCTGCTTTAAGGGACCTGCGGAAGACACCCTTCTTTCCAGTTTTCAGACTGTCTTACTTACCAAAGGGTGAACGCTGAAGTATGCTGCTGATGTATTTGGCTCTTGGCCCTACCGATCCATTGTCTACATGAACTCTATATAGACTTGTTCGTTTGTTTTGGGCTGCCCTGGGACTCACTTCGTAGACTCTTCTCTTAGCTGTTAGCATTAAGTCCCTCCTCTGCTTGGCACCTTATAATGTATTATTACTCAGGGCAGGCTAAGCACTGGAACAAAAGGCTCTTCCGCCTAGTAGCAACTTCTTTCTGTTCTTTCTCTGCAACTGGGTCTCAGTGTCTCTGGAGGCAGCCAAGGAAGTGGGCTCCTGTTTACCACAGAATATGAGAAGTGGATCCCTGGACACTCCTAGGCAGCACCTGCTGTCCAAAACCAACAATTCTGTCAGGACACAGAGTTGCTTCTTGTGTGGGCTAAAGTAAGTCACCTGAGGCTGCAAATCGGCAGGATGGCTAAAACACCGCAGGCTCGCTAGGAACATTTCCCCTGTGCTGCCTCTACCCGTCCTTTCCTTTAGCATGTCATCCCTTCCTCAAGGCTTTGTCTTTTCCCCTTCTCTTCTTTCTCTCTAATCTTAAAGCCTCTGCAGCACTCCCCCCCCCACTTCCCCTCCACATGGCTTCCTTTTAAACTGAGAAATCAGATGTCTTATGATAATATCTTATCATAATATTTCAGATCCTTTAAAATGTAAACATAAAATCCATCAAGTTTCCGTAGCCCAGTCACAGGTCTGGCTGGCGTGGTGCTGTCTTCACCACTCTCTATTGGTCTTAGCTTTTTGGAGGAAGATACTGTATGTACCTTTATAGCTGGGAGAAATCACTGGTGACCATTGATAGCAGTAAGGGGCAGCTTTGTTTACCGCTGACTTTGCATTTGGGTGAAGAAGAAGAAGTTGCCAATGGCTGCAAACCCAAATTGTCATTGAGACTAAAAACCCAAAGGACCAAGAAAGCTCAGGTTAGCTGGGCAGAATAACCCTTGTTGCATTTCTTCTTCAGTACTGAAGATTTTCCTTTTTTTTTTTTTTTTTCAGGCTAAGCATTTCTTGGCTTGTTTTTCCTCTGAGTTTCCCACTCTCCACTTACTCTTTGTGCAGTCTGGGATCCACTGCTGCCTAATAAATTGCTCCACCACCTTGTAGCATAAAAAGAATATTTAATGCATCACATTTCTATTGGATAAGAGTGAGCTTAGCTAGATCATCAGGTCCACGTTGCAATACTGGTTGGAGCTGGGGATATCCCGAGGGTTGAGTGGATTAGAACACCTGTCTTAGTTAGGGTTTTTATTGCTGTGGTAAAACATCATAACCAAAGCAACCTGGGAAGAGAAGGGTTTATTTCATCTTACAGCTTGCAGTCCATCACTCAGGGAAGTCATGGGACTGGAGCCGAGACCATAGAAGAATGCTGCTTGCTGTCTTGCTCCTCATGACTTCTCAGCCTTATTCCTTTTAGCAACCAGGACCACCAGCTCAGGAATGCCATGGCCCACAGTGGGCTGTGCTTTCCCACATCAACCATCAAGTAAGAAATGCCCCCATAGGCTTGCTCGTGGGATGTTCTGGTGAAGGCAGTTTTCGCAAACAGCTCTAGGTTGTTTTATGTTAACATAAAACTAGCCAACTCATACCCCTTGTAAGCTTGCTGTTTGTAGTGAGAGTATTCAACCCATGGTAAGCTATTGGCGATCCCACCCTTTGTAGATCAGCATAGGGGCCTCTCTATGTGGTAGCTACTTTTATCACAATAAAAAAGCAAAAGGGCCGGAAAGGATGACTACCAGAGAACCAAAAGTCACTCTCTTGTGAGATGACACTAGAGCAATGTCCTGCCACTGTTGTTGTGATACTTTAGGTAGGAGCAAGTCTATGCTGAAGAGTAGAAGATAACACAGGCCATGAACACCAGGAAGAGGTGGGGGCCGCTAGGCTTCCTAGGATTCCAACTCTTACCACTGCCCTCAGCAGTTTTAGAATTCTTGGATTTTTACATCAGCCTTGGATATTACTCCACCATGTGTGAGTTATAAGCAGGGGGCCTATGTGTTCCATTTTTCCTGAAATAGGGCCAGTTTAGATTATTTCTTTTTCAAGGATCACTCTCTAAGTACAGGGGGAAGTACCCATAATACCTCACATTTAAAAACTATTGGCTGAAAATTTCATTTTCTTAGAAGAAGTCATTTGTATAAGAAAAATTTAACTTTGTCACTCTTGATTTATTTAACCAGTATTTATAGCACACTTTCTACATGCTGGGACTACAAAACAGAGCGGAAATGTCAACCCCACCCATGACATCACAACACTTGACCATGGGTGCCACTGTATAAGCAGTGCTGTGAAATCAGAAGCCCGAGTGGTCCAGACTCAGGCATGGCCACCTTTGGGTTAAACTTTGAAAGACACACCGGAATTGTCTTGATGAAAATCTCAGTCAGCTTTTTAACCAAGAAATGGAAGATACATTCAGAGTACGGAAACGGAGGGATTTTATTTTCTAAAGGTAAGGCTGTCAGCAGGCATAAGAACCAGGGAAATTGTATGTTGCTGGGCTGAGATCATTGCCAGGCACCCCTGGAGGTAGAAGTTACCTTAAATCCGGATGGCATCTGTCTGATGGGGGAGGGGCTTTTTTGGCAGGGATACGTCTAGTCCACGCAACACTTACAAGGAGGAGCAAGGGGACATATAGTCTAACTTCACTCTCTTCTCTCTCTGATCCTGGCCAAACTCAGCAGGGAAACTAAAGTGTCTTGCAACTCCAACATAGCTCATATAGACAATCCTTTAGGTGCCCAGGGCAGAGCAAATAATGATGAAACTGGGTCTGGAAGGGTGAACCCAATGATGCTGGAGCAACTTATGGGGAAGGGTGCTAGGGTGAATTGAGGAAGACGTGCAATATGCTGAGGGCTTGGTTAACAAATATGACCTCAAACCAGGGTATGGGTCAGGTCAGGAGACTGGCTCTGAGGACAAGGAGGCAGGCAGGTGATATCAGTGACATGTGGCTGGGTCTTCTAAAGCTTTGTTCCACTCCACTGTCCAGTCTATGTCTACCTTGCAAGTAGACGACACATATGAGGTGACACATTTCAGTTGTACTGTGAGCTGTGCTAGGAGCTAGGCTTCTCTGTAGAAACATCTCAACACAGTCAATCTGCTCAGCAGTGAAGACAGGCTGGAAGTGCAGAGGGGACTAGGCAGGGCCTGCATCATATTCCAGCTCCTCCGTGTGCTTCGCTCCCGGAACTTGGCATCCTTTAACCTCTCAGGATCCTAGTTTCCTGAAGAGGTTGCAGCTTCTTCTGCCTGATGGGACTAGAGGGGACAAGCATGAATACACATACAAATGTCTTACACATACAAATCTGGCCATTTGTTATTTATTTATTTTAATTTATTTACTCACTTGACATCCTAATCGTAGCCCCTTTCCTCCTCTTCTTTCAGTCTCACCTGCCCTCCCTCTTCCCCCTCTTCCCCTTCCCCTCAGAAAAGGGAGCCCTGCCCCCCCCCCCCCCCCCCCGCCCATCCCAGCACATCAAGTCATGTCAGGACTGAGTGCATCCTCTTCCTTGGTGGCCTGGCAAGGCAGCCCTGCCAGGGAGAAGTGATCAAAAGGCATACAACAGTGCGAAAGTCAGAGACAGCCCCTGCTCCCCTTACTAGGGGACCCACATAAAGACCAAGCTGCCCATCGGGTCCATCTGTGTAGGGGTCTAGGTCCAGTCCATACATGGTTCTTGGTTGGTGCTTCAGTCTCCTCAAGTCTGGGGGTGCGGGGGAGGGGGCGCAGCTAGTTGGCTCTGTTGGTCTTCTTGTGGAGTTTCTGTCCCTTCCAGGTCCATACAGATAACATTTGCATTTGAGGGAGGTAGTGAGAAAGGAATTAAAGAATGCGAGACACCTATTGCCACATGCCAGGCTTTGTGCCTGAATACTTTACAACTAATATGCATTGTTCTCTTCCGAGCAGCCCCTAAATGCTGTTATCTCGCTTTCCAGAAGAGGAAATGGAAGCCTCTTTTAATTGTACATCATGTGCCAGGCACTGTGCCTAGGGGATTAGATCACAAGATGAGTAAGAAATGGTTCCGACCTTCAGAAAATCATAATTATGTCTGATAAGGTTATTAGGTCAAGGCTTTTTAAATTATAATTTGCATTTGCAACATCCACCTGGCATCGTCCTCAGAAAGTGCGTATTCTTACTCACTAGTTTTCCCATAGCTTTTCAGGCTGCTCTTCCTTAAACCACACTGAGAAACAAGGAAGGCTGTTAAATACCAGACACACTCTCTCTCTCTCTCTCTCTCTCTCTCTCTCTCTCTCTCTCTCTCTCTCTCTCTCTCCCTCTCTCTCTCTCTCTCACATCTCTAGATGCACTCATGGTGAAGTTAAGCAGAGGGGAAGGTATTTACAGCAGTCCCACCTTTGGAAAGAGGAAAGCAGAAGGAAAGCAAGGCTTTCTAGCCCAGTCTAAGCCTTCCCTTGTTTGGGCTGAACAGGATGTTGTTTTCTTGCCCCATGGATACATCCCATTATGAGCTTTGATCAAAGCAAACCTTTCCCTTTGAGGCTTAGTGCACATGTTAATGGCTTTGTTATTCGCATGTATCTGCATACATTTGCAAAGCAACTCAGCTTATTTGGAGGGGGAGGAGGTCTCAGGGGTTGGTGAAGTCAGAGCTTTTACATCTCTCTAAAGGCTGGTACTTAGCATGCCCAGCCTACAGCAGAGACATGTTGGTGACAGAAGGCACTAGGACAGATGTACCTGGCCAAGTGTTCACCACCGTTCACTGACCCTTTTGCTGTGGGTGGCTTTGCTCCATGCTGGGTTCTGCGGCTCCCTCCCATATCTCTTTCATCAATGCTCAAATTTCTCCAGATCATTTATTCTTATTCAAAGTCTTGACATGATTTTCGTCTATTTCCAGCATCATTAGGGTCAGTGCGTGGGCCCTGGAACCTAAACAAGCTAGACTCAGCTACCTGCCCTTGATAGCCTAATTAAACAGATATTATTACAAAAGTCAGAGAAAGAAGATTTATTCAATGTGGCCACATTGGGAAGAAGATTAAATTGAGAGGTCCAGTGACCCCCTCATGTCCATCTCCAGGATCCCGATATGAGTTTTAGGTTTAAATAGAGAGAAAGTTATGTGTGTGTGTGTGTGTGTGTGTGTGTGTGTGTGTGTGTGTGTGTGTGACGAGGTCGTCCTGCTCCAACATGGTCCTGCCCATCATTGGTCCATCACTATCTTGGTTTCTGGCTTTTCCTGCAAGATGGTCTGGTGTGTTGTCCCTCTTGTGTGAAATCCCTCTTCAGGAGATAGGTGTCCCCTGTTTTTGCCATCAGACCCCAGCCTTTTCTATCCCTAACACTAGGCTCCTGAGGAAATTACAATTCCTTGCTGTCTATCGTCTTGATAGTCTGATAGGCAAAGGGAAAGATATTCTAGTAAGAATATAGGCGAAAGCAAATGAAAGCCAATTGTAACGTATTCTTCAAAATCCTTCCAAGATGGCCAGCTCCTGATGCCTTGCTTAGCCCTGCATGGGTGACTCTTGCAAGGTCTCCATGCTTTTCATGAAATCAAGACACTTGAACTCTGGTGCCCCATATTTGACCACTTCCCCTTGGTAGGGAGGCCTGGTGGCACTCAGAGAAAGGATAAGCAGGCCACTGAGATGAGACCTGATAGGCTGTGACCATATGGTGGTGCAGGATGTCCCCTTCTGTCACAGACCTAGGGGAGGGTAATAGGGTGAAAGAGGAAGGGAGGGAGGAATGGGAGGACACAAGTGAAGGGATAACAATCGAGATGTAATCTGAATAAATTAATTAAAAAACAAAAAACAATCAAGACACTTCTACTTCTCCAAGCCTTGGCAGCTTCCATCACTATCACTTCAGTCTGCAATGTCCTCTGCCCCATTCTCAGTCATTCCCAAGTTCTGTCCAGGCTCCAGGTCAAAAACCATGCTCCTTCTTAAACGCCTCCTCCCAACTTCCTACCTGGAGAAAGTCTCTTGTCTTCCCAGTTGCCTTAGTATTCTTGATCATGTTGAACATGTTCTTGTTGGGTAGACACCTTCAGAACTTTGCTGCTCATGGCCTGGCTTGAGAGAATATGATTACTGAATTTTGGAATGACTGTAAAATATTGAAGGCAGGCAAATGTTTGTGGGCTGTGATTGTACAACAGCCTCTGGTTCCTAGGCAGCCACTCTTACAACACATGTTTATTGAGGCCTGCTCTGTTGCAGGCGCAGTGTTTTGGCGTTATAATCGTGAATAGAAGGAGAATGCCAGGCCCTCCTGGGGGCTTTCTGGGGATGGGGCCATCTCATATTCTTTGTTTAATTAACTTGGCTACACTCCAACTAGTTGCTTAATAATAAATGATTTGAAAAATCGGAAAACATCTGATATTTTTACAGATCAGTGACCTGTTAGATGAACAGGCTAAATCTTGTTTAATCTCTGCCTCTGTTCATCAAAGCACTCTTTTGGGCGTGGAGTGTGATAGCAAATTGGATTGTACTTCCATTGTGCTGTTTGCCTCCCCATCTTAAGAATGTTGACGGTATGCGCTTATTGTAGAAGCCTTGCAAGTAAAAGAAAAATGAATAAACAGTTATCAAAAATTTCCAAACAAGACATCAGTAATAATTAGCATCTGGCTTAGTATCTTTTAACATATTGTTTCTTTTTTTTTTCTTATGAACACACACACAGACTGTTATTTGTACCTTTTGTATTTCGTTTGTTAATTTTTACTAATGCTACACTTTGAATATTTTCTTTTTCTGTGTTGTTAAAAAAATCTTCAAAAATTGTTTTTAGTTGTACGTTTCTACTGTGTGACTGTGTCATCATTTGAAACCAAATATTCACTTATAAAAGCTGAAACTGAGAAGTATCTAAGCTGCAAACATCACTGTGCAGCAACATTTTTCCCATCAGATCATTTTGCCATTGTTAATGTGGAAACAACGAGTGAAAGGGCACAGACGTGTTGACGTCCTTTCTTCTTCTTTCTCTCTCCTTATTGATTGTTTTAATCCAAAAGTGGTTACTTTTTCAGATTCCACGGTTCAGACTCACCTCAATTATTAAATAGCCCTTTGTAATTATCGTGGTGCCCGTGGGCCCCTCCCTCATTAAGGCACAGCAAGTAGCTTCAAGATGATTTTTGAGAAATTGCCTAGTTCATCCGTATCCACACAGCTGGGTGATGTCGCTGCTGTCTCTGCGGCCCTAGGTGGTAGGTTTTTGTTACTGAGACTCTTAAGTGGACTTCACATCAGCAGCCTTTTTTCTTTTCTTTTCTCTTTTTCTTTTTCCTTACCCTTTTTCCCCCAATCTCTGTGTCTGTGTGTGTGCCTCCAACCACAGTTTGATCTTTTCTCTGAACTATATTGTAAGCACTTCTTTTGCGATGGGGACCTTCACTGAGCCATCACACACAGAAGCTGCTTTGAATTAGCTTGGAATCACCAGCTCCCCATTGCTTGCTGAGATAAGAACCACCCAGACATGGACCTCTTGAGGTCTGGTCCTTAACTTGATCTCTCTCCGCTGTGAGAGAATAAGAGTTCATTGTACTTGGCCTCGATGCTGCAGAGTGTGACCTCCCTTAAATTGAACCCACTTAAAACAATCTTTTATATTTGTATAATGCTCAGCAGCTTACAAAGCGTTGACTAATTTGAGCCTCATCATCTTTCTGAGGGCTGGTGAATTCACACCGCTCCTGTTTCATGGCCTAACTGGGGCATGGCAGACTCGGCGAAGGCGTTTGCACTGGAAAGAACACGGGTCATTGGAGACAGATAAGCCCAGTTTCAAATTGCCACTAACCACTGGCATAACAAAAATTCTTTGAGCCTCAGATGTGCGAAAAGAAAAACACAGTAGATCCTCACTGTTCACCGACTCATACTTCTGATTCCAACGAGCCTCTAAACTGTATTTGTAACCCTAAAATCCAGTTTCCGGCGCAGATGTGGTCATTCATGGCCATTCACAGAATAGCAGAAACATTGTTTTTAGTTGCCTGACTTCCATTTGGCCAGCTGTTGTTAAAGAAGCCCACGTTCTGCTCTCCTTTTCAGCGTCTTGCTATGCAGCAAGCATCTGCTTAGCTGTATATGCGCTGCTGTTTTTGTTTTCTTTTTGTTCATTTGGTTGGTTGGGTAAGTTTTTGTTGTTGTGTTTGCTTTTTGTAATTCACTGTTTACCCATGTAGCCCATGAGCATGGTACTGAGGCCATGATGGCCGTGTGATGAGCTTGATGGAGAATATACACTCATTGTGCAGGGATGAGTTGTGCTGCCACTGGCCAGGAGTTTGGTGTTAATGAGTCAAGAGTGTGGGCTATATAATGATTTTTTGAACACACACACACATACACACACACACACACACACACACACACACACACACACACTAAGGTTATGTGTTGATTAGTTGGGTGTCCATAGGCTTGCAGGAACCTAAGCTTGGGCTTTCTCTCAGATGTAACCTTACTGGACCTAACAATGTAGATAATCTTTCTTCTCTCTACCTTGTGGGGGTGCTGTGTGCTTTAATGGTGATGCAAGGACACGTCAGTCTGCTCGGCTTCTGTAATGAGGAAACCAAATCCATCCACTTTTAGCGTTTTTTACTTGTGTTAGCCTATATGAGTTATAATAGGTAGTGAGTTTCATTATATTTTCATACATGTATACAGTGTATTCTGATCACCCATAACCCTTTCTTTTATCTTCATCCCCAACCCCTACTGATTGCGTTACTCTTTCCAACCAGTCCCACTTCTATTGTCATGTCTCTTCTTTATTCCTTATTCCTCTTTTCCTTGACTTTTTTTTGTTGTTGTTCCTATCAAATTTCATTAGGGTTGTTTATAGGAACATGAGTGAGGGTGAGGAGTTATTTACAGAGCACGGTCACCATCAATGTCTGTACCACTGAAAAAAATGTCTGTCCTTGACCTACCGAACATCAACTTCATTAATGGCCCTAAGAAGAGATGGGACGTTGCAACCCCCTCTCTGCTCATTGTTAGGGTATTAACCACCCAGTCTTGTACAGGTTTTGTGCTGATGGTCACGGCTACTGAAGGTCATGCCTAGTTTTTACATTCTTTCCACCCTCTCTTCAGTGATATTCTCTGAGTCTTGGGAGGAGGGATAGAGATCTTCCATTTAGGGCTCAGCTTTCAAGAGTAAGTCATTCTCAGAACTTCAACCAGTTATAAGTCTCCTCAAAAATTGACACTGATTGCAAAAGTAGATCTCTTGACTAAAGCCAATAATAGCACTGTTCTAAGGAATATGCAAAAAAAAAAAAAATAGAAGATAATTTGAGAGGCATATCACATTTAGTTAACAAAACCATTAGCCCTAATGATTACATTGCCCAGTTCCTCTTACCACCAAGAATAGGGCTGCCTCAGTCATAGAATTGGTAATCTTTGGTGCCCATGGCTCTGTTTTAGTCTGGGACCTTTCCTGGGTCTGGCCTGAACTTTGTTATACACTCAGGGATATATATGATAGATTGGCTCTGAAAGTAACTAAGATCACAGCTTAGTTCTAAGGATGGTTTTAGGGTTTCATACCTAGTTCCAAGTAGGCCCATTTCTCCTTTTAGCCAAGAGAAGGGTGGGGGTTAGATTCAAGCACAGACAACGTCACATCAGTAGACTTCATCCTCTTCGTCCTAACTTTGACTTGTGTACATACCTCACAATTTGATCTCCAGGAAAGGAATGAATACTTTGAGATGGAAAATAAGTGGTTTTAACTACTGGGAAGCAGAGCACACATATCAATCAGTGGAGAACCTATTTTCCTTTGAGGAATTTATCAAGAAGGAGAGGCAGGCTGTAGAAGACAATAACATAACTCTCTACCCATCTCCCAGCAGATACCCTTCAGAAAAGGGTATGATCTACAAATAAGTTAATTTGAGGACTTTTCTGCTTTCTCATGAACCAATGAATCAAGAATATTCCATTGTAGAAGTCTGATTTCAGTTGCGAAAGTATTGATAAACATTATAGGAGCTTTACTCAATTCAGCCTTTAAGCAGTTTATGTAATGCATCCAGATGATTTGTTGAGTTATTAGCATGTTTGACCCATGAGGCTGCTTTAAGAGGTGGATATTATCAACCTTTCCATACACAGAAAAGGCACATATCACTGGATCAGTCTTGGCCCGTGTATTACTAGTAAAGAGAACAAGTGAATGGAGGCTGGCTGTGACCTTCCAGAGCCCTTTGACAAGATATACTGGGCTTATGAAATGGCTCAGTGGGCAAAGGTGTTTGCAGCTGGCCTTGAAACCCCCCAAAACTGCCCTCTGGCTTCCACATGAACACAGTAGCATGTGTCCACCCCTGGATGCATATACACACAATTACTTTTAAAATATAATAGTTATGTGTGTGTGTGTGTGTATACATACATAGTTTGCCCCTTTGAGCTGGGGGTTGGGAAGAGCTATTTTTCTATCTGGCTAGCTACTCTAACAATCACTGACATACATTACTCTAATAGGTCCACTGAAAATACTAGTAGCAATACAAAGCACTTTGTTGAGAAGTATCTTGTTAGATCTCAAAAGAAGTTTTATGTTGCTAGAGTCCAATGTTTATGAGTGTTCTCCCGAGAAACAGAACTATTAGTGTGTGTGTATGTGTGTGTGTGTGTGTGTGTGTGTGTGTGTGTGTGTGTGTGTGTGTGTGTATGTGTCTGTTGAAGGGGAGCATAAGGTCCATTTAAGAAATTGACTTCTGAAATTCTGGAAACAAACAAATGTCCGGATCTGTGGTAAATGAGCTGATGCTCTAGTTCTGGTTCTTCTCTGAAGAACTGGTTTTCAGTTTGAAGCCACCAATTTGAAACCCAGTAAGAGCTAATGGTTGAGTCTGAAGACAGGAAAAACCAATATCCCAGATCAAGCAGTAAGACAGCAAGAAATTTCTATTTAATTAGCCTTTGTGTGTTTCTCAAGGCCTTCCTCTGAGTGGAGGAGACCCACATACACCAGAAGGGATGTTTTACTCCGTCTCAAACATTAATGTCACCTGGAAACACCCTTCTAGAGCGAGTCAGAATAACCAGATACTTAAACATCCCATAACCGAGTCAAGTTGACACATTATATTAACAACATTAGCATAAGATGCTGAGGATGTCATAACCATAGTAAGATCCCATCCAAAATAATGGGAGCAAGTCTCACTGTTAGATTGATCCCCATAATACCATAAGAAGTAGCTAACCAGTGAGTTTGCAGCTGAATGTTCAAAAAAAGCACATCTACATAGATGTTTGGACCATGTTTGTAAGTGTTTTTCTCTTCTTTTATTTCACACATGGCAACTCAACTAGGTATTTGAAATGCATTTCATTTTTGCCTTCTATTTGTGATAAGGATCATTAAAGATATGCAGCTGTAAGCTTACTTATCCAAAGAGAACCACCGCACCCAGAGCTTTGCATCTGGTCTTTCTACCACATGCCAGTTCATTGCTTACTTGTTATTGACAAAAAAAAAAGTGTTCACCACTTTCTGTCCCCCTGTCCTGACCATTAGCAATTTTATGATCTTATGACTATCTATCGCTGTGTCTAAATAGAGAAAGCTCAAATTAACAAGCAAATTTCAGAGATATATTTGTACTTAATGCTACTAACAGGCAACATAATTACAAGAGAGCTGAGAACATTGCCTGACAAACAAATTAATAATAAAAAAAAAAACCCTCTCATGCCACTCTTGAGTATAAATTATACCACAGAAAGCAGGAAGAGTCTGTACTTGGCAGTTGTGAGATAACAGCCTTGAAATATGTTTGCACTATGTGAGGGGCTTTGGAGGTCTGTTTTGGGATGTAGTCAGAGACTATGCTAATCAACTCAATTTTTTTTTTGCAGGATGCATCTTTATTTCTTTCAAGGCCAAGTTTCAAGGCCACAGCTGAAAATTGCCTTTCTATGTGAGGGTCCTCATTAATTTACATGTTTGACATAGTCAAACCTCCAGTAAGTTGGAAGTTGTTAGATTATTATGTAGTTTTTAAAAAAATCTCATAATATTTTAGTACCATGAATTGACTTCCATAAATTATCATTTATATTTCTCCTATGCTTCATGGTTCGCTCGTTTGACAATTTGTTTGAAGGCGATCTTCAGTGAGAGCTGAAGTTACTGATGCAAACTCTAATCCTGCTCTAGTGGCTCAACACTTTAAGGATTATCAACTCTGTCTGTGTGTTAGATCACTGAATAAAAATTAAAAATAGCAGTGTCTAGACCCCCAACTCAGAGAACTGTATTCCTCTGGTCTGGAAAGAGAGTAGGGTCAGGCACCCATGGTTTCTGAGAGCTTCCCAGGTAATGTTAACATGTAAAGTCCATCAGCTGTAGCAAAGGAAGTTGTACACCTGATAATGTGACACATTACTTTAAGGGCAGGCAGGGGGATGTGATCTTCTGACCATGGTGTGGGAATAATGACCCCTTCCAACCTTGCAGGAATTGGTCTATTTGAGGACATTATTGAAGGTTGTCTTTATTTTTAATTTTGGAATACAGCTCTATTCGGTTATTTGATTTCTATTTTGAAGCTATTTTGATTTCTATTTCTATTTTGACAGCTCAGCAGAGAAGGGAGAAGAAAGGTACAGGTGAAAAGGAAAAAAAAACCCCACAGAAGTGCTTGGGGGAAAAGCACTTCTGTATGTATTCAGAGAATGTGGGGTTGTTTGGTTAGACTGAAGTGCTGAGTGTGTGAATATAGCTAATTCTTTGCAACAAGCCCATTGGCTATTCAAAGAGATAAATCATGAATGGCAATGATGATGATGGTCATAAAAATAATGACTGAAACTTTGACAAGCGACTAAGATAAAATAGAGGTACAATTCCAAAGTTGTGTCATGCAGGTATTTAAAGAAAATGGCCTAAAGTCAAGAGAGTGGGGAGGGAGGATGTGAACACTGAGAATTCTACTTGGAGAACTCTTGAAAGTTTCCTGCTGAGGATGAGGGAAGAGATGAGAGACCTTTATGTGCTGGCTTCCTGTAGTCTAGAGACGGGTGGAGGCAAGTACTTTCTAAATCTGACAGCCTGAGTTTCATCCTTGGGACACATACTGTGGAAGGAGGGAAATCCTGCAAGTTGTCCTTTGACTTCTGATACACTGTGGCATGGGCTGCCCCACCCCTATACATGCTCACACACATAAGTAAGTGTAAGAAAGAAATGTTTTAAATGTGCAAGCCATGCTTAGCACTATGGTCTAGAGTTTACTGACCTCTAATTTAGAGGAGACACGGCTGGACGGTTCAGGTAGGGAGTCTGTTGTGGGAATCAGCCCATACTCCAGAGTTGATTAGTTGGTTTAGCACAGTTTAGCACAGGGCTAGGTGAGTGCTCCCATGAACCTATCCTGAGCCACATGAGAGAATTGGCAGTGACAACCCCCCCCCCCTTGGTTCTCTATGAAAAGAGTGGCAGAGGGAACTCAAAAAGAAGACAAGCACAGAGCAGGACTGGATTTCCAAAGAGGAGGAGGTCATAAATTCCCACTTAGAATAGAGAGTCGCAGGTAGAGTGAGGCTACATGATTAATGTGTCAAACAGGGATGCTTGTGAAGATCAGTAGTACCTTGGTGGCTTAATTAGAAGCAACGATACGGCAATGAGACTAAACAAGCCGTTTCTGAGACAAAAACAGGATGTCCAGTCGGGTCACTCCAAAGGCATCAAGGAAACTTCAGTCCAGAAGCCTCCTTGGAAAAGAGCCTGTACAATAACATGGTCACCTATGGAAACCACTAGCTGCATATGGTCATGAGTACGTGAAATCTGGTACCCAGCTAGAAGTGCTGAAGACAGTATAAAACAGAAACATCCAACATTACTGATATTCCTATTGGCGGTTAAAGGCAGAGGTGATACTATTTTACATATTGTGGTAGCTGTTTTCATTGGTGTGAAAAGTACCTGAAGAAACAACTCAAGAGTGGAACAATTATTTCAGCTCATGGTTTTACAGGGCCCAGTCCATCATGGCTGCCTTCATCACCATGACCTGGAAGAGTCCCGCACTGCTGAGCTTCTTTCTTGCCCATTTTTGCCAACCGGGTCCCTAGCCCAGGGGGTAATTGCATCCTCCTACTTTCCAAATAGGTCTGTTCTGCTTATTTAGTCTTGTCTGGAATCCATCCCCTACCTCCTAGGTGTGTCTCAACCCAATCAAAGCGATAATCAGCATTAGCAGTCTCCAATAAATTAGAGCAAATAAAATATATCATTTGTGTTAACCTTACTTGTTTCTTGGAAACTAAAAAATAGAAATTTGCATATGTATCTCACCTTCGGGGTCTGTGTTATATTTCCCTTAGCCACCTTTGCTCTCACGTCCTCAGCTCCCCTCCTGACCAAGAGCTTACCTTAAAGCTCTAAAGGACTCAGAAGCCCTACAGGCAGCTTGCTATACTCTGAATGCATGCAGGACTTCTCTTGTTCTCCCATGTGCCACCCAGGCTAAGGCAGGCATAGGACAGAGAGGCAAGAGTGTAAAAGGATATTTATCTTAGGATACAGATGGACGAGAAACACCAATGGGAGCCTCAGGGACCCTGCCCACCTCCTGTCCTACTGTGACCAGAACACAAATATGGAAGATCAACACTAAATCCTGGTTAGGCTTTGATTTATTTGGACTGGGTGTTCTCCTTCCTGGCTTGACAATGAATTTGTAACTTAAAAACAAAAACTAGAGAACTGCCTGTTGTCTAAGAGGGAGAAAGAATGCTAGGGAGTTTGAATCTCAGGGTAGGAAAAGTCTACTCTACTGAAGATATTTATTTTCTGATCTATTATTGATTTTTAACTATTATTATGAGAAATTTAAAGAATACATTAAAATAGAAAGAATAATTAACCTCATATATATCTACATTTTATCAATTTTATTTTACCTAATTTGCTTCTTTGGGGGTAAAAACAGGACTCAAGTATTTTAATGTAAATCTCAGGTGTTGTCCTATTGTATGCGTAGATATGATATGTAGAAGATAAGGATTTTCCTTCTAATATAATTTATCCTATTTTGAGGAGATGGGAGCAAGTTGATAAGTATATTTCAGACATATCATGTGTGGTGCCTTTTAATACACTTTATCAATTGCAGAGAGCTTGAGACCACTTATCTGTTGTTGGAGGTCATTGTGGAGAAGGAATTGGATAAAATCTCTGGAGATAGGCTTCCTACCTAGGTCTACCCTCTAAACATTTGGTCGGCTTGTTTATTTTATGTCCCATGGGGCCCATCACAGAAGCTTAAACTTGGCTTCCTACGTCTCTGTCTCTCTAGCACTTTCAAGAAATTGCCTTTCCATTACATGCAGCATCCCAAGGAGAAGATTCCTAAATATCAGTTGTCCTTGCATCAGCCACTAAGCTTATATCTCTTCTTGGTGTGATTGTTTGCCACTTTGAGAGAGCCCTTGATGGATGCTCTGGGGAGACATTAAAGGCAGGCAGATCTTTGAGGCATCCAGGACTTTGAATTAGATGCTTGGCTTGCAATGGAAGGGTTGAAGGCTCTGTGCATGGACTCTCTAGCTTCCCAGAGAAGGCAGCTGGCCATCTGAATTCTCAACCATGATGAGTTATTCCAGCCCCTAGGAAGTCAGTCTTCTCAGGTTTTAGTGGATAGACTTACTTTATAAGAGGAGAATGAAGATTGACCCACCTGCTCTGTGGCCCTGGTTCCAGTTCCAGCAATGGAAGATCACATCCCCTCTGCTGAACTGGATGCTTCAATCTGTACACCTCCAATCTGGCTCATTCCCTGCTCACAGCGTAGATCCACCACGCCACCTACTTGTCTCAGCCAGTTTTCCAAGCGTTGCTTTTATCCACACCTGTTTGCCTTTAGACTTCCATTTTCACGGGCCACTTCTCCAGCCACTTGGTCTCCTGTTTTGGTCTTTTATCCACATAAATGCTTCTCTTCAATTTCTCCATGTGCCACGCCATCTCACCTCACTTTTCCACTTAAGCCTGTGGTCTTGTGGATTCTTACACGGCTGTTAGAAGTCTTCTTTCCAGGTCATCGATGGGAACAGCTGGAGCTCCCTTCTGCTTCTACAAGTTGCTAAACATGTACATTGGGGTATGTTGGTCAATGTCTCTACACCCCAATCTCCTCCTCCATTACAGCAGAAAGGCAACTATGTTAGAGGATTCTTATAGAGAATTAAATAGACTCTACAGAACACTTTTGATGCTGACTGGCGTTGGTCATTCAGCTTTGTGTCTGAGTGTGAAAGTCATACATGAAGACTGAGCCTTGGGGACCTTCTAGTTTCCTTTACACACTAGGTTCTAACCAATGTTTCTCATCATCTTCAAAGGCGTGGACAGTGGAAATTTTTTTTTTGTTCTCACTTCCACATCACTTGTTTTTGTTGGTAAATAGCGTTTGTGTGCTACTGGATCCCTGCTTTCTGTTTGTTTGTTTGTTTGTTTGTTCTTCAGGAGGCTTCTTAATGATAAGTTCTTCTGCTCAGGGTCTCACTAGAATCAGCCCTGCAAACCAGAGAGAAGAAGGTCTCTGTATAGTGACCATGCTATTCTTTCCCTAGGAAGAGACACTCACTGAAGCTGTGGTTCCTGTGGAAGTCCATTCGCAGGAGAAATCACTGCATTTGTCTTGATGAAATGCTGCTGCTCCTGCAGCCACTGCAGCCACTACTGCCTCTGTCCTCAGCTTCTGGTCTAGTGAGGACGAGCAGTGGCATTCAAGCTCCTTGCAGAAAACCCTGAGTTAATGGCTGTTAGAAAAGCAGAAGAAAGTTATTTTAGGCATTAATGGCCACTGCTTCCCGTGGAAAGGGCAGTTAAGCACTTCTCGGACCTAGAGGATAAAAGGCAAGGCTCTTATGCAGGGTAACTCAGGTTTATGCTGCCAGGGTGGGGATGGGGGTAGGGTGGGGGTCTACAAGCCCTATGCCTCTGAATCAGATTTTACCAGCTTCAGGATGCCCCTGGGGGACACTACAGTCTCTGGCCCCAGTGGGGCATCAAGGTGGTATTGTGAGGGTTCAAGGACTTTCCAAATCTGAGAAAATATTTACTGTCCTTAGGAGAAAAGTTAGCTGAAAATCATTAGAAAGGAAAGGAATGAGATTTTGCAGCTTCTCGGGGGGGTGGTGGTGGTGGTGGTGGTTATTGATGTCTGAAATCATCTTGCATTGGATTTAAGATAATAGAATCATTGCCTTGCATGTTAGGAGTGGTCGCTCCATATGATGGTTCAGGCTTCACTCCTAGAACAGTGGACCTTCATACAGCATCCCAGGCTCTTACTTGGACAGTTCCACTGGCAGAGACAACCCTACTTAGCAAGAGTATTAAGAACATTTCAAAAGTGATACAGTAGGAAAAAATGGGCTGAGTACCAAATAGGCCTAGGATCAAATTGATCTTACCAGTTATATGAAATTGAACAAGTCACATCCTCTTGGGTTTCAGATTTCTCATTTACAAAATGTCCACAATATTTCCTACCTCCATGCCCTCCTTCTGTGCATATATATAATATATTAATTGATATATTAGTATATTAAAGAAGCAGCATAAGAAATGTCTCTGGCTTAGTATAATCACTTAGTGAATGGTACTTTTTAAGAGGTCGCCAATAAATGCTAACTTATGTTCTTCTTCATGGGTTAAATATTTTCTCATCTTCTGGGGTTGACAAATGTACCACATTATTGATGAGGCAAAAGCTATTAATAAAGCTATAAACACAAAAGCACCATTTTATTCCCTTTCTATTTTCTAAATTTAATGCCTAATGTTATAGCTGTGAAATTATGGGCATTTGTTCCAGTGGCGAATAGGGTCTTTGTAGCTGGCCAAGGAAACTTTTCCATAATTTAAAAATAAATAAAATATGAATTGCCACAGCAGTCTGAATCACCATTCATTCTTTTCGGTCACTGGAATGACCTAAGCCTTTTTAGCATTGCAGAATATTAGAGCCGGGAGTCACCATAGACATCATCATACCTGGACCATTGACTTTATTGATGAAGAAACTGAGGCCCAGAGAGACTACGTGAGTGGCTCTAGGTTATACTGCTAGTTTGTGGTGCAGCTGAGACTCCATGTTGATCTCCTAACTCTAAATCTTTTTACTGTGTCATGTTGTCTCTCCAGAGACTAACACATGGCACGATAGTGTCCCTGCTGCGTGTCCAAGTCATTAGTGATGCAATTGGCATTTTTCTCCTTTGTACACTATCTCTTACCCACATGGGTGCCACAGCACAGCAGGACTTTGGGTTTCTCAGGGGAGAGTAGAAAGGGTTTGAGGGAGGAAGAAATATTGGTGGGCATTAGAAAGCTAGAAATATGATTATGGAAGCAGTTAACACCATTTGATTCCCAGAAATGATCAGTGAGAATTTAAAGAGAGACTGAGGTCTAGCAAAAAAGAATGCTAACCTTCTTGCAAAGATACATTGGCTCTGATATCCTGGTACCTGTTTGCATCTCCTAATGCAACCAGCAGGTGTAGTGGAGGGACAGAGGACCCTGTGTTCATTTAATCCCATGCCATCTCAGTTCTGTGTCTAGTGAAGGCGTGCTCCGTAAGGTAGGTTAGGAAGCTACTTCCACATATATGATTCTATACCCAGAGAGTGGTAAAGAGTGCCGTTACCAGAACAGTGGTAATGGCAGTTTGGGATAATAAAACCTTGCTGAATTCAGTCATTCCTCACACACCCAGCAACGACATGCCAGCTACAGGGCCGGTATCAGGAACCACAACCTGCTCATTCATTTAGCCGCTCAACAACCATGCCATATGCTAGCAAGATGTTAGAGATTAGATCCCATGTTCCTAAGTCATTTGTTATGCTTTTATCTACTCACTCTATAAATATTTCAGAATCTCCTTATGCCAGGTGCGCTGCTCCACAGTGCGCGCCAGCATTTTCAGCCTTTCCGGCTAAGACAATAGGAAATAAGAGTGTATCCCCTCAAGCCACAGTGGACCTCCCTCTGACTCCATTGCTGTCCTTAAATTCAGAAGAGGGCACTGGCAGTGCTGCTGTCAACTAGATTAAACACCAGCTTCCTCCTAAGCGGAGACAGTGCTCTAAACTGTAATTTGTGGCTGGCTTAGCTCACGGCACTGTCTGTTTATTTTGCAAACTGTCTTTATCATTCATTTACTTTGCCCCCCCCACCCCACCCCCACCCCTGCCCCAGTAGATGACAAAATCCATGGACGTAAATACCCTGTGTTCCTCACCTTTACATCCCCTCCTCAGGCCAGCCCTAGGATATTTTTCATGATTTCTTCCTTTGCTTTTCCTGACTTCCTTCTTCCTTTCCTTCATTCTTCACCTTCTCTCCTTCTTTCTCTGCCCCTTTTTGATCTTCCTGTTCCTTCTATCTTTTTCACTTCTCCTCTTTCCCTTTTTTCTTTCCTAAATCTATCCACTGCCTTTGCTGCACTGGACTAGGGTCTGTAGATTCCACGGTCCTTGACTCACAGAACTTAAAGTTGAGAGACAGAAGAGAGAGCTGTGGTCCGTAAGACAACACAGTCCTTTCTGGTGAGTGGTGAGAGTTGGCACTAGCTATAGGGCAGCTCAAAGACAGACCCAAAGCTAAGATGGAGTGGGGTAAAATGGCATGAAATAAAGTGTTCAACAGTGAGAAATTTTCACCCTCTCCTCAAATAAGGCCAACTGAAAGAGAGACACGTCTGTGCAGTAAAGTCTGTTCTCTTAGTTAGTTACCATTTTCCTATGACAAAAATGTCCTGACAAAAACACATTAAGGGACAGAGGTCTTATTTTGCCTTGCCATTCAAAGAGTCAGTGCACCACCGGGAAGTCCTGGTGTCAAGAGCTTCAGGCAGTTGATCCCTTCTTTGCATCTTTAGGCTGGAAGCAGAGTATGATGCATCTTGGTGTTCAGCTAGCTTTCCCCTTTATGTACATCCCGGGATCCAAACATTCTGCTTTTGGGGTATGTCTTCTTATATCAACGAATTTAAGCAAGATGGTTCCTCTTAGCCATGCCTATAGACTGACCTAATCTAGGTAAGCCTTCACAAATCTACCCAGAGACTGGCTTCCTAGGTCACTCTATATCTTGTCAAGATGGCAGTCAACACTACCACACCATCACATGTGAACTGGCATAGGGGAGCTATTCATGTACGTTATAGCCAGAGTCTCAACACCCATTTGATATTTATTTCTAAATCCAGGTCTTTGAAATTCCACTACAGCAGTACAAGTCTTTCTTGAGGTCTCAGATTCTGGACAAAGGCAAATTTAGAGTTCCAAAGTCAACACATCAGTGATTTTTATGTTGAATTCATCAGTAAAAGTACATGTCCTTGAAAGGTAAGAAAGGTGACCAATGGCCACACTATCCACTCCTAGGGTAGGAGTGGAGGCTATGATGGTGTCTGAGATGATAGAGTTTGTTACTAGGCAACCAAAACCTAAGGTTTAGAAATGCAGAGCTCCCTAAGACCTGTGGATATTTGGTCAGATAAGGTACAGACATACTGGGAGTTGGAGTTTAACTCAGCTACTGAAGGAATGTCAGAAAGAGAAAGAGAAGGTTGGGGAGATATAAGACAAAGAAAGAGGAAAAGGGGGCCAGAGGAGGAGATAGACGAAGAGAAAAAATAGAGGCAAAAGGAAGCACCTGAGTGTTGCACCAGGCTACAGAGGCCCAGGGAATGGAGTCAAAACCATGGCACTATGATCAGTCTCCTACGCGTGTAATTGCAGCCATTCTTCTGAGCTTGGTTTTGCTGTATGAGAATGACTTAATAATGCATTATAATGGGCTCATGTTACCAGGCACAGTGGCAAATAGAACTTTGACCATTAATTCAAGACCTGGCTGAGACAGGAGAAGCAGACACCTAATAAGAACATGGAATTATTCCACTCTCTGGGTTCTGCCAAGCTAAGCAGGCTAGGGAGTCACTTGACATGAGCTTAGCCCAGGCACTGCCAGAGCCTGTTTGCTGACAGTTCAGATGGGGGTTTGGAGCTGAGAACCAGTGTGAGGCTTAATGTTGAGGTGTGAGTTCTGTCTCTGTGCTAGTCTTGCTCTGTGAAAGCAGGAGCTCCTTGAGGCTCTGAACTTGGCCTCCTCCCCGCAGCACCACCTACTGGGGGCTGCCACAGCACAGGAACCTCCAGCTGAGAGCCTGTCATTGTGGTACCCACAGCAAAGACTACAAGCATCCACTGAGAGGACCAGCTCAGCCCCAGAAAAACACCAGCTTCGTCACACGTTTCTAACTCCCAGGTTAATCTTGGGCTGCAGGTGGCACAACCATAGTTTAGTGATGGAATTACAGAGGCCAGTGAGACTTGGTGATTATCCTCCTGGCAGCAAGGTTTGAACTCAAGTCTGTCCAGCTGTAGGGCCCCTTCTGCCATTAAGTTTACAGTGTGAGAGGCAAATGGAGTCGCGGCAGGCAGGGTGTCAGCTCTGTGCAGCACATGCTTAGCCGAACATACACAGAGTTGTGGGTGAGGCGAGGTTCTGAGGAGTAACTGTCACCTTAACTCTGAGACTCCCATCATTCTCTGGGATCTGGTCCTGCCTTGGCACAGGTGCCAGTGCTACTTGGCAAGAGCAGAGTGATGGGTTTCCAACATGGGCGTTTTAATAGTCTGTGCCTAATTGCACAGCCCTTGTGCTGATGAGACATTTGTCATGGGCTTTCTGCCAACGTGAGATCCAGGTGTCATTCTGGGTATCCTTGACGGGAAGTGCTCAAAGCGACAGTGTGTCTCAGAAAGCCAGCCACGTACAAATATGCACAAGGGGAGGACTGGGTGAGGCATACTGAGGAGGGCAGTGAAAGGACACATCTGCCTCCCATTGAGCTGCTGCCGGGACTGCTACTCAGGTGGGCAGATGATTCAATCCTCCATTGCTTGACTTCATGAGCTGTGAATAAGAGGGAATACTAACACATATACTAAGGCGTGTCTTGAAGACCCCCAACTCTACTTCAAAGGGTCCAGCCTGGAGACTGGTGTACAGTAGACCTGGATTAGGAAAATTCCCCTCACGGCTCATTTAGCATCCATTATCCCATCCTAAACAGTGAAAAAAGCAGGAACAACTGGATCTACCTTGTTTGTTGCGGTACTCTCATTTCTGGCGCTGTGTTCATACATAGTCAATAGTTTCAGATGGATGATAGAGAACTATTTTATAGTTGGCCTGACAGACATGGTGGTTGCTTGGAATATAACTGTAGATAATAGTAAATGGAGAAATTCACAGAAAGACTGATCAACTAAGTGAGGATGACAGGTCAAGGGCAAGTAAGGGAAGATGAAGTCAGTTTTGATTGTGCCCAGAGGGATTTTAATAACAAATATCAAAATTGTACATAGGGCCTTCACAGAAAGAAGGTCAGCCATGCTGGTTGTCTCACTGTCACCGAGTGGCCATGGACTGTGGATGACAACCACGCTGACCCAGGATAAATAACTAAAACCATAGGCCACAGCGTAAAATCACAAGTCACTAGCTCCAGCTCACAACACCCTTTTTCCTTTCTTCCTTCCTTCCTTTCTTTCTTTCTTTCTTTCTTTCTTTCTTTCAGATGGTGGTATTGAGACAGGTCCTCACTATGTAGCCCTGGCTCTCCGGCAACTCACTATAGAGACCAGGCTGTCCTTGAATTCACAGAGATCCACCTGCCTCTGCCTTCTGAGTGTTGAGATTAAAGGTGTGCGCCACCATAAGTGGCACAACCTTTTTCTTATAAATCACATTTTACTAGAATTTAGCCATGCCCATTAATTTATATATCTATATCGTCTAAGCTATTTTCATGCTATAAGCTCAGAGTAGTCTTTCAAAAAGTCATATAATTTGTAAGGACTAAAATGCAGCTCTTTATTAAAAGAAAAAAAAAGCCTATTCTAGCATCTGACTTAAACACTGAGGAGCTCTCCTACCTCGCTGAGTAAGATGTAACCAGCTTGGCTCCTTAGTTGCAGACTGAGTACCTGGGAACCCAAAGATCTTTCATCTCAGCCCTACAATCCCCATTATGCTGATCCCCTCCCCAGCTGTGCTGTTTGCGTCCCATCATTGTTGCAGGATGACAAGAGCAAACAAATCTCCTCTCGGTTATATAACCGAGGAATAGCACACTGATGCCGAGGACGGCCTACGTCTATTTCTGGTGTCCTCTTCATAGAGATGTCACAGTGCCCACTGAGTGTCTCTTACTCTGAGCTCTAGTCTTCGGCCCCATGCCCTTGCAAATGGACTGGCTTTGCGCGTATGAGGCTCAAGTCTGACCATGCATTTAAATGACTCCCAAGAGTTTTCAAAATAGAACCCGCATGAGACCCAGCTACTAGACTTTTAAAAAGCATCCATGTGATTCTAATGTTCAGCCAAGAGGACACGGCAAGCCACAGTCACTGTGACTGGTACAGTGTCCGTGGAGAAAGAAGTAGCTGGCAGCCATGCAGAATGGACTCCTGCCTAGGATATGATCAGCAGGGGGAGTCTTGGCAGCTGCCTGGACCAGACAAGATATTTATACAGTGAAGGCCAAAATTAATATCATCAGAAATATAAATTGTGGCAAGTAAAAAAAAAAAAACAAACCACCCTATAGTCAGTGCCAAGAAACAGAACTATGTGTCACAGACCTAGGGGATCGGATAGAGGAGATAGGAAAAGAAACCAAGTCTGAGGGTGTAAAGCGGGAGTGGGGTCAAAGGTGAGACATGCGCACATAGGGAACAAAGGAGCCAGAGGAGATGCGTGGCTGTTCCAAGGAGGACATGGTTGTAGGCCCAAGGCCTACAGGACCTAGTGGTGAGGCCACCCACTGGCTCCATCTGGCATCGGTCAGACTGACAAAGCTAAAGCCAAATATATAAACAGAGAAGTTGTCCTCTGCTGCCTCTTGTTTGACTCTGAGTCTCTTGCTTGAGATACAAGCAGGGCCTATAGCTCTGTGGCTTGAAAAGCATCAAACCGCAGTAGGCTCGTGAGGCCTGGCTTTGTACAAGCTTGGCCAGCGCCGCGAACGTGTTCAAGTTACCCTCTAGTGGCTGCCGTTCCCATGTTCCCATTCTTTGTTTTCTTCCTCTTCTTTTGGGGGTCACCACTGTGAGCATTGCTGTCACATCCCTCCCTCAATCAGTTGCTCACTGTCAGTCATATATTTAGCCATGGAGCTATTCAGTAGATGTTCATACAGTGTCCTCTGGGTGCATGGCAGCCACCATGCTCTCACCTTGGAGGCCTGAGGTAGGAGACCTTTAAATCCACTGCCAGCAGACCCACTGGGAAGACAGAGAGATGGAGACATGTAAACCGTACCTATGTATGGGGCAAGGTGCAGTTGCACTGTGACCGTTCCAATCCCGCATCCAGGTACTGTGGATAGGGAAGAAGCCAGGCCGAGTGGCCACATCTGAATCTGCCATCTCTGTTTGGTCTAAAACTCCCAAGTCTAGGAAGCCAGCATCCTGAGCTGCAAAATAGCCCAGCCATGGCTGCTTAGCCACCTACGGAGTCTCTGAAGGACAAACACCTGCGGTATTGGATGTTTTACTCGATTGCTTGACCCCATACACAGAAAGGTCCCACTTCACTATTCTGTTGTTCTTCCCTTTGGCCTGTCCCTGAAACTCACGGTGACCCGTGAGAATCTGAAATTGAAGGTGAACTCTCTGTTTACCTCTTCTGACAGGGAAGGAATAATACAAGCCTTGGGTCAGACAGCTTATTTTAGAGTAGGGTTTTCCCAGTTCTTTGGGTCTTGGCCCTCGGTGCATTGCTTAGCTTCTCTGAGCTTTGTTTTCTACTTTGGAGCAGAAATAACACAGCATTGTCTACTTACATGGATGTCACAGGACTGGAGGAATGTTTCACACTTGGGTTTTAGAGGTGTGCCACTTTATCCCCGTGACCGTGTTGAATGTGATAACTGTAATTATTAATTGTGTTATTACCAGTGATGAGTGAGTAAATGCTTATGCCACAGTCATCTTTTTAAAAAAGAGTAAGGGCAAGCAGAAAGAAAAATAGCCATGCTCTGCAAGTGTCTCGGTTTCTGCAGTGTGAGGATGTCCACTGTGAGTGACTCTAAGCTAAGATGCCGCCTAATAAGGGGCTAATGAGTCAGTGTGCACGTTTGACTCGTCTGCTATGGGTCTGTTCCAGCACACTACTGATTAGTCACCAAAGTAAAGCAGGTGACAGTGGGACAGAAGCAGGGTAGCTCTGGCTTGGATACAACCACCCAGATGTGGTAAGAAGGAGTCTGTGCCAGGCAGTGCCTGGCACCACTGTCTGCCAGACTCTTTGCTGAGGGTCATCACTCATCAGGCCATGAGTCCTTGAAAGGGAGAAGCTCAAGGAAGCCTTCAGTACATGTAGCCCAGGATGGCATAAGCTTGTGTCACCTGGCTAGCCTCCTGTTATGCATTGGACTCTTTGCTAATGTCTACATGGGGTCCCCACTGCTTTTCTAAGGTGAAATGAGTAATGGCAGCTTTGCCACATGAGTTCGCTTGGGAGCTTTCCTGCTCGTTTTTTACTTGGTCCTCACAGCACAGTGTTGTTTCTTCCATGTTACAGAAAAACAAATAGAATCTCTGTTACATGGGATAATTTAGCAAAAGCTACTGTAACAAATAATCCTGAGACCCCAATGGCTTCACATAGCATAGTTTATTTTTCATAGCACAGTATGAAATGCACTGGAGGCCGCTCCCCTTCAGGGTAACTTGCAAAGAACTCTGTTATTCCCCCTTGCCTCTTAGGGAAGTTGACAAATGAGGTCTTCAGATCCTAAGGAAGAGAAGGTGAGGCATCAGCTTCAGGCACATCCAGGTAGGGTGGCCATTGTGTCAAGTGACCACTGCAAGTCTGGTCTCTGAACTCTCTTTGTGGTCTCCCAAATGTTCCCTTTCTGCTTGTTAGTAGATGCCTTTGTTCGGGCTTCTCTAGCAGACTGCTACAGACAAGGTATCCGAACATTTATTTCCTATGGCTATGGGATCTTGGAAGCTCAAGGTTAAGGCACAGGTGCATCTCATGTCTGATGCACTTCCTGGTTTGGAGATGGCTGCCATCATCTTGTACCCTCACACGGAAGATGACACAGAGACAAAGCAAGCCCTCACGTTTCTTCCTACAAGGGCACAAATCTCACCCCCAAAGCCTCCATCTCGCAGCACCAAGTTGGGTGTTGGGTATCAGCACAGGAATTTGGAGGAGAGGTTCAAACATCAGGTCCGTACAGCATCTCAGATAATTAAACCTAGAAGAGATTTCTAAAGAGGCAAAGGGAAGCAGCCCGAGTCCCTACATCACTTCACGGAGGAAAGAGCCTCCTGACTCTTTTTTAGATTGCGATGGAGAAGGAAACCTTTGGTTAAGTTTCTGCGATCTAAAGTTTGGTTTGTCTCAATTACTATAACCAGTTGCCCTGGTTACATCTGGCCAGATCCAAAGATCTCTAGTGTTGTTTTCCATGCTCTGGTCCTGTGATATCAGGCCATGCTGCAAGGTAATTGCCTCTGACTAGTCAGTTTTCCTCAGGCCAGATTGCAAACTCCCCAGGAGCAGACACTGTCTATGTGGTATCTGTGTAGCTACGATTATTGTACAACCTTCCTCAATAAATAAGCAAGCAGGTATCTACTAACATAGCATCGACTATGCACACTTGCTTGATAAGCATCTGTTTTTATGAAAATATTTAAAAATTGAAATATAAGGGAATTATTAAAAGGGATTTATACTGAGGTTACAAGTAGTTTTTATTTTAATATTAATTGCTTGGAATTGGTTGAATGGAGAGCTATGTTGAGAAGTGTTTGGGATTCCCTTTTCTCAGGGAGTGTGGAATGGGGAAGGAGCAGCTGATAGATTAGTGATGTCTGCAGTGGAGGGCGGAGCAGCATATGTGCTGTGTTTCTGTGGGCCCTGCAGGGCTAGTACGGGATGGAGCATCAGTAAATGTTAGTTGAGTCAAGTGGGGCTTAAACATAGTCATTGTGCCTCTCTCAATTCTTAAGCAAATAATTGGAGTGGAATAGAAAGAAACTGAAATGGGACACAGGGAAATTAACATGGAAATCATATTGCAGGCACTTGACAAACTAATTAAACTGGGAAATGCAGCTAGATTTTTTTTTTTTTGGTGCATAAACATTCTTCTTCTTTTGAAACAAGGGGGTAAAAGCGACAAGTGTTCAAATTACACTTTTATGGGTGCGCTCTCCCAAGCATGTGTAGCACCTTGAAGAAGGTTTTGTTATGTACAGAGCAGGAGAGTCCAATTGCTCAGTTCTTGGAATTTTGTCAGATATGTGTGCTTTTCCCTGAGAAAAGGCAAACAGAATGTTTTTTGTAATAAAAGAATGCAGCTGCTTTCCCACCCAGTGGGTGGCCTGGAGCCTCAGTGTTTTCATCTCAGATATGGGACTAATTCTACCAATCTTAGGGTTGCCACGAGCCTCGGAGGACAGAAAGGACATGACAGCGTTTATGTGTAGCTGTTCACACACTCTGAGTAACAGTCATTAGCATAATGAGTGTTGGGGACACATACCTAAGCTGGAGTTGCAGACCTGCCCTTCTGTAAGCTGCCAGGTTCATGTCACTTCTCTGACTGTGCCATTGCACTTAAAAAAAATGGAGAAAATAATAAACAAAAGCAACCTTGTAGAGTTGTGCTAGAAGCTACGACTTGAAGAATGCAAGTCAAGGTTGGCACAGTTACTGTGATAAACATTATCACATTAGAGGCAGTTACTTCACTAGATATTAGGTTTCTTAGAAATATCATGCACTATGAGGGGAATTACAGTGGGACCAAGGGCAACACACTCATGTCTGTCAGGCCCTTCATGTGATGGTAGTGGGAAAGGGAGATGTTTACAAAAATTATTGCATTAAAGGAATTTAGGAATTGTTAAACCCTTCCTTATCATACTTGATAATTAAGTAGAATATAAAGAAACAGAAATTGGATATAAGGAGCTTAAAATATCTTCACATGTACCATATCATCTTATCTTCTTCACAACCCAACATCTTATAAATATAATATATCCCGCCACTATGGATTTTATAAAGTAATATGCATCTTATAAGCAATAGGAATCCTCACAGGACATGTTCCCAGCAAACTCCCTGGTTAGTGGGTTTGCTTCAGCTTTCTTCTAAATGTACACGAGCACAGCAAACATGAAGCGTGAGCACTGTTCAGTTTGCAGTGTCCACTTCTGGAACGTTCTGTGGCCTAAAGACTGAGCGATGCCAAGTCAAGTGGCTAATGTGAAACAATAGTGACAGAGTGGAACAGAAATTCAAAACAACGATGGCCTCATCTCGAAGGAGCTGATCTATATTTAGCTGATCAAATTCTTCACATCTGAGTTTCCATGTCTACAAACAGGAAAATCCTATCTACCTGTATGGAGGAGAAAAGAGAGAGTTTTTATTTGCAATTCTGAGCATCGTTTTTTGGAATACGTACAAATAAATGCGCATGGGTGTTCCTTAACTGTTCACACTAATTGCTCTGCTGTGCAATTGGTCCATGATGCTTAAGAAGTTCGGTCCATATGCTCATGAGTCTTTCAGAACAATGCCAATCAGCCAATAAGGTGGTCAGAGTTGTTGTGAAGCAATGGGAGTGGTCTTGAACTCAGGTCTTTTGACCTCACATACTGAGGCTTTGACCTATTCAGTAAGGGCTTGTATTTCAACAGTGTTGTTAGCTTAAAACATACTTAAAACGAGATACGTAATGGATATTACGATATCCGTTAATTTTCTTTGACATTTTAAAATTGATAAACATACCATGTAGTAAGAGAAGCTCTATAGTTTGACTGCACATCCTCTTCCTGCCGCTTTCACTGTCTACCTTCCTTACACCCCAAGCTCCCGAACTCCAGCCTGGGCTTTCCAGACTCCTTAGGCTTCTTCCCATTCCATGTCCCAAAACGTCCTTGTGGAGGTCAATCACCCTATGTCCCACTCCCCCAGACCTAAGCCACCAACTGGCTTCTCCTCTAGAGAATCTTTTCCACCTCTTCCCACTTGGTCCTCTTTTCCCATTTCTCTGAGCCCTCATTTTTTCCTCTGCTTTCATGTTTAGCCACATTTGACTCACCCCCTCTGTTCTACAAGTATTTACATGACCGACACAACCTAAGCATTTGCAATTTTGGAGATGCTGAACCTGAGTGTACTACTTCTGAAATCCCAGTTCTATTTCCTTCCTGCTCTGTGGTCTTGGGCGAGTTACTGAAATAACTTGAGCTTCACAGTTCTAATCTACAAATGAGGATGATCTGCCCCTCAGTGCAGAAGGGTGAGAGAGAGCTCACTGCATGCTGTCTGACTGATGATAGTGCCCCAAACCAGTGGGGGCTTTTTTTTTCTTTGCTTCCCTGTCCTGAAGAATGGAGCTTCTTAATGGTCCATGCCTAGATCCTATGTACGATACCTGTCACAGAGGAGGTGGTTAGGTAATGTCATTTGTTTACTTGAGAATTAATAAAAAGGCAGACAGATGCATGAAAGATTGCAACATGGCCTGCAAACTTCCCCTCCCTCCACTTTGTGTCTGAGGTATCCTTCCTTCGTGTCCTCTGTATCCTTCCTTAGCAGAGGGTGTGTGTGTGTGTGTGTGTGTGTGTGTGTGTGTGTGTGTGTGTGTGTGTGTGTGTAGGTGCAGGTGCATGTGTGCATGGAATCTGGTGGTCTCCTTCAGGTGTTGTTCCTCAGGTGCTGCCCACCTCGTTTGTTGAGACAGTCTCTCAACGGTATCTGCATTGGCTTGCTGAGAAGGCTACACTCACTTGTTGACTAGTGAGCCCCAGGGATCTGCCTGCCTTTGCCTCCTTAGTGCACAGATTAAAAGCAAGGACCACCACACTCATCCTTTTACATGGATTCTGAGGATTGATCTCGGGTCCTCGTCTTGTGTGGCAGGAACTTTCCTGACCGAGCTATTTCCTGTAACCCCAGAGGACGTTTATCCATCAACTCTTCCTTCAAGTACACCTTCAGCTGACTTATCTCATTTACGTGGTTCTCTGCTTTCAGTACAGTGGGTGTGCTATGGTAGCAATAGGTGATCTGCTTTAAGGATGATGCTGGTGACTTCTGCCTCTGAGTTCCAGCCGCATCACCCACCCTTGGGAAGCAACACCAAAGAAACAGTCAGCGTGATGCATGATGTACTCCAAGGAGTACTATTGTTCATACACCAAATTTGCTCTGCATCTATAGTCGTTAAAATAAGAAAAAAAGATTAATAATGTACATGTTTAAGCTTGAAAGAGTAATCAACAGGAAGGTACACATCTTAGCTGTAAAGCTGTCTTCACATTTAGCATACAGCAGAGCCTTCCTGCTAATCCTTCTGAGGATGAAGGATTGGCTGGGACGAAATTGGTTTTTTTTTTCTTGTGCATCTTGAAGGCTTTAAAAAATGTTATCATTTCTAAAAGTTATTATTTTTCCAAATTTCAAGTAAGCTTTTAATCAGCCTCATTACGGGGATCTGCCTTGTTTTTGGATTTGCCCATCATTCGATTAGCTGCTGCCTGTTCTCTGATCAAAGGATGCTGGGATCCTGGGCTGCACCAGGCTTAAAATCACATATCTTCATCGGGCGAGCGCTGTCACTCAGTTCCTGCCAGGGCTGCGGTGGCAGCTGCTACCAGCCCACCTCCTGGACTGAGTGATTGGTGTACACAATAAACTAACATCTGTAAGGTGCATCTCGGCATGGGTGTCAGGGAAGCTGAAGACAAAGCGGAATGGCACCATTAGGGCCAGATTTAAGACTCCAATTTGTGTTTCATTTGCATAACAATGCGGCAGAGCCACCATTCACTGTTTCCCTTTCAGGACTCACTGTTTCACCTTCCCTAGGCATTCCCAGGGGAGGGGGAGGCAAGAGATGCTGGCAGAAAGGACTCACTCAGCTCATCAGAATGTCGTTTGTATAAACACAGGCTTCCCTAGGGTAGGTAAGGAGCTTAGTGTGTCTTGAGTCCTGGGAGCTGCTTTGGGCTATACCCTGGTCTTCCCCATGCCTTTCAGCTAACAGATGGCAAGGAGCATGACAAGGTCAAGGCAAGCCTTGGAGCTGGCCAGGGTAGTGTATTGCCTGGAATTGATCCCAGCTGCTCTTCAGGCTCAGCAGGAGGACTGCAAGATGACAGGCTACCTGAGTGACATAGCCAGCTTAAGGTGAGCCTGGGAAGTTAGTGAGAGTTAGAGAGAGGAAGATGCAGGACTGGGAGTAGGACGCAGTCATAGAGTATTTACTCAGCCTGGGGCCCTGGATCAAATCTATAACTAAAAAGAAGAAAAGGGAAGGGAAGGGGAGGGGAGGGAAGGGAAGGGAAGGGGAGGGGAGGGAAGGGAAGGGAAGGGAAGGGAAGGGAAGGGAAGGGAAGGGAAGGGAAGGGAAGGGAAGGGGAGGGGAGGGGAGGGAAGGGGAGGGGAGGGAAGGGAAGGGGAGGGGAGGGGAGGGGAGGGAAGGGGAGGGAAGGGAAGGGAAGAAAGAAAGCAAAGCTTTGATATTAAGAGCTAGTTGGCCTGGGTCCCTTGTATTACCTCAGGCTCTGAGCTCCTCACCTCTGCAATGAAAGATGCATAGTAAGAGTTAAATGTCACTGAGAGGCTGTGTGACAGAAGATGCTAAGCATCTTTAGTCTTCCCATCTATCTTCTAAGCCTGAAGTTTCCGTTCCCATCTCTGTCCTTTGACACCTAGGCACAAACAAGTACTTTCCCAGTTACTCAACCTGCTTAGGAGAGATAGGACCTTTCACTGCTTTTTAGCTCAAGTAGTAGAGGCTCAACAGGGACAACACAGTGACTGACACTTCTTTGGCCCTGGCACTTGTGCTGAAGATTTAGTGTTAGATGAGTGCTTGGAATAGCAGTTTTCCACTCTGTCCCTAGCCCTGGCCAGGTGCCCCAGTCTTAGACTCAGTCCTAGGTATCATTGGCTATGTCTGCCCCATCAAGCTTTGTTTGGCTTCAGTTCTCCCAAGGCTGATTCAGCCTTAGCTGACTAAAAGGGCAAAGGTACAAGGGACCAAAATTTATGAAAAATGGCTTATAATGATGATTAATTAAAGAGCTAAGAAATGTTGTTTTAAAAAAAATCACTGAGTTCAAAAATTGAAATTGGCAAATGTGATATGCAAAACACAGAGAAATAAAATTAAAAATAAAACGAGAAGGTCATGCATTTGAGGACATCCATGCCTACGCAGTCAATTTAACAAACAAACAAACAAACAAACTCAGTTTTCTCGTCAGGAAAACAGGATCATTTCCTTGTATTCGATGCTTATGAATGGTTAAGGAGACTACGACCTATACTTGTGATTGTTGGAAGCATAACCATGTTAATAAAAATCATTGGGGTCTGGGAGGATTGCTCAGTGGTTAAAACACTTGCCACCACACATGAGAATGTGGGGTTGCTTAAATCCTTGGCACCTACATAAAAAGCATGGCAGCATGCAGCTGTCACCCAAGCCCTGAAGGAAAGAGACAGGCAGATTCTAGGGGCTCACTGAACAGTCATCTTAGCTTAGCTGAGATTCAGATTCAGTGAGAGACCCCATCCTCAAGAAAGGTAGATAGATAGATAGATAGATAGATAGATAGATAGATAGATAGATAGATAGGAAAAGTCAGAGGTAGACATCCCCACATCAGCCTATGGCCTCCACAAGGAGCAGCAGCCTGTGGCCTCCACATTCATCTGTTCTGGCCACTCTTGGCCTACTCAGCAGAGGGAACAGCTTCTGAATCCTAACTCTTTCTTTAACTAGCTGGGGATATGGGTTCAGTATTTATAGTTGGAAAATGTCCATGTGTTTATGTACCATAGTCCTAAGCTACATTTAACAATGCTCATTCCTACTGACCTGGGGCAGGGGCTGTGAAAAATAAATGGGGCTGTGAAAAATAAATGTTTAGATGTAGGGGAAGTTTTCAGAAGAGGGGAGCTGAAGGTCCCTTGCCCTAGCCTAAGCGCAGCTACAGAGCAGGGTTCTGGGGTGACAGGGAAATATATTTCCTTAGTGTTGGACCCCACCTTTCATCTTGTAGCAGTTGGAAGCTGAGGAAAGCAGAGAGCCCAAGACTGAGAATGATTCTGTAGGCTTTGAACAGAGCAAAGCAAAGCTGCTTTCTGCTTGTGAACTTTAAGGCCAACAGGTACATAGAGCAGCCATCTGACAGTGACGGCCAGTGACATTTCCCATGTGGCCCCAGTATGCAGGAAGCATCCACAGATGCCAGTCAAAAAGCAATGACCCGGTAGACTTTCAGTCTCAACCCAAGGCACTGACAGGGCGCCTGGGTGCAGGAGAGGCGGCTTGCATGCTGAGACTGGCACACAGAGGCTGGGTGTCCAGGTCTGTGCAGTGAGAGTCTAGATAGGAAAAGGGGGCCTGACACCTCAGGGTAATGATAATATCCTCATTTAAATTGCATTTCAGAGGAAAGTAGTTTGAAAGAAACCTTCAAGTTTTGGCTAAATGTAGAATTGACTGATAAAATGAAGTTTCTTTCTTATACAATGTAAGTCTTAAATAACATAAGTTGGGATTTCCATAAAACCAAAGGGCATCTATTTAAAAAAAAATAGACATGTCAGGAGAGAAGCCATCAGAATCAGGCTGTTGCTTTGAAGTTTCTTTTGTTATTGATGCAGAAAAGAGCACAATGCCCTACTTGCCTGATGAAAAAAAAAAAAAGAACTATTCTGAGCCCTGACTAGACTATGGCCACAGGAACAGCCCCAGTGAAGTCCTTACAATGACCTGGTGATGAAGGACAGGGCACTTCAGCCTCTAAGAACTGAAATAATTATGCTAAGAAGATACATTTAATAAAAGGAACCCAACTTTGATTTTTCTCTGTTAATAATATAGTCATAATTCACATGTTATGTGGTAGATAGGTACAAACAGGTCCCCACATATTAATAAGTCCTACAACAGTAAACTTTTGTAGCTGGCAAGGCTGTCCCCATAGTACATAGCAGGAAAGGGAGACTTATAAAAGTTAGTTCGCCGGGCAGTGGTGGCACATGCCTTTAATCCCAGCACTTGGGAGGCAGAGGCAGGCAGATGCCCACTCACAGCCACACCATACATACATAACTAAAAATAAATAAATAAAACTAACCCCAATCTAGAAAACTAATAATAGATGGCTGAGCTAGGAATCGAACAGGTCTGTTGGAGTTTGAATTTCTTCTTGTTCTTCTCTAATGTTTTTTTCTTATTTGTAGAATAATGTTTACTAGTCTTAGTGCACACACACCGGTTTAACTGAGGTGGAGTGGATCCCCTGTGTAACTGCTTATGACTCACATTCCAGCTGTGATCCCTTTGCCCTAGGGTGACTGAGGAGAAGGTGTTGTCCCTGCTCTACAGATCATGATCAGAGAGGTACAATAGCACTGCGGATGGAGAGCCGAGCCGTGTGTTCCCTTACAGGGAAGCCTATAGGTTCTTTGTGTGTACCAGTAGATCAGGGAAGAAAAGCGTGCATGGATATGCGGAATGCAGAATGGCACTGGGGGAGTCACTGGTCTTCTCCTCAACAAAGAGAACGTTCACTCATGACTACAGGTAGAAGATAAGCATCTCCAAGTTAGAAGGAGAAAACAGATAGTAATGTGGGACCCAAGCCAAGGCTAAGGAGGGAGTAAGCAACTGAGCAAAGAGCAAGACAGCTTAGAAACTCAGACCTGACCATTTTAGCACAGGAGCCAAGATCAGTGTGCTATTTTGTGGTAGCTCTAACAATAAGCACAAGCCAGGGCTTGAAGCAACAGCAGTTGTTGTTGTTGTTGCTGCTGCTGCTGCTGCTGCTGCTGCTGCTGTTGTTTTCCTCACAATTCCTCACAAATTCTGAAGATTAAAAAAAAAAAAGTGATGCTGGATAGAAATCAAGTTTTGGGTAGGGTCATACCCCTGCTTGCATGTACAGGAGAGAGTCTCTTCCTTGCTGCCCTCAGCTTCCCGTCACCAGCGTGCCTGGTCTTCAGCCCAGTCTCTACCTCCTTCCCCCAGTGCCTTTCATCTGTGGCAAATGTGCCTGTGGCTCCTCTATGACGACATCCTGACTATATTTAGGGGACCCCTGGGTAGTCTCATGTATTTCTCCATCTCAGAGTTCTTAAGATTATATCCTCAAAAAATCCATTTTCCTCATAAGGCAACATTCACGGGCTCGGGCTAAGAGGAACATAGGTCCTTGTTCTGCCCAGTGCAGCCAGATCTGGGACCAGGATCTGTATGTCTAGGGAGCAGAGACAGTCTCTCTTTGCTTTTTTCAAATTCTTCCCACTTGAGTATTATCCAGCCCCTGAAAGTGACAATGTTCCCTCTGGCCTCACCCCTGCTGAGGGTGCAGGAGAGGGATAAATACCAGGCAGTGTACAAACGTGCTGCTAAGGACTTCCAGAGTCAAAACAGGACAGGGGTTGGGGAGCAGGGGAGGGGGGGAAGGGGGGACCGGAGAACAAGGGAGGGGTATGGTAAAGGCTGGAAGCCAAAAGCTAGGCCAGCAAAGGGAGGAGGAAAGGGGCTGAAGGTGGGGGGGGGGGACATGAGACGGAAAAGGGAGTGCTTTAGAAAAAAAAGTGAAAATAGCAACAAAGAAAAAAAAATTAAAATTGGAGAGGGTGGGAAAAGAGAAGAAAGGAGAACAAAGGAAAGATGGAAGAGGAGAAAAATGCGAACGGAAAGGATGAAAAGATTGACAAGGAAGGAAAGAAGGCAGGGTGGAGGGGAACAGGAGAGGAGGGAGCTGAGGGAGGGGGGAATGAAGTGTGGGCTAAGCAGGCAGAGGGAAGAAAGGCAGCCAGCCTGAGACCCTGCTTGCAGGGGTGGGGTGGGGTGGGGGGATGGAGAATCACAGGCTTTGGGGAAGTGACAAACGTCTATATGTTAATATGCTGAAATAAATACAGCGGCTTGCAACTTACAAATCACATTCATCGGCTGTTACAGTCTGGTAATTGTCCACACACACATTTTTTCCCCGGGTCCAGATCCTGGCTTATCGGAGGACAACATGCTTTTGAAATGCCACATTATTTTGTAAGTACATTTCATGTCCAAAAGTCCCACTAAGTGTGAGATACGGAAGACGTATTGCCGTGCTTCTGTTCATAGTTGCTCGCGGGCTCCAGCACAGGGATGTTAAAATGGCCATTTCCATCATCAGTCTGCTGGCTTCTGGCTCATCCTCTCCAAAGCAGTCACTCATCTGCCTCCCCCTCTTTTCCCCTTTCTCTCACATTTCCTCAGCACTTTGTTCATTTAAGTGGGTTTCTTCTTCCTGTCTTCTCCTTCTTCCCTTCCTTCCTTCCCTCATTCCTCCTTTCCTTCCTTTCTTCTTTAATGGTTTTTCTTCCCTCCTTGCCCTCCATATCTCTCTCTCTCTCTCTCTCTCTCTCTCTCTCTCTCTCTCTCTCTCTCTCTCCCTTCCCTCCAACCTTTGGTGTCTTCTCACAGGGCACAATACAGCGGTAAACCCCAGCATACTGGCTTGGGGCCTTATATTTATTTACTGTGGAGACTGCCATGAGTGTTGTGGAATTTTAGCAGCACCCCTGGTCTGTTATCCACTGTGCTGGAAGTAGTTCTCCCTCCTCCCTACAGTGATCACCAACCATGCGTCCAGGGCATTGCCAAGGGTTTGGTGAGGTTGGGGGAGCTGTGCAATCACGCTGGTTGAGAGATCTGCTGTGGTGTAGTTAGATCTTAACTATAACCCATCTCACCCACCTTCTTGGCTGTGATCACAGACAAGTCCCACAAGTATTCAAATACATTGCATCACCTGTGTAGCTAATTTAAACACTGAGCTCTGGATGCAGGAGATCTGTGTGTGCTCTGACTACATGCTTGTCCTGTAACGTCTCGGGGGGACGTTGTAGCTGTCTGTCAAGGCCATGCTCTCAGAACCACGATCCTGCCCCTCACTGGCTGGTCTTTGGTGTCTTCACCAAAACATAGGGCTCCTGTTAACCCTTCTCCCTCTTCACTCTGTAAATTAGGAGACATAACATACCTAAGATATGCACCATAGGACCCTGGTCCATGGTAGGTGATACAGAGATGCTAGCTCATAAAGAAAGTCCCCCTAAAGGAAGGCTGGTCCGTGACAGCATCTGTGGACATTAAAAATGTGTCTGGCTGTATTCACAGCAGTGCACAAATGCTCCCATTTTTAAAGAAGAGGTTCAGTGGCTTTTTAGCAACAAACTATCTGGGCTTATTAATAAATCTCTCTCGGTGGGATCAGTCCCCTGCAGTAACAGAAGAGAAATGGCGGCAGCTGGCACTGTACCTGAGATCCTGGAAATCTAAAATTGATAACCCATACACACACTTGTTAATAAGCCCAAGTGCAAACTCTGTTACTAATGTCCAAGATGAAACAGTGTCTGTGGGTACCGTTGCCTAATCCCGTCTCCCAGGTTCTCCCCATGGAAAGGAATTGGTTTTGCTAACATTACAGCTTGCTCAGAGCCATGCATGGTGCTGGAGAATTCATGTTTCTGCCTTTCCCCACAAGTGCCCAAGAAAGTCTTATTCGTATTTGTGACATTAAGAAAGAGGTTAAATAATTTCCCCTGCAACATCTCACTGGTCAAGACGGTACTGGGATTGTGCCTTTGTTCTCTGTGACCCACTGCTCTAAGTCAGATAAACACCTGGCGGTCTAGAAATCCAGGAACCCATCTACTGCTCTGTAGGACTGTTGTTCCCTTTTTCAGGGCAACAGGGCTCTTTGAAATCGCTAAACGTAATCTGGCATAATGACCTGCATGTGATTGGCACTCGCTGCCTCTAGGGTAAAACAATGAATATAGGACTCTCGCCATCAAGCGCTCAATAACTGTTAGTGAAACAGCCAGGTGCTGCACAGCAGCCTGCAAGAGTTCTGCATTCTGATCTAAGTTTCCCACAGGAAATTCCATAGAAATAATGAGGAAGCTGTCTTTCCTCCTGGATATGAGCTGAATTGTGACGGTCCCCACACCCAACTCATACGTTCAAGCATTACTGCAAGTGTGACTGTCTTTATGTACAGGGTCTTAAGGAGGTGACTGAGGTAAACTGAGGTTGTGGGTAGAGCCCCAGTCCCATCCTTCAGAATTTGTTTTCTCTGATCAAGTTGTCTGGCACCTCTATCTGGGGTTCCTGTTGTCAACCATCGCTTTCTGTTACTTAGACTACTCAGGCTCAGATATTTTATGACGAGAACTTAGGAAGAATAGTTACTTTCCACACAGGCACACAGGCCATGCCTTTCTCACCTGTAAAACATGACGAATTTAGACAGAACATTTTCTGAAAGACTTTTCTGGGAAATGCCAGAGTCCTTCCAAATAGAACCGGGTCTGGCTGAATAAGGAGGGAGCATCCTCGCCAGCCTGTTTTTCCCTGGAAATCCACGAGCAGATGAGAAGTTAGAAGAAATCCTGGAGTCCAAACAAACAAGCAAAGCCTCAAGCAAACTCCTCTTCAACTGTTTATGCCAACAACTATCTCAAACTTCTTGGGTGGGCACCTATTGGCAGCTGAACTTTCCTTTTGGTTGTGTTTGTAATGGGTAAGGGGATTGTGGTGAGGGCGGACTCACAAGCCTGAGGCAGGCGTGTAACCGAAGAGGGTAAAGAAAAGTTCAAACTCAGATCTGCAGTTTAACATCCGTGCTACCATGTGGGCTCTGGGTTAGTACAGCCTACGTAGTGCTTGTCCTGGGCAGTCAGAACTGACAGGTTTGGGTCAAGTGGCAGAGAGTTGGTAAGTGATATTTCTGGGGACGCATTGGTCGTTTAGTGTATCCGGGCTCTGCTGCACGTGGGCTGGGTGCATTCGTGCTTTTGAAATTTGTAAAGACCCAGTTAGAGGAGAAGTTACTCATGTTCTTGTGACTTAAATGTTAACTTTGCATGCAGACTGGGAGATGTCAGAAGCCGTCACTGAGGCCAGTCTCTCCTGTCTCCAGGGCCTGAGCTCTCGCTCTCCCTTGGCTCTGTAAGCATGCAGTCACAGCCTCTGGTGGTAGCTGCATTTCTAGAGAGAAGAGACAGCCCAAAAGAAACAAGAAGCAACTGGGGTCGTGGAGGTTGTCCAGTGGCCTCTGACTTCACTCTTTACTCCAGTCTCTCCCTCCACCTTACAAAGAGGCTGGGCTTCTGATCTTCCTGCCTCTCCCCACCCTGATTGAAGGGATTACAGGCATGTACCACCACACCTAGTTTACAGGCTGCTGACCATCAAACTCAGGGCTGGGAGTGAGTCAAGCAGGTACTCTCCCAGCTGAGCTGTATCCCCAGCCCAAGATAGGGTTCTCTCATGGCATTGCTCTATTTCCCTTATGGCACAGATCGTACTTAATATAGTTTGTTCCTTTGTCAGTTTCCGAGGGGAAATTTCTCCTATCCAGCACCATGTCACCTGGTACTCAGAATGCACTTGCAGTTGTTGGGTTGAATGTCACTTCTTGGGAGTACTGGATGCTAGCTGGAAGGGTCATAGACTTGGAATTGGTTAGTGCTGCATAGACAGATATTCATAGTTGGAATAAAAAAGCTCCTTCCTTCCTGCAGCCCCAAGGCTGGCTCTCCCCTAATTCTCTTTGTAGCTTGGCAGTGTCTGTTAAAGTCAGCGGCATGGCTCTGCACCTGGATTGTCCTCCTCAAAATCATCCTTATCACTTCCAGCTCTCTTCTACCAAAATCGGCTAGGACGCAAAGCTTTAAGAAAGGGGGAAAATGCTGGGAAGGGGAAGGCTCATAATATACATGTGAGTCTGGGAGACTCATCAAAATGATCTGTCCTGGTGTGTGGTAAGATGGTGGGCCGGAAGAACAGGGTTCTGCAGCAGAGTCTGCAGAGCTCAGAGCAGACACTGGTGTTCTCCTCAGTTATACCTTTCTTCTCTTCTGGGTTACTTCTGTCACCACTGATGCACTGTGCTGTCAGGCAGCTTGACACCTATGCAAACAGCTTAGGCAAAGCAGAGAGGATCGATGCCGAGGCTAAGAGCAAGAGATGCAATTCCAAGCAGCCAAATTCAGTTCCTTTCATTCAGAAGCCTCAGGAAGTGGGGTGTCCAGCCCTCTTTGCTACAGTCAAGGGGCACACCTTCTTAATGGAGTAGAGCCTGAGTTGTCATTTGTCAAATATCTCCCATCCTACAGGCCTCTGAAAAATATATAATCTATTTAATCCTTACCAGGATTCTGGATGGGAGACATGTCTACTCTCATTTTTCAAATGAGAGAATGAGAGAACCAGGAAATCCCACAGCATCACAAAGGTAAAAATCCCAAAGTCCGTTCTGGCTTCAGGCTCATGTTTACTCTGTCACGTTCCTGTCCCTTTCTCTTTTTTTCTTTTTTTAGAAATTTGAGGTTCTCGGCTGCAGTTTAAGGCCCTGCTGGCCTCGTTTCCCAGCTTTTAAACTTTCAAAGTTTTCAAGGTTATATTGAAACTCCCTTCTGTCCTCAGAGCATCTCCATCACGATACCTTCAAGTTATAAGATTTGTTTGAATAATCCATTAACACTGAGACAATTACCTTCTCATTATGAAGTATTTGTCACTTTAATACTAATTACTCCAACTGTATTTATTGAGGATTAATGACAGAGCAATATTTTATTAATAACCAACTGGCATTTATTATTGCATAAATAATAAATAATGTCTCATTAAATATAGATGCATTTTTATTTGGGCACCTTTGTTGAAAGTATTGCCAAAAGTTCCTTTTGCATTGATTAAAAATCTCATTAAAATGGTTGGCTGGTCTTGCCATGGTGCCCTACCCCCACTTCTCTACAAAGAGTCCCTGACAATTCCTGTCCAATAGGGAGACTTTGGGATTATTCATCAGCCTGTCAGGAGAAGGCCTTTTAACAAAGCGTGGCTGCTGTGGATTCCGGTTGCCATGAGAACCTTAACTTTGTGCTCTGCTCTCACACTTTGTTATATTTACATCTGTAGCACTCACTGGTGTCAAGAGAGTCACTGCATTTGCGAGCTGGAGCTTCATAGAAGTAGCTCATCTGAGATCATGGACCCAGGGGAACACCGCTCTTACCATTCATTTGCAGGGAGGGACAGGCCCAGGACAGACAGTCACCAGCAAGGCAGGAGCAGGACGTGGCCTGCTGACCTGTGAACATCAATGCTTAGTCCCAGTGGCACTGTGCACATCCTTGCCTCATGCCGCTGGTCCACTCCTCTGTCTTGCTCATCATGGTAGCCTGTCAAAGGTCATCTGTTATGAAGCTTCCTCACCTGAATTACATCCTCATTCCTTCTAGCTCTACGCCTCTCCCCACAAGCATCCCATCACTCTCAGAGTTGTTCCCACACTCAAGATTCCCCAGGTGTGTGTTCACCTGTTCTCATAAAGCTAGTCTGTCTGATAATCATGTAACATATGTCCCTTTCCTCTATGTCCTTGCTTCCTATGCTCTTGGATATTCTCCATCCAAACTCTCGTTTGCCAGCCAAATGGTGCCCATTTGTGGAACACTAGTATCCAAGCAGACTTGATTGCTTGCCCTATCCTGAAGCTGGCAGTTTAGGAGATTCTGGGGGGCAAGTCTGAGGATCTTGGAAGGAATGTAGCCTTCTTCACTGCTTTGGATGATTCCCATGTATCTGACCCTACAGCATCTTCCCTTGTGCCCTATGTCTCACTGTCTCTCACAAATGCAACATCTTTCGTTCTGATTTCACCTCTCTTCCTTTCCAGGCTCCACCTCCAGCGAGGAAGAAATCACTGGAGGATGGGGACAAACATCATCCTCTCCCTTTGTCTGTCTTTCACTTTACTTCAAAGTCTCTGGCCTCAGATTTATTCTTCATCCAAATAAAAATGAAAGGTGCCTTGTGTGTACCTTGTGGAATGAGGTAGACCTCTTGGGGGTGTTGCTCCATTGGTTCTGGTATCAGAAAGGTCCACAGCTCATCCCTTCCCCTGTGGGGACACTTTGCACTGTGTCTACACAGTCCCTTGTCCTGGGCCTTTCTTTTCCTTCTACTCACCAGGAGGAGGCTCTGCGTCCTCAGATAGTCTGCTGAAACCTTGAGCCTGGGATACTTTCTACTGTTTAAACATACATGTGTTTCGCCATACCCTGACTTTTTCCCAGAGACTTCATATATAGATATATATTATAATATAGCATATTATAAATTGCACATATATAGAATTTATGTGTATAGGAGTATAGATACCTGAGAGCAGGTGCCAACAGAGGGAGTATAGATACCTTATAGCCGCAGAGGTCAGAAAGGTGCATCAGGTGACCTGGGGCTGGCGCTATAGGTGGTAGTGAGCTGCCTGACATGTTATGACATTGGTACTGGGAACTGAACTTGAGTTCTCTGCCAGTTAACACTCTTAACTGCTGAGGTATCTCTCTAGAGGATCTTACCTTATTTATTTTACTTCTATTATCTCACTTCTGTGTCTCTAGCACTTGGTAGGCGCCTTATATGCCTTCCAGAGACACTTGATAAATCTACTTGGAAGAGCTTGCTTCCTTCCATTGGGGATGAAATTTCGAGAGCCATTGTAACCAGGCTTTCTTTGACCTATGGAATGGGCTAATCCTGTGAGTAACAGTCTGGACCAATTTCCAGCTTCAGCCAGCACAATGAACTCTAAAACATGACATTTGCATCTATTTCACTAAGACTCTTCCACCCTGTCTGCTCCCCCCCCCCCACGCCAATCCTGTAACAATAGAAGTCCTCATTCCTCTAAAACTGTGTCATTTCTTTAGCGTTTTGAGGGTTAGAAATTAGGACAAGACTATCAGCCAAATGCAGCGGGCACCAGTGTACTGACTGGGTATCTTATCAGATATTCAAGAATGCAGCAAGAAATGTCACGGGGAGCTCCCGACAAAAATATTTAATTAATAGCAACAGCTACAGAAATGAATAACAGCATCCAGGCAATTACAGTGTTCAATAAACCAGCTCTCCCAGGATGGGCGGCAGCAGATTACTGACTGATGGACTGCATTTAAATATGTTATCTGCTCACTGGAAAGACCCAGTGGGTCCCTCCCTTCCAGGACACATCCAGGAGTTGTCTTATTATTGTAGCCTTTTAAAAATGAAATAATAAATTAAATTATCTGTCAGAGTGGTCAGAGATTTCTAGTCATCTCCAAAATACCCAACAATTATTGGACCCTGGGATAAATACTGGGAAACCCCAGGAGGGATTTCTATAAAGCGGTACAGCATGTGTTGGTGCCCTGTGTCAGTCAATGGTAGATGGAAGAAGTTTGGGCTTTTACATTTCTAGTACTGGCTGTATGGCCTTGGATAATTTCCTTCATTTCCTGGAAGTAACAGATTTGCTGTCATCATGATAAAGTGTACTGGGATTTTCCTAGCAGCGTGGTGGTTTAATGAAGGTGTTAGGCTACATCAAGGCCCGATGAACTGTTGCAGTATGGTACCTGGTGAAGATTTTCTCCTTCCTAAGGGTGTCAGGGTGATTCCTCTCACCACTGAGGAGCTCATCATAGGGGCAGAGCGACAGCTTGCCATTGACAATCAAGCCAGTCGGTCAGAGAAAGCAATATGGAAGTGTGGTAGGGCACCTCCCAAAGGATCTAAGCAGAGTCAAAGCTTCCATGGGAAGTGCAGGACGGCACTCCTGTAAGGACAACACAACGCCAAGGTCCTGTGCTCTACAGCAGACAAGAACTGAGCACCAAGCATAGCCTGCCTAGGTGTTCACTCCCTAGGACACCTTCTCCTGGGATGCCCCTTTAAAGGAATTTGTTACTGGTACAAACCCCAGGACCCAGCTGCAGTCAGGAGATTGTGGGTCCTGCCTTTTATCTGATTCAAAGGCAGAATGTCAGCAGCTAGGATATAAGCGGGTTTCTCAAGGTAGACATACAGGCTGGACCGTCCAGAAACAGCCTGCATGGAGCACGTTCCTAAGCAGGGCTCTGTAGCACCTGCTTAGCTCTAAGTTCCTTCCAGTAGCTTAGAAACATCTGATGGGAAACCAATGATGTGCCAAGCAGGATAGCATTTTCTAGAGGCAACGGCGTAGAGGTGGTGATCGACCAGAACACCTCAGTGAGTGAGCACTGGTGAGCCATGAAGCGAAAGTAGAGCTTGCTGGAGAACATGCCAGCTCAGTGTAGATCAAGAGCCTTGATATAGATCAGTCTCCTTCTATCTAGAATAAGTCTTACTGGCAGGACCCGATGAGTTCTTGTTGACCTGAATGAAGTGGAATTTTGTAGTGTATGTGTGTGTGTGTGGGGGGCAGTCTCTAGTTGTCTATAAGAGGAAACAGATACAATTTTCAAAGCTCCTTTGGTGATAACAGGTCAAATTCTAAACAAAGCGCTGTGGAAAAGCGACCGAAAAGCTTGTCATCTAATGATGGGATGTGGCATCTGAGAGAAGTGACAGAAAAATAACAATAAAGAAGAAAAGGACCTGTGAGCATCCCAGACAGGACTGAGTCCACATCAATCCTGGCTGCACTCGCAGCCATGGCCTTCCTCTGTTCTCAGAAACTAGAAAAGTCCATGCTCATGATGAAAGTCCTTGGGGAATAAGCTGTCAGTTTGGTCTAAAAGCATGTGGCAGTGAACCTGGTAGGCTTGGCTTTGCTGTAGCATCATTAATAATTTTTCATTTGGTTTAGTATGAGACTTGGAAGTCATTCTATAAACCAATTCCTTTGTGAGAATAGACTTTCTAGTTGTTATCAAAGAGGTGGCGAGCGATCTATGGAGTGGCATCTGAGAGAGTGCTTTGTACGTGAGAAAACTTGACACAACTCTCCAGCCTAGAACATCTCCTGGCTGTTCAGATTTGGAATTCCAGAGGCTTCCTGCCTATTTCCATACAAAAGTATTACAGAAATCTTGTGTTAATTTTTTGAAATGCATTTCAGAGTTCTGGCCCACAGAAAGCATCAGCTAGATCTCCCCCACTTATCTGCTTGCAGACCTTCCTGTATCCCTCACTTCTTTAACCCACTCCATCAGGTAGAACACACCAGTGTCTGGAATTGGTTATCTGTTCAGTCTCTTTTGCCTCCGTATTCATTCCTATGACTATGACCTCTCCCTGGACCAGTGCCTCAGGAGTCCACATGGATATCCTCCTCACTCGTGCCTCCATCACTAAAATGGTCCTGCGAGAACCTAAGTCTGCTAATGCCATGTCTCTTCTAAGAAGCCACTCTTCTAGTGACTTCCTACTACACTGAAAAGAATCTTTTAACTACTTCCTGAGGCCTATGAAGCCACATGGGCGAGGCTTCTGCCTGTCTCTGCTCACACTTCCTTCTCTCTCTGCCATCCCTTGTCATCAGGTGTGTAGCCGCGCCGAACCATTTCTCCTGAAACCCAACCACTTTAGCCTCCAGGGCTTTCTTACTAGTCAACAGATCTGCATATAAGAACATTAATACAGACATTAATCATTATTTTGTCTATGTATGTCAAGCGCTATGTTAGTCAATGAAGAGGAAAGGTGGCAACCTTCTCTACTTTGATGTAACACTATACAAAGCACGTGCTAGATCACCCTAGTTACTCTGCATAAACTGTTTCTCTGCTCCTCCTTCTACCTGCTAGAGCAAGGCAGTCAGACAGGGTGCCCTGACTCCTGGTGCGCAGAGAGCACGCATATGCCCTAGATGTCTTGCCCCTGTTGCCTTCTACCCTATGTGTACCCAGTATGATGAACAGGTCTTCATGCTGATACCTCTATCAGTCCTTGTGGCTTTTGATGTTGCTAGAGTCCAAATCCAGTGGAACTGTCTGGGTTCTCCACTGGGTCTGGTGACAGGAATCCCAGGGCTGCAGCCCTCTTGGTTTCCATGTTATCTGCTGTCTTCTCTCCTGCTGTCCATCCACATTTCCAGTTCAAACCTCCATGGAAAGGCAACAGGTCTTGTGGGCAGAGCATATATATCACGCTCAGAAAGACCTGTACCTGGTCCTTCCTCTGTCTCTAAAGCTGGATGCTCTCCAGTGAGGTGACTAACCCTTGTTGAACTCAATCCCCATTCTATAACGGCTCTCATGGTACCATCTTCTCAGGCCTCTTATGAGGATGGAAACGATGCATGTATGTTAAGAAATTCAGAGTTAAACTCAGAATGGACCTAACAGATTAAGGGCACTGTTTGGGGAGAAGCTAAATAAACTAAGGTTTTGATGGCGAAGAACATGGGATTTCAAACGAGACGGGTGAGGTACAAATCCATTCTTGTTGCTTACCAGCTGTGTGATCTTCATTAAGTGACGGATCTTCTACAGGCGAACTGTGCTGCGTAGTTGCAAAGACAAACAAAATGGCATGTGTATCTGGAAAGAGCATGTAAGTGCAGCTGTTGTGGCACACTGTTGTTTTGAGTAAGTAGACTACCGGTTTACTGTGATTCTTATCTCTATCAACTGTGGTAGGGATGGGAGGTGGATGAGCCACTTTCTTCATCGGGACATCTCACCAGACCTAGCCCTGGTTTTGATTTCCTGCCTTCTGAACCTCTCCCTTATGATTTTCCAGAGTACCTTACAGCCTATATTGGCTGAATTATGACTGCCGGGGATGCCAGTGACACATGCAGGTCCTGCCACATTATGGAGAAATGGTGCATCATTTGCCTTGGCCCCACCAATACTTTGGATTTTGAGAGGGAAGAAAGCTGGGGAGGAGGCATAAAGGATAATGCAGAGTCTCCAAAATTAATGAGGTAATGGGTGAGCGTATTTCCATCTAAATGAGCTGGGGTCACGTTCCCAGGAAGGAACAGCAAAGAGGAATAGCCAATTGGATAAGCTCAAAGTAGAAACCAAGCAAACGGGCTGAATAAATCAATGTCCAGTTGTGTCTTATTTGTGGCAATTACCTCTCTGAGCCTCCAGTCCCCAGTGCCCCACGATTGGGCTGCAGATGTTCATTTAACAGCTCCAAGTTTGACATCTTAATGTTTTCCGTCTCACAATAAAAATGAGTATCTGCTTCAAAATACAGACTTGTCATTAGTGTTTTCCACAAAACCTTTTTGTTCCAAGAAATCAAGAAAATTTCAGAGATGAGTACATCCTTGTGGTGCCAGGGGACAATGATCCTGTGACTCATGACAGCTGGCTGGAAGGCGAAGCCACACTCTATACTACCTCACTCTACACAGGACTGTGACAAGGTATTTGCAGTTGTCTTTGTGAAACAAAAAGTTCGACAGTTTGTGTGCAATTCCACTTGGATTTTGTTGTTAGTTAGGATGAGCTTCCTATTGGCTAAGGATAAGTCATGATTGGGTATCATTCCCAATTCTCTGCCAGCTCCTGAGCATTATCAGGGTAGGGAGCTGTAGGAGAAGGAAGGGGTTTATTTTTTATTTATTTGATGCAGTATGAATATTTACTAAGAATGTTTATATATTTCTGTAATGCTAGTTTTTTTTACATATTTTTATTGAAAAATAAAATAATTCATATTACATCTCATTTGCTATCCCATCCCATGCATCCTCCCATTCCCCCCTCCCTCCCGCTTTCACCCCATTCCCCTTCCCTATGACTGTGACTGAGGGGGACCTCCTCCCCCTGAATATGATGCTAGGGTATGAAGTCTTTTCTTGGTAGTCTGCTATCCTTCCTGAGTGCCATTGGGCCTCCCCATCAAGGGGCCATGGCCAAATATGGGGCACCAGAGCTCGTGTGAAAGTCAATCCCCAGTCTCCACTTAACTGTGGAGAATGTTCTGTCCCTTGGCTAGATCTGGTTAGGGGTCTGATGATGACTGCACATATTGTCCTCGGTTGGTACCTTAGATCGAGCAGAACCCCTGGGCCCAGATCCTCTCATCATAGTGTTCTTCTTGTAGGTTTCTAGGACCCTCTGGACCCATCTATTTCCCTATCTCCTATATTTTTCTCACCTAGATTCCCAATAGAATGTCCTCACCTCACTTTCCTGGTAAGTGAAAACTTTCATGAGGCATACCCTTTGGGCTAGTGTCTAGTTATAAGTGAGTATATACCATTTGAGTCTCTGCTTCTGGGTTAGCTCACTCATTATGATCATTTCTAGTTCAGTCCATTTGTCCACAATGAATTTCCAAAATTTGTGGAAGGGGTTTATAAAACCCACTTGATGGACTCAGTTCTACTCACTGAGTTTATATAACTAAACTAGTGAGTGCCTAGTATGGCCACCTCCAAAGTCTATTTGTGCTCATGGAGGGACAGTGTGCGGACTTCTGAGAATGCATTCTCCAGCTCAGGTATGGAGGCAGAATGGCTAACATATGCGTTGGGTTCTAGGCATGTTTCTTCCAAAAACTCTCAGGAGGAGCCAATGCCAGGACTCGCAGTTAGCCTGAATGCCTGGGCCTGGTGTTTCTTTAACTTTGTGAGGATGCTCTGGCTACTTTGGCTTTTAAGTCCATGGATGTGTAATAGGTACTGTATGCCTCAACCCTTCAGCTCAGTATCTCTAGCTCCTTCCATCCCTGGCAACTCTTCCTGAAAATGCTACTCAGCACATTTGTGGACTCCAACAGTGCTCTGGGCTTCAGTGACAATCACAGGAGGCGAAAATCCAGGAGACTGCACATCGTTAGAGGACAGGGAATGAGTCTAGGTAGCAAGGCTTGTCTCCCAGCTCGATATGAGTGGGATGCTTCTGAGGATGCAGGGACTCAAGTTTCTTAAAACACTTCCTTTGCAATCCTCAAGTCTCCAATCTCAGATGCTGTCAGGGCTTGGGTATAAAGTGTCCCTCAAAAGGCGTGTGCCTAGAAGGCTTGGTCCCCAGCTGGTGGTGCCATTGTGAGGCGGTTGGGTCATGAGAGCACCTACCGCAAAACGTTAAGTCATTCGTAGCCGAGTGGGCTAATGGGAAGTGGTGCCTGGTTAGAGAAAATAGGTCACTTGGTCACTGGGCACATAGTGTTGAAAAGTATGTCTTTTCTTTAGACCCTTCCCCTCTGCTGCTTCCTGGCCACTGTGAGGAGGACATCTTTGTTCCCAGCATGCTATTCTTTCATGGTATTTGCCTTGCCACAATTTAGAAGCAATGGAGTCAAGTGACCTTGATTAAAACCTCTGAAACCATGAACAAAAACGAACCTTGATTCTTTTACGTTATTTTCCTCACTCTCTCACCATGACCAAAACAAACAAACAAACAAACCAACAAGCAAACCTGAACAACCCAGGTGCCTTTCCTTTCCTCAGTTTAACAGAGGGGGAAATGTAGCTTAAAGAGGTGAGTGATTTGCTCAAAGGTTTGTGCTTACAACTGGCCTGTTCTGGCATCCTGCCTCATGTTCTATAACCTCCATGCTCTCCTTGTTTGCTGGCTCCCTCTAGATGGAGCCAGCTTTGCCTTTTTCACTAGGATGCTCACAATGGGCTTGTTGTGGCTTATCATGGCCCCTTTCAGGTGGCTCCAGTTCTTCTATAGGTGAGATTTTTAGGATCAACTGGGTTTGGAAGTGCTCACCTGCCCCTACTCTGCTTGACAATTGAATTGTTGGTTCTCTCATCAATGAGCTCCTGAATGGGACTCTCATGGGGAACAGGACAGTGCATCTTCCCCACAGATACTGTAGGCATGTGATCACATCCCAAGTATACTCATTTTTGGTGCATTTTTTTCTTCCCCATTTCTAACCTTAGTGTGTTTTTTGTTTTTTCTCTTTGGAGGGGACAGCACTTCACAGCACTCTTCATTCCTTTGCCCCAAATCCTCCACCAGCAAGTGAAAACTTCTCTCTGAGCCCCAGCAGAGGCAGGCAGGCATCTTATATAAATGGCAATTAGTGCAGCTTTCAAAAGAGTGGATGGGAAAAAGCATTGCACATTCTGAGCTGAGGACCTTGGGTTTTGTTTGGGCTCCTCAGTGATGCTCACCACACCTCACTAGATATTACCCAATGACTGGAGAGCTTTCATATCACAATAGGAAGAGCCCATGTCTTACCTGTAGAGAGACCCCAGCTTGATTCCCTAGAATCCTGTGCTTTTGTATTTCTCTGATCTTTTACCCTTGACTAAGAGACGTGAGCCCTTTGACCTTCAGTTACTTCATCTCTATAATATAGAAACCAGGGGATGGAGAGATGGCTCAGTGGTGAAGAGTGCTACCTGCTCTTCTAGAGGTCCTGAGTTCAGTTCCCAGCAATCACATGGTGGCTCACAACCATCTGTAAACGTGATCTGATGCCATCTTCTGCTGATGAAGCAATCATATACAATAAATAAATAAAGAAGTAAATCTTAACATATATATATATATATATATATATATATATATATATATATATATATATATAACCAGCACCACCTCTAAAACATTGCAGTGTGCTGCTTAAGTTCAGACTTGGGAAACACATCTGGTGAAAAGAGAAAAGAATAGCATAGGTGGTCATGAGTTATCATTCTGCAAAAGGGAAACCCCATCGATCCATGTGGCTGGACAATGTTTGCTGCAAAAGCTGTCTGTGCGGGGAACCTGCAGTTCTTTTATGTGTAAGTAGCCCATATAGGATTGAATGAACTGGATGATTTTGAAGAAAGAATCATGGTCAAGAGATGGGTGACCCAGAAAGACAGCCCTTAGTTTTATTAACTAAAATAAACTTAAAACAACAAGGGCCAGGCCACTCAGAGAGATTGAGAACAGTGAGTTAGAGTCAGGAAACCTGTTGTAGAATCTCAGCTCTATGATTTATAAGCTGAAGAACCCAAACAACCCTTCAGCCCTTTGGTCTCCATATCACGATCTGTGAGGTAGGGGTAGTGGCAGGAACTATTTCATGTAGGTTTTAGTAAGAATGAAATGCATTAAAGTAGTGAAAACCAGTGTCCAGCATGTACTGTATACTCAACCAATGGAAATTTATTACAACCCAAAAGGTAATTAGAGTTATGAGGCATTAAGAAGTTGAAACTTTCTTGTGGTGAGGCACAGAAGGGACATAGCTTTAGGGTCCACTTAGAACTTTCTGATTGCTAGGACACAGCACCAAGATCAAGGCAAGTGATGAAAAAAAAAACACTTAATTTGGGGACTCACAGTTCCAGAGGGTTAGAGGCGATGACCATCATGACAGCGGAACTTGCAGGAGCATGGCAGCAGGAAGGCATGATGTGGAGCAGAGGCTGAGAGCTCCCATGTCATCCACAAGTGTGAGACAGAGAGAGAGAGAGAGAGAGAGAGAGAGAGAGAGAGAGAGAGAGAGAGAGAGAGAGAGAGAGAGAGAGAGAGAGAGAGCGCTAACTGGGAATGGTGTGACGTTTAGGAGCCTCAAAGCCTACTCCCAGTGGTGTGCTTCCTTCAGTAAGACCACACGCAATACAACAGGGCCAATCTCCTTAATCCTCCCAAACAGTTCCAGCAACTAGGGACCAAACATTCAATCCACCATAAAAGATTTGGAGGACACCACTCTAATAAGGTCAGGAAGAGGAGAGTTCCTGTGATGTTGTAAACTAAGGGCCTCTATCATGGTGGTGTGTTGATAAAATTTCTTCCCTAGAGACATATACCTCTATCCTTAGAGTCTTAAGGCCAAGCTGAGAAGCAATTACACCACAGTTCACTCTGGGATGAAATAATGAGTGTATTGGGTTTCCTTGTGGAGCATAGGTGAGCAGTTACTTATTGGGGTGTGGGTGCATCCTCCCACACAAGGCTGCACTGGGAAGCCTTTACCCAGCAGAAACCATAACTTTCCTATAGCTACATGGATGGAGCCCCCATTCCCTAGTCTTCCCTATATCTCTAGTCCCTCCCCAGGGCCATATAAAGTAAACAGGTGCTACAGGATGGCTGGATCCTCAGGTAATCATCTTCATCCTTCCATGAAAGATGCAAAGAGTCAACTAGCTCAGTTGAAATGATGTTTTGTAAGCAGGGTACAGTTGAAGGTCCCAACGTGGTGGATAATACTGTATGACATAATGTCTCACATCTATGAGCTCCGTTTTCCATCAGGAGAGATGATTAAACAGGCGAGGACACTTGGTCCTTTGACAGACAGATGTACAGATGGTAGGAGGTCTCTGGGTGTCTGGGGGTAGGTAGGATCAGTGGTGTGTCAGTTGAAGCAACTCAGTTTAATTAATTCAAGCTACAGTCTCTCCATCCCAAAAATGAAAGGAGAGTAGAGCTCACAAAGCCTCACAGAATGGTAAGGAAAAAAAATACAGAGAGATGAGAAAGACGGACCGACTTCTGGGCACCTGATGACCACTTGCATCCTTGTCATCCTTCCTCAGTGCCCCAAGTCCTCAGGTGCTGAGCATGTTAGGGTATTCACACTCCTGCAGTGCATGAAGAACACTACCTGTGTGTCATTCCACCTCCTCCTCATCTGGTCACAGCTCTTTCTGTGTTCCCACCATCAAATGCAGACCCTAAGGTAGCTAATACGGCCAGTGCTTTTCTTCTACAATGCGTGAGGAAGCCCCCTAGAGGCTATATTTGTTTCTCCTTGAGTCCTCCTCAATTCATCCACCTAAGCCTTTGAAGTTATTAAGTCCTATTCAATATATCAAGGATCTAGGCAGTGTAGTGGGTTCTAGGATACAGTAACTAATACAATATATCTCCCATCCTCAAGAAATACCTTATTGCAAAGTAAGCACATTTAAAATACGAATGCCATTATTCCCGCATTATGTATGCAGAAACAGAGTATTAGAGAGGTATCATTATGATACTGAAGCAGCTTTTCATTCCAATTTCCAGTGTGTCTCCCTTAACCCTGCCCTGAATGATGTAGTTTCCTAAGCTCCTTGATTGAATTATGGGCTTTCCATGTTGAACAATTGAATTTGGGCAGGAGGAGAGAAAATTGGGAGGATGGAGAAGCAGACAGGAAGCACAGGCGTGTGATTTAATTGACTTGCAGAGCCTTTTAAGCAACTGACCTTCGTGCTCCTGCAGAACCTGTTGAGCTAACAGCATGTTGAGATGCCCCAGTCATTAACGTGGAGTGGGGGAAATGTGCTTCTCAAATGCAAAGCAAAAGCACCTTGCATCCAAACTCTAGATCTCATTAAATAAGCCAATTCACTGACTGCTTAATTTTCTGGAAACCCTATGAGTAATTAGGATGCTGACATCTTCCAAAATTATATTCTTAATTGTGGCATTCTTCTGCATCACAATGAAGCTGGTCACCCTTCCTCCTGGAGTGTCCTCCGCCTCTCCCACCAGAGCTGTGTAGTGAGCAGCGAGTTTTGCATTTAGCACACTTAGCATGATGGGAACAATTAGGAAGAAATATTAATTAGAAATATGAGGCCACCCTGGAGATCCAGTAGAATGTTTGAAGTGCTGGATTTTATCCTTTACATTTCTTTCTTTTTTAAAAAGCTATCTGAGGCAGTGAAGTCCTGCAGCTGTTACATTGCCAGGGTGAGCTCCCATTTCTTGATACCATTTGCAACAATTTATAGTGCTTACTGGAGCGGGGATGCTTTGCTTTGCCTTGTAACCCACAACACAGTATTTCCCTCTTGAGATCTTGCATCCATTTGTTATAGTAGTGTGTGTGTGTGTGTGTGTGTGTGTGTGTTACACAGAAAGAAGCAATATTGTTCTTATAAAATTACATTTTTCTTGGGGGAAAATGTCTTCCTGGTCCCTATAAACAGATCCTGTAGATAGACTTGCTGCTTTGCATTTGACTAAGAATTGCTTTGAAGATTATGAAATCAGAGGGGCTTTTGCAAGGACAGTTCATGATGGTGTTGCATAGGAGACATGCTTTCAAGCAGCTACCTTGCTAATCACCAGTTGTAGACATGGGACACTGGCGCATACCTCAAGAAGAATAGAGGGTACACACAAAGGGGTGGGGCGCCCCTCAGTCAGCAACTCTTCTTTTGATATGACATGATCAGCTTTATCCTCTTGGCTTTGGGCTTTTGTTTCCTGGGAACCGCTGTGTGCTCCGACTTCCCTGGCTGGAACAGCGTTGTTGTTTTACATTCAAGTTGATGCTATGGCATGCAGTTTAGTCTTCACTATCTGCCCAGGGAGCTCATTGGCATCCCTGCCTTCCTGGATTCCCATCTCTCAATGCCCAGCTTCCTTTGGCTAAAGTCCATGCCCTGAGGTTTTCAATGTAGTGCTAAGTAAGGACCCTGCCTAATGTTTGGGAAGAGATTCTTTCTGGTTCTTACTCCACTAGGCGCTTTTTGCATGGGTGAAACAAGTTGCTAGACATTAGATGTCTGTTTTACTTAACATGTTCAAGGCCAAGTCTCTTTTTAGTTTCAAATTCTTGTGACCTTGTCTTATGATAAAAGAAGCACAAAGACTAAATTATCAAGAGACTAAGCATTTTGAAGACTTATCTTCCCCCTACCCTGTCTATTTTACCTTCCTAAGGAAGAAAGACCAATGATCCAATTAGGTAAGAAGAATGGCCAAATGGCTCCAAGGTATAAGAGGGTTTTGATTCAAACATATGTGGCTGTAACCAGCTCTACCACTATACAGCTCTGTGACCTCAGGCCTCTCTCCCGACTCTGAGGATCTTATTTCCTCTGGAAAGATAGAATCATCATACTCCACAGCCAGGCTATGAAGAGTCGATGAGAGAGTGTTGCGGTGGAGGGGGTGGGGGGAGAGAATTTGCGCAACAACCAGGAGATCAGAGGAGAGTTCACTCTGCCCTAACCCCCTCATCTTCTTTGAGGAGGCAAAGCACCATAGCTGAAGTCATAAAGCAGAGGCTCAAATCAATAACTACTAGCTGGAGGCAGTGGGAAAGAAGAGACCACGAGAAGCCATCTGCCTTCATTTTGATGGAGAGCTTGCTCCTGTGACGGCAGCATGGGAAAAAGGAGTGCATACATTCTCTTTCCTTGCAAGGGGAGTTCTGACAGACACTGAGCCACACGGGGGGGGGGGGGGAAGGGGGAGGGTACAGCAACGCTAGCCAGTGCTTACACAGTCGGCCTTGTATGTGGATGTGATATGCATAAAGCAAGTTGAACTCTGACCCTAGCCTGGTGCTCCACTTGGAAGCTGAGCACCTAACATGGAGCAGAGTTGGGCTTGGGATTGTTCGATCTACAGCAACTTCCTCTGCCTCTGCTGTGTACACACTAGACAAGCACCACAGCCTTTGAAGTAATCACACAACTGACTGCTTTGCCTTTATTCTACTTGAAATAGCAGTTTCTTCTTGAATACCCCAGGTTTGGTGCATAGTAGCTGTCTTCTTATGGATAATGAATAAATGAGTAGAAATGTTCAACTGAACATAAACTATGCTGTCTGTATAAAGGCATATCTCATATGTGGAAAGAAGTAAAGATGTGCTCTCCCTTAGGACTTGACATTTCTCCCAGGTAGGAGGGACATAGCGGTTGCCATTGTCCACTTCCTGTCACAGGAGGAGAGCCTGTTCTACATGCTACAGTCAACTTTAGGATTGGGTTTTGACATGAATACGAGCTCATCCCCCCAGAGGCATAATGAAGAACAGTTAAGAGCCAGTTGTAGAAGCTGAACTTTCTCACATTTGTATTCAGAGCAAATAAACCCATGGTGGCCAACATGAAGCTGGTCATAATTGGCTGTAAAAAGCTACTTAGCTCTTTGGCTCGCAAGTATTTTGTCTTACCAAATGGCTTGGACATTGAAAAATGCAAGTAAGGTAAAGGAAACATTTTTTTTTAGTATTATTTTATTCTAGGCATTACCTCAGCCATCTTTGGAAACATAGCCTGTATTTTCCTTACCTAAAACCCATGACATTCACTGTCTCCATTTACAAGCAGAAGCAAGTCTTCCTGTTCAGTGCTGTTCTCATACCAGGGGGAAACAGACATGAAGCAAAATTCTGAAATGACTAAGGTCAACAATACTGCTTAAGTAAGAATAAACACATTCCATCAAGAAAGCAAAGGCATTGAAGGGTTAAACGATGGGTTAAACTCTGCAATATGTGCTTAGTCTTGTCACAGAGGTCTCACTATTGCTGCATCTTCTTCCAACATGTATTTTGTTTATTTTATTTTATTTTATTTTATTATCACTGTGTACACAAATTTAAATCCTCCTTTTTGCTGATCATTAATTCATTTTTCACATTATTAATTCAGACTCTGTAAACATAATACTTAATGATGCATAATGTTCTAGCCAGTGGCTGTCTCTTCTAATTATTTTTGCTCCTCCTCCTCCCCTTTCCTTTCTCCCTTCCCCCCCCAACTCCTCCTCCCTCCTTCACCTCCTCATCTTCTTTGCTAGATCATGATGTCCCATTAGACTTTGTCACCTGCTAAGACAGGATTGAGTAGGAACAATCTCTGATTGCTCTTCTTCCTCTGTCTCCTCTTCCATTCCTGTTTTTCCTTCTCCTCTTCCTCTTCTTCCTTCTCCTCCTCCTCTTCCTTTGCCCACTTCTCCCTTTACATGGCTTATATTTATTAAGATCTCTTTAATGTATTAATTTCAATTTAAATCATTTTCCTGTAAAATTCCATCAACTCGACATAGTAGCTCTTAGAAAGAGGTTGTATTATCTCTTTATAGAGATGAGTTTGTAGATAACACAACCAACCAACACCAATAAAAAAAAGCTTCTAAGAGAGATTGGCTATTAAGATGTGGAAATGATGCTTGTTCTCTTTGTCCTTAGAACTGAAGGTTTTTACTTCTTGCATTTCCTTCTTGTTAGACATTTAGACTGTTTTCAGTTCTTTACTGTTAATGATGCATGTGTATATAATGCTACATGTTATACATACATGCAAATATTTAAGTATGTCTGTATTGGTTTTTTGTAGCATTTTTAAAAACGCATTTATGGAAAAGGATGACTAAAGAAAAAATTTGGCCATTTTACAGACTCTGCTCAAATTGCTTTCTAAAAGTTGCACCTGCTCACTTCTGCCTGTGGTGTTTCAAAGTGTCCAAGTGTCTGGTTCATTTGTTGACCAGAAGCAAAAAAGAAGAGAAGGGAAGAGAATTCTGGAGCTCTTAGTTATGTGGTGTAGGAGGGGTTTTGTGAGTGCAGAAAAGCATCTTGGAATGAACAAATGAAAACACAAGTGGAAAAGTTGAAACATTTACAATCAGAAGATGCAGCTTTGAAACCCCTCTCTACCACTTCTTAGCTGTTAATTAAGGGATATCAGCCTCCTTGTTTGCTAATGCATTCATTTGTTCATTTTTTTAAGTGTGGAGAATTAAGAAGGACTTAGGAAAAGTGCTGTGCATGCATGCATGAGAGAGAGGAGGCGGGGAGAGATGAGAGAAATGGCCTTGGATGTTAGGGTAGGAGTCCACTTAGTGAGTTAACAGAAGAGGATTCTATTAAAAAAGACTTTTAAGATAAAGGTTGGAAGTCATGGCTTCTTCCGTGCACAGTGGGATCAGTGAAGGCTGACAGCATCATTAGGTGGCTGTCCCTTGACTTGAAGATGGTATGGCAACGTCAGAAAAGACTTTGGGAACCACAGTTGTTATTCTAGGGAGTTTGAACTTGGTTTATAGATGAAGGATTTAATCAACTATTGCTTCTACTCCTGCTCTGAGAAAAGGTACTCTCTATGATCTGTGTATTTGAACTAGCTCTTAATAGAGATAGAAGACTAGTCAGAAAAGTCAACATTATCTTGCGGTGCCCTATACATTTATATGGATTTCTTACTTGTGTGCCTAATTGTATGTGGTCTGACCAAGACAGAACAAGTCCTAACTCTGAGTTCTAATTTAAGTTCCTAAAAAGGGTAACAAGCCCAGAAGAGAAATTGAATTATTTCTTCCTTGATTCAAGGTCAAAAAGAGAAATTAAGAGAAAGAAAATGTATTAAATATAGTACAGATACTTTGCCATGGTACAATTTTATCCCATTTCACACACACATGAGACAAGTTAGACATGGCTGCGTTAATAAACATTCAACACTACATACAAAATAGTACTACAACTTGAAGCCAAGTGTGCCACCTGTTTTGAGACCTTCTCAACTCTGGAATCCAGTAAGGCATGAGGGGGTGAGACCTTTAGATCATCCTCAAAGAAGAAAGCCAACTTCCTCCAGCTAGACAATTACAAATGAAGGCAATTCCAGGAGGGAAATGGCCTAAGCCAAGCAATATGGTGAAATTTTATAATAGTTTTAAGAATGCACAGACCTGATATATATGCATACATATGTGTGTGCTTTCATATATATATATATGCATATATAGCTTTATCTATATATAGATATATCTAAAAGCAATGTGTTTATATATGTAATTTCTCTGTTGATAATTGATTGCTTACTGTGTGCCAAACTCTATTCTTAGGACACCATGAGTACTGAATCTTTCAATCTCGCCTACAGCTTTTATTAGGTACTGTTATTTTCTTCACTGTACATGAGCCAGCAGACAACAACACATACAGCACATACGTAAGCTACAGAGCCAGCATTTCAGTAAAGTCTGTCCTAGCTCCAGACTGTCAACCACTTTTCTAAGTGGCCTCTTACCTACAATACTGATGCTATGGCCCATACTTCCCTGGCCCCAAAGTGAAGAAATGGATAACGTCAGTCTATGTTCTCTTTGCCTTTAAAGAGGACACAGGGACATGGACATCTTTGATGAAGACCATGATCAAGCAAAGCAATCTGGGATGTTGCTTTTTTTTTTAATGTCACTTTAAAGGAACAAAGCAATAGTGATAGAGAAAGCTACCTTTTTCTGGAACTCTGTTGCTGACAAGATATTATTCGCAATGCCTCATAGATATCCTATCCTGTGCAGTGAGCAGCAGGTAGGGGTATGTGTGTTGCCCCCTTGGACAGTGATAGTTGTGTGGGACATGGGATAGTTGTGTAGGTTATGGTGGCCCATACTAAATAGTGTGAGCCTTGGCTACAAAGCAATGGGAGGGTTTGAAGCACGTGACTGCTAAAATTATATCGAGTGTTACAAACTGCATCTCTGGTGAGTGAGAGAGGAATGGCAGGAACGGCAAAGTTCTTTCAGGAGAATTTTGCATGAGACCACTGGTGGTTGACAGTCTCCATCACCAGGCAGGGCCCAAACTGCTGTAGGTGGCCAAGGGGATGCAGAGAATACAGTCAGCATGGGACTCAATACGAACCCAGTCACAGGTAGAGTCAAGTTGCACATGTGGAGGGAGCCAGAGAGACATGGGATGGCACTGGTTTCTGTCTTCACAGATTACTTATTTCCTTGCTTGGCTGGAAAGCTTTATCTCTACAGTGAAAGTGTATGGATGCCGGGGCCAGAAGCAATTTACTTGTTTACTTTTCTGTGCAGAGAAAGCTGAAAGTGTCACTTAGTAACATGCCTTAGTGATGAATCCAGATCCCCCCCCCACTTAAGAGAAAAATTATTTTACTCATAACTTTGATGAGCTTAGGGAGTGTTCGGGTATCACCCCAAGCTCACATACCACCCAGGCACCGGGGAAATCAGTAATATTTTACTGGTGGACTTGGTTGAGCAAACACAATAAAAAAAACAGGCTCAGTGTCATTGCACACTGGAAAAGCAGATGGCAGTCGAGCAGGGCTGAATCCAGCAGTTTGAAATTTCAAATTAAATCAATTTGGAGCTTTGCTTGTGCCTCAGGCAAGATTGTCCCTCAAGTGAAGGAGGCAGGAGAGGCGAGCTCTTTATTCCAGGGCCGGCTTTGCAGCCGTTGGTGGATGGCATGCAGCTTTCTCCTATACAAGGTGGGCTGACAGAGGCAGGGTATTGGCTTCCTCTGATTCAAGCTGCCAGGGTACAGTCCTGGGGAATGGAACAGCTAAGCAGCATCAGGCTTCCTAGGATTCCTCAAGATCGTCAGGACGTCATAGAAAGCTCTGTGCTCTTAGACTTGGCCTCTACAGGAAGCATCTCGCACTTACTCTCACAAGTCAGAGACTCAGTGCACAGTGACCCAAGTCAAACAGAAAGTTCATGATGGTGATGATGCTGGAGGTGCCAGGATTCTTTTTTAAAAAATATACTTTATTAATTTATTCATATTACATCTCAATTGTTATCCCATCCCTTATATCCTCCTATTCCTCCCTCCCTCCCATTTTCCCCTTACTCCTCTCCCCTATGACTGTGACTGAGGAGGACCTCCTCCCCCTGTATATGCTCATAGGGTATCAAATCTCTTCTTGGTAGCCTGCTATCCTTCCTCTGAGTGCCACCAGGACTCCCCATCCAGGGGATGTGGTCAAATATGGGGCACGAGAGTTCGTGTGAAAGTCAGTCCCCACTCTCCACTCAACTGTGGAGAAAGTCCTGTCCATTGGCTAGACCTGGGTAGGGGTTCAAAGTTTGCTGCTTGTATTGTCCTTGACTGGTGCCATAGTTTGAGCAGGACCCCTGGGCCCAGATCTGCCCATTATAATGTTCTTCATGTAGGTTTCTAGGACCCTCTGGATCCTTCTATTTCCCCATTCTCCCATGCTTCTCTCACCTAGAGTGCCAATAGGATGTCCTCTCCTCTGTCCCACTTTCCTGGTAAGTGAAGACTTTCATGGGACATATCCCTTGGGCTAGTGTCCAGATATAAGTGAATATATACCATTTAACTCTTTCTGCTTCGGTCCCAGGATTCTTACAAGCTACCATCAGAAGGTAGGGATGAATTAATGGTTGTCTTAGCAATCTTTAGGCTTGTCTGAAGCACTTTGCAGTCATAGCAAAAGATGGTCAGAAGAGGCTTTATTTCTTCCTTCCTCTTTCTTCTGACCCGAGAGTTCATCTCCACTGATGGTCCTCACCCCTGGCTGTGCATCGTGAGCATGTAGGTCATTGTGTAGTAATAATATATATTTTTTTTCAGCCTTCAACTGGAGATTCTAATGTCTCAGATTTGGGTTCATATTCTTGGCTACATTTAGTACAGGCACTGACATGAGACATGACAAGCAAGCCAGACTTCTGCTGAATGAACAAATAAGCCGAATGATTTATATATACCTGTACAATGTCTCTAGCGTCTACATTTTGAAAAATTGTGTTCCCTTGACATCAAGTAACCACTCCCTTTCCCCCCATTCTCTTCTTCTAATGTAAACAACTTCTGACCTTTAGGACACCAATCATATGTCCCCTGTTTCATTTTAAATATGCTCAGTGAGTATAGACTCTGGCAGTTTCCTGCCGTCCTATAGCTATGCTCTTTGCATTGCCCTCTTATTCGGTTTAGAATCTTGAACTATAGTGATCTGCTTTGATGACTGTCTTAGACAGTATGGACATCCATAGTGAAGAGATTCACACACAGGATGCTTAAACAACATTTATCTAGCATAGGTATTAGAAGACCTGGGGCTTAGTCAGAGGCCACTTCCTGGTATTGATGTTGGCCGTTTTATCATTGTGTTTCACGCTTGGGGGTGGAGGCCTTATAGGCCTTCTTATAAGATCACTCATCATATCTGTTATGGCTCTAACCTCATGTATTGATTAATTATGCAAGTATTTTACTTCCCAAAAACATCAAATTGGTGGTTGAGATGTAAACTTATGAATTCAACGGGACACAAGCATATGATACATAGTAGCAAATAGGCTATGAGCTTTCTTAAAGCTAGGTACCCAGTCTATATACCAGTTGTGTTACCTACCACAAAGAAAACCCTCAGGAGATGATAGTTTTGTTTTATTAACTGCTAGCTATGTATATAATGGTATAAACAGCAATGCATAGAGTATTAGTGTACATGGTACTGGTACATTTGCATAATATGTAAAAGGAGTGGCACCGAAGATGTATGTGGAAGGTCTATGCTTGGGGCTGTGGGTGTAAATGGAGAGGGTGTGTGCTCTGCAGCAACACTGAGTTCATTCATCCTTTACTCTGCATCCTTACTGATGCACCTCAGCATCTTATAGTTGTATAAAAACTATGGAGCCTCTTGCTAGCTACTGCCTTAAAATGTCTGCTTTGTGCCGAGGAGTTGGCATTTTTAAAGATCCCCACACATAACTCAGATTCTCAGCCCAAGTTGAGAGTCATTCATTAGCTTGGTAAGGATCTGTCAAGTGCCTACCATATGCTAGCACTGTTGTGGACTCCAGAGACAGACCCGTGAACAAGACACAGAGGCCCTTTTGTTTGGATGAGAAGGAAGTAGATGAAAAACAAATCAGCACATGCTTGAGAGACTTTAAAATTATACCAAGTGTTGCAAAGAGAAATAATGAGGTGGGGTGATGAAATGGCGTGTGATTGGCCCCGATCTTGGCTTGGTCAGGAAAGCTCTCTCTGAGGAAACAGCCTCTACGCTGAAATCCAAATAGTGAGCAGACCGCTGTATGAATGAAAACCCGGAGTGAAACAGGGAGAAGTGCAAACACTGCAACCCTGAGCGTGAAGGAGAAGGCTAGAGAGCACAGGCCCTGGGTGAGAAATACGAAACAGTGTGACCAGCCTTAATCCATGATGCTGCCTGGAATAGCCCCTCTCTGGAGGCACTGGGGGAGAATTGAACCCTTGCCTGCTGGCTCTGACAGTTGCTTGCCTTGCTTAGCTTGTGGCCATGCTGCTCTAGTCATCAAAGGCATCATCTGTCAAGCTCTTACAGCTTTGTCTTCACCCTATCGTCCAGGGTTTGTGTCCATCTCTGGGCACCATCTCTTCCTATTCCTCCCTCCTATTAGCGTAGCTGGGTTGCACAGGAACCCCACAGGGGTAATCCAAGAGACTTTTCCCCCATCTTAAAATCATTTATCTGTTTCTCTTTTCCAAGCAAGACCTCATTACAAGTTACAGGGCCTTGGACCTGTGCACAGTGGGGCCTTGTGCCATTTAGAGATGTCAAAGAAATATAGCTCTCTCTCCTTCCCATCCCCTCCCTCCCTTCCTCCCTCCCTCCCCTCCTTTTCTCCCCTCCCCCTCAGATGTGTGTATGTCTCTGTGTGTGTGTGTGTGTTCACCTGGGAGCACACACGTGTATGTGGCTATCTTGGGGAACTTGTGAACACAAGGCCCTTTTTGCCTGAGTCTCATGAAATACACCTGTTCTATTTTTCTTTCTCACTTGTTTTGACATCCGCTTATTTGATGCTCAGCATGTGTTTATGAACAACATAGGTTTTTCTTGCTTCCCTGTCACATCCAGATTATATCTGGAAACCATTACAAGAGGAGTCCTCTGCTGATATGACTTGTATTTACTTAGAGCCTTTAGGCAGTCTATTTTAACTTTGAAAGTACTTAAGGTTGTTTCCTAATATCTAAGCTTATGGAGCCTCCTTTAAAGTTAAAAAGGATGCTTCCTCCCCTGGTTGCTGTGAGATTAAGTTGAATATGATTAGTGTGCCTTGATTGAGAGTGACACAGTGAAAAAGTTTCAGTAAATTTGTTTATGAATAAAGGTACACGGTACCTATCTAAATGGCATGGACTCATACTTGAAGACACTGCTGTAGGCGTGTTCTTGGTATAGCTTTCAAGTGATAAATAATGTTGATTGTCTGTACAGATTCTGGATCCTTCTGAAGTTCAGGATCCATAGCCCACAGTTTGGGGAGTATTATGGTGGAAATGGGCCCCCCAAGATGGTATTTCTTACAGAGTTTGACTATGAGACTATGTTTTAGCCAACCAGTTAGCTTTTACCAAATATAGAAAGCATAAAGCCTTTCTATTCTCCTGTGGAGTCTAGCTCTGCCTCTCCCAATTTTACTAAAATGGCCCTTGAAGACATTTGATTTGTGTCCCCTAATATAAAAATAATTATATACCTTCATCAAAATACACTGTCTCCAACTTGTAAAGGCCTTTGGTGTTTTGGACCTATTTTTTTGCTTCATAATTCCTCCCACATGCTTGGGGCAGAGGTGGGACAGTGTTTTTCCTGTTTGAAAGGCAAGTTAACCAAGACCCTAATAAATAACCACTTGCCTTATGTCATCAAGCTCATAAGTAGACTTCCTCGGCCTGGGATCTAGGCCTCTTGACTCCCAGAAGGAGTGAAAACACTACCTATTCTGTGTAATTAGTCCGCACTCTAGATCTGGAAGTTGTTATTGTCAGTGGAGAGCCATCAAAGTAGACCTGGTGAAACAGGAACAAACAGCTGACCTTCAACAAAGGCAAAGTATGAACTCTGCCAACTGCAGACTGAAGACCCTGCTAGGTAGGGACTGGAAATACAAGAAAAATAGTAAAGGAGATACTTGTCCGCACTAGGGGAAAACCAAAGGCAGATAAGAAAAGATATGAAAACCAACACAACCCAAGAAGCCTGTCTCTGCTCTCCCCTCACATTTCGCCTATCCCTGAATGCCTGCTCGCCTTTGTTTCTCATCTGTAACAAAAACGACACCACAGTACTCAGCTCCCTGCCTCTCAACCATGATGTTGGATGGTTGAGTCATGATGTTCTGAAAACACCACGGTAAATGGAAGCTCCATCCTAATGGGGCAAAATACAGAAGGCTTTAAGATAATATTTTAAGAGAGGAATGAGCTTTAAATCTGTGGGATCAATAACATTTTCCTTATATATCATACAGACCCAAAGAGACCCGGATCTCTGTGACAAGCCTCAAGGACAGGTAATTTGAAAACTGACTGATATATTTTCATAAATGCTGTTGAAACAGGCGTCTACTCTGTCCAACACTTTCTTGTTGGAGGAGTTGCAAATGTTTACTATAGGCTCTGGGAGGCTGGAGGATGAGCCTGAAGCTGGGTCACTACGGGCTTTCACTTTGTCAGGACTCTATCTCTTGCTCATAATGTTCCTGAATAATATACTGGTTTTAGCTAACACCATCTCCAGAGGTTGCAGGCCTCCAACAATGGCATCATCTTCAACGGTTGTAGTTCTGCTTTCCCATGCTCTACTTCCCAGATTGGGTTGTAACTTTAGAATGTCTCAGCATGGAGCCCTGGCAAAGTTCATGAAGGACTTGGTGGGGTTTTTCCAGTCTACAGAGCTTTATGGGAACCCCTGCTGGCTGGTTAGCCTTCCTTGGAGGGGACTAGGGACAGTTGTGATAGTCTCCACACATACTTTTTTTTCACTATTTCTGGAGCAAAACTCTCATTTTTAGTTGGGATATAGTTTTCTTGGCAGTTTTTATTTTATTTTATTTTTTGAACTGTAATTTTAATTGTAGCTTATCCAGGCTACCCACAACAAACTGTAGGCCATATGGATTTATCTGTTTTGACAATTCTTGAGGTTGGATAGCTAAGGTCAAGTGCATCTCAAGTGTATCATCCACAGCCCAGCTATAGAGGGACAGTAGAATTAGTTGCTAAGAGACCAAGAAAATATCCAGAGAGGATTTGTCAGACAAGTTGTACTGGGAGTTACAAAGAAAGAAGTCAGCCTGGCGTGGTAGCACACACCTTTAATCCTAGTACTCAGGGAGGCAGAGGCAGTGGATCACTGTGAGTTTGAGGCCAGCCTAGTCTATAAAGTGAGTCCAGGATCCCCAAGGCGACACAGAGAAACCCTGTCTCGAAAACCAAAACAAGTAAAACACAACTGAAACAAGGAAGTCTCTAACATGGAGGGAAGGAACTTCCGAACAGTGAAGGGTCAATGGTGACTGGCCTAGCACGTAACACCTCCCTCTCATGCCACTGCTCTGGAAAGTCAGGAGACCCCAGGCTGAGCCAATAGCACCTCTCATAGTGTTGCCCCATGGATAGTCCCTGCAGTGTCTCTCTCCACAGTTCTAAGGCTGGCATGGCTTGACCACTAAAGAGTGGAGTGAGGATGCGCCCACAACATGCTGAAGTCCAGGGCAGGTGACATGTGATATGAGCAGTGCTTCCATCCATCCCTCACTTCCTGGCTAGTTGGCCAGTCCTCTCCGGAGCTTCCCTGAAGGCCCAGGGGGCTAGAACACTTGTTCTCTTAGTTGAGCCCCCTTACCACACCAAGTTTCTATGGCAGTGCTCCTTAACCTTTCTAACCCTGTGGCCCTTTAGTACACTCTCTTCTGCTGTGGTGACCCTCAACTCTAACATTATCCCGTTGCTACTTCATAACTGCGATTTTGCTCCTATTATGAAACATGATGTAAATATCTGATATGCAATCCTCACTGGTTGATATCAACTGTTGTATGGTGGGGGGAGATAGTGGCTTTGAAGGTTAGACTGCATCACTGTGGTATCACTAGCTAGCTTGCTTTGTGTATGTGTGGCTAGCATTCCAAAGGATAGCCAGCTTAGGCTGTGGACAGAGCATGTTTTCCTCTAGATACTTAGTTTGTCCCGACTCCTGGAGTATACAGGGAGTTGGTGGCCCTTTTGTTTGTTTGTTTAAAAGATTTATTTATTATTATGTATACATTGCTCTGCCCGCATGCCAGAAGAGGGCATCAGATCACAGTATAGATGGTTGTGAGCCACCATGTGGTTGCTGGAAATTGAACTCAAGACCTCTTGAGGCGCTGTCAGTGCTTTTAACCTCTGAGCCATCTGTCCAGCCCCTAGTGGCCCTTAAAATATCCATTATCTGCTCCAGGCTCATCTACTTTCATTGTTCCCACTGACTTCACAGAAGCCTTGCATATTTCAGGAATATGATATTTGACTTGGACAGTCTCACTTTTCTAAAGAATTATGCTCATAGCGAAGTGCCAGTGACTGAGATCTGGTGAAGGTCTGTTTCTGCCTTTTTCCTAAAGTCTCTTATGGTGGACATGCCTAAGGAGTTCCCTAGAGTCTACTTACCCTATGCCACCCTTATCTGCCCATGAAGGGCTCATGACATCATAGTCTAAAATCCCAAGGATCCCCCTCTGAATACACTGCAGTGTGGGGTAGGGTTTCTCCACGTCAATGGTGGGCACACCGATATTCCACCTGTAGCAAGCTCGAAAGCCCAACACTGATGTGGAGTGGAAAGACTGTCTCCTGGCTTAATCAGAGTCTAACAGGGCAGAAAGGTGGAGCCTTACACCCAGATGTGCACATTATGACTGGTAAGTTGCTTGCTAGAATCCAATGAGACAGAATGCATTTGAGTATTTTAAAATTGTGTGTGTGTAAGTAATTTTTTACATATCTTAATCTGAGAACTCTGGTTTTTTATTTACACCAGAAAAGTTCTGTGACATGTAATATTATTTATATTATGGTATCTATCATTTGAGAAAATGCATGATGGCTGAAACCTATCATGTGTAATCTAGTATCATTTTTTAATTAACTTGGATGTTAAGTATGCATAAATACTACACAAAGAAGCATACACACATTAGCACTTATGACACTATTTATATACATTTGAAAAATACTGACTCATGTATTGGAAGGTATATTTTTTTCAATTTACAGAAACTGTCTAATAGCTACACAAATTTTTTAACTCTGTAAAATTTCATGATCCTTCTAGGATCTGTTGCCCATAGGCTGGTAAATATTGAGTTCTTCAATTGGTTTTGCTGACTTTTTGAAAATTGAATATCCATGTATATAATGTGTACAGTGATTAGGTAACCAAAATATTCAAACTTTGCTTCAGTCATCTTGCATCAAACATGAGCAATGCTGAGGGGTGTAACAATGTGCTTAAGCCATCCCTGTGTCCCTGTTCAACAACAACAGGGAAGTATAAAAATGGCAGGGTGACTGGAATAGGGGAGAATTTTTAAAGATGAGCCTTTAGTGATACAGCGGAGCAATTGAGAAAGAACCAAGCCCATAGCTCATCACAGACTATTGCTTCAATGCTATGACATTGAAAACTTACTGTAAACCTAGGTTTCTGATTGGAAGATGAAGGAAAAAGAAAAACCTGCCAGTGTTGCAGCATTGTTGTAAAGCTCTGCATATAAGCTTTGATAGTAGCTGAATTTTAACACATTTCAGTTTTTATAGATAAGAAAAACAAAGGTCAGAAAGGTGTAGACACCAAGGACCCAGACAAGCCACACTGCATTTCTGAAATTCCTAGTCTCAAAGCAGCCATGCTAATTTTCTAGGCTGGAATTGGCCATGGGCCTGCAGACAGTGGTTTGTTTTGTGAAAAGATGAAAGGATGGCTGGCGGCATCTTTTATTCAGTTCTCAGAATGGTATTTAGCAAGTACTTCTTATCCTGAGACCTCAAATGGTGGGTTTCAGCTGCCTTCGCCTCCCTAGATTCTGTGGCTGCTTGGAGAGCCCCGTGGTTCACAGCTAATTAAAGAGAGATGGAAGAAAATTATACCTCTGTTGATGCTATTGTTTTAATCTATCTCAAAAGCTCCTTAATAGCAAGTCAACAAGCAGTGGCCCAAGAGGAGCCCTTGGTGACAAAGAGGGCACAGGAGACCTTGGAACAGTTTCTGTGATTCAACCACCATCAAGTGACTCTTACGCATTCCATCATGAGAGATACATACGCATTCATGAACACATGTATGCCTCTCCACATGCACCCATGCCTTTGTGCATCCCACCATGGGCCTGCATGCTCTTTCAGATGGTATCCTAGCATCTGTCAAGTGAGGAAAGCAGGGAGCTCCAGAGGAGAATAAAATACACCGATGCTATGTATTTATTTATTACACGTCTGGCGTGGTGTTTTCCTGATCTGTTTCCGTTTTTATTTTCCAGAAGCATGTATCTATATTGTATATAGGAAAACCCTGAAATGTGGAAAAGCCAAGATTGCACATCTAGTGTCAGACCTGAGATTCAAAACCACCTGTGTGTCAGCAGGAATAAAATTGTCATTTTCATTGAAATGCCTCATATCTACTGAGCACTTACTATGAGTTGAGCCAACCCTTGGCATTTTGGATATACTAACTTATTTAAATGCATTTCATTACCCACCAACACCTGTGTCATAAGCACTATTATCTTAAAAATGCAGAATGATGTCTACCTCAAACTGCAATATCTTGTAGCCTAGTTTAATTCTAGAGAATTGGACCTTGACCACGCTGCTGGATCTCAATCTGACCTAGGTATCTCCCAGTTTTACATCTTGCTTCAGGGAGGCTGTCAAGGCTTGTTGGCCTTTGGGTGTCTCAGAGCATCTCTTTGAACCATAATAAAAAAAACATAATGTGAATCCAGTTCTGACATACTGACATTCCAACAGTATCCATCACAGCCATGGTAGTTGATGCTATAGCAGGTGACAGGAGGTATAGTTCCAATAGGTGAGATCATGGGTGCACTGAATCCCTTGTTGTCTAACAAAGCAAGACTAGTTTTAGCATGAAGTACCAGTATGATCAAGCAACTGCTTTTAAGCAAAGGTTTCTGACCTCTGCACCTAGGAGCATGGCTACTTACCAGGAAGTGGTCAGCAGAGTGTGACCAGCATCCAGAACAGCTTTAGTATCCTAGTCACTCTCACAAAATGCTGACCTGCAATTTGCTACTCTGGACCTGTGCAAAGACTCTGTCAACACATGCCTTCACACCTTTTAAAGTTTTATTTTATTGTGGTTGGAGATATTAAATGTGAGGTCCCCCTCTTAAGAAGAATTTTAAATGCACAGTATAGTATTGTGAGATATACCTAAGTGGTCAAGGAGTTTGGTGAAAGGATTTTTATTGTCACTAACCAGTAGAAAATGAAAATTGACTCCAAACAAGATGAAGAAATCCAGACGTGTGTGTGTGTGTGTGTGTGTGTGTGTGTGTGTGTGCGTGCGTGCGCTGGGTGCATATGTGTGTTATATGTGATGCCTGTGTATATGCATGTATGTGTGGTATATATGGATATTGTATGTGATGCATGTGTGTTAGATGTGTGTGATATATATGTGTTGTGGGTGATGCATGTGTGTGAAAATGTATGTAAACATGGCTAAGCAGAGGGCAGAAGATGTTAGGTGTCTTCTCTATTGCTCTCCACCTAATCCCTTGATGAGGGATCACTTACTGAACCCAAACTCACCTTTTTTTTTCTTTTGGCTAGACTAAATAGCCAATGCCAGTGGACAGCAGGAATCTTCCTGTCTCTACCACCCCTGTCAGACCTGGGGCTGTGGGCATTTGTGCCCATACTCACCTCCTTACATGGTGCAGTATAACAGCTGCCTCCTAACTGATTCATTCCGTCCTGCAATGTAGCTCCTTATGGCTGGGCATGTCTGTTGTCACTTCCCTATCTGGGGTGAGTAGGCATTTGTTCTGCTACTCAGGAATAGTGTCACAGATCACACGGCTTCTGGGGTCTGTACAGCAGACACTCTTATGCACTGAGCCATGCCCCAGCCCACACCTGACATTTTACCCTAGTCTTTAAGCCAATTCTTAGATTTTTGAGTACTCTTTGAAAAACTGAGTGAAAATAACATACAAGATTTCCAGAAAAAAAAACTAGCAATATATAGTACATTTAAAAAAAAGCTTTACTTAACAGTTATATAAGGACCTCTTTAGCTTATTGGGGCTTTAGTCTCAGCTAAAAATCACTATGTGACAACCCTCTTTCTGCCCACCCCCCACATGCAGACATGCAGTTATCTCACAACAACAACAACAACAACAACAACAACAACAACAACAACAAGTTAAGGGCTTGGCGGGTCAGTTTTCAGCTGTCTCCCTGGACTCATTAATGCAGCTGTACACAACAGCAGCAGCTGAGCTGCCACTCGGATGTCTTTACTCTCATTTGAGAAGTTGTGCTGCACATTTGCTCGGGGCCTCTGTTCTCTCCGTGACATCCTATTCTCCTCTAGGCAACATAGTCTTCCTTACATGTTGAGATGGGGTGACATCCCTCTTCTTTGGGTCAAGACACCAGAAACTCATAAAACGTTAATTCTCCTACGTTCTCATGGTGAAAACAAGTAACGAGCTTACCCCAGATTCAAGAAAGAAGTTGTGAAGCCTAGCCATATTTAATTTATCACAATATCTTGGAAATAACTGATCAAAATAAGCTGTAATGAGCAGTACTGCTCCTCCCTTGCCCGTTACTTCATCTAACACTACTGTGCTTTGTGTGTTACTCTATTATGATATTAATAGACTTATGCATTGAATAAGCAATTATTGAAGAGCATTTGTGAGCAAGGCAAGGTGCCAGTTCTTTTTTTGTTTACATTATTTCATCAAGTTATTATAAGCATTTATCAGATTTTATCTCATCCTTCTATTTAAAGATGAAGGCACTTAATCACAGAAAGATGAAAAAATTTGCCTCGATTTACACGATCAGCCAGCAGCTATTTTCTACATAGTGGTTCTCTTATCACTTGCATTTGATCTGCTTCACTGCAGCTGTTCCTGAAAACACACCCCCTCTCTCTCCTAAAGACTGTGAACCCCCTCAGAGAAAGACTGCGATTTCCCCTTATGTGTTATCGATCTATGGGACACAGCTGGGAAGGGTTTGCAGGTTCTTAACATGTGTTGTTGGATAGAAAGAGCCAGGGGATTCCATATTGTGGGTGTTGCATTCTTTTTTTTCTCTCAGCAACCCCCAACTACATCATCTGAGTCCCTGCAGCGGAGAGTAACACAACTCAACAATGACATCAACACTTATAAAAAGTTTACTGTATACCAGAAACGATTGTCTTTATAGTTACTTCGACAAGACTGACTCTGACATGAACTCTGGTGCCCCTTATTTGACCACTTCCCCTTGATGGAGAGGCTGGTGGCACTCAGAGAAAGGATAAGCAGGCCACCAGGATGAGACTTGAGAGGCTGTGACCATATGACGGGGGAAGAGGTCCCCTCCTATCACAGACCTAGGGGAGGGGAATAGGGTGAAAGAAAGAGGGAGGGAGGAACCGGAGGATATAAGTAAGGGGATAACAACTGATATGTAATTTAATAAATTAATAAAAAATAAACTGAATAGACAATTCTCAAAAGAAGAAAAAATTTACTTCATATTGTTTTATCAGTTACAAAATATTTACTATAGTCTCTTTGTCATTTGCTGTTATTTTGTGATGCTAGGGCTTGAACTCAAACTCGGGGGTTTCACATGCTAGGCAAATACTATCGCTGACTTATATTCTCAGTTCAGAGTGATCGTCTTGATTTTGAAGATGAGGAGCTAAGAAGAATAGAGGTAAACTGCCTAAAGTTAGAACTTTCAGTCTAGGAAGAAGTTGGGGATAGGACAATCATGGTTTTAAATCTAAGTTACAGCTTCAAAACTAAACACCTGGGCAGTGCCTTGGTGCCATAAACAGTAAATATTCATCTGTTTATTTCATATGACACAACGAACGTAGGTTCCAATGTGGATCATTTTTAAAATAGCTGTAAGCAAGTCATTTTTGCTTTTGCATGTGCAGTTATTAAAGCTGTGAAACAGAATCAATAGTTCTGATCTCAAAGGGTTTCTGCAAAAATTAAATGTGCGGCAGATGCCTATCATGCAATCTCACTGTATTTTAACAGTCTAAATCCTCGTCTCAGTTAATTCCGGGAAGAATATTCAGTGATTAGAAGCATGTTGTTGGATAAATGAATGAAGAAATAGACAATTTAATAGATAGACAAGCAGTCTCAAAGTGGAGTGAAGTTCGAAGGGCACAGGGACGTCAGAAGACCCTTCAGGGCAAGAGAACATCAGTTCTGTGAGGAACCGGCATCCCAGAACTCACCTATTCTGTTCCCTGTCTTCTCCCCAAAGACCACGCCATTGCTCTCTCTTTCCCAGAAGACCCAGACAGCCTGTTGTCTCCTCTTTGTGTACTGGGGATGTGTGATTTTACTGTCAGCATGGTATTTCTCATGAAAAGCAAGTGGTGTCCAATGTGACTTGAAAAAAAAATGCACAAACAACAACAAAATTACATGTTCTTTTTTCCTGTAGTGTTCACGGGGAGAGTATGCGACTTGTTTGCTGTCAATACGGCTTATAATGACATGGTGCATAGAAGCGCTGCCAAAAGTGTGCGGCATTCATTACACACATGTATTAAATGTAATGCAATAGGAGTTTGGAGGCTGAGCAACTGAGCGCAGTGCTGCCCTGGGGCTAATGCAGAATTGCAGCACTTCTTCCCATGGGTCCACTTAAGGGGGCAGAGGAGAGTGGGTAACCGTGTGGGTGGCAGCAAGGGCTCTAGAATGTTCAAGATTGATGCCAGAGGAAGTTAAGAGAATATGCTAGAGCTGCAAGGGTTGTGAAAGTCGTGTCTTCTGTGAATGACAGTAAAAATCCTTTAATAACTAATAGTTCAGCGCCTACTAAGTGCCAGGTTTGGAAGACAGCCTGGGAATAAGATTTCAGCCTTCAAGAAGTTAGCATGTGCATAGCAGAGATATGAGAATGCGGCTGCTTGGTGATGTGCACACTACAGCCCACAGTCACCACAGAGAAGTGCATCCAGGTGGCTTCATGACACCTCTTCAGAGAAGCCTTCTTGGCCTTTCCTGCATGACCAGTTCAACTGGACTATATATTAATGTCACCTGGATCTTTTCCTTCATGAACCTTGTAGTTAGCTGTGCAACAGTCACATCAGCATCTATGTGGTTGCTAGGCCCCTGAGAGCCTGCAACAGTCACATCAGTGTCCATGTGGATGCTAGACCCTGGAGAACCTCTAAATGCCACGGAGCTCACTAGTGTCAGTCCCATTCTAAATTCAGCACCCAGAACACCATGGGATGAGTCAACAATATTCGTGCATGCCCTTGAAGAATCAAAATAACCATCACCATGGTAACTAACATTTACTACGTGTCATCAGGGGGCACAGTGTTACCGTCTTCTGGGTACAAGTCCAGTGCTTGTGACAGAAGTATAGGTCAGTGTGTGGAAGATCCCACTCAAGAAGAGTGCAGTGCCTCATGGCCCGACTTGAAGTGAGATCATTGCACAAATGAATGTATTCTCCTAAGTACCAAATTCCCAAGCCACTTTCTGAGAGGGCACGGGAGATCAAAACTGTCACTGAATAGATTTAAACCCATGTCCTACGCACTCCCCTGTACTGTGAACCCAGCTGCAATAGCAAACACACCTTTCCTGTCTGAGTGCTGTTTGTTATAGAACTGTGAAACACTCACTCGCATATAAACTCTATTGCATTGGGGGCCTGCACAGTTAGGAGTGAAATATTCAGGGGTGAAGTTTTTCACAGCACTTTGCAAAAACTATTCTGTGCACAAAAGAAGTTGTTTGATGATGCGTTTCCATTTTTGTGACTTTGATTCTCTTTCTGGACTGTGGGCCCATCTGCAGCAAAGGAAGACAGAGGAAATATTGATGTGCTGACTTCTGTACCTAATTGCCCTTTGTATATGTGGAAGATTAATTCCAGTGCATCTTCAAATACTAAAACCATTGGATGCTCAAGTCTCTTATATTAGAGGCATACATAGAAACTATATACATCCTCCATATACCTTTGATTATCTCTAAATTATAGGTAAATAGTCATTCTATGATATAAATTTAGAAAAATGGCAAGAAAAAAATCTGTATAAAATCATGGATGGTCAAATATGTGAATACAGAACCTGGAGGTGGGGCGGACTGTCTCTCTCTCTCTCTCTCTCTCTCTCTATATATATATATATATATATATATATATATATATATATATATATATATATATATGCATTATACATACATATACAGGAATACACATGCATACACACTCTCATGCACACACGCATGCACACACACATGCATGCACACATGCACACATGCATGCACTCACACTTTTACCTTGCATTTTGACAGTTTGCCTATGTTGAATTTTTAATCTATGAGGGCAATGCTCTCTGTTTGCACGTGTGGGTTCCTCCATCCCCTGGGAGCTCCTGAAGGTCAAGCCTGGAGTCTGATTATTTAGTCTGAGGTTACAGGCCGCTCTGGAGAAAGGATTGGTTTAAGTGAAGGAACAAACAAATTGCCCATGTATCACAAGGCAGAGGTTTTCTAGACCTAGGCCTCCTAACTAGGTTTAGGTTCCAAAGATCCCCCTATCTGTAATCTACCACACCCACCCCCCTTCTCTCTCTAAATCACTGAGGACCATGCTATGTTAAATTTTTATTTTAAATTTGTACATATTTATGAGATATGAAATAATGTATCTATATGTCTGCATGTTGTATAATGATCAAATCAGAACATTTATGGTAGCTATCATCTCTAATGTTTATCACATAGACAGAGACTAGAAAAGTGATTACCAGAAAGGAGGAAGTGTAGAGTGAAGGGAGGACAGAGACAAGGTTGAGGCTGGTCAATCAAAATTATAATGAGACAGGAAGAACATACTTAAGTGTTCTGTTGCGAAACAGGTTACCTATCCTTAGCAATAATGCACCTTATATTTTCCAAAAGCTGAAAGCACAGTTTTAATGTTGTCTTTTTCACTCCTGTATTTTTTTTCATATTTTGCACTGATGAATTTCTCGGTGATTTTGTTTCCCCCTCTTTCTGGAAAGTGGAAAGTTTTTTTAAGAAAGTGGAAAGTTTGGCGTAGCTATTTGTGCATTGTGCTCTTCCCACCATCAGGGCCAGCACACACATAGCTCATTGCTCTGCATTAGAGTTCTTGTTAATTTTTTTTATTATTTTTTATTTTTATTTTTGGTTTTCCGAAACAGGGTCTCTCTGTGTTACCTTTGGCTGTCCTGGACTCACTTACACCAGGCTGGCTTTGAACTCACAGCGATCCGCCTGCCTCTGCCTCCCGAGTGCTGGGATTAAAGGTGTGCACCACCACACCCGGCTATCTTTTTATATGTTAGAAAATACAAGCTTAGAGAGAGTGAAATATCTTGAGCAAAGGCATACAGCAAGAATGAGACAGAGCTTCGATTCAAAGCTAGGTCTCAATGACTCTAACGTCTTAGTGTGGCCATTACCTTCCTGCTTGTAGCCCAGACTTCCACTGCCAGACAACCTCCTCCCCTTGCACATGCCTTCCCTGTGGCAGGACCTGGTGGCGGCAAGCCCGGGCAGTGTGGAGTGCTGTAGCAAACATGCGCTCTGGCAGCTTTGAATACTGCACAAGGTATTGCCAGTAAGAGGAGGAACAGTTGGTGAACAGTTGGCGAATGGATATTTTTATGCAAGGGTTGCCTAGAGAGAGGGAGGAATAGCGTGTGTGTGGAGGAACTGTTTATAAAGAAGCCACAATTAATAAGGTCTTTGTTAGCTTTTTTGGATTTAGATTCTCAAGTCCATTGCTTTAGGTTTGAAAAGAAACAGAAAGGTCCCCATAGAGCCAAGCTCCCCAGCTTCCAGGGCAGGGAGGCATTTAGGATGCCCATTTCAGCCTGGGTGTGTATTGAGAGTTTTAATTATTCAGCAAGGAGTGTAAAGATGGTCTAAATTCCATCAGACAGCTTCTCATCAGGGTTGTTTATTCTGTAGTATGATGCTGCGTATGTGGCCTTAACAAACTTCAGAATGATAAAAGAAAGAAGATGAGGGAGCAAGAGACAGAGGGGAAACTCCAGCCTTTCAAAGACACCTGAGAGATGCCAACTGCCTATGGCCCCACAGCCCCCTCTAAAGTTTTCCTACCCTTATCTATAAAACAGCTGTCATCAAAGTGGGTTGCTTCATGGGTGTGAAAATGCCTTATGAACCTTAAAACACTTAGAAATTGCACTGTTGGTTTTTCTAGAACATTCTAGTTCCCTTACCACTTTTTGCACATAAACTCAGTCTGCAAGCCTTTAAAAGCCATATTGTGATGATAGCATCATACGTTAATGGTTAGAATATGCCATAAACTATATTTTGCTATAGTTGGCCCTTTCTGACCCTATTGTCTCCCTCTATTTCCCAGGCGATTTGGAAGTTCACAGAAGTGAGGGGATCTAACCAAAGTCAGTAAGAGGCAGCTTCAGCACTGAGAGGTAACCACTTGGCTTCATCATCACTTCCTGCCTGCCAGACTCAGGATCCTCATAGCCATGCCTACAGCTAACATGACCATGGGTATTTGGTTATGGTGGAATTCGTACCCTACCTCACAAGTAAATAATGGAGTCTTAACCTTGAGACTTTCAGACTGTGATCTTATTCAGAGACAGAGTCCTCATAGACATCATGCATTGTATTAATTTAAGCAAATTAAAATGAAGTCCTTACTATGAGTTGTAGTCAATATGATTAGTGTCCTTATGTTAAGAGGGCACTTGAGCACAGTGACAGACGTTCATAGAAAGATGATGGAAGATGATGACATTATTCAGGCCAAAGCCTGGGGCAGGGACTTCTCTCATGGGTCTTAGAAGAAACTAACCCTGCAAGCTTCATGATGTCACTCTTCCATCCTCTAGAACCATGAGAGAATTCAGTTGTATTGTTTTAGCCACACATGTGGTAGCACTTTATGAAAACATCCTTAGGGAATAAATACGTATTCCAATCTTTTCTCTTTATCTATAGACAACCAAAGAAGCAGAGATCAAAGTGGCTTGCTGGTGTTGACAAATAGCCAAAATGGCATGCTGAGAACACCCCCTTATTCCCTGTGGTTGCCGGAAAGCCTCTAGGGACAAGCACATCTTTCAGCTTTGCGCAATGGTATGTCCCAAGTATTCGCATCAGTGCCTAGCATACCATAACGTAGCACTAAAGGAGTGAATACATTATCCTTCTTTCTACTAACTTACCCACCGTATCGCCACTATGGTTAAGGTCAGGAAGGGAAAAGGGTTCACAGTGGAAAATATATCATGTCAAAGCACGAGTCCCAACACACCCAGAGCTCACAGAGATGTCACACCAAAGAGTCTTAGACTAAATATTCATAAACCTCCCTCATAAGAAGTAATTATGGACAAGTCTCCAACTAAACTCAGAAATTTTGTCTTATAGATTCCAGGTCACAGAATGCCATGATCCTAATTCTTTTCTGCTTAGAAACTGTTGACTTCTCTCTCTTCCTTCCTTGGCTTCCATGTTGCAAAATCATCAGGTGTTTTTTTTCTACATCAGAAGCCCCACTTCATTTCTTTTTCTTTTTCCTGAGTATTCCTCATCTTCCAAAAATTCTGTAGGGCTCCAGGGATCTGCTTTTTTGTGTATGTTCACTCCTTTGGGAGGCTCATCCTGTCTTCTGTCTTTAAATACTATCTATGTGTTGACAATACCCAAATTTGTATCTTCTGCCTAGATTTCTATGCTGAATTAGACATTTCTATATCTAACAACCTACTTAACATATCCAGTATGATATCTAGTATATATGTCAAAGTCAATATGTTCAAAACTAAACTCTTAGTTTTTCCTCTCATTCCCGCCCCCCAACAAAATACAGCTCCATCTGTATTCTCTACCTTAATGAAAGGAGTCTGGTTTGACTCTTCTCTTTCTTTCACACCTAACATCCAAGCTGTCAGCTATACCCACGTTGTTAACCCTCTTTGCCTGGATGATGTCACTAGGCTTCTTGACTGGCCTTCCTGGATCTGCTCATGGGCAAAGATGGCACTGGTGCAACTGCAGGAGACTTAGCAGTTACCCAAACTGAAAGACATGCCTGCATGAGAGTACAGGGAACCGGGCAGTGATCTCAGCATGACATTTGCCAACACGAGGAAGTCACCTTCATCTCTTCCTTTTCTGATGCCTATGGATAAAAAGAGGTGTCTGGAATCTGTATTAATTTCCTAAGGATGCCATCACAAAGTGCTACCACCCGAGTGGCTGAAACAATACAAGGGCACGAGATTCCCTTATGGTTCCAGGGGCTGGATGTGTGACATCGAGAGCATGGCCCTGAGGGTTTCTTCTAAGACCCATGAGAGAAGGACCTGCCCCAAATTTTGGCCTGTAGATTGTCATTGTCTTTCATCTTCTATCTCTGCCTGTCTGTATCTTGTATCTTGAGCCTTCTGAATGTACTTTTTTCTGGGTACCCCTGGCCAGGAATATAAGTCTAATCACAGAGTGTCTCAGTCTCTCACACATGAACTACCCTCTACCCCCTGACTTCATAGCCTTTATTTCCCCATTCACTGGATTGAATTTGGTTTAATCTATGATCAAGTCCATTAAAAAAAAAAGTGTTTGGCAGACCCAGGATTTTTCTTGTTGAATGATCCAGTTGAATTCTTTGTCTAAACAAATTCCACACTATATTTAATCCATAAGCTTTCTAAGAGAGCAATACCTATGGCACACATGTTGTCTTTGCTACCATGGTGTTTTCTTAGCCAGAAGAGAAATCAACCTAGTGTGTAGCAAGTGCTTTTGTGGCCACTTGTGTCTTTTGGCCAAACTTTTTTTTTTGCAAGAAACTGACCACATTCTTCTAATCACAGGAAGGTAAATTAAAGATGCTGCACTTCCCTCTGTTCTTCATCATTTGTCTCTGCACCTTGGGAAGTGTCGTGGCCTCATTCTACTAAGTTCACTCTCAACCCTGCACCACCAGGTTCTGCCCAGAAGTCTGAGTTGTATGAAGGACTTCACTGGTTTCCTGTGTCTGTAGTCTTCCTGGATGAAACTACAAACAGGAGAGAATGCAGGAAGTATTCTTTGCCTGCCTCCCTCTCCATGAGGTCACCCTGGGCTGGCTTTGTCCCAGATGCCATTAGGACCTACTCATTCAGATTCCCTAATATCTATTCGCTTCCAGCAGAGAGGGCGATAAGTTGCCTGTGATCAGCTCTGGCTTGCTGCTCCATTTCTTAGGACTCTGTTCCCATGTCCACACAATTGTCACCAGTAATTTCTAGAGCTGTTCTCAACTGAATGCACCACCTATATGGTGGGACCCAAACAGACACATTTATCAGTGGATACGTAAGTGTTCTCTTAAACTAATACATTTCACTTGGGGTAAGCAGGCTGGGTTTATTTCCTTCCTGTATCATAAACAACCCTTTTCCTCATCAGCACTGCTCAACTGAACAAAGGAATGTCTGGCTTGCCCTTGGAAGATGAGCTTCGATACCAACATGGCCCCTTCCACTCTTCCAGATCTTGTGCAATGTTAGGTCTTAATGTGTTGTTGATCAGAATGGTCTCAAACTCCTGAATCAACTGGGACTATAGTTGCGTGGAGAAACACATGTGTAGCAATACTGGGTTCAATCCCTGGTACTGCATGAAATCCTTTGACTCAAGTATTACCCTGCCTCTAGCTCCTCAGAAGCAAGGACTATAGGTATTTAGTCTGTGTCTGGGCCTCACGTATTTCAAGATGGGATTCATATGGCTGATACATAGAAAATATTAGTTCCTATTCTTTCTCCACCTTACTGCATATATGCTTCTAGCCTCTAGCCCCTTTTGTCTCATTTTGGTTAACCCAATGCCTTAAATTTCAGTGAAGTTCCTGGTGTAACACAGCATGTAATTTGCTGTTGGATAATTTTCTCATCAGCCTAAGTTGCTCAGGAGCTAATTTGGGCTGTATCCTCTATTTCAGTCTTTTGTCTCAGTTGTAAAAAGCACATCGTATTGTTTTAACTTCTGCTCTTTTCCCTGTAAGATTTTTTTCCTCCTCACTGAAAGTGAGACTTTATAAGATACCACTCTCTACTCATAGCCATGGGCTACAAGACATTGGTACCAAACAGTTCTACTTTAGAAAATGCCCTCCATCTCCTGCATGGAGGGGTCTTTCTCCAAGCTTGGTTTTTGTCTTCATTGACAATTACTGCAAAGAACATTTGATGAAATCAGTGTAACTGGATTCTCCTCAGCTATCCAACCTTCTGAGCCTGGATTCAAGGTCTCACTAAAGGGGTGGGTGGGGTTACTAACTAGTTCTTAAGTGGCTGAGTAAAGAGGGAGTTAAGTCAGGAAGGAGGAAAGCAACTATGAACTTTAAGGTACCTAGTCCGTCAACAAGACAAAGAACTGCCATGTTGAATGTCAGAGTTTAACCTGAAAGTGGGACCAGGACAGAGTATATGTCTCAAGGTAGAAACCATGAAGAATATTTCCAAACACAGAAGGCAGTGGAATAATGGGTTGTAGATAGAATCCAAGATCAATCCAGGAACAAGCTGTATAAACACAGGCAACATACCTCTGCAAGAAAAGCTTTGGCATGGTCCCACAAAGTCAAGACCAGACTGAGAAGTGACTTTGTGGCTATTTCCTGTCTGAGCCCGAGGATAATGTTATCCAAGGGGACAACTCTTATTATTCATCATCTAAAACTCCTGTAATGATAAAATTGCGGTACAAAGGTAAAGAGACCGAGTAAAACACAAGCAAGCGTCTAGCCTGCACCTCACCACAGACCTAAGGTCCTGTGCCCAGGCAGTCAGAGTCAGATGAACACCGAATTCCATCTCTGCTAGGAGGGATGCATTACCCTGGAGGAAACTATACACAGAGAAATGTAAGAGAAAAAGTCAGCAAGCAGACTGCCGAGAAGCTGTTGTGTAGCTGGGTCTTCAGGATGAGAAGAAACACATCCTCAAACACAGACAGTCTATTTTTCTGTGATTCCATTTAACCAGGAGTCAATCATTGATCAGCTTCTTCCTTGGGCTGAAACATAGCCACTGTGGCTTCCAGGCTACCCATTCCTAGAGCCCTTGCCTAGGAATTTATGTATTTCTGTTGCAAAATTTTATGAGAGAAATTGTATTGGCATGGATCATATGTCCATTTTGTGACCCAGGGAATGGTATCCTTTGACTGACACTTCCTCACATAGGATAAGGGAAGAGGCTGTTCTTTATTTGTAGAGTAAAAATTACTGAAAGGAACAAAAATAGATAACCACTATAGAGATGTAATTAACACTGCATCATTTATATACATACATACATACATACATATGCATGCATACATAAATATATATTTCTATGTTTTTAAAGAATATTTATTACTATTGCATGTGTATGATGAGTAGGTTGGTGGGTGTACATGTATGGGTCAGAGGACAGCTTTGAAGAGTTGGTGGTATCCTTCCAAACTTCTGTGTCTTCCAAAGATTAGTCTCAGGCCTCTAGGTTTGTTGGCAAGTGCATTTACCCACTGAGCCATCCAATCATCCACTCCTCTCTTTTCTTTTTTAAGAGTGCCTCACTGTGCAGGTCTCAGACTCCTGGTTGTCCCCCTTCAGATGATTGATGCTGAGATTACAGCTATGTACCACACCATAGCCAGCCCTAAACTATGTTTTTGAGACTAAAGCATCTGGACCTTTTAGTATGGGCTCACTCACCCCCTCCCCCTTTGGAAGAATACCAAAAACAGGATTGGTAGTGAATTAATTAGGGTCCTGAGAGGGAACAGATGGTATACTCAGAAGGATGCTTTCGAGAAAGAACTATTTAAAGATATGTGGGAAGGGTTAAGAACAGACATAAAGGGTTGTCAGATACCCACAGATTACCATCAGTGGGTGGTCATTTCTACTGTTTGGCCTGGAAGAAGAAAGAGTGATATCTGAACCCACTAAGTCATGTACCCCTAGAAGAAAGCCAGCACAGCAGCCAGAGCCTTAACTATAGAAACCCATTCCTTCTTAATACTTTAATAAATAAAGTAAGAGGGTGACAGAATGATAACCATTATCTCCTTCTGTATTTCCTATTTCCTATTATACCTCTCCTTGGACAACCCAAGCCAGAAATCAGACTTCTAGAACTTCTAAACATATCTAACCATTTGTATACATGTGGTACATGGGCAATGGGAAAACAGTGGGGAGGGGGGGGGTTGATGCATGGAAGATTTCAACCAAGTACACCGTTATTTAGAGTCAGTTCTGTAGTACGGGACAGCTTGAGGAGCCATAGAGCTTGAGGTCTAGAAGACCTTTAGGATCACTCAGACCAGAAGTCACAGGCTTCTTTCCATCTAGGCACTGCGTTTGCTTTAGGTTGGCTAACATTGCTTTAATGAGGAAAACCAACTCAAGCAACCAATAAGCAGAGACCCTCAAAAGGGTGCATACGTGTAACCTAATGTTTTCCCTATTGTCTAATATTTACCACTGAATGAATTCATTTATGATTCTTCACGTTATATGATTCAAAGACTTATCTGAAAAGTATAGCCTCTTCACTTTTCAGATGAAAAAGTTGGACCTGGCAAAGGAAACCGTTTATAAGCCAGAGTGCTGAATAGAAGTGTTGTGTTTGCTTGCACAAGGTGGGGGTCACTTTCATACACTAGAGTGAGTCATTTGAAACAACGGCTAGGAGAGGCTTCCATTTGTTCTATGTGGTCCCAGGAGATGGAACTAAAACAACACAGAGGGCTGACCACGTTAAGGTAAGTGTAAATCTGCATGTGTGAGTCGCTTCCCAAAGGGTTGCACTGCCTCTATTCCTCAGATTTCTTTCCCATCTGTACAGGTGGTCAATCAGCTGAAACAGAACCATCTCATCGGGGTAAGGATGGGATTTAGGTCAACTTTTCCAGCCCTCCTTCTGCTCTGAGCTGAACAGACATTGGCTTGTCCCAGGATTATGGTGTGTGTCTTACTTGGCTTTTTCTTTTCTCTTCTTTGCTTTTCTTTCCTTTCCTTTTCTTTTTTTAGTTTATTTATTTATTAATTCATTCATATTACATTTAAAATATCCTTCTATCCTCCCATTCCTCCCTCCCTCCCACTTTCACCCTATTCCCCTCCCCTATGTTTGTGACTGAGGGGGACCTCCTCCCCTGGCATATGATCATAGGGTATCAAGTCTCTTCTTGGTAGCCTGCTATCCTTCCTCTGAGTGCCACCAGGCCTCCCCATCCAGGGGACGTGGTCAAATATGGGGCACTAGAGTTTATATGAAAGTTGGTCCCCACTCTTCGCTCATCTGTGGAGAATGTCCTGTCCATTGGCTGGATCTGGGTAGAGGTTTGATGTTTACTACATGTATTGTCCTTAGTTGGTGCCATAGTTTGTGCAGAACCCCTGGGCCCAGATCTGCCCATCATAATGTTCTACTTGTAGGTTTCTAGGACCCTCTGGATCCTTCTACTTTTATTTGGCTTTTTCAAAGAATTATCTTTAACTTGATTTGATTTGATTTCGACAGTACAGGGGCAAAGAGACTTTATTTTATCCCCTTTTTAGGACCATGAGCCTCCCCATCATGAAGAAGCTAGTAATCCTGTCTATCTTCTCATTGCCTCTTCCAGCACAGGTCCACTAAGAGTCCAGACTCTATGCTCTACTGCTGTGTCATCTCCACCCCGTCCTAGGCACACATGACTCTGCTGCACCACACCCATGCCAGTCCTCAGGAGCAAGAGCAAGACATGCAGAGCAAACAACTTGCATTCGAGAAGTGATATATGTCATTACCAGACTCATAACTTATTTCCGAAGCAGACATATTCCTAGAACAAAGAAGGCTAGGTAGTACCGCTTCTAGCTGGTTGGTCAAAGTGGTTAGATGCTGAAAGAAGCTGTGAATGAGCCAAAAGGAGACAGAGTGAATGAACAGAGGAAACTGCTGTTCATAAGTGGGGTTAATTTTGCAACTAGAGAAGCTTCCTTTGCCCTCTGTAAAGCCATAGCTCATCATCTTTCACATGCTGGGTTAAAGCTGCCTACGGGAACATCCCTTAACATGGTCTTTGGCATTCTAAGGCTGGATCCATGATGTCATAGGACATACCCAAGGACCGCCTACGTGAAGAGTTGATTCAGGTGCCCCTCCCGCTCACTGCCTTGCCTTTGCCGATGCCCCTGCTCAGCAAAAGGAAGGCATCATGCTATATGCTTAGGTTTACCTGGCACCTACTAAGGACTGGCTACTGTGCTGCTTGTAGTATGGGCATTGCCTCGTTTGCTCATGGCAGTTGCCCCATAAATTAGGTGCTGTTGTCAATTTTCCATATGGAAAAGTGGAAAGTCAGTGATGTCACTTTTCAAAGCTCTGCAGCTAAGAAGTGCCACATCTAGAATGCAATCATAAAACTGTCTGGCTCCAAGGTTTATTGCTCCTTTCATCACAGTGCAACTTCTCTGTAAAGAGCATTGTAATAGGAAGTTTCACAGAACTGAAACAACTGGGTAATTCAGTGTTGATACATTGGTCAGACCGGTAATTTGAATAAGATAGACGAGGCACAAAATTATAGTCATCTCGTCCATTGTGCTAATTTAATTTTCCAGGTGAGTATGTGCTTCTTCTCTGTGAATTAGGTGTCTCCTTCTCCTGGGTCTATTTTAAGAAAGTACTAGAGAAAACATATCCTTTCCCATGCCACCCCACGTCCCCCCTGCCACCAGCCTTCATTTTCTTCCTACCATGATTCCTTCCATGATTTTCTCTTGAGGAAAAGAAGCAGATTGAAAACTGTGGTTATATATGTACCCATTAAAATAGATGTTCTGCCTATAAAAATGAACCTGTGCCAGGGTCTAATAAATTACATTGTAATGTGCCAGTTTCCCAGTCTGCAGGGGGAATCGCTGGGACTCACCCGATCACAGCAGCATGATTCTGAGCTGCTCTGTCATTAGCTCCTTACCTGGCCCAGCTGAAGGCTTAATCTACATTCACACCAGCAAGCTAGGTGCCTGGTATCAACATGTCTTGCCCTCAGGAAGATGAGTCCAGAGAACAAACCGGGGAGTCTATCAACTGCTGTGGCCAATTTATCTAAGAGCTTATATGTATTGAAGGAGCTACCGGTTCAAAAGAGATTCAACTCTGAAATGAGAGGGAAAGTAATGTCTGTGCTGAGTTTTGAAACATGAGATAATCAGTTGAGGTGGGTAGCACTGAGGGCAGACAGAACGTAATATACAAAACCACAGAGAGGCGACGCATGCGCTGTGTTCTAGGAACTACATGCTGAGGAAACACTTCGTTGCAGTGTGAACTGATACCTTGAAGATCCTCTTTGATATGTGATGGAGCCAGGCCTTCTGTGAGCTTAGTGAAGATGGAGAGAGGCCCCAGCCAGCGGAGACTGAGGAGAGATCCCAGAAAGCAAGAACGGGTTGTAGACACGACAAACACCATGCTTCCTGAGCTCAGTGTAGGAGACTCTGGGGTCAGGGAGGGGAGGGGGGGCCTTACATGTGAAATGTATGGAGCATAGGAGTAGTTAACTAGTTTGGAACGTGACCTGTGACAGTGCTGATGGGAAAGACTATCCTCTGAACTGCTTTTCTTGTAGGCTTCTATGTGCCAATCAGTCTGAGACCTCCCTTAAGCCTTGCTGGTGCTACAACCCTTTAATACAGTTCTTCGCGTTTTAGTGACCCCCAACCATAAAATAAGTTTTGTTGCTACTTCATAACTGTAATTTTGGTACTGTTACAAACTGTAAGGTAAATATCTGATATTCATGATGTCTGAGATGCAACCCCCAAAGGGGTTGAGAACTGAACCAAACTAGTACTTCGCAACTAGGAGTTTTTTTCCTTACATGGAATATTTGGAAATATTTCAGGTCTCGTGGCTGGAATATTGGGCATTGGAAAAGTATACCTAAGGATGTTTCTAAACACCCTATAGTGCACAGTTAGCTCCTCAACAAAGGGGTATCTTTCCAGAATGTCAATGGTGCTGAAACTATGGAACAATGGGGTATCCTGGCTGAGCATCAGGGCCACTGGGTGGGCTGTTAGGAGTGTGTCATTCTGGTCATGGTTCTTTGGGCATTTCCTGAGATTTGGGGAAGTCTCTGGGTCTTAGGGATGTCATTGCTGCACAGATTACTCTGATGACCGTATGCTGTCTAGGCCTGGAGTCGTGGGGTTAAATCACATGCTTTCTAGGCATGCCACTCAGCCCTCAACTACTAATGAAGCTCTGGGGAAAATCTTCCCTATGATTTTACTTTCTTGCTTTTATTTTCTTACTTTGTATCTGAAATAATGGCATCTACTTCAGAAGGGTAGGAGTTATTGGGGAAGGCTCATGCAAACCAAAGACACAGAGCAAATGATACACAGAGGATGTTTAGTAACCAGTGTTTCCTCGACCAGAGAATCAAGTCTTGAGGAGGGCCCCTAAGACACACTCCAACTTCTTCATTTGCCCTCTCTGTGTACACATGCAAACTTGCTCAGCCGATGAGAGAAGTGACCAGGCATGTGTGCCATACAGAGTCCTTGGAATAAGCACATACTTACTATGTTTAGACTGGGAAACTTGGGGGAAATTTATCTAAAGGAGTTCTGAAAGTATGAACAGAGGCAGGCAAACCAAGAAGAAGATGCCTACAATGCACGCTTAGGCCTGGCAAGGAAAGGAGAGGGGCCATATCAGAGGTCAGAGACAGGCAACTCTGTGTATCTGGTCACTGCAAGACTATCAGTGAGCCTTGCAAAGAGCTAGGGACTGCCCATCAGGCCTCACTCTCTTCTTGCACCACATCTTTTACCGATGGTCACATTCTTATTCTCTGGACTCAACAGGGAGCCAGGGGTAAAGGCCTAAGTCAACTCTTCTGGTGGACTAAGAGGGGAAGTGGATCTGAGGATGCACAAAGTTTCAGTATGAATACAGTTTTAGCTTCTAAAGGAGTAAGCCACCTGGGTGGTTGGTGACCATGACTTCCTGCCAGAGTCAACATAGTAATACTTTATCTCTTATCAGAGGAGAGTAAGCGCCACACATATTTTTTATACCAACTTCAGATCATCTTTCCAACCACACCCAGACTCTAGATGGAACATGTCTCCATTCTGATAAACTAAGATGAGAAGTAAGCCATGTTGCCAGGAAGAAATGGCTCGGCCTTGTTTGGGAAACCACGTGATTTGATGGGACAGTGGTGACTTGAGCCCCCGATATGGCTTTATTGCTTGCTGGTCTTTTGATCAGGGACTCAGTTTCTTCACATGTACAATAGGATAACAATACACTTATACAACAGCATTCTCTGGTTTACAGACCTGTTTATGGGCTATATGCAATTGGATATCTGCTAATACTGCTATCGATTTATTATTGATCTGATGATCTGCTCCTGAGTCCCACCCATGTGCCTGAGACCTTGAAGTAAGATCAATGCAACGAAGGCAAGATCCATAATTCTAAGGAAATCCCAGTGAGGAATAGGACGACTTTCAGGGGTTGATAGGATGGTTCCAAGTTTGTGTTAACCCCTTGAAACTGAAGGCAGAGTCCAGATATGAGTACGTCTATGTATGTAAGATCCATTATGTATGTAAAGAAAGATTCACTGGATTCTCCAGGACATTGGGGGAACTTTTAAAGGGGAATCCTTGAGATGGGAAAATTATAAATGGAACCAATAAAACAGTTCTTCCAACCATAACACAATACGAAGTGTTAAGCTTGCAGAAAACACAATTGGAAAGAGACCCCATAGTTAAACTTCTGTAGCCCTGCATGGATGTGTTTGCTTAAGGACAGAAGTTTCATTTGGAGATACTGGCTCCACAAAACAGTTAACTTTTCAATCCTCAGATGACAGAGATCAACATTCAAGAAGCCAATAGGACATCCACAAGTGGAGTGGTAGAGTAGGCGACATGTTAGGTCACATTCTGTTTGAGATTGTATTCTCTTATAGAGAGGGTAGGTGAAGATACCCACAATGAAGGGATGGTGGAGAGGTGTGTGTGTGTGTGTGTGTGTGTGTGTGTGTGTGTGTGTGTGTGCACGCGCACGCACACGCACACTTGCTCTTCCCGTGTGTGAGGTGTCATGGCTGCACAATTGAGATGCTGTTATATAGGCTGTGGGGTGAGTGCATGAATGACTGGCAGGAGCAAGAGAGGGAGGAGATTACACATTTTCAAATATTCTTGCTGAGATCAAAGGTGTGGGCCTAACCCTAACACTAGAAGCTATCATTAGACACTTCCATATCATTCTGGTAGCCTTAACTTTCACCAAGACTGGGATTCGAGGAATGGTCTCTTTTGGAGTTCTTGAAATTTCAAGCTAGGGCAATGATAAATACTAGCTTTAAATTTTCTTTACCTAAGAAATCCCAAAGAGAAGGTGATATTGATTTTCCATTCATCAGATATTCATTAAGCACATATGTAGAAGAAACCAAACATACATCATAGATACAGGGATGGATAGAGAGAAGGAGGAAGTTGGCACTTAATGAATTGAAGGCATCCAATATACCTTAGTCAGTATACCAGTTGCACAGGAGGATATCATATTTGTTTTACATTTACAGAGTCAGGTTAAATAGCTTGTCTAAGATTTGAAGTTGTGACTACTGGGGTTTTGGATTTGGACTGAGGTAGATTTATTTCAGAGTGTGGTGGATTTTGAGTCTCTCTCCTCTGGCATTGTGTGGAACACACCCGCGAGAAGACACATCCTCTGATTTGTGCCCAGTGCAGCACCATGGATGGAAGACTGTGAATGCTGAAGAGCCAGTCAGTGCTCAGGTTTTGCTGGAGATGCTGACATTTGAGCCAAACCCTTAAAGGTGTATAACACATGGACTGGAAGCCAGGGTGGTGGAATGGGGAATTCTGTTTTGTTTTGTTTTCTAGCTTCATATTTTTACTTTTTATTATTTTGTTTATTTAGTTTGCATTCTGATCTCATGTTCCCGTCCTTCCTCTTCCCCACCCTCTCTCATCCCATCTCTCCCAATCCCCCACCTCAGCCCTTTCTCCACCGAGACTGGGAGGCTTTCCATGGATATCAACCCACCTTGGATATCAAGCTGGATTAGGACTAAGTGCATCTCCTACTGAGGCTAGACAAAGCAGTCTAGTTAGTGGAATGGATCCAAAGGCATGCCATAGAGTCAGAGACCACTCCTGCTCCTGTTATTAGGAGTCCCACGTGAAGATGAAGCTACACATCTGTTACACATGTTGAGGGCAGGGCATAGTACCACCCCGATCATGCTCTTTGGTTGTTGATTAAATCCCTATGGGCCCAGGTTAGTTGATTCTGTAGGTTTTCTTGTGGTGTCCTTGGCCTCTGTGGCTCCTTCAATTCGTCTTCCCTCTCTTTCATAAGATTTTCCGAGCTCTGCCTAATGTTTGTCTGTGGGTCTCTGCATCTCTTTCCATCATCTGCTGGGTGAAGCCTCTCAGCAGACACTTATGCTAGGCTCCTGTCTGCAAGTATAGCAGAATATCATTAATAGTGTCAAAGATAGGCTCACTCTCATGGCATGGGTCTCAAGTTGGGCCAGCTGTTGGTTGGCCCTTCCCTCAATTTCTGCTCCATCTTTATCCCTGCACATCTTGTAGACAGGGCAAATTGTGGTTCAAAGGTGTTGCGGGTGGGTTGGTATATCCAGCCTTCCACTGGAGGTCTTGCCTGGTTACTGCTGGTGGCAATTTCAGGATGTATACCCCTTATTGCTAGGAGTCTTAGCTAGAGCCACCCGCATTGATTCCTTGTTCTGGTTTTCTAGCTCATCTCAGTAATACCACCCCCCTACCCACCCACCCACATCCTTTCTAGTTCTCTCCCTCCCTCTGTCCTCCCAAGCTTAATCCCTCTGGTCCTCCCCTCATCCCCTTTACCAGCCTATTTCCTCCATCCACCCTCTCGTGACTATTTTATTTTCCCTTCTCAGTGAGATTTGAGCATCCTCCCTTAGCCTCTTGTTGTTACTTAACTTCTTTGGGTCTATGGATTTTAGCATGATTGTTCTGTACTTTATGGCTAATATCCACTTATAAGTGAGTATATACCATGTATGTCTTTCTTCTGAGTTACCTCACTCAGCATGATATTTTCTAGTTTCATCCATTTGCCTTGGGACCTCATGAAGCTGAAAAGTTTCTGTAAGGCAAAAGACATCTTCAGTATGACAACATGGCAGCCTACAGATCAGAGAAATATCTTCAACAACCTTAATTCCAACAGAGGACTGATATATATATATATATATATATATATATATATATATATATATATATTGAAAGAAATTAGACACAAACAAACCAAATTACCCAATTAAAAAGTGGGGCACAGAGCTAAATAGAAAATTCTTGATAGGAGATTCTCTAATGTCGAGAAGCACTTAAAGAAATGTTCACTGTCCTTAGTCATCAGAGAAATGCAACTCAAAATAACTCTCATATTCCATATTATCCTGTCAGAATAGCTAAGGTCAAAACCTCAAGCAATAGCTCATGCTGACAACAATGTGAACCAAGGGGAACACTCCTCCTTTGCTGGTGGGAGTACAAACTTGTACAATCACTTTGGGAATCATTTTGGCAGTTTCTCCGAAAATTGGGAATAGTTCTACATTAAGACCCAACTATACCACTCCTGGGCCAGTACCTATACTACCCAAAAGATACTCCACCATGTCCCAAGGACACATGCTTAAGCTATGCTCATAGCGGCTTTATTCATAATAGCCAGAAACTGGAAACAACCTAGATGTCCAATAAATTATTAGAATGGATAAAGAAACTGTGGCACATTTACAGGTATTAAAAGCAAGGACACTGTGAAATATTCAGGTAATGGATGGATCTAGGAATAGAGAATTCATAGCCCAGGCTACCAAGGAAAATGTGTGAACAATGGAACCAGTCTTAGTGAGGGGAGGGGACGGTTCAGGCCAGTCTCCTGAGTATGGTGGTTTCTGTAGGATCTAAGTCCAGTAGAGCAGATGGAGAGCAGTTATATATATATATCAACCAAAAAACCCCACATGGTTTTGTTTTTGGTAGAAACTTTAATGTCATTAGGAATCCTGGGAAGGGAAGCATTTTTCTGGCATTAAAGATAACAATTTCCTAAATTCCATAGCAGAGGTTTGAGCAATGGCATTTCCCCCATCTCTTCCCATCAGCCTTAGTCCTTCCACAGAACACCCACTGGCCTTTCTTCAGTTCAGTATGGCTCCCATAAATCAGGAGGAAATGCCAGTTTCCAACATGGCTCTCTTGTTACCATAAATCTCTGTGGGAGTATAGACGATAGTGCATTGGGGGAATTATATAACAAAACTGCTCTGCCTTTCTCTTGTCCAAAACAAGTGTTATTTGTGTATCTCACTCTGCGATTGATGATCCTTCTGGCTGATGGGGGAGGTTCTCATAGTCACTGCTGCTAAATTATGGGCTGAACTTTCTTCATGTTTCTCGACTGTTCTTTCGATGGCTGCCGACTTCATTTGTACCTGTGTGATAAACAGAGGCCTGTAGGAGGCTGAAGGCCAGTGTGTCAGAACTTTTCAATTAGAGGACAGAGCTGATGGGAGTTGCAGTGACCTGGCTGGCTTTTCCAGCAGGATGTGGACTCCTGTGATGGGGCCTCCGAACATTTCCATGCAGTACATACCAGCCTTCTACAGAGGAGGTCAGTAGCTACTGCTCAAGCAGTGAGTGCTAGTATTCATGCTATCGTGAAAGTGGGGGTCTCTGTGGATTTTCTTCTGCATTATACTCTCACTGTTGCTTGATTTTTTTTTAACCACAGTTGTTTTTTTCTTAAGATAAAGACAAAGTCTTGTAAGTCAAAATCTCCAGCTCTTGCCTAGCACTTCATGGATGAATAGAAACCACACAAGTTTGTAGACAGGCACCTGCTTGTCAGGCTGATCCTGGTTCAGCCTTTTATTAGCTATGTGGCATCCAGCTAGTCACCATATGTACTTTTTGCTTGTCGTCTCTTTATCTCTGTAATGGAGAAATTAACTGTCATGATGCATATAAAAGCACTTTACTCAGTTCTTGATACTTTGTAGCTGCCTGGTGAATGATGAATGAATCAGTGAATGAATGAATCAATCAATCAGAATTACAAACTGCTGGTAGTTTAGTACATAAGGAAATATGACACAGAAAAGCCCCAGACAGAACGTCCCAGCATGATGAAAATGTCTCTATTACCAATCACAGTGGGCAGGCAGTACAGGTGGTCTTGTCACCCCTAGATCATTTTTTTCCTTCTTTTTTAGGTGCTGTTTTTTAAAAGATTTATTTGTTTATTATTATATATACAATGTTCTGCCTGTGCATATGCCAGCACACCAGAAGAGGGCATCAGATCACATTATAGATGGTTGTGAGCCACCATGTGGTTGCTGGGACTTGAACTCAGGACCCCGGAAGAGCAGTCAGTGCTCTTAACCTCTGAGCCATCTCTCCAGCCCCACCCCTAGTTCTTGTCCCTTCTACCTGTTACTCAGCTATTCTCCAGGGGCTATGTTGTCTTCTGAGTAGCCAAAGTTGTCTTGCCATGGTTGAGTTCACCCTGCAGTGTGTAATAAGGAGAGGAATGGAGAGAACATTAGCTTTTGTGGAAGACTGGTGCTTGGCAGACCCGTCTCCCCCACCGGAGTGAAGCTTGGTCTCATGACCACACTGAGCAGCACTTCATCACTGCTAGGCACTATTACCACTAGGTACTATTCCCCTTCGCTGCCAGGATCTGCTTTTTAGGTACTGCTCCAACTGTAGCTGCCCTGCCTCTTCTCTATACTAAAAGCTGCCCAAGCATCTGGATCTTACTCCTTCCTCTTTCAGTGGTATTTTGAGTTCAGCATTGGGTTTAGCTCATTACAACTTCTCAGTGTTTTTTAAGTGACGAGATAATCAAAGATCTTGTTCCCTAGAATGGGTGCTAAGTCAGCTCACAGCACAGCTTGTGAGGAATCCTACAACAGAATATGTCAAGAGGAGCATGGATCCTCTCTTCATGGATCACAAAGCTGTGCAGAGGGTCATGGCAGCCAAGTAGCTCTCCCATTACTGTGCATGTTGAACCTTTGAGTAACGTCTATTCGCTCTGTTGCTCCATCTGCTCAAAGAGAGATTGGGTGGGGGCTCTAAACACCATTTTACAGGTGAGAAAGCTAAGGCTCCAGATGGCTTGAACACTTGCCCAAAGTTGCCAGAACAGTTACTGCGTCACAGAGATCACTGCACAGTTCTCAAAACTCACTGTGTCCTTGACATGACTCCCTTGTGCCTGTGCATAGGTCTGTGTAGGCACATCCTCAGTGCTGTGCCCGGGACATCAGGGAGGGTGGACCATGATGAAAATAATGGCAGATTAGTGTGATCCACTCTTTGTAATTTCTCTCTGCTCTCACATCCATGGACTCATTTAGTCTTGGAATAGCTGTTGGAGGCACTGTTGTGACTAAAGTCCTTCTTAACAGGGAAGGAAACAGGCTCAAGGAAGGACAAAGTGTGATGCTCTGCCAATCCCTGAGGTAGTAGAACCTGAGCTCAGTTATTAGGGTCCAGGCCCTGCAGGACCATCCCTGAACAGCCCAAATGATACAGTCCAAGCACTCGCTCCTGTCCCATAGGCTGCCTTCATCTCTAGAGCCTGGCTATGTTATTAATGTGCTGCTTCTGGAAGCCCAGACTTGCACTTGACACCCAAGCTTCGGAAAGCTGTAGTATATTTTAATTATAGCCACTTGATAATCCTGGGATGATGGGTGGGAGGCAGTCCTATATCAAACCTAAGAGTCCTGAAGGAAGAGATTGCTGGACATCCATGAATATTCATTGTTATGCTAAACCACCCCCTGCATTTCCCTACATTCACTATAATGAGATGCTCTCAGCAGCCTCTCTAGTTTTATAGTCTCTCTGTGGAAGCAAAGAAGCACGGAGTAGCCTTTGCTAGGGTTTCCTCCTGCCCTCACATAGGATTCCTGAAAGCCCAGGTGAGTCACTGAGGAAAGGAAAGCTGCCATTACCTGCTCGAAAACCAGCCCACAGTCCTCTTTTCCACAGCCAGTGGCTTCTCCGCCTGAGGCTGTGGGGACACTGCACTTTAGCCCTCTTTTGCCTTGGTTTCCACAGTAGATGTGAGGAAAGGGGAGAGTTGCCAGGACAGGAGTCTGCTATTCAGACGAGATCTTTGGAACAGTGGCTAGTGTTCCTTAGGGTCCATTGGCGAGGCAGAATCCCAGATTTTACCCTGGCCACACAGAATCAGAATCCACCCAATGGCAAGGTTCCCAGGAGATTTACTTGCAGGCTAAGTTCCAGGAGCATCGGGCTAGGAGACAGGTTCTTAGCTGTAACCTGCTCTTCTCTGTCCTTGTGACTGTGGACAAAGCTTGTAACCTCGCAGGACCCATTCCTGCCTTTTATAGGGGGTAAGAAGATACAGTGTGGGTATAATAGAATCTGTTTAAGAGAGGTGATAAACACCAAAGTACACATTTTCTTTGAAGTTTCTATAATGTCTTCTTTTTTGTGACAGTGACTTGTGCAACAAATTGGGCACGTGTTTATGTACACCATGGTCCTCAACAATCAGAGACATGAAACTCTGGGTGAAGAACCTTCCTCCCTCTCTGCAACCAAACCCAGTCTCTCGTGTTTAAAAAGGCTTAGTTACAACCACTCCAAAATTCTGGAGGAGTTGAGGAAGACATCTTCTATATTACACATAAGAATTTGAAGGAAGGGGTTGGTAGACAGTCATGAACATTCATGGTTATGCTACACTGTGAGTTGTATGTCCTTTGAATTCTTCCAAGGCCAAGTGTGCATTTAGCCTCTCGTGGAGTTTTATTTACTTGCTTCTCTATCAATGCAACATTTCCTTTCATCATTGCTGCCATGGGATTGGGCTTCTGTAAATAATGCTCATATATTAAATGATTGTGGTACCACATTAGATTCACATAAAATTGATAGAGTTTCTCATGGTCTGCTGTGAAGCTGCTAGTTGTCCTTTCTTTGGCTCATGTGCTTTTCTGATGCAGTACCAGGTGTAGGACCAAGCAGTGGAGCAGCTCAGCTTAGTCAAAGGCCAAACCTCAGTGGGAAAGTTGGCTCTGCCCTTCCCTGCACACAGGTTGTTTTTTTGTTTGTTTGTTTTGGTTTGGTTTGGTTTTTTTTGGCTTTACAGGTCGGTCCTTCCTACATCTGTGGAAAGGGATAATGATGTGCAATGGGCCCATGGAGAAGAATAAATGTGTACACTGCTCTTGCTGGACAGATTGGGTATGAGGCAAAGCCATGGCTCTGCCGTTATCAACAAGGATGCTAAGTTATCTTGGAAGAAACCAGAGCTCTAGGCTGAGATCTTCAAGACAAGGATGAGATGAGAGATAAAGGCAGAAGTAGAGAGTGGGTAGAGTAGAAAAGAGATGTTTTAGAAGAATGAGCACCCCCATATGTGTGAATTATGCTTCGTGGCAGACATGAGTCAGCACAGGCCTGAAGCTGGCTGCAGGAGTGGATCTCTCAGTTAGGCTAACTTCCTAAGAGGGAGCAAGGTGTGCTATCTCAGAAGATGCTGAACAAATGAGAACATATTCACTCAAGTGGAACAACCCTCAAACTCCGTGTCTGTGAAGGGAACGTTTGAGTGGTGCTCATAATGGTATTGGAAGTGGGACGTTGGGTAAGTAAGTGGGAAGGAGAGAGGGAGGGGTCCTGGGAATGGGATGAGGAGAACAATAGGATGAAGATCTGGCTTGGGAAGATATAAGAGAAGACCTGTAAATACAGTGAAGGTCTTCAGTAGGACCCACCACTCTAGCACTATGATCTCAGGCTTTTATTACAGAACATGTGAAGGTTTTTTGTTTTCTCATTTTGTTTTTTAAGCCATCCAGTCTGGAGTAATTTGTTATAGTATCCCAGAGTGACTAAGATGTTCACCTATGAGGATCTTGTTTGAATAACACTATAAAGTGATCAGACTAACGTGGACATTGGACACATTTGCCTCAGCACTCAGATAGAAATAGAGAAGAGAAGGGACTAGAAACTTCAGACATTGATCCTCCTAGAGGCTGGCAAGAAAGGACCACTGAGAAGATGAGATAAATAGCCAATTTTTTAGCCAAGGGCCTTGCTGGATGTGTTTGCATCCCAGCAACAACATTTAAAATGTGTGAGGTTTTCACTGTTGGATATTGCTGGGTTAAGGTTTTTTTTTTAAGGGACCAGAGCTCTTCCAAAAGCTCTGAAGTAGGCCTGATGTCATGCAACCTCTTCAGACCTTTTCCAGCTTCTCTCCTCCAGCTCCTTCTCATCCCTACCTCCTGTCTATATTCCTGCTGCCTCCTGCTACCTGGACCCCCAGTGCTCACTGTACTTTGATGTGTTTCCCATGGCCCATCGACCTGTAGCTCTAACTCAGCTCTACCGTCTCTGTTGATATGGCTTTGATGCCCATCTTCTTCTCTAACAAGAGGGATGCCAGCCAAGAGATTCTGGTTTGTCCTAACAGGCGTGACTAACCATATCATTTTCAGGTGACTTTTTTTTTTTTTACCACTTCTCACCTTATCCTAGCACCCAGACAGATGCAATGGGCTCCTTCCCTCCATGGCTACACTTCATAAACATCATCACACCGACTGAATATCTAGCCAGCAATACTTATGTATGCCTCCTATATGTATTGACCAATCACCAACTGCATGCTCAACCCAGTTTTAAGCATGGGACTCCCATGCTAAATAAGGCAAGGTCTCTAAGCTCCTGGAGCTTCTGCTGTGATTGGACAGCCCATGGGCAGATGATAACAATCTCAAATAGGGACCAGAAGAACCAACACTATAATGGAATAAGGGTGATAGGGGGAGGCTATTAGTGCTTGAGGTTATCTGGGCCAATGCTTACACAAGAAGGAATAGCTATGTAAGTGTATATAGTGAATGCCCCTTAGGCAGAGGAAAGAGATGGTACCAAGTCCTCAGTGGGAACCCATCCATCATGTCACATAGGAGCAAGGAAATCAATATTGCTGCAGCATAAAGACCTATTTCATGAGATCAGATAGGGTGGGAAGCTGAGAGATCCTGGGCATGATGGGGTTTGAGCCTCTTACAGAGAGAATTTGAACTGAACCATAATGGAGGTGGAAGATTGGATGTGTTCTGTGCCTTTGAAAGAATGGATCATAGTGAGGAGAAGTAAAGGAGATGGAGTTGAGGCCTAAGGGCCAACCAGGTCCTGAACTGAAAGTAGATCAATCAAAACATGGCCTGAACGAAGCACTGCGGAGTCCATGAAGCACTCCAGCCCATAAAGATGCAGGCGACCGTACGTGGCAGATGTGTGCGGTGGCATGTGTGATGTCTCCCAGGCCAAGATGGGATATCTGCTTACTAATCCCGGTCTTCATTGGGACAGTCTACCTGCAGGGGCGTCCCATTCTATGGACTGTACATTTGGTGACTCAGGCAACATGCTCTCGTTCTAGATAAGAACTCTTCAGAGGGTTAGGATGATAGCCCTCCCACACGTCAAGAAGCATATGAAACCTTCTTGTGACAATTGAGCCCAGGCTCTTATGTTCTTTCCTAAGACCGTGTTCCTTCCTCTACAAAGGCCATGGTCTGCTCTCAGCATGCTGCCCCAAGTCACGTCAACTTGTTGGGCATTGGCCCCAGCATGAAGCCCAAGGCAGCAGGAAGTTTTGTAAGAAGGACATGCTTAGGGCTGCTTTTTCTGTACCCAATTATTTTTCTAACGGTTACCCTTGCCTCTCACTCCTAAACGTCGTTGGTCTTGTTACTTAACCACTTTGTGACTTGCTTTCCTCATCTGTAAAGTGGGAACCCTAACCTTCCTGCCAGAATCACTATAGATTCAAAAGTGGTAAATCTAGCGTTTAATTAGTATTGAGTAAATGACAGTTTACTACTTTGTCCTTTTCCTGACATTGACCAATACCACTCATTTTTTGTGTAATAATCTCAGTTGGGGACAGACCTTATTGAGCAGTCCTCACAATTATACTCAATATTTATTGACCACTAGGCAAAGAACTGTGATTAAGTTTATATTCATTACCTGAGCTCATCTTCACAGAAACTCTGGGAGGCATCTATTGGGATTAGTGTCCCCGTTTGACAGACATAGCAAAGGACGTCACCACACTGGTCACCAAACAGTCTCCATCTCACATGGCTGAGGAGTAGAGCCAGGCACCAAATTCTGTCCCTCTTTATGCAGAACGGAATAGCAGCTGCTGATACCCCTGATGCCCGCTACCCCTTGTGGCAAGGCAAGCTGTGCTGCTCAGGCAGGCCGCTGTGGCAAAATTCCTCTGCTACTAACATCAGTCAGAATCAGGCCTAACCCTGGCTGCCAGGGAGTGTCTCTCAATTAGGCTTGGATCTTAATTTCTAGAGAGGAAAGAAGAAACAAAAGCTCAGAAGTTGGTAAGTGAATGAAATTGAAATTGCTAGAAATGACTTGCCTTAGGTGAGACAGACTCCTTACTTCCCAGGTCACAGAAATTTTGTTTTTTTTTTTTTCTCTCTCTCTCTGTCTCTGGCAGAGTGCTGACCCAGCAGAAACCATGCAGCCTCACAGCTGCCTCAGATGGAGACTTTAAAGGGTCTTAGAAATTTGAAACGAATGCAGACAGAAGGATTCCTGGTATGGTGTGCTCTGTGGGAGGGTGACACAATAGCTTGGTGTCTTCTGTCACAGGGCATGGGGAGGGGCTCTGTATCAGGACTCTGAGTTAGGCTGGTGTGGCTTCAGATCCTGCCTTCATCTGCATGGTCTTAATCAAGTCAGGTGCTTCATCTGTGAAAAAAATAACATTCAAACTGGTGAAAAGTGTTGTGGAGAATGCTACGCCAGTTCATGTTAGCACACTGGGGTGGAGCTCATTGATCCTCACTGGAGTCACACAAAGAGCTCAGAAGGTTCTGGAATATGAGCAGTTCACTTTATTTGTGCTGATTATTATGCTAATGTTACCAGCGTGGGCAGAGCTCAAGTTTGCTTTCTCCTAACCCACACACTCTGGAATAACGCACTTAGAAAATTAACTCCTCAGAATTCTGTCTCTAGGTGTTTCATTTACATCATTCTCAGGGGTCAGGCTGGCAAAACATCAGTTGTGAGTGTGCCTGCTGGACAAGCACAAAGACCTATGTTCAAATCCTCCCCTAACATGCACAAGAAAAAAAAAAGAACCCTAAATGGTGGCATGTATCTGTCACCCAATGGCTGGCTGGAGAGGAGAGACAGGTGGATCCTTGAAGCTCATTAGTCAGTCAGCCTAGCCTAGATGAGACCTGAAAGTTAAAGGTGGGATGTGAACTAGGAAAAACACCCAAAGTTGACTTTGAGCCTCTACATAAACATATAGCATACATCTATACTAACAAGGACACATGCATGCGTGGACACACATATGTGTACACACACACATACTGAGCCTCCGTATAAACATGTGCCCATGTGCATACATCTATAATAACAAGGACACATGCATGTGTGGACACACACATGTGCATGCACACACACATACTACATACCACACCATACAAAAATTATTCTCAGATGTCTTGGTCATCCAAATAATCTATTTTCACAATGAGATGCCAGGAATTAATTACCAAAATGATAAAAATTAGGAAGACAGTTTCAGATGATGGCAACTCTGCAGTCTGTGAAACTGTGAAATGCTACTATGTCTGTGGCCATGTCATTGCCATTTCCAAAGAGAAGGCAAACACATATCTAGAAAAGCTTTTAACCAGATTATTCATAGTAGATGTTTTCATTCTAGCCAAAGACTAGGAGCATCCCCGGCATCCATCAACCTCAGAATGGAAGAAAAATGTACAAATATATTTATATTATATGTCATATATGACATATATTTATATGCCAAAAAGAATGAATTATTGATAAATATAATATCACAGATAAATCTTTTAAAAATGCACTGAATGATAGAAGGCATATAAAAAGCACACATGATATGATCCTGTCTATGTGAACTTCTAGAATAGACTTCCACCTCCATCCCAGCTGCTGAACAGCCTGAAAGAGAAGTGAGGTCACAGGCTAAGAGACACAGGCTAGTGAGTACCTGGAGCCCCAGCTGGGATTCTCTATCTGTGCCCACTGCTTGCAACCTTGGGGCCAGTCATCTTCTACAGGCTTGGTATAGACAGCTCTGAGTTTAAAAAAAAAATTAGGGAAACTGAGTCATAGGGAGGCACTCACACTTTGATAACTTTTTTTCTTTAGTAAAACTGACCTTGTTCTCAGTTTTAATACTAGATAAAATTTCATAGTGTAATTTTCAAATTCATTATAGGGTGGGATTAATTTTTTGAAGCATACAAGAATATTCTGTTCTACTTAAGAATGCCTGACCACAGAAAAGATGAACAAGGGTTAAATTTGCTTAGCTTTTATCCAGATGGAGGATGTGAAATGCCTCACCCTAGCTAGATCTAGATGTCTATACAAAGAGAAAGAAAATACTAAAATCTAGTCTCAAGTAGCTATTCTGCCTCACTTTAAGACAGAGGGGAAGGAGGAGGAGGAGGGGAGGAGGGACTGTGAAGCATGTGTAACAAGTCTAGGGGGCAAAGGCTCACAAAAAAAAAAAAAAACAAGGTCTAACTACATAATTATACAATGCTGCCCCACGTGCCTTACCACCTCACTACCAAAGGATAGTGCTGCCTTTTCCTTGGTGTACATATATGACTATAAGGAAAAATGCAAGGCACACTAGACAGGTGAACAAATGGAAATGGGAATGCAAGCAGAAAGATGGAAATTCTGTGAAAGAACTAAAAAAAAAAAACAAAAGTCCAAGATCAGAAGCATCTCCTTAGAAACTAAACATACCTTTAGTGAACTTAGCAGCTGACCAGGATGCTGAGGATGCCGGTCTCCAAGTGAGGTGTGTCAGTGGAAACCACTGAATGAAGAGTGGAGGCTGAAAAGATTGTCTGTCCAGGCACTGTATTGTCCCTATAGACAGTGGAGACTCCATGTAACAGGCATGCTTGATGAGATCAGATTTATATTTTTGTATAAGGACCTTGTCATGGTAGCATTTGAAGGCAGATTTTTATTAGTTGTAAGTGTCTTGCTGCTCACACACAGGTTGCCACTAAACCAAACTCTAAAAGAAAGGAAAGAAAGTGGAATCCTAAGATTTCTCCCCTGGAACCAAATTAATCAGACTAATAGAGAAAGGCAAAAGTAAGAAGAATGAAAAATAACAAATAGAAGAAAACAAGGACAGTTAAGGAAGGTGTTATCCTAACAAACCAGAAATCACTATGAATATCAGTGTTCATTAAAAGACAGATTGCTAGATGGGCTTAAATCTGAGATCCAACTATATGTTGTCTACAAGAAACTCATTTTAAATATAGACAGAAGTTGAATTAAAAAGTCAACAAAGACAAATGTACCCTACTGACAATGATTGACAGGCAGGAGGGATCACAATATTTCATGTATAACAGATATTCAGAGGAGGGAAATTTACTAGGGTTGAAAGTGTATGAAGCTACCGGGACCACTTCTTCAAGAAGACTGCACAGTCTGTATCACACATGCCCCCAGCGGCAGAGTGTTAAGCTAGGTTGGAAAAAAATGAATGGAGCCATGAAAAACATATGACAGCACAGTTGTTGGAGGCCCCAGTGCTCCTTCATCAGAGCCAGAACCAGCAGAGAGGAAGGGCAGATGAGACCCAGCGATGGCCTCATCGCCAGGGTGTAACTGATATCTACCAACTACCTCATCCAACAACGGCACAATGCACCTTTGCCAGCTCCCGTGGGACATTTGTGAACATTCGTGATGTCCCTGGCCTTAAACACATCCTCATTACTTTTAAATATTAGAAATATTACAAGGTTTATCTCAGAACACCATGAAAAACAGCCAGAACTCAAGAACAGGAGGCTAAGTGCAAGCTCCTCAAACATGCAGAGATTAAGCGGGGTGCTTCTAAATCATACATGTTTCAAGGAATAGATCTCAAATGGAATAAAATTGAATGAAGATACAGCTTATTATAATTGTTGGATGAGGCAAAGGCTTGGAGAAGAACCCATGGCACTGATGTCTGTGCTGGAAAAGGAGAAAGATCTAAAATCAGCAAGTTCACGTTTGTGGAAATTAGAAAAGAAAGAACAATAAGGCCAAGTTAGGCAGAGGAAAAGCAATAAAAATTAAAGCAGATATCAGGCAGGACTCAAAACAGGAAGCTACGAGGCCTTTATAGAAGCTTCACATCACCCGGCCCTTGCTCACTTGCTTTCTGTCTGTGTGAAGATACGGTGTTACCTCTGTTTTGATCTCTGTCCCTTACACTGTTCGACATGCAGCAAGAGAGTGGGAAGCAGGGAGCGTCTCTCCTGAGACACCAGTGTTGGTGCCTTAATCTTGGACTCCTCAGGCTCCCAGGCTGTAAGAAATTAATTTCTCTTTGTTATAAATGACCTACACTGTGACACTTCGTCATAGTCGAATAAACTGACTGAGACAGCTGAAAGATCAAATGCTGGTCACTATGAGAGCAATGGGAAATCCATTCATTGACATTGTAGAAAATAGTTGACAGGGTTGTTTTGTTTTTGTTTTTGTTTTTAGAAATACTCAATTATAGACTCCAGACTTAGGTGTCTTGGTATTTGCACATGTGCAAAAACCTGTGCAAGATTGTTTGTAGAAACTTCATCATATTTTCTAAACTTGTAGCAAATTAGATGTTCACAAGTACATAAGTCACCTATGGTATATCCAGAAAATGTAATGTTACTTGGCATTTCAAAATATAGCTATCAAGCCATGAAACAGCATGGAAGAAATACAGATGAAAAGTATCAGAGGAAAGGAACCAGCTTGAAAAGACAGTATACAATATTGTTTCAGACTCTATGACATTCTAGAAAAGGGAAAACTAGCAAGTCAATATGAAGGTCAGGGTTTGCCAGGGGTTAGAGAAGAGATTCAAATCTAGCTTCTTGGGTTCTCAGGTTTTCTATGAGCCTCCCAAGCCTCCCGTAAGACAAGGTTAGGATTACTGTTTTCATGTGCTACGTTCCATCAAGGCTGAGAGAGGCCCTACAGTTTGACCAAGGTTACATGTCTGGACTGGAGACAAAAGGGGGAAGAATCCCAGCCTCCCACGTCACCTGCCTCTCATCTCAGCCTGGCTCTAGGCCTCCAGGTCTATCTAATTTACATATGAGATCATGCAAGTTCTTGGGAAGTGACCACTATATAATGCGTAGCTAATGTGATAAAGCACAATTCTGTACTATGTAAGATGCCAGAACAGAGAGGACACTCCTCGCTACCTGGAGCGACTAAGACTTTTAGTGCGGTGAATCGATGAGGTATGCAGCTATAAACGATGATGGTGTTATCATGCGCAGAGCAAACAAGTCAACCGTGATGGAGGCCATGGTAGTCACGTGACTGTTGCATGCCAGTGTACGTTCGCTGAGCGTTTCCAGTTGGCAGTGTAGGGCTGTAGAGGGAGCATCAGGGATGGACACTGTGCTGGAGAGGGCAGAGGCTGTTGGGAAAGCTCTGCGTCTGGGTCTCAATATTGTTGTGAGCCTAAAACTATTGTAAAAATATAAAATGCACCTTTTAAAAAATGTATACTAATGTTGACCCCTGAAGTGGTTAGAGGCGTAAGTAAGAATCAGCTTGAGAGAGAATTTTGGAGTACAAAACATTACACACTTGAGAAGAAACTGGGTCATTCAAGTAGAGAAATTTGTCAGCAGCTTTTAACTCCAAGTGGGGAAAAGCCTGGAAACAAATGTCAAACTCCAGTTAACAATCCATGTTCAGAGGTGTTGCGGCTGTGTACAGATGTCTGTCCTTCCCTGTAAAATGGGCTGACAGGCGGCTGTAGAGACAGACACACACTGTACATACACACACTGTGCAGAGGAAGTAACATTGTGAGCATGGGGGTGTTCCATTAAAAAAAATTGCCTGTGGATTTGAATGTTTTCATTGCGGGGAAAGAAAACCCAGCTCCCTGGACAATTTCTCTCCTTCTACCCGAAGAGGAAATTCTAAAGGTCACAGTGGAAGTCTGAGAGATCCAGACTGTTTCAAAAAGTGAACTTTCAGATTCTGTGTTTTGTCTCAACCTTTCAAGGCCCCCAAGCAGAAGGCACTGCAATTTAGTACAGGAATGAAATTACAAGTTCAGGAAGTCCCCCTCAGTCACAGTCATAGGGGAGGGGAGTAAGGGGAAAATGGGAGGGAGGGAGGAATGGGAGGATACAAGGGAGGGGATAACCATTGAGATGTAATATGAATAAATTAAAATTAAATTTAAAAAATCAAAAAAAAAAAAAAAAGAAAGAAAAGAAATTACAAGTTCACAGTTTTTTTCATCCCAGCTCCCCTAGAGGGTTGTTGCCAAGATTTGTCGCTTTGTGCTTACACTGGCAGATAGGCACGGTTGCCCATAAGCCTGGTGGTTTGGGTTCGTTACTCATTCGTTGTGTCAACAAGGGAAAGTGTTGGTGACCTCTCACCCGCAGGACATCTGCCTTTCACGGACTCCAGGTGTCATGGGACCGATGAGGAAGGTTAATCCGTCTACCTTGGGTCACGTACTCTGAGAGTATCAGCAGTGAAAGTAAAACCCAGACTGCCTGGCCCCTACTGCTGTATGCAGCTGCCACCAGTAGAAAGTGATTGTTCATGGTAGGAACTGAATCTTTTGATCCGCATTCTAAATGTGCCCTAGAGACCATGTGCACACCTTGGTTCCCAGCCTGTGACATGATTGGGAGGCTGTAGAACCCACCTCAGGAGGCAGGCGTGGTGGTGGAAGGAAGTGAGATTGGGGCCAACCAGGTGAAAGTTGGGCACTGGTAAGGAGGAAGTTAGATTCCGAGGTGTATACCGTTTAGGTAGCTATTGAGATCTTTTGGGGATCTTGTTCCATCCCCCGTCTACCTCTATGAAGTAAGTAGCTCCACCTGACTATTTCCTCCAGAGTTGTGCTATTTTACTACAGGCTCAAAGAGACAAGACCAACTAACCAGGTATTAACACTCTACACCATGAGTCAAATATACATCATTTCCTCCTTTTAAGCTGTTATTCTCAGTTATTTTGTCACTATAATAGACAGATGAATAACATGTATACCTTTATCCATCCCCACCCCTTTCCTACTTGGGGCTAAGGGGGATTTTAGACTCTTGTAACATCCGACTCCCATGAGTGCCATCATTTTGAGGAAGACATATATTTCCTAAAGTATACACTTTAAAAAAACAGGCTTCCTATAATCTTTTTTTTTTTATGGTAATAGTCACATCTGAGGCTAGCATGTGGCTTTGTCATTTGCAGAGTGTCTTCAGGTATAGTTTCTCTGCCAGCCTCCCAAGCCTCCCGTAAGACAAGGTTAGGATTACTGTTTTCATGTGTTATGTTTCATCAAGTCTGAGAGAGGCCCTACAGTTTGACCAAGGTTACATGTCTGGACTAGAGACAAAGGGAGAAGAATCCCAGCCTCCCATGTCACCTGCCTCTCATCTCAGCCTGGCTCTAAGCCTATCTAATTTACATATGAGATCATGCAAGTTCTTGGGAAGTGACCAATATATAATGTGTAGCTAATGTGATGAAGAACAATTCCACTTTTGCTACAAAGGGAGGGAACTCTCCAGGGGATCATAACAGTCAAGCCCCTCTCGGTGGAACTCAGAGAGTTTTATGGGCATCAGGAAACAATCCATCCTCACAATGGACCATTGGACTTGGCAACTCCCGTTGTTCTCCCCATTCTGTGGAGGGAGAAAGGGTATTAAGAGATTTGGCCCAGGGTCACCAGCATGCAAGCTGTAAATCACACAGTCTCAGTGGCAGCATGAGGAATGGAAGCAGGACTCTGGAATAACCATCCTGAGAGTTGAGCGTGTGCTTTGGCTCTTAGGTATGTAATGTGCTTTTAAGTACCCCCACGAGCTCGTGTTCAGGAGCAGAAATTGATGTTCCACATGTCAGCCTTGACACTCATTATCGAGTCGCTTGTTCAAGGTCAAAAGGAAATAAGAGAAAGATCATGAGGACCGCCAGTCTTCTTTCCCTCCGGGTTCTGCCCATCATTTGAGGGTTGGTCATCTTTTCACCGTGCCCTAGTCTGGCCAACTGGTTGTTCCATTCCCATTGTCATACTTCTGCTTAAGAATGGAGAGTGAAGAAGAGTATTAGCTTTGACTTTGAGTACAGCCTGCCGTTAACTTTATGACTTTGGACGAGTCACTTTCTACCTTTGAGTATTAGTTCACTACTCCAGGACTGATAGTCAGAGCAGATGACATTCTGGAACAATGAAGAAAGGCAAATTCTCACACAGAGACCTTGTGAGCATTTTTTCTAGTCTGTGATTGGAAACACAAGGACTTATGCTGTTTGCTCTGTGTGCTGTGGCTGGCCCAGTTCTTGACAGGAGAAAGGCGCTTGATGGATGTGGAATGAGTGAATAAAAATGGCGCAGCCCTTTGGCTTAGGATGAGCAATGTTGCCCTGAGTTCCGTCGGTAGCTTGCATGAATTTCAAGCGTGACCCATTTCAGGCTGGAACCTCTGGCTGTTAGTCATTCCCGAGACCTGTCAGCATATAATCACTGGCGTCAAAGGTTCCAGTGACATAGAAGGCCAAGACGTTTTCTCTTTGGCCAGAGGTCAGAATGATTGATGTGTGAAGTTGGAGTAATGGCAGGGGTCCACTCAGCTCGTGCCTTCCTAATGGTACTTCAGTGGTTAATTTTGGAAGTGGAGAGTGGTGCTCTTGATGAGAGCCAGGGTGACCATTAGCTGCAGAAGGGAAAGCTGGGGTTGATGTCTCTTTGTCTGCTTCCAAGACCCTGCGTGATTCTGTTTATCAACCTGAATTTCTCATAATGAGTACACAGACTCAGAGAACATGGCTACAAATGGCTAAGGACTCTATCCTAAATCCTATTCATCACGTGACATCACATAGCTCTACTATGACTATTATTGCAAATGGCATTTATAAAACGTGTCAATCATAACAACTGGCTTTGGGGGATTACAAATGCCAAGAGCTTTGGGAAGCAATTCTTACCACCCACCACAAGGGGAAACTGAGGCACAGTGTATTAGTAACTCACAACAGGTCCCCGGAGGGAAGCCGAGGTGAGTTTTGACTCAGTGTCTATTTAGCTGCAGAGCTGAAATTCTTGATCAGCAAGGTTCTGTTCAATCCTTCTATCTGCTCATTGCAGGATAGTGGCACAGATCAAAGGGGGAAGTTTCAGACTGTATCCTTCATCTAGTGATTGGCTCCTCAAGGTGCATTATTCGGCTGGGCTGCCTCCCAATGGTCTGAGTAATAAAGAGTGCTTATTTACTGGTTAGTGTGAATTACTAGGAAACATAGTAAGAACTATTTACAGTGAGGCAGAGTACTTTCCAAAGGGTGTGTGTATGTGTGTGTATGTGTGTGTATGTATGTATGTATGTATGTATGTATGTATGTATGTATGTATGTGATGCTTCCAACTTGCAGCAACTTTGAACTTGCAAAGTAGACATGGAAAGAAAGCTGCTAATTAGCCAAGCCATTTTAGCTTCCAAATATGGGTCTATTGTGGGTGTTTTTTTTTCTAACCCCTGCCACTGTTACTTACATTGTGTTGATTCTACATTGGCATGAAGTCTTGGTGGACATGTTAGCCTAGGCTCGTATGTTCTCCATTTCTGTTAAAATTGCATTTCATCTGGAGGTGTTTAATCTGTAACCTTACCAGTGGTGGGAAGAGAAAGCAAAGGTTTTTAGCCTGTAGAATCCTTAGAGGAGCCTTGTAAGTCTCATGTTGATGTTCAAGTTTTAACGTTGTTTGATACATGATGATTCCAGTATAGATTCACCCAGAAAGCCGCAGGGCTCTGCTAGTAACTGGCATAGGATGTCGCTTCAGACTTATCCTCTTCCCTAAAGGAATTTTGTGGAAGGCAGTTGACTGGCACTTACTAGTAACACCATGTACCGACCCCCATTCTTACTGCAGATAATGATATTGAAGATCTTAACAGAGAGAGATAAACCTTGTGAATAAAAATGAGCAAATCATGTCAAGAGAAAACATTACCTCATAGATGGATGAGATGAAATGAGGAATGAATAGTATAATGTTGTTATTTTTATAAAACTGTGTTTGTTTCTCTTAGCTTATTTCTTAAGCCGGCTGTCACACACATAACCGAGACTCTTTTATATTTTTTTAAAATTAAGCTTCGGAACACAATCTTGAGCAGTTTGTGTCTATTCTTAATCCTCTATGTTATTTTGTCTTATTTCCAGGAAACATCCCAGTGATACTTGCATTTTGTAGCTTTCCTTGGCTCCAACTCTTTCCTCCTGATCTTTCTTGGACCTCTCCCGTGGCTAATCCCCTGCTTCTTCTCCTGACTCCTCCTCTGCTGGTTGGCAGGAAGTCCAGCTCTGTTCTCTCTCTTGCTCATCAATTGGCTGTAAGCTGCTTTATTGACATATCGGGGGACAATTGGGAAGCAGAATATACGCAACATTTAGACAGTAAATCAGAATTGAACTACACAATAACCTTATGCCTACAGTGTAAAGTGGGAAAGGATGATAGAGGAATATTGAGTGAAGTAAGAATCATCCAGAACTTGTATGTCAAGGGGTATCAAAGGGCCAGGATGGCCAAAGTGAGCACCTTTGGAGTTGGGTTGATGGATGGATGGGAACCTATATACACAGATGTTCAGAAGCCATGGTAGGGATTTCAGCTTTGTTGCTGGGTGAGATGGAAAGCATTTTGGCAGGGGTTGAGCATAAAAATGGCCTGATCTGACATAGATTTAAAGCAGCCACTTTGGGTTTCTTCCTTGTCACGAAAGACATTGTAGGAAGTAAGAAGGGAAAAGGGAAATGCAGGGAAAGTGATACAAAGGCCACAGGAAGGGATTCTATTGGACTACTTAGGCAGGTGTCCATAGTGCTAAGAAAGAATATGATTCTAACTCTCTGGCCATAGCCCAGTCATGGTAGGATTTAAGGAGTAGACACAAGAGAGAAGGAAGTGAGAAGAGCCCTGAGGAAGACTGACTACGGTGCAGGCGGCCACTTACTGACCCTAGGAGGGGGATGTGCATCTACTCCTTTGGAGCTTAGTGTCTAGTTAGGGAGTCAGCACTTTTTATGGTGCTTTTATTTCTGTTGCTATAAATGAAACACACAGCCTCCTGGTAGAACAGCCCTAAAATACATGCAGTAGACAGCCCTGTTTCCTGACTTCCTTCCCAAGAGAAAAACACTGTTCCAATTTGTAATATATTTTTCTAGACATGATGAAAAAATATACAGGAATGTGTGCATGTATTTCACTTATTTTCTTTATTAAGAAATTCTAAATTATTTTCTTTGTAACTCCACGGTCCAGACTACCTAAGCTATACTGCAGCCTACTTTCCCAGTAAATAATACATCTCAGAGATTAATTCATACCAGTGCATGTAGAAATGCTTCGGAGACTCTTCCACTTCTTTCCTTACTGTGATGTATTTAATTAATTCCCTACTGAAGAACACTATTACTATTTCTAATATTGTTAAATTACTAATGATTCAATGATAAATAATGTCTATGAACATACATATTATACATATGTGGAATTAGATTCATAGAATACATGCTAGAAGTAGATTATATATGTACCTACTATTTATCATCTATTGATCACCTATATCATCTGTCTATCTATCTATCTATCTATCTATCTATCTATCTACCTACATACCATCTATTTATATCAACCTATCATCTATCTTTATCTTTCTATCTGTCAAGAGTGCCACCGTGCCACCAAAAGTATTGTACTTACTACCCACCATCAATGCACAGTGTCACCGGTTAAGGAGAAGCAGCTTATGATGCCATCAACACTGATGACAATCTGTGTATGTATAATGTATAATGTATAATATTTAACCAAATGCCCTCATTACTATTCTTATCATGTATTTACTGATCTCTCAAAACAAATCTGGGGAGCATCTACAGTGTACAACTTCCTTTTATAATGAGGTAGACACTTGGAAAGACAGAAGGTTTCCTAGTTAGCAATGAGAGAAGTAACAAATATATCTGTATCTGCTTATTCAGGTAGAGACAGTCATCAAAGCTTGGAGATGTGGTTGCTCTCTAAAGGTTATGAAGACCAAGCTGTAGGTGGATCTGGGCTGTTCAGCCATTTCCTAGGATGAGTTAAACTCATGGCAGGCATACAGAAGAGAGGCAGTGGGCCTATGGGGCAAAGGCTGCAGACTGGCAAAGGGTATTCCTACATATTTGGGAGGCAATAGGACTGTGTAGAACCCTGAACGGGTGCCCACTCTGCTTATCGTACTGACTATCTTCAGAACCTACAATGAGTTGCTTAACTCCTGCCTCAGTTTCCTCAGCAGCAAAATGAGACTTTACTTTCATAGCATCATTCTGAGAGCTAAGTAAACATACAAAGTCCTGTCAGTGTCACCTGTGAGTAAGTACTCAGGGCAAGCTGGCTTCTCTCATTACAGAGAGCGAAATATGTCCTGGAGTAAGAGGGACAAGAATGTCAAGTTATGGAATTCACTCTCTATCCCTGGCTTTGACCTGAAGGACTCTGGGCTTGAAGAAGTTTTCCTTATGTAATAACAAATTAAGATAGAGAATTTAACTGGAGTCCAGGGACCAATGAAGGGTGGTTGCCAAGTTCTTTATGGTAATTTCATTGTCTGAGAGAGAGAGAGAGGAAGGCCAAGTTGTGACTGCGCTTGGGTCTTGTCAATGCCTGTCAAATCCTCTGCTCTGAACCAGTGCATTGGCTGTTACAGCCTAGGTTCTACTGCCAAGGAGCAATTTTTTGATTGTTACTTTATAGGAAGTGGGCTTTGTTTTCCTTCATCTGCCTAGAAGAAGGTCTGTCCCTATGGAAGCAGGCCAGAGATATGCACAGGGGTTAGGAGCTGAGAGAGCTGAAAGCATTCACCCCTGCAAGGAGTCCAGGCAAACCCGGTTATGCTGTAAGGATGAAGGCTCCTTCTCTGTGCTGTTAGGCTTTGTCTGGAAAGATCAGACTCTGGCATGGCTGCAAGACAGTCCCTCCGAAGATGAAGTCTTGTTGCACCTTTGGCCATGCTTTCCTCCCAGGATAGAGACTATGCAAACCACTGAGCCTGGACTTGGAGCAGGTGGGCTGCAGCCATCCTTTTTCTACTCCCACCATTCACATATCAAAGCCTTTAATAAACAGAGGGGGGGAGTGCACGCTTTCCAATCTTGCACCTCAGTCTTAAGCAAGGCTTTGGATAAATATGGTACCCAATAACTTCAAGGGATCAGGCACTTTCAAGAAATTTTTTTCTGCTAAGAAGTTGAGCTGGGGGGAATTGAAAGCAAGACTGCTAGCTTTGATGTCTTAAGTATGAAATTTCAATGGCTTACCAGCTGCCAGGCTCTGGTTCTTGTGTGGCTAGGGCAAGATTGAAGAAAATGATTGTAGCACACATCCATGGGTGACAGGCAATGAAGTGTCAGTAGCGTGAGGAACCTAGAAAGAAAGAATTTGGATGTGGCTAAGGGTGGGAGGTGGCTGAGGGGATTTATCAGCTCCTGAAGTTTGGAAATCTTTTATTACAAAAATATTCTTATTATCGGTATGTGAGAAAATCATGGATATGGTATTTTCTATAATAAAAAGGTTGCTGAACAGCTATAATAATATCAAATTTTCTTCTACATATTTCTCTCTGTATCTACACCCTTTATCTCTCATCAGAGAAGCCTCATTTTGCACCTGACAGCAATTAATACAGGGACTTACAGCTGGTGAGAGTGCAAAGGCTGAGTTACAGGCGGAGTATTCATCCCCGAATGAAACATATATCAGACCTTGCTTCACACAGCCCAGGAAACATTTCAGAAGGGGTTGAAATGTTGTAAAAGCTGGAGGTCAGTGCCTTCTGGACATATCAGGGTCCAGATTGCTCTCTCAGTGGTGGTGGTCACTGACACAAGTCCTGAACAAAAGAAGGCCAGTCAAAAATCTCCACACAGATGGACGAAGAGCCCCCTAGCTGAGGAGCTTGGATGCTGAAAGCTGATAGGCTAGGGTACCAGTTCTCTTCAGAGGAGTGGCCCCTGCTAGGATGCCCATCTTCCATGCAGTAGCCCTCCACCCGTGCACTATAAGAACAATACTGATTGGACTCAGCAGACAATGGAAAGAAGACAGGAAGCTGGGAAGGAGACATGACAGGAGGGGACATCTAGGAGTAGTTGGAAAGGGAATATGGAACTAATAATATCAAAACATATTGTATATGTGTATGAAATTATTGAAGAATAATTTTTGAGGTTATATTACTTCTTCAACTATCTACACACATTATCCAAGTTAGGTGTATGTGTGTGTGTCCATCCTTTGTTGAGTAGTTTTGTCTGGCCAAACCAATATGATAAAATGTATTTTTCAGGTTATTGCAAAATATCTGCAATTTACATGTAAGGCTAGGAATTTCCTAGAGTTAGAAAACATCTATGTCATTGGCAGAATTTATGAAAATTTCAGGCAGTGCCTGGGAATCTGCATTTTAAGACACACGGCAATTTGGCAGCTTAAAGGCTCGTATCTCATAGATCACACTTTCAAAAACATTTAGGTCAAGTTAAATATCATGTCTGTATTGACCCACTGAGTGGCCTTTGTGTGTAGATGTGCCGATTTCCATCACATTGTCTATATGAATTGTTCATGGATTTTCACTATAGCCATAGTGAATATCTGTGGCTATTTATTTACTCCTTCATTCTGTAGAGTTTTCATTGATCTCTTGCCCACACAAGAAAGCCTTTTATTTAGGTGCTAATGGCCAGGGACAGGGCAGAGCTCCACTTCTTTGCTTTAACAATCTCTTGCTGATGGGGATAAACACAGAAAGAATCACTCTGTCGTCCTGTGATAGACTGGAAGGGGGCATGAAGGAAAAGTCCCAACTGTGTGGGGAGGTGACATAAATTCAGGCTTCTGTGAAGAGATGACATGCCAGTAGAAAAGGAGCCAGTAGATGTCATTTTCAAGATATGCAGAAGGTGAGTAATTAGATAGGAAGATATTAACTTTGAAAGGAAGAACATTCAAAGCTCTGTACATCCCGGGTCTTCTGATGTCCAAGTTTGAATGTGCAGAGAGCATACCAGGAGTGTCTAGTTGGAAAAAATTAAGCCATATTTGATGGTCCACAAAAGAGACTGGCTATAAAATAGTTTGAAGAGCTCAAAAAGCAAATAGGGAAAGCGGAACAAGCAAAATTACTCAGTACACATTGCAGCTGCCAGACTCAGCAAGGTTGTGAGGCTTCCAGTGCCCACCAGTCCCCTCTCACTAAGCCATGTTGCTGGGAGCAGGGAAGGAAGCTGCCAATGCTGTCAAGAAAGTGCTAGAATCCAGGAGAGGTGGGACAGAGGCTGAAGCTGGAACAGCATGGGCCCTGCATGGCTGTATCCCACCCCGCAAAGTGCTGGTTTGCAATACGTGTGCTGCTGAGGGCTTTACTTGGTGAGCACATCTGGGCAGTTCTGCGGTCTGGGAGAGCACCAAGTGGCTGATAGTGAGATTGAGGAGATGGGGCTTACTCTAGCCTTTGGATCAAGAAGGAAGGCTTGCATCCTAGAAAGGAAACCGTCCATTGACATGGAGATCCAGTGGCCCATAAAGGCTGAGAGGACGCTGGCAGAAACTGAGGTCAGGAAACAGCTCGTTTTCCTTTTCTCTTGCCTTCCGCTGTCATCCCAGAAATTACTGTGGACAAAACGTGAGCAAACGCTACCAGGGGCCCCAAGCTGAGGAAGACAGAAATTAGAAGCACCAGTCATCCATCCTACCCTACTTTTCTACACTGTCCTGGGGAAGTTATGCAGCCCAGTGGCTATACATTTGATTGCTGCTGTTATCCTCAGAAGATTCCGTTTAAAAGTAGTCTTTGTCCTGGGTCTGGTGGCACAAGTTATAATCCCAGCTACTTGGAAAGCTAAAGTGTTAGCTTTGACTTCTGAAAGAGTTCAAAGCCAACCAGGGCATGTTAGTGAGACTCTATTACAAATTAAAGACAAAATGATGGTCCAGGAAGATGGCTGGGTTCCTAAAAATGTTTGCTATATAGACGTGAAGATCTGAATTTGGATCCTCAACACTTGTATAAAGCTGGATATAAAAACCGTGGCCGGGAATGGCAGGGTAGTGGCACCACTGGGGAGGCAAAGGCTTGCTGGCCAGATATTCTGTCTCACTTGTCAAGCTCCATGCTCAGTGAGAGATCCTGTCTCAAAAACAACAGCGGAGAAGTGACTGAGGGAGACACCTCTGGTACACACACACACACACACACACACACACACACACACACACACACACGTGCACACACACGCATGCGCACACATACACACATGCACACACGCATGCACGCAAATACACACCCATGCACACATATGCACACACATGAACACATGCCGCATGTTGTGACTACATGTGGCTTTGAATTTAAATCGGAACTCTGATGTGAATTTTGACTGGGTAAATGTATGTATGAATGGATCAAGCCTTCACCACCAACGTATGGCTGTCCTTGCATTCCCCTATACTTTCTCATTACAGCTTTATATCTGCTCCTTATTAAAATGGGCAACATCACTTCTATCAGTCAGTGACACGAAGGCTCCAAGATATGCTGTAGCTTTCCCACACCACAGACCTTCTAAGAAATGACAAGACTGCAGGCTAGTAGCCCTCACAGGGCCCAACTCCTTTAGCAGTGCCCACATTTGGCAGGCCAAAGTTGAAGGGCCATTCTCCCATAATCCCAGAAGCAGGTGGAACGTGGCTTGTAGCTTACCTGAGGTTCGTTTGTGTTATGGTGGGTAGCAACCTGGGACAGACTGTGAAACCCTAGTGGAAGTGACAGCCTTGCCATTCAAAACCGTGCTGTGGCTGCAGGCTCCTGTCGGAAAACTCTCCCCTGACCTTTTCTTAACATGTGGCATTTTAGTGTTCTGTTGATTACAGATCACTTACATGTAGCACACAGTTGACTGCTAAATTGGAAACTGAGAAAAAAGCAGAAAGTGCACGCTTGCCAGAGCAGTGCATCAGAGCGGCTGTTCCTAAGGTATTCATCTCGGTGAGTCTAAACACCTATAATTAAACTAGCTTTGGAGCCAGGCCTCTTGGAGAGAACAGAAGAATCAATTCTGCAACATGCGGATCTTATGCTGTGAACACACAGCTCAGCGGTGAAGATGTTCAGAGCGGCACAGAAGCCGTGGCTCAAGAATGCAATTACCGACCTATCAGGGTGGATGGATGATCCTCGTGATCATGGGGACATCTGAGCTCAGGGTAGCAGAAGGAAAGAGACAAGTGATGAATACGGTAACCTCCAGTTCTCCGTGTCTTTACCGCAGCCTCATTTCCTTGCTGGGGATTGTGTTTTTGTAGCAGGGATGCGGTGATCAGCCAGTAGCTTTGTGTTAAACAGCTAATTAATGGGAACTCAAGTCCGAGCTGTCTTATTTATGAGACTCTGGAGCAGGCAGAGACACTTCGCTCATCTAGAAGAATAAGTTGGGATCAAGAAGCATCTTCTGTATAAATAAGTGAGGCACGGCTGGCAGACAGCCGTAGCAGCCAGCACTGTCTGCCTTCCCATGAATCACCGGAATGACCTGGACCTTCCGTTTGAGTTGATTGGTGCTAATGTGTGCCATATAATCTCATATGCTCAGAATGTCTTGTGAACCAGGCATGCTATCAACATACAGTTTTAATTAACATTTGCTTTTTACATAATATACGCAATTTATTTTGGCAAGAGTTCATTGAATGTAAAATCTACGTAATTAAGATACTAAACCTGCAATATTTTTTCTTTGTAGTATTTTTGTTCTAAATGACAGAGATTCAGCAACATTTATTACCCTGCAGATAGCTGCAATGGGCAATCACGATTTCAAGCTGCTTTTTCCCTCACGCCCCCCCTTTTCATTGTTCCTCTAACCTCAAGATACAGAATCAAATATGTGTTTACTCTCTAGATTCAGGAGTATGAAGCTGCTGTATGGTTGAATTTTATGTTACAGATCAAGTAGGAGTTGGGTGTGGTATTAACAAGCTTGTAATTCTAGCACTCTGGAGGCTGAGGCAGGAGGATTATGAGTTTGAGGCCAGCCTGGGATGCAGAGCAAGTTTCAGGATAGCTTGAGCTATGCAGAGAGACCCTGTCTTGAAAGAACAAAGAGAGTGGACCTCCCACTTCTTTGGTATAAAAACCTGCCATAAACTTATAGCATCTTTTAGAATTCTAAATTATCTTCTGAGTTTGTTCCACTGAGTGTTTCAATAGCGATATTACTGACTCAAGGTCAAGTGGGAGTGGGCATATACCAGATGAGACCTCCAAAGGTTATGAAAATGACTCTTTACTCTGTCCACTGTACCCGAGTAGGGATATAACTGGCCCAGGTCACATCCTCAAAGGAGCCAGAGCTAAGGGGTGGAGCCTGTAACCCTCCGATACCTCGGCTTGCTTCGTAGACTTACCTGCAGGAGCCTCACCAGTGAGGTCTTCTGAGCTTGGACATGCCTCTGCATCCTGGAAGCCAGACATGTTTGAGGGGGAAATGAAAACAGGCTTGAGGTCAAGCACTTCCCTCAGTGAAGGGCGGGGCAGTAGCTGAGTCTCCACTGCTTTGTTCTCCCAGATATTTCCTGTGATCGTGTCAGAGGGTGAGTGACTTGGCTTCAGGAATCAGAACCATGTGCCACCATGATGCAGCCGGCCATAGCCCCCAACACCAGGGAGCTGTTGATGGTGGAAGCCTACGGCCTTAGCTGAAGCCCACCTCAGCCAGACCATTGCTCAGGATGGAAGGGAGAACACACCCTGCTGGTGGGGCTGTCTTCCAGGGCTTCGTTCCACTATTTCCAACCTCCTTCACTTCTGAACTGCCAAGTGTTTTCCAGACAGGGTCTGGACAGGGGCCTTTCCCAGGACTCCGCTGTGCTCTCTTGAAATGCTGTGTATAAGGCTTGGATGGCGCCCGTGTGTCAGTCTCCTGCTCAGATCGGCAGAAAGCTGCTAATTAGTGTCAGTAATTGCCAGAGGAGAGGAGAGCTGGCTGCTTGTCAGCTGGGGGTGGGGTGGGGGGAGAGGCCAGCACTCTCTCTTCCTTTCTCCATCTCACCAGTCAAAGGACTGCTGGTCCGGCACCTTTCAGTGGCATCCTGTCAGGGAGGTAGGCTGGCTAATGTATCAGCAGTGCTAATGACCCAAGCATCGGAGCCAAAGGGTCATCAGAGAAGAGGACTCAAAGGTACACTTCTGCCGGACAGAGGTCCCAAGATGTGTTTCTAAAAGGAAAGAGAAATAGTACCGTAAAGTGAGAGCTACATGCCAGCAGATAGGGCATGGATGGGGCCTCCGTCTCACCAGCTTTTTTTCACTTGTGCCGCCTCCCATAGTTGGGGCAGGCAACAGGCTTCTCTTAGCCTTAGATGTATTTTACTCCTATGATGGGCCTGGAAAGAGCATCTAACTCATAGGATTATGAGAGGTTTAAGTGCACTAATACGTATACGTGCATGTAGCATTTAAAGATGGGAGTGGTCTAAGCAATGCACGGTTAGATGTGACTCCTCTGCAGACATCCACCGGATCCTTACAGACTTGTCACCCACCAGGAATGGAATGACAGGAAAATGAAGTGAGTGGAAGCTCAATAGTCAGGGCTCTAATTATGAGTAGAAGTAATGATAGTAAGATGACCTCAGCGTCATCATAAACTCAGGGAACACAGCAAAACTCTTCCTGCGGGGCAGGGGTGGGGAGGGGCTTTCCAGCACCATGGAAAACTCAAGGACCACAGTTACCTTCCATTGCCTAGGATGCTGTGCAGTGCATGGGGTGCAAAGTGCAGAGTCAGGGTTGGCACAGAATTGCTGTTCCTTGTTGGAACATCCTGAGTTACTGCGAATTAGGTTAAAGTAGATAGCACCCTAGAATCTGATCACTTGTATGGTGGTAAATTTCAATGCTATTTCAACTTGACCTTGGAGTAGCTTTTAATAAGCTCTGATTATCCACTATGGTCCCCTTTCTCACCTTTTATGGCATGTGAAGAATAGGCAAACTAAAAGTGGTGACCAGATTCCTATGACAAATACAGCTTCTATATATATATGCAGTGTGACAGCCACATGCTTGGTCCTGCTGAGGTCTTCACAGATAATCACACCATGAACCCCAAAGCCCCAGTAATGTGGGCCCTGAATATTCAATAATGTGGGACGCTTGTGCTTTGCTTTATTTATACATGATGTAACATAAGATAGCATTATTGATGTATGGTGTTGCTGTTTCAACCTTCCATTTTCTAAAGATAGAGCAATTGCTTTGCTTAATAACCATCTGCTTAGCAAACATACATATAGTTATATTATGATCTTACTTTTATATGTGTACTGCTAGTACACACACGGCTCTTTATTTATTCATTCAACAAATAATTACTGAGCACCAAGAGAAGCTCAGAATTGTTGACCAAGAAAGGGTTCAGGCAGCATCTTTCTCAGGGCATCTGTGTGGAGAAGAGGAGCCTGTGGTCCTAAGACAGTAAGGACCACCTTCTTCTCTTCTTCACCTAGGCTGTACTGCCCCTCAATACAGTCACTCTAACAGCAGGCTTACTTTTCGTCCTCTGGGCTAGCCAGACTATACTTCTGGGTAGCAAAGCTTTCTGACCTTTTGCCTGGCACTGGAGTAGCGGCTCATGGTGGGCTCCAAGCCTACAGCCATCAGGCCTTTGTTTATCGGCACCCCAAATCTTTATCTCAGACAGTCTAGCAAGGTAGCTAAGAGTGACGTCATATTGCCTGCATTAGAATAATGGTTCTGCTGTGTTCTAGCTGTAGGATTATTGCATAAGTTATTTAACCTTTTCATGCCCCTGTATTCTCATGAAAACTAAGGATATTGAATTAATAATTTGAGACTTGTGAAACATTTAGAATAAAACTTGTTATGGATGTAAGTGTTCATTTATTACTAGTGGGTACTCTACATTCCTGAGAAACCTCTTCTGTGTACACAATGGTTGCTGGGACACCAGCATCCAAGTCACATTCTTAGCAGTACGGATGACAAAAGGACTTCTACCTATTAAGCTGCCATATTTAAGAATTGTCTCTAGAAGTTTCTCTTAACACTTTTATTTACAAAACCCATTTCTTGGACATACTTATTGTAACAGACACTGGAAATTTAGATTTTATTCCGAATAGTTTGCACCTTATTGGGATGTTGTCACTAAGGAACGGGGAGGGTGGACTGTTTTGTGGCAGTGATAGCCTCCCTTATATCTGCATGCCCATGTATCTCACTCTATCTCTCACTGGACTGCCTGAGAAGATGATTCCTACTCGTGAGCATAGGAGTCTGTTTGGGCTTTCCCACTACGTTCTACAGCAATGATTCTCAACCACCCTAACGCTGCAGACCTTTAATACAGCTCCTCCTGTTGTGGTGACCCCCCCTCCCCAACTATTTTTGTTGTTACTTTATAACTGTAATTTTTCTCCTGTTATCAATCATAATGCACACGTCTGTGTTTTCTGATGGTCTTAGGTGGCCCCCATGAGCGAGGGCCATTCAACCCCCAAAGGAGTTGCAACCCACAGGCTGAGAGACACTGTTCTAGAATCTCATCCCCCTGCTCTGGCCACCATCACCCCCACATGGCCTTGGCTCTCCTCTTTCTCTCACCTCTATATCAGTGAGCCCCTTTTGAATACAGAGTTCCTCCTGCTCTGCACCCACACTCGCTGTGGGGCTGAGGACCCAACGTGCACTGCTGATGCCAGCACTTGCACCCCTAGTCTGGACTTCTGCTCTGAACCCTCGGCGCATGCCAGTGTTGCTCACAATTCAGTTCTCACTCACTTCACTCCCTTGTGTGGTCTTCCCTGGGATTTCTTCTCTCAGAACAAAGGCACACTCCCAGTCTTCTTGAAGTCCAACACTTGGTAGTCAGCCTAATATCTCCATATTCTCAAATGTCTCACCCCCACATGCAGCTTCTTGAGAGTTCACATAATGCCCACGTCCCCTGGACAGTTACACCTAAGTCCAAGCCAGCAACATACTCAGCTGGGCTGCAGCTCAGACTCCATGCTCCTCTGTACACAGCTACAGACAGACTTCCTGGATTCAAATCTTACTCTTAACACCTATTAGGTATTACATGATTGAATAAGCTTCGTGCGCATGTGTGTATGTGTGTATGTGTGTATGTATATACGTATGTAAATGTGGTATGCACATGCCACAACACATGGCTGAGGGTCAGAGGATAATCTCTGGTGTCAGTCCTCATCTTCTACGTCGTTTGAGATAGAATTTGTTGTTTTTCAATACATATGCTTGGTTCACTGGCCTTGGAGTTTCTGGGGGTTCCCCGTCTCTACCTCCCCTTTCCCCTTTGGTGTGTTGGGATTGCAGATCTGCTGCCACACCTGGCTACTGTGGGAATTCTGGATATTCAAACTCAGATCCTCTCTTTTCACAGCAAGAATTTCTTAACCTCGAGGCATAGGACCATCCTGGTCAAGCTTCTCAGCGATTCTTTGTCACTCCTTTCCCGTGTGTAACAGGAGAGCAACAGTAGTACCTCGCTCACGCAGCTATTGTGAGCATTAAATGAGCTAATATGGGAAGGCACTCAGCAATGCCTGGCATATAATAAGCACAATCAATAAATGTTAGCTATTATCATTAGCTCTTATTACTATACATTTTTCATGAAGCAGCCAGAATGATCATTTAAAAACATAAATTAAATGCAATCATTCTTCTACTCAAAACTCCTCAGTGATTTTTTTTTCCATTTCAGTTACAATGACATTTTAGCACATCACCAAGGCTAGCTAGCCCCTGACCTCAGCTGCGCCTCCTCCCATCTGAGTGCTTCCCCCATCACTCACCAGCTGAGGGACATTAACACTCCCCACTTTCTGCTTCCTTTGGGGCTCGGCCCTAGCTCTGCCCTCTGCCTGGGATGCTCTGCTCCCCTCCAGCTGTTCACAGCCTGCCTCCTCCCTCCTCCCTGCTTTTTATTAGCTCTCTGTTCAATAATCTCTCTTTTCATAGACCCTCCCTGATCATGGATCTTAAGGAGCACGCCTGTGCTGGTCACTCCTGCTCTTCATTTTCCACAGCATTGGCCATGCTCGCTCCTCGGTTTCTTTCTTGTTGGCTTATTTGTTTAATTTATAATCTGCCTCTACCAGAAAAATGTGGCGCGTCTCATTTCACCTCGTAAATTAGGATTCCCAGAACCTAAGATAGGAATGCACACAGTAGGTGCTCCCAAGCCAGTTGGCAAAGAGATGAGACATCACTCCAGAGAAGTTATGAGGGATGAATAAGATTTCTGTATACTGAAGGGAAGGATTTGAGGCAGAAGAAATAAGCAGCATTAGGGACTAGCCATGGATAGGAGCACTATTGTGCCTAGCTGTCAGCTCTGTGGCATAATCCTCAGAGCTGCAGCCTCGCCTGAGGGCTTCTGAGGAACGCAGAACCTCTGGTCCCAGATTGGAGCTGATGAGTCAGAATCCACAGCCTCATGTCTGTGTGTGTGTGTGTGTGTGTGTGTGTGTGTGTGTGTGTGTGTGTGTGCTTGTGTGCCCATGGATCACACATGCATGTGTGGAAGTCTGAGGTCAATGACCATTGTCTTTCTCTACTATGCTCCACATTATTTTTTGGGACAGGGTCTCTCACTGAACCCAGAACTCACTGATTGGCTGTATCGTTGAGCAAGCACGTCCTCCAAATTCTAGCTCCACCTCCCAGTGTTGAGATTACTGGTATATACCACCATGCATAGGTTCTCCGTGGTGAGACTGGTGATTCAAACTTAGTTCCCCATGCTTGAACAGACAGTAAGGACTTTATTCAATGGGACAGCCCCAAAATTTGCATTTTAAGAAGACTGGTGGGGGGTTGGGGGAGGGGTGGAGAGATGGCTCAGTAGTTAAGAGCGCCGTACATGCAGACAGAACACTGTATACAAAATAAATAAATAAAATTTAAATAATAATAATAAAAGCACTGGAGCACTGGGATAGCATTTCGGGGAACCAGAACTCCCTAGCACAGCTAGAAAGTACAGTACACAGAGAGCTGTATTCACTGCTATGTAAGTTTAGCTGTAAGTGACAGGACCTAGAACAGGAATGCTATGTCAGACAGGTTTATTTGCATCTTCTGTAAAAGTTTGAGCTAAAATGGATGTTTGGAAGTAGGTGGTTAGAGGCTCACCATAGTCCTAAGTAGTCTATAAGGGTGAATTTTCCAAGCTTGCCCTTTAATAAAGCTTTTCCGACAGTTTGAACTGCCATATTATGCCTAGAGCTGGAATGATCCACATCACAAATAGTTAGTGAGCACTTACTACCTGCTAGAGCTAAGGACAAGGAGAGGAGGAAGCTATCACTCATCCTCAGGAGCCTCACCATCGCCCAGGAAGAAAAGCTAGCAATGTGCAACTGTGGTTGCTGGTCCCTCCTGGTGACTTTCTCAGTCAATGAAAGCATCAGGTGCACAGCAAGGCTCAGAACTGAGGCCCAAGTCCAGGCTTTCTGGCAGGATACTTGCTTGGAACCACAGAAAGCTTGAAGGCAGAGAGTCGAACACACTGACAACAATACAAAGAGGAGTCTGCACGCTTGGAGCAACACTAGAAGCTGTGGGCAAGAGGGGAAAGCTGTTGACAGTAACAACCACCCCATGTACACGGGATGACAGAGCCAGGAAACCACAGTTGGCAACCTCTATTACACTAATTGATCCGACAAGAGTTATCGGTAGATGCTCACAGCACTGTGAAAAGTTGGGAAGAGAATATTAATCGGTCTCAGATACAGTCTCAAAAATGCTAATTTCTGAACAACAACAAAAAAGTCAACCTTACCATCTAGAAATCTGGCAGACAGACACTGATGATATAATATCCCTCATGACAGGGCTAAATGGAATCACACAACTCAAATTGAGGGTCATTCTCCAAAACAATTCAAATACACTATTCAAAAATCACAATATGGTGGTGACAAGACTGAGAGCCAGGTTCACGTTACAGGACAACAAGAAATGACAGCTAAGCACAATTCATCCCTTGATTGAATCCTGTCTGGAAAAGAGACATACACATCACATTATTGGCACAGTTAGGGATACCCAACAGCGGATTTTGCACTGGATGATAGCTCTCTGGTATACTAAGTGGGATCACAGTGTTGTAGCTAGTCAGGAAAATGTTCTTATTCTTAGAACTGACATGCTAAAGGATTTAAGTGTGAGAAATAATGGTATTGCCAACTGCATTTCAAGTGGATTCAGGAGGGCAGGTACAGATGAAAAAATAAGATGAGCACGCCCCCTGTAACAGCTGGTGAGCCTAAGCGAGGAGCACTCAGGTGTTCTCTGTGCTGCAACTACAGCCTTTCTGTAGATTTTCCTTTTTTATGGCATCAAAAGGATGGTTTTTTTGCCCTTGGAGACAACTGATTTTATGTAGACCAAGCGACTTCAGAGGACCTGGTGGATTCCTAAACTCACATCACTTGGGTTTCAGCTAAACTGAACCCACTGCTCATATCCCAGGGAAGGGGTGTTGATCTTGGCAGAGGGGATGGCAGAACAGCACAGATTCCGCCTTTGGGGGAAGCAGGCATCCGTTTCCTTGGTAGAGAGTCTGCACTCACAAGCCACACCAGAAACAGAGGCCTGGGAAGGAGCAGGGGTGGGCGTTGGAGTGGGGTGGTGCTGGGATTGTATTAGAGGGGCCGTTATCACCATAGGGAAGTGAGGTAGAGAACTGATGGAATTCTAATCCTGAGGACTTGAGAAGAGTGAATTTCAAAGAACAGTTTTAGTCACAGATGGTTGAAGAGAAATGCAGAGAGCAGGGCCCAGCGCCTCATCTTCCTGATTACACAGCGTGGAGGCGGGGCGGGGGCTTGCTAATGAACACATTGATTTCCCAGCTCCTTAGAACAATAGCAAATGCTTTTTGCAGTTATTAATTGGGATCCCACAGCAGGTGTGGGGGAGGGGAGGCACTGCTGTTTGGAGTTTCTCTTTAGGGGTTAGGTGAAGAGAAAGAGCAAGGGAGAAGCTCGTGTAAGCAAAAGTCCTGTACAGACTTGACACCTAACTCATGGCCTGGCTCACAGACAGATTAACCTTTCTCTCTAGACTTTACTTCCTCACTCATAAAAATTAGAATAATAGTGCTCTCTGTGAATAATAAAGGAGTGAAACAAGATAGCTAATATATGGAAACTACTTTCTATGCTTTTGAGCTACAGATCACTTTATTTACTTATTTATTTATTTATTTATTTATTTATTTTTTAATTTTTAAGTTTAAATTTATTTTCCAATAACAATCAAAAGAAAAATATCACAATTGTAAATGCTTAGCAAATCCTGACCTGCTGATATTGCAGCAAAATTAAAGCTCTGTGAAGGGAGGGAAATGGTTTTTTATTCCTTGATGCGTCTGCTCCAAGAACCTAGAACAATGTCTAATCACACCTACATAGTAGGTGTTCACTGGTGTTACCTAAATGGATAAAAGCTAAATAAACGGTTCCAAACATATCCTTAGCACAACCATTTAAAACAGCTAGAATCATATCCAAAAACATGTATATGTTATAATTTAATCATGATACATCCCCTCACTTGCATCTTCCTGTTCCCACCCTCCCTCCCTCTTCTCCCCTATACTCCTCCCCTAGACCTCTGATGGTGGAGGAGGGCACCATCCCCTACCAATAAAATGTTTTCAAGAAACATTTTAAGGCACATACTCTATGCTAAGAGGAAACAATATTGCCATGGGCTGGAAAACAGTTCCTGCCTCCCTAGAACTGGTCATTTGTCAGGGAGGACAAACAAAGCAGGGTTAAATAAGGGCTGGTGAGGTGCTCAGTGGGTGACAGGCTTGCTTTGAAAACACTAGGACCTGAGTTCAGAAACACAGGACTCATGCAAAGAACAATGCAATGATGCACCTCTGTAAGGACGGGCTGGTGAGGGGCTGGGGAGGGGCTGGGGAGGGGCTGGGGAGGGGCTGGTGAGGGGCTGGTGAGGGGCTGGGGAGGGGCTGGGGAGGGGCTGGTGAGGGGCTGGTGAGGGGCTGGGGAGGGGCTGGGGAGAGGCTGGTTAGCTTGCTGGTTAGCTAGCCTAGCTCACACTGCAAGCTGGTGATTCTGTTGAAAGACTGTCTCAAAAAATGTTAAAGTGGAGAGTGACAGAGGGGGAAACCCGATGCCCATCTCTGGCATCCACACACACGCACAAATTTGTTTTAAATTGGATACATCTGGAAAATGGCACTCTAATCTGCAGTGGCTGGTACTAAAAGCAGAGAACAAGACAAGACGGACTTGGGGTGTCAGGAAGGGCCTCTGGAGGGAAGCAGCGTCATCAAGGAAGCCCATCAAAGTGCTAACGCTCCCGCCCTCCCCCAGATGTCTACAGATTGAACCCCATTGGCCAGACAAACAGCAGTCAGGAGACTTGCAAAGAAGGACGGGCTGAGCTTTCTTTCTCACGGAGCAAAGACAATGCTGTGTCCTGTGAGCAACCCTTGAAGCTTCACTATGCCAAAGCTCAGCTTGAGCTGCCTCAGCTACCAGGGCTACCAGACCTATGCTGGGCGAGCTCTATGGCAACCGCTCAGCATCCTGGAACAAGTGTCCTCATTCTCAAGGGGCTGAAAGTCCAGTGACAAGGCTTAGGTTTTCCCAAATTGGACAGTAGTTCCAATGCCCTCCCAGTACATAGACAACAGGATGCTGATCTTGCTCCTGGACCTATCTAGCATTCCACAGTGTGGCCATTTCTCTCAGCCATACATACTTCTCCATGGGAGGTTGTCTGTCCCATGTGCCCAGTGCCTGCAGTAAGAACTCTGCTATGAGTGTATGCCCTGGTGCACTGGTGGCATTTATCCTCAGTTCTGTGTCAACACCCTTGTGATAGGAGCATTCCAAGCTGGTAGACCAATAGCCAGCCTTAAAAGGGCAGAAAGACTGAGAGTTTGCATTCATTTCACCTAGGCCTGTGCCTTCTGTGAGGTTCCAAAGAGAAAAGCTTAGGGCCAGGTTTGAAGAATTCAGAGCAAATACTCCTCTGGTTTAGGTGAGCAGGTTCATGGAGCAAATGTTGTGCCTTGTACAAGAGTTAAAATAAGGAGAGAGCGACGTAGGACTAAGTCCTGTAAGTCATGCCTGTAATGCCGGTGCTCAAGAGGCTGAGAGGGAAGGAATGCCAACTGCATGAGGCCAACCTGGCCTACATAGCTCTGAGTCTGTCTGGCATACAGAGAGTGAGACCATGTCTCAAGAAACAAAGAACAACAACAACAAAATAAAGTAATATAAAATAAGGGGAAATGCAAACATTCGGCCCTGAGTTCTGGAGTCACCCCTCCCCCCCAATTCCTTTTTCCTCCATTCCTCATTCCTTGGGTGGCCTTACGCAAGCCAGAGACTCAGGACAGTTCAGGGACTCTGTGGTCTCTGGTCCACTTGTGGTGGTGAAGGAGTCATCTGTGAAATCTGAGGTAGGAAGCAGTAGGGGATGGGGTGAGTCTTGTAACACATCTGTGATGCCCTCAACTGCTTTGTCATTCTCTGGTCAGACCCCAACTCTGTATCAGTCCATATAATGAATTTTATAATTCTTTGTATTCTTTAGAGTTCTAAATCCTCAAACAGTACACAATAAGGGGATTTTCCAAAAGCCTTCAAATCTAACAATGGAATTAGATCACTCGCTTCATTTTGCCCCCAGGAACCAAAGCAATTTCTATACTGTTAGTGTAGAAACACAAACTTCACACATAGGTGAAGCCGGGAAACCACTCCTATTTCATGTGAATTTTTAAAACCACATATTCCCTATTTAGGACTTCACAAAGGAAGAAAGGCATAAGATTCACACATTTGCAGCAAACTCTTGGTGTCTGAATATCTCCCAGAAGCAGAGAGATCTGGTTAAAAAGCATTAAAAATTTCCACATGTGAAAGAATGTATCTATTGGTACTATGGGTAAATAAAACCATGACTAAACTTATGCCCAGTTGTTATGGATTCATTTGTTTTTTGTTTTGATTGGCTCTGTAATAAATTGATACCCATCTTCTCTATACTCACCACAAGCTATCTTATCCCTAAATGGTAAGGAATAGTTGCAAAATATTGAGTTCCTATCTGGTTAAAGGACACACACACACACACACACACACACACACACACACACACACACAGAGAGAGAGAGAGAGAGAGGGAGAGAGAGAGAGAGAGAGAGAGAGAGAGAGAGAGAGAGAGAGAGACAGAGAGACAGAGACAGAGACAGAGACAGAGACAGAGACAGAGAGACAGAGACAGAGAGACAGAGACAGAGACACAAAGACAGAGACAGAGACAGAGAGAGACAGAGGCAGAGGCAGAGGCAGAGAGAGAGAACTGAAATATCAAAGGTCAGCAGATTCTACACCCTAGGTATTGTCAGCAAGGAGGAGACACAGCCCCACAACTCTATTATCACCCTTAGGAGCCTGAGGCATTCCCCTAACCTTTCAGGGACATCAACGTTTAGCCCGAAGCATTCCTTCAAACTTTCAGGGACATGAGGCCAAACCAGGATTCTGTTTGTGGCTTTGATGTAGAAAAGAATCACATGACTAGGCAATCTGAAACATAGATAGCATGTTCTTAAATATATGTTATTATAGACGTTAAGCATAAAAGTTAAGAGGAAAGAACACTCTGAGAGATGCACTGAAGTGTGGGTACCAGCTGCTTAAGAGATTGTAAGCAATGAGTTGTCTTTGCGTTAGCCATGTATGCCATTCGTGTGGCTCTCAAGTTACATCTCAAAGCGTTGCTAAGAACTATCTTTTTTTTTTTCCTCTTCTCTCTTATTTCATGGCTGAGAGTCTAAGGCTGCCCCGGAGGCTGCTGGGCTGGGATTATAAATGCCTGCTAAGGTCATCCTGGGACTCACAGCACTTTGTACAGGGTTTAGTGCATGTCTTTGCCCTGACAGTATGGTTCATGGTGAAATTCCTAGAAAACTGTAGGTTTACAGCTCAGTGGGAGAAAGGCCTTGAGAAGTTGCAGGATATTTTGCCACTTTTCTGGTGAGAGGAGGCATCAGTTAGAGTCCTGGGTGACTCCCTCTTCCTATGTCCCATAATTCTCCTTGTCTTTTATCCTGTATCAGACCCATCCCATGCCGCAACATATGGGAATACCCCAGCCATTGGTGGCAGTGAGCTCAAAAATGAGCTGGGCCAGTGTCCTCCCTCAGCCCCTAACCCTTGGAGTCTTTGCCCTGGATATGTGAGTGATGTGGGATTGTGTTATTGGAGAAGGAGACGGGAGGCCAGGTTACACTGACCTGGTGGCCACGCCCAGCTGAGTCCCCTCGTCAGCCCCTTGAAGGCTGTCCTTCCTGCAGGGCCTGTTCTCAGGTTGTCATATGTGGGTGAGGGGTTGGTAGGGAGGAGGGCTTCTTCCTGCCCCATGCAGTTCAATCTGCTTCTGCTCTTTCTCAAAGGAACTGGACGTGGAGTCAGATGGCCTCACTATAAACTGTGCTCTTGCTGTTATCTCTTGCCTTAGTTTCCCCACCTGTAACTTGGGGTTATTGCACTGCTGTCATCCAAGTGTCAAAGCCCCAACTACCCATAGGTCACTATGCTCCTCACCTGGAGAGGAGGCTTCTGCCTCCACTGCCCTGTGCTGGCCAGGGAGTACAGGGATCTGCTCCCAGAAAAGGTCTTGGGCAGGGCATCCATCCTTGAAATGGATGAGGTTTCTGTCTCCCAGGCATGAAGCAGCCTCTAATCTAGTGAATCCAGAAGATGCGATAGATAATTGGTAAGGCTCTCTGTTGCTAAACTAAAAAAATTTGTGAAATCAATTGAGAGAAAAATCAATAGTAGACTTTTCCTCACACACAATGAAAAGGCAAGATTGCCACACAATTAAGAACTGGGACCAGGTTTTTACACTCTGCCTGTCTTGTTCCAGTGTTTCTAGGCCACAGTTGTTCGTCAGAAATAATTAAACATTTTCCCATGGGCAACAATTACTTTCTTAAAATATTATGAGTAAGGAGAATACATTTATAATTATCTAACCTTTCTGAAGGTGAAAATATATATTATCCTTTTCTGTTCCATCAAAGGAGTGCCTGGATCCGCTAGCACTTCTCTCTCTCTGTCTCTCTCTCTCTCTCTCTCTCTCTCTCTCTCTCTCTCTCTCTCTCTCTCTCTCTGCACTCTGTCTGCTGACTGCATTAATTGCCAGAAAGGATGGAACAGCACTTTCCACACACCATACTTTGGCTTTCATTTTCCAGAACTTTTAGGAAATCAAATCACAGTTCCTCTTTCATGTTTTTTTTTCAAGTCATTAAAGAGTCTGCCTATGGGTATTAGGCATCTATGAACGTCCCCAGTGCTGTGTTACAATGAGAGAGGTGATGGCTCTTTCATTTTTGGAATCCAGGGTCCAGGACTGACATATTTTCAATCGATTCTTGATTTCCTCTTAAACTCTCACATAAGGAAAACAGCAAAGCAATAATAATAATAATAATCAGCAACAATAACATAATCACAATAGCTAACTCTTACAGAAACAGGCATTTCTCTAATGGCTTTATCTGTATCTATTAATTATACATAATAATGTGTTTCATTATGGCAGTTTCATTCATGTACATAATGTATTTCGGTTATATTCCCCCTACTTTCTCTTGCCCCCCTCCTGCTGCTGCTAACCTCCCTCCTCTTCTCAATTAACTCCATTTCTACTTCCCTGTCTTTTTTTTTTTTTTTTTGAGGCAGGCATCATCACAATGTGTGCATACTGTCTCATTTAATACAATTGGAAAACCTGCAGATGAGAGAACTGAGGCCCAGAGATCTTAAGATCACACAGCCCCTTTAGTAAGTAGTAAGTAGAACCTTCTAGTTGGAACTCTCCCTCAATTTCCCAATAAAGTCATTTCTGTTCTGTGTTTACTGGCAAAGAACATACTTTACATAAGATGCTTATCCAAGTGCTGGTTGCTATCATTCCTCATATTAAGCCTTTGTGCACGCTAACGTTTTGGTCTTTTTTTTTCCTTACTGTTCACAATTATTGATTAATTTATTCTTTGAAAACTTCATATATGTATACAAAGACATAGGATCACATCTATCCTTCAATTTCCCCTCACACTCTGCTTGCATCCTCCTCCTAACATGAGTTCATCCAACTTCATGTAGATGTTAATGCCAGCATTGCTCCTCCTCCCCTCCTTGTCTGCCTCCTTTTCCTTCTTCTAAAATAACCTGCAATTTCAAATTATCGCACCCCATTTTTCTACTCTGTTCACACCAAATTTATTCATAATAGCCAGAACCCAACAACAACAACAACAACAAAATGGATTTTTAAAAAATGTGGTACATTTACACAGTGGAATAATTACTCAGCTGTTAAAAACAATGACATCATGAAATTTGCAGGCAAGTAGATGGAGCTGGAAAAAAAATTTTTTCCCCTCGAGTAAAGTAACCCAGACCCAGAAAGACAAACATAGTACATTTCCACTTCTAAGTGGATATCAGCTGATAAGTAAAAGACAATCATGCTACAGTCGACAGACACAGAGAGGCTGAGTAGCAAGGAGGGCTTAAGGGGAGAGGCAGGAAGTGGTGTCTTGTAGGTGGAGGAGGTAAGTGGAGGAGGTAGGTGGTGGAGGGGGGAGGGGCAGAAACAGGAAGGACCAGGTAGGGGAAGGTTGGAGGGAGAGAGTACCGGAACTGGGGTCATTTGGGGATGAACTAGAAACCTAGTGCAATGGAAACTCCCAGGGATCTAGGAGAGTGATCCTAGCTAAGACCCCTAGCAATGACAGATATAGACCCTGAACTGGCCCTGAACTGACCATCTCCTGTAAGACAAGACTTCCAACGGAGGGATTGAGATGCCAGTCCAGCCGTACAACTGTCAACCTACAATTTGTCCTGTCTACAAGATGTGCTGGGGGTAAAGGTGGTACAGAAATTATAGGAGTGGCCAACCAATGACTGGTCAGGCTTGAGACCCTTGCCACAAGAAGGAGCCTACCCCTGACACTGCCTGCAAGGCTTGACCCCAGAGGCTGGATAGCCCAGAGACCTAGGATGGAATCCTACCCATATGTGCACAAATGTACGGCCATCTCTTAGAGCCTGAGCAATGTTCCAGTGACCATATTCCCATAAAAAATGATCCCCAGCAACCATCACCTGGCAACAGCTCCTTAAGAAGGGGTGAGCCAGAGAAAGCTTCTCTCTCATCTATGCTGGGACTTTGATGGCCTTGATCTTGTACTATCGATGCGAGTTTAGAATGCAATAGCCTTATCACATCTGGAAGACAGGGTCTTAAAAACTCCTTAATTTCCTGGCTCTCGGACTTCTTCTGCATCCTCTTTCACTTTACTCCCTGAGCCTTGGCAAGGGTATTGAGAAAAGTGTCCCGTTAGTGCTGAGCCCTGACAGCCAATTGCTCTCCACACTTTGACCGGTATGAGCCTCTGCACTGGCTGCTGCCCAATGACAAAATATTTAGAAGGCACTTTCACAACATGACCATTTAATAGCAGGTCCCACCCAGTGGTTTTTGTCCTCTCTCGCAATGTGCTTTTCACCTTGTTTATAGTATGAGGTATGACATTACCATCTGTGGAACAGGCCTCAAGTCCAAATAAAAAGTAGTTGGTTACCTCCAAGTAGGCGGTGCCACTATTGTACTAATGGGCACAGTTTACCTGGCATGTTATTATTGAAGCACACAGATTCCAATGGGTAAAACCATTGATAGCTTTTCTCCCCCACTGATAACATTCTAGCACTATGGAAACTAGCCAATAGGGAGGAAGCTTCCTGGTCAGTTTAAACTTGGTTTCTCTCTGTGTTACGTTTGGCCTTATTGAGTTTCCGTCTACCAATGTGTAGTAATAGTAGCAGCTCCTCTCCACTTCCTGAGTGTATGACCTGGACACTGACCCAGGGCCTGCTCCCTCTTCCCCAGCATGCATAAGAAGGATGCCTGATGGCTCATCTCACCTTGGTTCATCAATGAAGATGCTGAGGCGTGAAAAGGTTGAGAGACACTGGCAAGGTCACGCAGCGAGTGTGTGGGAAGCAGGGATTTCAGGGCAGTTGGTACCATTGTAACCTGTTTTAGCCCACATATTGTGCTGGGTATTGACCTTGGGCTGTTAACAGGAATGAGGCCTCAGAGGCCCACCCCTTTGGCTAGTTATCAGCCTGGCTGACTCACACACTATATTTCAGGGCCAGGAACAGGCATTGTTTTATGAATGCTATCTGTTAAAGTGTTCTTTCTCTTGTTTTAGGAAAATAAGGCTCAGGTAATTATGTTGAGTTTTGATACTCTTCAATGGAATCCAAAACTAGGTGAGGATCTGATTAAAATTATAGTGTTTTAATGACGTATTGCCTGCCAAGCATTTACACACTCCATTGGTTCAGAGCATGGTTTCGATGCAATTTCGATTCCTTGTTGCATTTAGGTGGCAGTGGGTATCCGCATTTCCTATGAGCTCATCCTCTGCGATGCATATGTAGAATGCATGGCATAGTGTTTTTATATAGAATGTGTCGTATAGTGTTTTGTGCTGGAAATCATGCTAGAGATTCATTGCAGTACAGGATCTCCTCAACAGAGCTCACGTCTCTATTTTGCACAGTTTCTTGAGGTAAGGATGCTTGAATGGAGGGCACATTCTATAGCCAGCCTGTCTTTTGTGCCTAGGCTTTTAACACTATGCAGCTGTGTGACCCTGGATTAACTGTCTGCGCATCCCTGGCTCTCTCATTTATCCATCGACAACACTGCGATGGTAGAAACATCAAGGGTCTCTGGATGGATGAATGAGTAGCTGTGTATCATGTTTGGGTTAACTGGATCGGACACACTCGCAAGTGCAAGTGTACACTCTTGTTACTGGTAGCCATCCATGGACCTGTCATTTGAAAAGCACTTCTTTTTTTTTTTTTTAATAAAAGAAAACCAGCTCCCCCTTAGCTCCCTGCACCCCTGCTTTCAAAGAGCCACTGTATGTTTCATATTCTCTTCCTGTAATGACACCCGGCACTTCTGGTGAAGGTGAGAACACAGCAAGCCTCTGTGCGAACATTTAGATGAGGCAGGAATTCTACATTGCAGCACACTGCAATTAGCTGCACACTCTGCAATTAGCTGCACTGGCATGCATGTTGCCCTCGAATCCCATGCTGCAGACCCGTTGTCTGATCAGGGTGTAAATTTCGGGTGATGCAGCTGATAAACTTCTCCCCTCCCTGTCCTACCCCACAAGCCCTTGGGTGTCATTCCATTCTGTACAGCAGTCCTACCCCCTGATGATCTGCTACCCTTTGCAGTTTCTCCTATGATCCTTTCTCCACGGCGCAGCCAGAGGGATGTTTTTGCAGATCAGATATGACACTTGTGCTTAAACATTCCTGGAATATTCATGTTGTAGTAAGAATCCAGATCCAGGCTCCCCTGTGGACTTCGGGCGCTATGTGTCCTGGGTCTAATTCACTGTTTTTCAACATGCCACACCTTCTCTGTGAGCAGGGACTTGACCTGTGTGTGATGAGGCCCTTCGTCTGCAATACGCTTTGCTAGCCGCTCACTATCCTGTGGTCTCAACATAAGCACGAGCTCCCTAAGAGGCGCCTGCTTTGACCACCCCTAACCTCACCGCCCCAGCACCCATATTCCAGACCAAGCACCCTCACTGTCAGATGCTGGCCCTGCCCTAACTGCCATTGGCTCATTCACTAGAGTCCTCTGCTTGCCCTGGAGAAGATATCCCAGTCTCTGGGCTGTTAATCACCGGCTGTGTTCCTTGTTTTATGTTCCTCATGGTGGAAATGAAGTCGAGATAAGAAGTCTCTTCAGCAGGGCTGGAGAGATGGCTCCATGGTTCCAAGCACCCACTGGTTGTCAGGAGGGCTCACGGCTGCCTGTAATTTCAGCTCAAGGGACACGTCTGTAGTTTCGGCAGTTTGGAAATACGTGGTTTGCACAAGGATCGATGGGCTGTGATTCCACAGGCAGGATCCTAGTATCCAGGAAATTACCAACTAGTGAAAAGTGACTAACAAGTGCGTACTCTCCCCAAAGCATAATTTGGCTTCAGATAAGGGAAAACAAACATCATAAGAAACACCGGAGAGACCCCATCAGTTGCTAAACATTGAGAGGAGCACATGGATAAAAATGCTGGCTTCAGAGATGACTTGCCTGAGTGCAAGGCCACCTCTACTAGTCACCACTGAGTGGCCTGGCTGAGTTTGTTTACTTACTCCCCTGGGCTTCAGATCACTAAGAGTGATTTACTGTTATGGCCTCTGCTGAATGGATGGGTTAATAAACGAAAGCATTTAGAGCAGAGCCTGGGTCATCTTAAGGCCCCTATGTACACTAATTACTGTTATCATTATCAACTGACTGCAGGCAGAGGCATTGCATGTACCTTTTCCACTACAGTGCCTGAGTGAGGGGGTGGGCTCCCAGGGGCGGGGGGAGGAGGGGTCCATTCCCTTCCTGTCAGGCCATAGTTTAGAGCTTGACCACTCCCAGCAAGCTATGCAGAATCTCTTCTGCATCCTACAGTTACTCAATCAGTACCTTGGATCTCAGCAAGATCCCCTGGTCACTATACTCTGCAATGTTTCTAAAATTTTAGGGTAGCGCAGTGGTTCTGAGGCCTGGCTGACACCATATGCCACAAGAGGGAGAAGACATTGAGGTAGGCTTTTTCTTGAAGCTTGTCCTGTTCTCCAAGCAGAAATCTCTCCGCACATACTCAGCGTGCACTTGAGACTATTTTCTGGCACAGAGTCTGTGGGCAAGATGGCCTATAGGTTCCGTGGGAAGGCAGTAGTATTTACCAGCCTTTATCTAGAGTCCCTAGCAACCTATCTGGTTGTAAAGTCCTCAGTTTCCAATAACTCTCACAGAAGAGCCATTGGACACAGCAGTTTTCAGCCCATCTTTTACATGCAGAAAGTTTTTATTTAAAATATCATTCTACTTTATTTGAATGTATTAGTCTAACACCTTTTTAAAGGCAATAGGGTCCTTTTAAAGAAACTAGTTATACATGAAATCTCAATATACAAAACAGAATAATGACAGTTGCCGTTGCTTAAAAAGAGAGACCTGAGACCCAAGTACTTCTTTTTCATTTATCTCTAATTTCATTACTCCACAGATCCCTTGGAGCATATTAAACAATCTTGAAACCATTGTTTCAAGACAAACATACTCTTTGCATCACTGACTTTATAATAGAACAATCAAATGTATCTTTTTAATGACACGGGCATTTTATTAGAATCATTGTTGTAATATGATTGAGTTGGTACAGATAATTTGCATTGACAAGGGCAGGGATCTAATTAATGTGAGCAAAGCCATAGCTTTACTGCTGTGTGCAGATAGGCAGTCTTAGAGGGCTGGTGATAGGGCAAGTTTATCCAGGTGCTAATGTGACTTTTCTGAGTCATTCCTCCTAGTCATCTATTGATTCTACCTTTCTGGGATAACTGTTATCCCTGTTTAATCCTGCTAGGGATGCTGTATCCTGTGCAAATATGATAATTTGGGTGGTTCTAAGGCAAAACTCCATATAGGTCTTGATCCCCAAGGAATAGAGTTCCTTTTCTTCAGCATTCATAGAAGGACATTTATTGGCACTTCTTGGGTCACATGGTGTCCTAGTTTGGTTTCTACTGCTGTGATGAAACACCATGACCAAAAACAACTTGGCAAGGAAGGGGTGTATTTCACCGTAGAGTTGTAGTCCCTCAAGAAGGAGAGTCTGGGCAGCAATGCAAGACAGGAACCTGGGGACAGAAACTGAAGCAGACACTGTGGAGAAATGTTGTTTACTGGCATGCTCTCCAGGGCTTGCTCAACCTGCTTTCTCTCACCATCCAGGACCATCTGCCCAAAGGTGGCACAGTCCCCAGTGGGCTTGGCCCTCCCACATCAATCATCAATCAAGATGCCCTACTGACTTCCCTATAGGCCTCTGATGGAGGCGTTTGCTCAGTCAAGGTTCCCTTCCCACATAACTCAAGCTTGTGTCAGGTCGACAAAAACTAACGAGGATGCATGTCAACCCCTAAAGCCACTGGGCATCCCCAAGTCATCGGTGATTGATAATTCCTCTAGAATCCTGCTGGATGTGCCAGGTGAGACAGCTCTCTGATCGTAGAAAAGGTATTGGCGAGAATAAAGCAGCAGATGTCTGCTACAGAGCGACAGCCTGTTTTAAAAAGCGCTTCTCGCATTGATTCTGTGCATGTACCACTGCTGCAAAGACCAGAGATGGAAACGCAGAATAATAGCTAGAACTGGGTGGGTAGGTGCCTGCCATTATCATGACGTGATGAGGTGGACCAGGCAGGATTCATCAGGATTCTGAAAGGAATAATGTTGGCTGAACAAAGGAGCTGTTAATTGTTCCAGGGGAAATCAGGTATGACTTATTTGGAGGTGACCTTTGATGCCGTTTCCATGGCAGAGAAGAAAGCTTTTGGGGGAGAAAAGGTAAAGCATAGAAAGGCCTGGAGGGGTGTCAGAGGTGAAAATGTGGGCCCATGGACCTGACAACTGTAGTAACTCCTTCCTCAGTTTGTCTCCACTCCTTCCTAGGAGCCACCACCTTCCCTAAGAGCTCTCAAAGTCTGCAGAGGTAGTATGTATACCGTGACTTCTGTTAAGTCTCACCTGTCCGAGGAGCTGGGCTATTCTGCTTGTTTTCCAAACTCAAGTTATATCTCTCTGGAGAGCTCTGGCTCATAAGGTCAAGGCCCTTTGACACAAACCCTTGTCTTCAGGATGATTTGCCCTTTCTCTCTGATGGCGACCCCATTCTTCCTGCTCTCAGCTCTTCTTCCCCTATTCTGTTTTTCCTGGTGATCCATTCTCACCTTTCAGCCTTCCTGGGGGGAAGGCCACTCCTTTTAAAGACCATCAGCCAATCCATACATTCTTCTACTTTTAGACTCTTGTCTTCAACCGAAACCATCATGTGACAGCTGGGCAGTTTGTAGAAAATGCTCTCTAATGCAGGCTCGAGCCTCACCCCCGCCCCCGCCCCGTGCCATGACTGTAATTTAACAGGTCAGGTGAGAGCAATTTGTAAAGCCTCCCAAAGTAACATCAATATGCAGGCAGTTTGAGAACAAACTCTTTGGTGGATGTGTGGGCTACGGGAGCCCCTGGGCTTTGGACCCTGCTCACAGAAGCATGTCTGTGGCTCTCCTGGCTAAAGGTGTGACCTGCTTTGCGTACTGCCAAGGCAGATGTCTAGTCCCTTGATAATCACCAAGACACTGCTGTGTTCAGGGTTAATGGCATATTCCCAGGCTTGTTAGACTGTTGTCTTGTTCTCAAAAATTATGTTTTAGCCTTCTGGACATCTAATTTTGCAAATCAGTGTCGGGTACAGAAAGGATCCTGTCACTTGAGCAGCACATTCAGTAATTTTAAAGGTCAAAGCCCCACATGGAAATGAGCTTTCAGCTATTGAAGTACATTGATTTAAACACACATAAGAGAAAATGTGTACTTATGGCACAGGGCTATTTATGCATATATAAATTAGCCCATTAGATGTACTGATAACCAATATCTCAAGCACTATTCACTGATCATCAGGGCAGCGTGGTAGAGAAACACTGATAAGTGCAGAAGCAGGCTTCATTTTAAGGACATTGCAATAATAGCTCTCAATTAGAGCGTGTCTACTTATGACAGGCATTCTGCAGCTTGATAGTTTACCCCAAAATCACATGGCAGTCTTGCACAGTAGGAAACGCAAGCTCAGCAAAGGAAGGGAACGCATCCAGGGAGGCACAGAGAAGAGAGCAAGACTTTTATGGCAGACCACGGGAGTTCAGGTGCCCTCAACAGCACCCCTTTGCCATGGATGCCAAAGAACAGACAGAGCATGCTGTGAGGGAAGGCTCACACAGAGGTGGAGAGTCTACACATATCAGTGGCCCCAAGGACGATCCTTTCTTTCCAAAGAATGTGCTGATTTCAAAAGTGCTATATGCTGGCTGGGCTTAAATTGTATTTTGGGGGTGCATATTAGGTCAGGTGAATTTCCTTAATTTTGTAGGGTCTGACAGGACGACATTGTGTAGGAAAGTAAAAGAAGGGCAGTAAGCTTTTGGGAGCAAGGTTTATATGTCGTCATCGATGCGGTCACTCTCGCCAAAGGATGGCAACGTGCGTTTTCCTGCTTTGTTTCCCCTCACTCGGCCAAAGAGTGTATCTCTGAACTGTTTGGTATCTGGAAGCAAAACTGACCTGGCTAGTAGAATGTCTGTCTTGATAAATCGGGAACAAAAAGACCAAAACTAATGGCTTCCATGATGGAAGGTGCCCTGGGAAATGACACAGAAGAGAGGGACTGGGGCTTGTTTACTACGACTCTGTGTAGCCATCTGAAGGGAAGTACAAATAGCTTTCTTCCCACAAAGGACCCGGGGAGCAGCGAGTGGGGGAATAATTGACTTGTCTTGGTATGTTTGTGAATGTGCATTTTTTTTTATCTGATGGTAAATATGCTGTTGGCCTTTGATTCAGTCACCCACCATAAAATTCCCTCAGCCTCTTCTGCACCAAGATAACGTACCCATCCCCCCACCCCAGAAAACATTTCAAATTAGCATTAATCATCCAGTGTCTTGGTTTGGGCCCTACGGTGGTGAAAGCCACCTACTGCAGCTGAATGCCATTCAGCAGGCACGAAGTGATTTGCAATATAATTTAAATGAAGAGTTGGTTTCCTTTCCCATTTAGAACACACCAGTATGGAAAACCGATTGTCAGACATTCTGGTGATGTGCATCAACTTGGCTATTCACTCAGAAAATGAAGTTTCCTGAGACACCGGTACATTTAATTTATTTTTTCCCCTGTGAAGTTAACTTCAGCTTGTTAAATACAATGACTATCCAAGCCACAGAAGAAAAAAAAAAACCCCAACACTATTAATTTTAATGCTTCTAATGTAATGGAAGGAGATTATATTCATTTGGAATTTTCCCCCTTTTAATAGAATGTTTACTTGCCCTGCTCCTTATGAGTTAATTATTACTTTCTCTCCATAATGTTCTGCTTACATCCAGGCAGCCAGCGTGTCTGCTAATGTCCTGAGTTTAAAAATTGGTGGCAAATCTAGCATTTCAAAATGGTTTATTGCTAAAGCTCCGATGGCTTGGCAGCGTGATGTGTGAGTAGGAATCCAACTGGTCCCTTGCAGAGCCCGGCCATCTATTTTTATAAAGCATTTCACTTTAGCATATCTGCTTTCTTATGCTTTGATTGTCAGATTGAATGACGTCTCCGTGAATTATCTAGTAGTAAGTTATGATTTGGTGGATTTCTCTCTTTGCTCATTCACTCATCTATTTTTAGTTCATTGGCTGACTCAGTTAATCGACATTTAGTGACACCCACTTGTGTCAGTGCTTTGTGAGGTATTAGGGATGGATGATTAAGACAAGCTTCCATTTTTAGGGAACTTGGTGTTGAATAAGAATTGCAACAAGAGGGTATAACACAGGAACCATGGAGCATCAGTGCAAAAAAAAAATGGGTATTTAAAATAATGCCAGGTGTGATAGTGTACACTTTTAACCCCAGGCCGACCTCTATGAGTTTGATCTACATAGTGAATTCCAGACCAGCCATGGCTACATAGTGAGACCCTATTGCAAAAGCAAACAAACAAACAAAACAAAACAAACAGGAAACAAAAACCAACAATAACAAAAGAACCTCAAAAGATAATGGAGGACACAGTGGAGGCAAGGCTCTCTGGAAAGGGAACTACCAAGTAAGAATCTGTTGGGGGGGTAGCTTCTTGAAATGCTAGGCTTTAACTTCTTTGTGTTCACTGGGGAAAGATGTTAACTGTGCAAGGAGGCACTTCAGGCAGAGGCTCGCTCTAACACGTGTAAGTTGAGATGAAAACCTGTTAAAAACATTGACCTATCGTGGGGTCTCAGCAAAGTCATTCACAGTTGAAAATGCACTCAACTTACCCACTTACAGAGTATCATGTCTTGGCAATTCAGTACCCTGTAGATAGATTACAGATTGTTTTCCTCCTGACCCCATAGTTGACTGGGACCTGAAGCTCCCTGCCACTACCTAACACGAAAGAGAATATTATTGCACATTTGTCAACCTGAGAAAATAGAAAGTTTCAAAAAGTGTAATTTTTACTCAACGTGCATCACTTTCAACCATCATAGAGTCAGAACATCATAAGTGACGCCATCATGCCCCTATTTTTAAAGACTGATAATGGTGTGGGATGACACTCGCCAAGTTCCCTATCAGTCTGCCACTGTTTTAGATCCTCCTGTCTGTTATCTGAGGCTTCTGATGACATCTGCAAGTAAATATCATAAGCATCCCCTCTCATAAAGGAACCTCATGCCAAGTCTGGTAACTTGCCAAGTAGGAGAGGCCCTGGACTCAGCATCAGTGGGAACCCACATTCTTTGACTCCAAAGTCTACCATCTTAAATGTCATGTTCACAGCCTCTGCCTTTGAAAGCCTTCAGTACAGCCACACAGAAATATGTGCAATTAGTGACAGTCATGCGTGCCTGTGTCAAGAAATGACACAGCACACTTGGTTTGTGGGAAAGTTTACATGAAATGCGAACTATGTGAGGTGTTGAGAACAGTGCTCGGCACACAGGTAAGCACATGCTAACTGCTGCAATTGTGACAATAAACTCTTGAGTAGTGTTAGATTCCAGTGGCACTAGGGAACTCAGAAATAGAGGGATGTATATCTGAGGTCAATGGCCAAGAAAATCCACAGAGTTGGTGGCAGTTGCTGTAGACTTGAATGAGAATATGAATTATTCACGGGAGAATCTATATGGAGAAGATGTTGAGGAAGAAAATGATTATTTCAGCAAAAAAAAAAAAAAAAAAAAAAAAAGAAAAAGAAAAAGAAAGAAAGAAAAAGAAGATACAAAAATGCTAGCTAGCTGACTGGAGAATTCCATCATGTTTACTAAAAGCAAATAGACCAAACTGATTGAAGTGGGGCATCTGTACAGGAACGAGTGAGATCAAGCAGAGAGGCAGGAGCTGTTTAACAGATCATGATGCCCACCGAATGACAGGCACATCCAATGGTCGTAAACCATTTCCTGAGGTTGTAAACTCACTGACATCGAGGTTCTGAGAGGCCGGGCAGCTTTTCTGAGGTCACCAAGCTCAAGAATTGTAGACCATGGGATCGAACTAAAGCTGGGTTCTTTCGATCACACCACACTTTCACTTTTGTAGCTCATCTTCTAAATATATCGTCAGTATTTACAGAATCTTTTTCTGATAAAAGATATAGAAAAAAGGAAGAAGTGTGTGTAGGCATGCTCTTCTTTGGCAGTTTTGTTATCACTCCATGTGGCCAATATTTCGAAAGTCCAGTTAATAGCCCATGTATTCTTTCATCAAGATGGGAGGACCTGGCTCCATGCTCTGATTTCTTGTGCATCCCCCTCTCTCCTGCTTTCCTCCCCGTGTGCACTTGTTTGCACACTCACCACCAACAATACACCATCACTTAGAGTGGGAGCAGACAGATAAGAAACTCAGCTTTTAGGGGAGGGAAGTAAGGGGAAAATGGGAGGGAGGGAGGAATGGGAGGATACAAGGGATGGGATAACCATAGAGATGTAATATGAATAAATTAATAAAAAAAAATTAAAAAAAAAAAAGAAACTCAGCTTTGAATAAGGACCTCAAGTTCTGGGCCTAGACGCTTCACTCTGCCCTTAACAGCTGTGGTCGCAAACACATGTTCTAAGTTATTTTTGTTTCTGTCTCTTTTTCTGTATAATAGTCATAATAACCCTACCAGTGGTTTATTGTTAATTAGCAAATAGATTAATGCATGTAATGGCTGGAACCTGCACTTAAAATGCTGCTACCATTCATAAGGTATTAACGTCAGTAGTGTCATAATTGTGGCTTCTTTTTTTTTTTTTTCACTGTGTCCTCCTTTATTATCACAACTGAGACTCTTAAGTAAAGTATATTGCTGTTTACAAATGTGGACGCATTCCTCAACAGAGATAAAAGGAAAATACAGCGATCTATTCATAAACCAAAGGATAAGGCAAAGGTCACTCCACGATTACACTGGAGTGAATGAGGCTGTAGTGAAGGGCTTGTCCACACGTTCACAAACAGGAAAGATAGGAGATAGAAGCCACAATTACGCTGTGGTCTGCCCTGTTAGTGAGGGTGTGGGCAAGTCCTTCCCTATTTGTTGAAGAGAGTATACAATTATAACCTTTGCAGATGGTCATTTGGCAACTTCTGCCAAGATTTAAAATGTACAATTAAAATACAGTTTCTCCTCCTCCTCCTCCTCCTCTTCCTCCTCTTCCTCTTCTTCCTCCTCTTCCTCTTCTTCCTCCTCTTCCCCTTCTCCTCCTTCTCCCCTTTTCCCTCCTCCTCCTTCTTCTACTTATTATTATTATCATTATTTGTACATGTGTATATTAGTATACGTATGAGAGGACAGACGGCCACAGAATTTGGAAGAGGGTATTGACTGCCCTTGATCTGGAGTTGCGTGTAGTTGTAGACCCTCAAATCAGTGTTGGAAGCCACACCCAGGTATTCTGAAGTAGCATCAAGACTCTCAACTGATGAGTCATGTCCCCAGGTCCCCAGGTCCCCAGGTCCCCAGGTCCCCAGGTATGCATGCTCTTCGACCTTTGCTTCCACCTCAGGGTCTCCCTCCCACAGAGAGAGTTAATATGTACAAATTTTAGCCTTTGACGGTTTGGCCTCTGTGTGTATTACCAAGTCTAAAATCTTAAAAAAAAAAAAAAAGAGGTTGAAGAATGTTTGAAGTTTCACGCGTTTCCCTACACAGTCCAGGCCTTTGATTTACCCCAGTGCAGTTCCCGGGGCTCAGCACCCCATATAGGCCTCAGTTTAGACAACAGGCCTCCTTTCAAACCACTTTCTTCAAACTCCGGTGTTACGGCCAACTCAACCCCTAGCCTCCTTTTTCCTTCCGTAGTCTGCTCTGGAAACTGACACGGACTTCTTTTACTGCAGCTGCTCCTGCTTCTCCTCCATGACTCCTGACTCGAGAGCCTGGCCGTCTCAGAAGAACTTCCCTGAGTTCACTTCTACCCAGATCCTGGGGACTCTCCTCCCCCAGCAGCACCCCTGTGCACCCTGGACACACTGACTGGGTCAATTTTTCAGGACACTTGTGAGTACAGTACTTGGTTCTTTCCTAAAAATGTTTCAAATTACTCCTCAGCCACTGTGGCTCTCTAGTTTTGTTTTTCCTTGTTCTTTCCCTTTCTGGAGCTCACTGTTGGCTGCAGAGTTAACACTTCAGGGACCCTCGTGCGTTGAATCACTGACTATTGACTGGGGTGGTAGGCAGCAGGCTCCAAGGACTGCAAGGCGCATGCCTTTGTCCTCCTGTGTGGTTCCTTTCACTTTACTTGTCTCTCACTTAGATTGGAAAGTAAATGGATTAGAATAAAACCAATTTGAGGGGGGAAAGGAAACGTTCCGAGGAACAGAAATAGAAAGTCCTACTATCTCGGCTGCCTAAGATCTGTAGACCTCACCAAGGAATTTAAAAAGTAATGTTTCTTATCATAAGTGACAGAAATATGCTGCTTTCTGCATCAGTAGATATGAAGATTAAAGGGTCTGACCGTATTAAACAATTTTGCACAGCACCAGGCACTTTGGGCGATGCTCTCGGCCTTATTACCCTTCTCCGCGTGGCTATTTCAGGCCCAATTTAAGAATACAATGCAGCCTGGCTTTGCAAATTGACATCCTTTAATTTAAACTGTCTTGTGGGAGAATTAAGAAATTATGGAACAATTATTCCCCCTCAGTTGAAAGCTGGATGACACCCTGAGACTCTTGCACATTAGCCATTTGAATTGATTAAGTCACGTAATTGAATTACACCTTTGCCCCCATAATATCTCGTGGCAGATATGTTGGTGTTTCGTGTTGGGAAAATGCTCTCATAAAAATAGAACAGGGACTGGGCTTGACGATTGACCTGGGTGGCAAAGCAAAGCTCAGAGCAGGTGCGAGGTATAAAGAGGTTTGCGGCAGTGGCTGATTGAAAGGGCCAGCATTTTGTCCGGCATCACAGTGGAAGTTCACAGACAAAAACTGTAGCACGGTCTGCGATGCATCCTTCCCCATTCTCCTTTTTCATCATCCTTGAGCATTTAGACTGAGAATGTGCCGCTCATTTCCAAAGCTTTGCTTAACATTAATAAGGAACAAAATGCTGGATTTGGGGTTCTTTTGTCCCCCACAGCTCCCCACACACCCTTTCTTCCAAATACCTACCAGTTTTACTCCTTCTCAAGTCTCTGGTTGAAGACCAAATCATTTAGTCTTTTTAATTAAGCTTAGTTGTTTAGAGGATAAGGCGTTTTTAGGTTTAGATAGATGTTTTAAGTTAATAGAGATGAGGTATGATAGATATTGACTTACATTTAGAATTTTAGACTTACCAAGACAGGAAAGATGTTTTCTGCAAGGTTACCAAATATAATTAGCCAAAACACCATGAGTGTAATATTTATGTAATTCCTGATTGTTACATGGTTCTTCTTGCTGTATGCAGTTTGTTTTATTTATGTGTAATAATATAAATGTGTATGCCCAGAAAAAGAACTGTGATGCATTCATCTCAGTTAACATGGTTCTGAAAATTCATTGCTGATGTTTTGTTAAATGAATGTATAATTAAACTGCTTTCAAAAAAAAAACTTAAAGTATAAAAAAGACAAAAACAACAAAACAAAACAAAATAAAATAAAACAAAACAAAAGTACTTACCAGGAAGTAGACAAGGCCTCCTCCCCAGGTAATGAAGCCAAACAAGAAGCCATATGCAGCCATGTGTGAGTGAGGGCACACAGTATTTTCTGCATGAGGAGGGTTGAGCTGGACTATAGTTTGTTTTTTTTTTTTTTAGCCTCTGAAATAATTTCTTTTCTAGCATAGCACAGAGAAAGGCAGGAATCTGCTAGGCAAATCTGAAAGCATCACACTTATATAGGAGTATTTGTATCACCTGCATGTTTAAAAGATTGTACTTATTAAACCTAATTTACTTATTTATTTTGTTCAGAGAGTTGTATTCACTAAACACAGTTCTCTGAGTAATAGATACCGATTATATACAAAAACTAGGCAGATGCTAATGGAGAAAAAGTGGTCCAAATTTGTTCCCATTCTATAGAGAGCCAGGATGAAAGGAAGCATCCTCATTGGAAAGTAGAAGGTGGATTATTCGGGATTAGGATGCGTGCCCGGGAGGAGAGAAGGGGATGAGAGCAGACGGATATGATGAATGCATGTCGTATGTGTGTTTGTGAATATGATGGTGAATCCTATACATGTGTGTAATTAGTATGTGCTAATAAGAAGAAGAAAAACAAACTGAAAGTAGTTGAGTCATGCCATATATGTGTGTGTGTGTGTATGTGTGTACATATATATATATATATATATATATATATATATATTTTTTTTTTTTTTTAAATTGATGCCTGGAGAGGTGCCTACTGATATAGCAGTGTTGACAGCGAGGAGGCAGTAGACTTTCCATCTCATTCCTCTTTGAAGCCTGGGCTGCCCCGGCTGGCCCTGCCCCCTCACCCTTTCCCACAACATCCATTTGGAACCCAGCAGAGAAGAAACCTCTTAGACTCTCACCCTGTGGTCAAGCTGGACATGTGCCTTTCACTGAAAGACTCCTGTGAAGGAGAAAGGTTTAAAGTGTGGCTCTGCTGCACCCCACCCCCACCCCGACTTCCAGCTCGCTGCCACACTGCGCAGCATTCTGAGCCTTCGGATTCTTTGTCTATTCTGTGTGGCAGGAGAATCGCTCACTCTTTTTTTTTTTTAAAGCCCTTTACCTTTTCTTTGCCTTTATCAAAGAACAGTCTCAGAGCTTAAAAACCCAACCGCAGCTATCCTCCTGAATATTGCTGTGTGGAAGGGATTAATCAAGTCTGTCAAACGCTGAGCAGTAAAATCTTTAATATTTCTAAAAGGTTTAAAGCCTGCATATTTATCACATGCATCACTGAGAATAATCTTTCTTTTTATATAAAAAAAAAATGTAAATGCTCATGGTGGAATCGTGTGGTGATGAGCACAGTGGGAGAAGAGGCTCGTGCAGGAAGGACCCTGTTGTGATACGGTATGGAGACTTCAGTTAAGCCGTTCTCTGACATCCGTTGGCTAGGAGCACCCATCCACTCCCACACACGTTTACACTAAGGTTCACGCTGGAGCCCGAGCATTTGGGAGGGAGGATGAAGACGGGGTGGCAATTTCTGCTGAGCACTTGCTGTGTGTGAGGAGCTGTGTCTGCACGCCTTGAGGGGTGGCTACCTTTTATTTTTTTGAAACACTCTTTTGTCCTGGGCACTACCTAACTGATTTATAGATGAGATACCAAAGGTCCCAAGAGGGAAGCAATTTTCTCAAGCTCACATAAATGTTCATATACAAATCTGGGTCTTGACCCTGTGCTTGGGTCATTCTTTCATTTTACGTGTATAGCGAGTGCTTAGTCTGGGATGGTGTCTGCTTTTCTTTGTTACGGCTTCTATTGCTGTGATAGAACTCAACGACCATACGGGATGTGAGGAGCAAAGGGCTTATTTCATTTTACAGCTCGTGGTCCATGATCTAGAAAAGTTAGGGAAGGAATTCAAGAAGGAGCCTGGAGGCGGGAACAAGAAGCACAGGCCATAGGGAGGAGTGCTGCTCACTAGCTGGCTCTCTACAGCTTGCTTAGCATACTTTTTTCCCCACCCAGGACCACCAACCTAGGAGGGTAACTACCCACAGTGAGCTAAGTTCTCCAATATCAATCATCAATCAAGAAAATTCTCACAGGCTTGCACACAGGCTTGTACACAAGCTTGCACACAGGCTTGCACACAGGCTTGCACACAGGCTTGCACACAGGCTTGCACTCAAGCTTGCACACAGACTTGCACTCAGGCTTGCACACAGACTTGCACCCAGGCTTGTACACAGGCTGGCACACAAGCTTGCACAGAGGCTTGCACTCAGGCTTGCACACAGGCTTGCCCTCAGGCTTGCACAAGACTTGCACACAGGCTTGCACACAGATTTGCACACAGGCTTGTACACAGGCTGGCACACAGGCTTGCACAGAGGCTTGCACTCAGGCTTGCACAGCGGCTTGCACACAGGCTGGAACAAGGTTTTCGCTCAGGCTTGCACACAGGCTTGCACTCAGGCCAATCTGGTAGAGGAATTTCTCAGTCTAAACTTGCTCTTCTCAGATAGATGACTCTAACTTGTGTCAAGTTCACATAAAACTAGGCAGCATACTGCTCAAATAGTCAAAGATATTTTCGACTGAGATGTCTGAGGATTTTAAAGGATCCATCATTATTTTATGAACAGACAGACAGTACTGATAGCTGGATATGATTTGAGAATCTGAGATGCTTAATCCAATAGAGAAGTAAATATTTTGTAGAATAAATATTCACTCATGTTATCATGACAGACTTGGTTTTTCTTTTATAGTGTCTATCTATGTAGTTTAATGTAATCTGCTCAGTCACTCTGTTCAGGTTTCCCACCTCCTGTGGTGCAATAGCCCTGAATGGTAGATCCTGAGAGAGAAAGCAGTTGCAGGGGTAAAAGAGACTTCAGGCAGTGCTGAGTACAGTGAGAAAAGACAGTTTGTTTAGTAGGGGAAACAAAGCCTTTTTAAACCATTGGGGGTGCAGAGGAGCTTTCACAGTAAGTATATATTATTGGCCTGGCCAGGGCTCAGGGACGCCTCATGTAAATAAGGAGGAATTCCAGGTGCTGTCTAACATGACCTTATAAGGGAGAGAGGAAGTTTAACCTGGCTACCAGGCTATGGGCTACTTGACCTCCTCCAGGGGTGCAAAGGTGGGGGACACTAGCTGGGACATCCATGGTCGGGCCAGGATATGGAAAGATCCTACTCCTACAATCTCAGGACATGTTTTCTGGGGATTGGCCATGCCTCAACCCAACTCTTGCATCTGGGTGAGTTCCCCTGCCACTCAGTCCCACAGATCCCCGTCCATTTGACAAATGGGGTAACTGAGACCCAAAGGCACAAGTTGTTTCTTTGAGTATACAGACAAAAGCACTATATTGATGCTCAAACTCTGTTCCTCTTATTGCAGAATATTTTCATTAATATTATTTTATGCAACACACACACACACACACACACACACACACACACACACACACACACCACTAATATGAATGAGTGTCTATGTACATGCCATGCTGGTGGCAGTCAAAGGACGACGTTGGATGTGTGCCCTCATCTTCTGGCTTATTGCTTTGTTGCTATCTGCTGAGCATACCAGGCTATTTGGCTGATGGACTTATAAGGACTCTCCTGCCTTCTCCTATCCTGCTGTACAAGCACATGCATTTATAGATGTTGCCATTGTGCCCAGATTTTATGTAGTTTCTAGAAATTCAAAGCCAGGTCTTGATGCTCTTAATACACTGAGCCATCTCTTGACCCTTCCGCTAATATTTTAAGGCCATTTGTTGTATGTCTGAGAACTGAACGAATAAAAGAGTTAGAATTTTATTGATAAGAATTATACAATTTCTAGAGTGTTTTATCATTTATCAGAATCTACCAGATTGAAATGTAATGTTTTTATTTGAAAAATTTTACAGACGCTTTTCATTTAGGAAACATAAAGACTTATGTGTCATTTTATGAGTATACGTACATAATAACTTTCAGCTTTATTGGCAAGTAAAATAGTTTTGAAGCTTAAGAAGACTTCAGAGACCTGTGCCTCTGGCTTTCAGACTTTACAACTGAGGTCCCAACACTGACAAGTGGTGTAACCAAGCCCATATAGCATCCTGTGATAGAAGAAATGTTTCTTTCTTCTGATGGGGATGGTGATATCATATAGGGAAGGTTTTATAGGAAATGTAGCGGGTGACATCTAGAAAGAGAATTGAAGGCTTTAATTAGGTGAACATATTCAAACTAGCAATTTTAAAATGGGGGAATGGAAGGATTATGGCCCAATGACATCCTTGTGGGCAGGAACCTCTTATGGAAGCTCAATTTTGTTGTTTCAATATAATTAGTTGTGTAATTGTACTCTTAGACTGTCACCATAGGGAGCTATCTACATGACTAGATCCCTGGACAGACAGGATGCAACTTCTGCCTCACCTACATCATGCTACCATTTTGGCATGAACAAACAACTGAAGGAAAGGCCCCAGGATGTGCAATTCCAACCCTACTCAATGCAAGGGTAGTCCTCTCAGTGTTTACCAAATCTCTGGACCACGTAAAGGATACGAAGTACAGAATAGCTTTCTCTAGCTAGGCTACCAGGAAGAGAATGGGTCCACTTGTGTTCTTTGGCTGGGCAAGATGTTTCCCCAGCTTCCATTCTGCACACTGTAATTCCCATCTGCAGGGGGAAGAAAAGTGAATTCTATGTGTCCCTCTGCAGTGCGTCTTGCTCTGGAGGACTGGCCCAGGCACTGGGCTTTTCCTGTGTGCACATGTTCTATGCAGTTGAGAAGGTTTTGTTGTAGGGTGAAGGCCTCACATGTCCTAAGAGGCAGAGGGCAAGGGCGTGGTCTTCTTCAGATGCTGGAATACATCTTAGGTGCTGCAGGTTGGCATTCAAAGCTCTTCAGGGTACCATTAATTCCTTCAACACATGTCAATTTGCTCCTATATATAGCTTTCCATATGCTACACACTCAGCTAGGCACATGTCTACAGAGCACCCACAGGTCTCCCAGAAGTCATGTTGGCCAGCAAAGGACAAGAAGCTTACATGAGCTGAGGCTATTTCGTCTGGGGACCTGTGAGGGAATCAAATAATCATTGTATTAGTTAGTATGAATAAAGTTAGCTTCCTTAATTGATAACCCTTCCCAATCTTGGACTTAGCACAACTACAAGATATTAGTCTACTCGGTGCACCCATTTGGGGGCCAGGTGGCTTTCCTGTCTTACTTATGTTACTAACCTCTTCTCAAGGTCATAAGGTGTTTAAAGAAGAAGACAAAAAGGGGAGAATCCCACTTGATGGGTTTGGAAGGGATCTTACTGAACATGGCTTGCATCTCTTCTAACTATATTCTATTGGCTGGAGGTCAGCCATAGAGCCCACTTAACTGTGAAGGAAGAGCAAATATAATTTAGCTATGCGCGCAGAGAATAAGTGACAAAGATGTACTCTTGTCTCATCATTGTCCCCTTAATTAGTTCTTACTCAAACTTATGCACACTTTCTTGACCATGTCAAAGGGGCCCAACAGAAAGCACGGTATTCTGGGGGTGGAATGGAAGCTCTGCTTTAAGTTTCACTGGCACACAGCATCCAGAAGCGTTTTCAATGGTAATATAGCTTTTCACTCCAGGATTTCCCTTCCATTGTTGTATCCTAAAAATAGAAGAAGCAAAGATTTGTGAGCAAACAACTTCATTCTCATGAAGTTTCTTGGGATTTTTGAAAATGAGCAAGGAGCAAACTTTCACAAATGAGAAAATTGTTTCAGTGTTTTTTCCCCCTTTAAGTAAGGTAGAAACTAATTAAAGCTGATTTCTGATGGCTCTTTAATGTTGTTAATGACATATGGACAGAAGGGAGGAACAAGAATTTCACAACAGTCTTTCCCTTGCAAACATATGCTTAGGTGTGTAATCACAGACACCTAAAGACTAAAAGATGCTGCATGAACATGTGGGTAGATTTTCCCAGGAGTGGCATAAGGGTGCTTTCTGTTGTTTCTCCACTTGCATTTTCTTCTAACCTTGGTAAATCTTTTTGTAAATATGACAAGTAAGACAAGGCCTGGTGTGATGGCTCACCATGTAAAGGGCTTACCTACCAGGCATAAGAATCAGAGTTCAAACCCTCAAATTTCACATAGGAACTGAAGAGATATGGCAGCCTGCCTGCAATCCCTGGCACAGACCGGCTAACCAGATTAGACAAAGCACTGAACTCCAGTTTCAGTAACAGAACCTGCTTCAATACACCATGGGCACAATTGTTAAGGGAGACACCCAATGCCAACCTCAGGCCTCCACATGCACAGCCACACATGCCTGTGAACATGCGTACACACATGTAAGCGTACCACATACATACAATGCCAAAAAAGGCAAGAAAATTTTTTTTAATTAACAATTTTTTTTAACAAAAAAGAAAGACTGACTTTGGAAGTCTGGTTCATGTAAAGACTTATCATCCCATGCGTCTTAGGATGGGTGCAAATAGTGTCCTACAATTGTACTAAGAGAGATGGGGAAATTGTAACCTTGAGACCAGAGGACACCGTGGAGGTCAAAGATTGCACAAACTAAGATGTAGGTAATGCTGTACTCACCTGGCTAGAGAGCACAAATTTCACCTTTAATTGCCTTTCAAAACTGAAATAATTTCTGGCTGTGCTGGTACATGCCTATACTCCCAGTCTTTGGAAGATGGATCCAAAGTTCAAGGTGACTCTCAGATACTTAGCAGGCGCACACTACCCTGGGATACCTGAGACCCAGTCTCAAAAAATAATATTGAACAAGTAACTGACTTAAATACTCACGACTATGGCAATGGGTTCAAATCTGGGAATTCTGTTTACTGGTTGTGTGACTTTGGCTATATGACATCACTGCTCTGTATGTCCTTATAAAGTAGAAATGACATTTTTTTATCTATAGTATTAGGGTTGCACTACATATGATAATACCTCCAAATATGTGATACATACATGTCTATGTAGATATGTATCTGTGTACATCACATACTTGCATTTGTATGTACTTGTATGTATATTACCATACATACCCACCTGATCACCTGTAACTAGACTCAGAGGGATGCATTGTGGGATCAAAGCACTTTCCTTATTGCAACTCTCTCACCCTCTGTGGGCTTCTTTCCTGATCCCTTCCCTACTTTCCCCCAAGAATCATCACTAGGACCACTGCAGTTTTACTCAAGGGAGACTGCTTGGGACTCCCGCCTGCAGTGTGGAGAAGGTACTCCTGGGGCCCTCCCCATCTCCTGTCCTGGACAGTTTCAGTTTGGTATGGGCAACCCAGGCTCACTGTACACCCAGCTTATGTACCAACTGTAAGACAGGAGGAGGGGCCTTGCCTAAAGGTTCTAAGAGAGGCATTCGGAGGCAAAGACAATTCTGGGGTAGCATTGGGCATTGTCAGTTCATGAGTTCCTGGGCTGTGACAATTCCCGCTCCTTCAGATCATGAGGAAAGGCAAGCATGGGACCCAGAGTCATTTTCCTAATTCTTTCTGGGCCAGTCCCCACAGAGCACCACAGAAGTCCAGAAATAAAAAACATGCATCCACATTATTAGGCACCAGGCTCTTATGCCTAGGGATTGTCTGGGCATCATGTCTCTTTCAGCAAGGGGTTCTATTTTTCTCTTTTTTTTCCTCCTGGGCATATCTGTATTTATACAACTGTTTACCTGGATGCAGAAAGTGCTATCTATGTGTTATTTGGGTGTTTCCTGCACAGTGGAAGGGGTTCGGTTTGCTGAGAATTTTTGGAAGGTCCTTGAGCATCCTGCCTACAGGCCTTCAGCATCATTAAAATTGTGCTCAGTAACTTCTAAGAGAAAATATGCAAGGAAATAGCTCGTTTGCAACTCGGAGCTCACTGGAATCCTAGCCCAGTCTCCAATTTATGCTGCCAAGAAGCCTATTGCTGATTATGCTGGATGCCCTATAAATTAATGAGAGCTGGACTTAGAGGTGACAACGATCGCTGAGCCTGTGGAGCAGAAAATGCAACACTAATACATATGTTTCAGAAATGTCCCTTTGTCTATATATTTGGAGAAGAAAGTGCTGATGAGGATCAATTTCATATTGACTTTAAATTTTTCAATTGACCCGGAGCTCTTTTTATTAAGTAATGCACATGAGAACGTTTCATCCCAAGCCTACTTGATGGCTTGGAGAATTCCCTTCAGAATCCGGTAAGCTGGGTAGAATTTGAAATGCAATTCACTCATGTATTCTTTTATTCATCCTTTAATAAATATTTATTGAGCAGCTGCTATGCGCTTAATTCTAGAAACGAAGCTAGAATGTGAGTAAGACCCAATCTGCCCTCAAGGAATCTAAACTCTAATGAGCTAGACAGACCCATCAACATACAGTTCCACCCTGAGCAGCTGCCTCTTATTAGTGAGGTGTGTAGGGGCAGGAAAGTACTGAGGGAGGACTCACACATGGTACTCTGGGATCTTGACAAGGACTGGCTCTTGTCGAATGAATGAATGATTATATGAGTGAATGAAGTGGCCCTTTAGCTGACTTTCGAAGCAACACAACAATGGGATAAGCAGAAAATAAAGTTAAAGACATTTGGGGTTGAGGAAGCCCAATGCGTAAGACAAAGAAATGTGGTGCTTTTAAATACAGCCCAAGCATAAGAAGAGGAAGAAGCAAGGCCAAACAGTTCCGGAAGTAGACAGAAGGATTTTGGATGCTAAGCCACCATTTTGCAAGTGGGATAGGTCTGTTTCTAGAAGAGGCAGTTCAAGCTCCTTGGGCTGTAGAGAAATGCCTGGGTACCCACTGAATGACTCAGTTGTGATTACTTCCTGTGGTTGGAACAGAGATGCGAAGTAAAACAAGAAATGAGTGTCCTTATCTTTGGATGCTTACCTGTAGACTCTACAGGTAGAGTGTAGGGTAGTACAGAGGCAGCCTGATAGAAGACCCCAAAGGCCTGGTTGGAATCCTGTTTCGCCACACATCAACAACAGTTCTAGATTCTGGAAGCCTGGATCCTAGTGCTATCTGCGCTGCGTCTTCAGCTTGACTGAGTGTTGGGCAATATGTTATGAAGTGTTTTCTCATTTACTGCCTTCCCATGTGCAAGCTTTTCTCAACTAACATTTCCCACAGCCTCAGCTACTGTCTGTCTGCCTGCAAGTGGTGCCATTCTGTTTTGCCTTAATCCTGTTTAAGTCTTAAGCAAGTCTGGGCACACATGTGCATATCTTTTCTGAGCACCTGCCTCTGGGACAACCTCACTTGTGCTATGCGTAGCAGGTTAGAATCTTGTTGTGCTCTCCTGAGCTTGACTCGATGCCTGTAGTGGCCTGGTTGATTTATGGCTGCCTGCTCCCCTGTTTGATCTTAGAACAGTCAGCCGTGATGTAGCGGCTTCATTCCGCGCACCTGCTGGCATCTTCATGTTTGGTCAATAGCTTGTTAACTACTCTGAGGACAGGGACTGCCCTTCTTGGCTAATGTTGAGAGTGTGGTCTCTATGGTAACTGCATCCCATCAGAGACCATGCTCGTTCTTCAAGGCTTTCCTCTTCTATTTTTCTCTGGTGACTTCTGAGTAACCTATAATGTTTGGAGCCCTGTCTCACTCTGCCAGGAGGCGAGGGCTGATTGAAAGCCTCACAGAGGAGCTGAACAAGACACGTCGCTTTCTTCTGGCTCCGCTGGCTTGTTCTGCGCTGCATTCGGGCCAGGCCTGCTGGGACCTGTCATCTCTCCTTTATCATCGCTCTTTGTGGCGGTCTCTAGCTACTGCTCTTGGTGTCTCTCAGAAAGCTTGGCCATGGTTCCTCCAGATCACCCTGCTCGTTACCATCATGCCACAATGGCCTCTGAGTCCCGCCATTCTGTGGGTGGGTTTTCTCATTGTCTCTCTTTGTTTAGACATTCTCTCGTCTCCTCAGAACTGACTCCCAAGCTTTCTGTTCTTCATCTGTACAAAAGAACCGATGTCAAAGACACTCATGCAGCCCGCTCACATATAATACAGGGGGCAACCATCATTTATATGAGCTAGGGCTCCAGAGGATTCACACCGTTGATGACATTAGGGATCAGCAATACTACAGGTGATAACGAGCTTCGTGTGGTGAGCTCATTACATCCGTACAATGCCCTAGCAAGGAAGGTATATTCTTTTGTCCTCATTGTATAGGCGAGGAAACTGAGAGAAGAGAGAGATCAGGAATGTGTGTTGGGGTTCTCTCTGATGAGTATCAGGTCTAGGACTCACCCTGGTTCGAGAATATTACTGTGGTCATCTAGCAAATCTCACTCGTTAGTTTTAAAGAAGTAAAGAAGCTAAAAGATAAATATAATTTCATACATATACAGAAAATCCACAACTGTATCTCTACACATTTATTCTCTTGGTATTTATCTATTGAGTGATGGATCAATACTTATAATAATAATAATAACAACAACAACAATAACTATAAATATTATCAATTAATGATGATTAATAGTTATTAATTATTATCTTTAAAATAATTTATTCAGATTGCATCCCAATTGTTATCACCTCACTAGTATCTTCCTGTTTCCCCCTCCCTCCCTCTTCTGCCCTATTCCCCTCCCCTAGACTTCTGACAGAAGGGGACCTACTCCCCACCATATGGCCGCAGCCTATCAGGTCTCATCTGGATAGCCTGCTTCCCCTTCCTCTGAGTGCCACCAGGCCTCCCCACCAAGGGGAAGTGGTCAAATAGGGACACCATAGTTCATGTTAGAGGTAGTCCCTGATCTCCCCACAACCATGGAGAATATGCTGTCCATTGGCTAGATCTGAATAAGGGGTCTAGGTTAACTGCATGCATTGTGCTTGGTTGGTACAGAAGTTTGAACAGGCCCCCCTGGGTCCAGATCCATCACCTTTGGTGGTCTTCTTGTGGGGTTTTGGACCCTCTGGGTCCTTCTATCTCCCCATTCTTCCATACCCCTCTCACCTGGAGTCCAATTGCCAGTTCCAGCATCGGTCCTGATCCACTGCTGAGTGAAGACTCTCAGAGGAAAGCCATGGTGGGCTAGTATCCACTTATAAGTGTGTCTTTCTGGGTCTGGGTTACCTCACTCAGGATGATCATTTCCAGCTCCATCCATTTGCCAACAAATTTCAAGATTTCCTTGTTTTTAATAGCTGAGTAGTATTCCGTAGTATACATACCACAGTTTCTTTAGCCATTATTTAGTTGAGGGACATCTAGGTTGTTTCCAGATTCTGGCTGTTATGAATAAAGCTGCTATGGACATAGTTGAGCAAATGTCCTTGTTGTGTGGTGGAACATCTTTCCAGTACATGCCAAGGAGTGGAATAGCTGGGTCTTGAGGCAGCACTATTCCAAATTTTCTGAGAAAGCACCAGATTGATTTACAAAGTGGTTGTACAAGTTTGCACTCCCACCAGCAATGAGGGAATGTTCCCCTTTCTCCACATACTTGCCAGCAGATACTGTCACTTGAGTTTTTGATCTTAGGCTTTCTGATGGGTGTAAGATGGAATCTCAGAGTCATTTTGATTTGCATTTCTCTGATTACTAAAGACGTTGAGCATTTCTTTAAGTGTTTCTCAGCCATTCGCTATTCCTCTGTTGAGAATTCTCTGTTTAGCTCTGAACCCCATTTCTTAATTGGGTTATTTGGTTTGGTGGTATTTAATTTCTTGAGTTCTTTATATATTTTGGATATTAGCGCTTTGTCAGATGTAGGTTTGGTGAAGATATTTTCCCATAATGTAGGCTGTCACTTTGTTCTGTTGACAGTGTCCTTTGCCTTATAGAAGATTTTCAGTTTCATGAAGTACTATTTATTAATTGTTGACCTTAAAGCCTGGGCTGTTGGTATTCTGTTCAGGAAGCTGTCTTTTATGCCAATGAGTTCAAGACTCTTCCCCAATTTTTCTTCTAACAGATTTAGTGTATCTGGTTTTATGTTGAGGTCTTTAATCCACTTGGACTTGAGTTTTGTACATGGTGATAAATATGGATCTACTTGCATTTTTCAACATGTGGACATCCAGTTAGACCAGCACCATTTGTTGAAGATGCTAAAGATATAATAATAAGAATAACTATTATTAATAATAATTAATGATGATTATGAATATTTACAAATTATTATTATCAATTTCTCCAGCCTACTTATATGACAAAGATCACCTTTAAAGGACTTTTAAAAGCCTGAATTCCAGTCCTTTTATGATCTGGACTGAAGATAACTTTAGAAACTTATTTGTCACAAGTTTGTCTCTTCTCCAAGCCCCTCCAGATTTAAAGAAGTGTACCTCACTGGAAACCTTACAGGCTTGGTCACTCTACCATGTTTTTGTTATGCTCATTTTTCTGCCTTAAGTTATTTGCAAAGACACCATGGCCGTACGTTTTTGTCCTGCTGGCAATAGAGATGAAGGCAGGATGATCATGAGTTTTGAGGCCTCCTGGGACTGCTCTGTGAGCTTCAGGCCATTCTGTAATGTATACAGATCCTCTGTTGTCTTACAGTTCTATTACTGTGAAGAGACACCATGACCAAGGCCACTCCTGCTCCCATAATGCACCTCTTAATCCTTGCAAAATAGTGCCACTCCCTGATAAGTAAGCATTCAAATATGTGGCAATGGGGCTATTACTATTCAAATCACCACATCACACTCTGTTTCCTCCATAGGCTTGTACCCATATCATAATGCAAAGACACATTTAGTCCAATTCCAAGAAGTTCTCATAGCCCATCACAGTCTCAGCACTGTTTAAAAGGCCAAAGTCGCTTCTGAGACTCAAGGAAATGTCTTAACTGTAACCCCATGTAAAACCAAAAAGCAGGTCATATACTTCTAACATGTAATGACACAAAATATACATTACCATTCCAGAAGGGAATAAAGAAAGTGTAGTGAAGAATTACTGGACCAAAACCAAGTAGAATAACCTCCATATTCTGTATCTCTCTAACTGATATTGAAGCCTTCTTCAGAGTTCCAGCTCCCTCCAGCTTTGTTGATGGTAACACCTCCCACTTGCTCAGGTTCCACAACCTGGCTGCTGCTCTCCTTATTGTGTATCTAATGTCTTTGGTTTTCTCAACATTTTGGGGTCTCCAGTAAACTCCAAGTTTCACCATTACAACTTCCCACAGTAGCTTCTCTGGACCTCCAAGTTGGGACACCTCTGGCAAATGCCAAGATGTGGGATGAAACGGCTTAGAAGGAGCTAACTGCAGAAAGTATGTCTCACCTGGGACCAATAAGGGACAGAGTGGCCAAGGACAGGAAGAAGAAATAACCCAGAGGCTGGAGGTCTTAGGTCAGTGTGAATGAGTGTCAACAAGGCAAGGAAGCATCAGTGGCCTGTTCAGGGCAGATCCCTCAGGCCCTGTACTCAGCATCAGCCCTTCATGTTCCACAAAACTCTTACCAGCTGTTAGCAGCCGTTTTCAAAAACCACATGAAACCAGAATGCTTGAGACATTATGTAATTTTAGGAACAGGTCCTTTGGCTATGAAAAAGGAAACAAAATAAGAAAAGAGTAAAACGTAATATAAAAAGTATAAGATAAAATTTTTAAATGGAGGCAAAATAAACGCATTTAAAGCGCAGATGATCATCAATCAAGGCTGAACGTATCACCAGACATAAGACCCTTGTCTGTGTTGTGGATCCTTCTTCCCTAGCCTACCCCCATCAGTGAGGAGGATAGGGATGCTCCCTAGCACTGCTGCTACTCTTCCTTAAGGACCCTGGACATCCCATTCCAGATGGAAGCCCACAAACAGCACAAGAGATGCTTTACAGTGTCTTGTCATTGCCCAGCATTTATTAGGTGCCCAGCATTGTTTTCAGGTGCCATATGAAACGCTTTCCTAAAACCATGTGATTCATTCAACTCTCAGCATCAGTCACTTTCTGAAGGACAAATGGGGTTTTTCTGATGAGAAAAGTGAAGATACAAACAAAAACGGTCATGCCTTTTGGCCTAGTGTTCTTTTCTTGTTTCTCATACAAAATTTACGTATTTAGCATATTTAGTGTGTGTTTCATACTGCTGCTTTACATTTATCAAGTGCTATGTAGTTCTAAATGAATAATGAAAATATCTATTTTTTTCAACAGCCATGTGAATTAGATACTCTCAACCATACTATAGTGGAGAAAACAGCTCAGACAAGTCAAGTGAATATCCCTAGGCCCAGTCATGAGACTCTCACATGTCTTTGTTATGCCGTGGCCCCTCAGATGTTTCTAGCATGCCATACTGTAGAACTCTTGTCATCTTCCAGAGAAGACCCTTGGCCTTACTCAGCCATATCCCCATGACACTGACACTATGCTTGTCCTCTGAAATTTCCTGTTTTGTTTTGCTTTGTTGGTGTTTTGTTTATTTGTTTGTTTGTTCTACTGTAAATAGATCTACAATCATGGTAAGGGACAGATTTCTGCAGCAAATACCTAGTTGTGCACATAGACCCTGGACAACAGCTTCTGTCTGCCTCCTGTATGCATCTGGCTCTGAGCATTGTCATTTACATACAGCATGACACATCATCTTCATATCAAGTTAGCCAGGAAAAATGTCACCTTAGTTTTCAGGGGAAACAGAAGCTTAGAGTCAGTAAGTGCCTTTCCTGGTATCATAAATATGCCAGCCTCCAGTCCAAGCTGATACGCCCCCCTCCCCCAATGAGAGACTATGTGGGAGATAATCTAAGAAGACTTCATGAGCAAGGAGAAGGCTAATGGTAGCACAGGAAGCTTATCACACAGCTGCTGAAGTGTACTGCGAGGCAGCGAGCATGTTATTACCGTTATGATTGGGTTTCCACGTGCCTTTCAAATCAGATGTGTAAATATAATCAGGAACATTTTTCTCTGCGGCACAGACCTCCAGCAGGTTCTACCTGGCGTCCTGGTTCTGAGGGGAGATAATAAATTAGCTTTAATTAGCTTTCCCACGAGCTGAAGAAAGACTCTTGCTGCAAGTGTGTGAGCAGGAGAAAACGAGCTGCCCTGGACCCTCCTTAAACAAAGCGCTCTGTGGTGGCATGTCTGGTGAATGGAGCATGGCCTTGGCTGATGTGTGCCCTGTTCTGCCCCAGCTTGGAGATCTGTGGACATGCCATCACTACCCTCTGCCTTCTGTATTTGCCCTCTTATGCTCCGTTCCTTCTCTCACACACAGCATCCTGCATTCCACTATCCTGAAGAATTTCCCAGATGAGGCATCTACTTCATTTGTCTGGGAAGAGAGTATTATGGAGTCTACCATGATTAGGCTTAGATTTAAAACCTGGGCATACAGAGCTAGTTAAGAACTGTTTTTTTTTTTTCTTTATGGAAGTCCTATTTTAATGGGAGAATAATATTAAGAACTCAATTTTAATGTCAGGGATGTGGCCATACCCAGCAAAAACATTCCCTTATTTAATCTCTGCAAGAGAGTTTTTAAAATGTATTTTTCTCTTGTACAATATATCCTGACCACAACCTCCACTCCCTCCCACTCTCCCAGTCCTCCCCTCCCCCAGATCCACAGATTGACTGCACCTCCATTTCCCTTCCCTTCAGAAAAAAAAGCAGGCCTCCCAGTGATATTAACCAAATGTGGCATAACAAGATGCAGTTGCCAGATCCTAGCCACCGAGGCGGTCTGGCATGGACTCCCTCTTGTGGCTTGGGCCTCAGGTTAGACCCGTTGGCCACTCCCAGAAGCTGTGAGCCACCATTGTCCCAGGGATCTTCTAGTCAGGGCAGGTTATGGGAGGGTTGTGTGGCTGTGATGGTGTCCCAGTCCTAGCATTGGGTGCCTAGTGGTTACAGAAGCTGGCCAGTTGAGGCCATGTCCTCTACTACTAGGAGACCTTGCTAGGGTCACCGTCACAGGTTCCTGGAAGTTTCCACTGCACTAGGTTTTCATATTGCCCCCTAGATGCCCACCTACTCCAGCTGTCTCTCCCTATTTTCTCTCCTTCCATCGCCCCTCCCATCCCCACCAGATCCCTCCTGTTCTGCAAGAGATTTTTGTGGCCTTTTGTAGGCTGGGAAGTAATCTCAAGGAAGTAAATCATTTTTCTAGTGAGTGATGGAGCTATGACCCCAACTCAGAGCTCAGCTCTTAGCTACAAGATTACATTGTCTTGCCTAGACATGCAGGATGCCATAAAAATCACAAAACAAAACACAGACACACACACACACACACACACACACACACACACACACACACACACACACACACCAGCTAGCAGTAAGTTAGGGAGGCTGTGGAGGCAAGATGTGTGCCAGCTGAGTGACCAAGGTGAGCTTTGGTGAGGGTGACCACTGAACAAAATTAGGAAGGAAATAATCATGAAGGCTATGTGTTTATTTATTTCTTTGCTTCTTACTGTGCACTCATATGCGTGTGGGTGTGTACAATGTGTTGGGAGGGGTCTCTGTGGGTGCCAAGGTGCCTGTGTTGGGGTCAGAGGACCACCATGTAGGATTAATTCTCTCCTTGTACATTTAACGTGGGTTCTGGGGATTAACAGCAGTTTGCTCAGCTTGTATTTGAGCAGTGGCGCTCTTCTTTCCTAATACTGTGACCTTTTAATACAGTTCCTGAGGCGACCCCAACCACACAACTATTTCGTAACTGTAATTTTGCTACTGCTATGAATCATAATGTAAATATCTGATATGCAGGACATCTGACATGTATCTGACATATGACCCCTGTGAAAGGAGTCCCAACCCACAGGCTGAGAATGGCTGCAGTAGAGGGTAGGAAATAGTTTTACTGGTGAGCCATCTAACCCACCCATGAAGGGTTTTTAATACACCAACACAGATGAAAAAAAACATTTTAGATTCAAGACACTGATATATAAAACAAAGCCATGGGGATGGACAAGAAGAAAATGCCCTGTAAGGTAAACTCTGTGCTAATCCACTTAAATGATAAACTTAGGGAATGGCTGTTGTGTGTCAGCTGTGTTGATAACCCAAGGGTTAATATGATGACAACACAACACCCACACCTTTGGGGAATGCAGAATCTTGGCACTATGCATTTCAGTAGGAACCAGGCTTATTCCTTGAGTGGCACTGGGCAGCATGAACTAGTCTTCGGTTGCAACTGAGGAGTGCTACCTGTGTGTGGTGAGTGGAAGCCAGAGGTTCTAGAAAATACGCTGAACAGACAGGACATCACCACCACCACCACCCCCCCCCCCCGCCCACACACACACACACACACACACACACACACACACACACACACACACACGGTTCTCAGACCTCACTGGTCAATAGCTCTAGTGAATGAGCAGCCAGGGGGAGGAATTTTCCCACACCTTCCGCATGTAGCAAGGAAAGATAACGGAAGAAATGATGGCAACTAAAACCCTTCTGTTGTAAATGATGTCCCAGCACAAAAGAAATCAGTTTAATTGCCCAGGCTCTTTTATGGGCAACCTCTGATGACCTGAAAGTGCTCTCTTACCACCTCTGGTTCAGAACCACTCAGCTCTTATAAGAATCTATACCCATCCCCCAAAGGGGATGTCAGGTGGCTTCTTCCTTCTTAATCAAATTAAGTAAATAGTGTCTCCACAGAAACACTGCACAGCTGAGAAATTTACAAATCACCCAGTCTCTTGCTTGCTTCTTCCACGGAAGGGAAGTTGATCAGAGCACTTCTGCACTTCCCTCCCCCACTCTACATTAAGTGATATTTATCGGCCCTAGCTCCCCAATAACAACGTGGAGCTCTCAACTGTGTTTTAAAATGAAAGTCCACACTCGACGGTTCTTCCAAACACACCAGAGCTTTCTGACCTTTCTAGAACTGGCTGAGAGCAGAACAGACAGCTGGCTGTGGGCTAAGACCAAAGAAACTTCAGGTTCTGGTCCTGAAAAATGAAAAGAATAGGGTCAGGGTGCTGGAGGTAGGCCCCTTGGACCAGCCCTGGCTGTCCAAATCCAGTCACACGGAGACTTTTCCCCACCACTGCGCTTCCCTGTGTAACCTTGAGCTAACCGTTCACTTAACCTCCCTGATCTGCGGAAAACTCACTTTCAGAGAGAGTTGAGAGTGAGTCCAGCACCTTGTCGGGGTGTTAGGGTTTATTGTGTTGAAGCTACCTGCAAGAAGTAGCACTTTGTGGCACAAAGCAACGCACGCACTCAGCAAACAAGGGGGGGGGGCAGGCTGATAATGTCCCACCCAGATCTGGCTTCAGGAATGTGGGGTGTGTCCAAAAAAGTCACTCTTGTGGCTTAGTTACTGTTCTTGTCTGTTAAGCACAGGCGAGGGCTTGGGGGTGGGGGGTCCGCGTGCCCTAGTCACTTCTTCCTGCCGTCCAGTCCATGTCTCAGGGTGCAGGCTGGGCTACACGGCAGCTCACTGACAGATCAGAGAGCATGAGGGGAAATCAATTAAAAGGGCCTTTCACCGAAGGAGGGGTGGCAAGTGCGTAGCATCAGCCCCAAGAGATACCTGAATTTCCATATCAGGCAAGGCCTTCTCTTTAACCCGTTGGCTGCTCCGGTTGGAATTTCCCAGGGCGAAGTCCATTACTAGCAATGGGTGTGCCGGGTGTGATTAATGACCCTGGTTACGGGCCGGTTAGCAGCGGAGAGCTCCATCCATCTCACTTCGTGGAAGCATCACACACCATTTATTGTCTGCCACCAGGATGTGTTTCTTTGCAATTAGGTAAATGCTTTCTTTGTAGGAGATGCTGGGGTTCCTCCTTCATCAGCAGCCCACCTCTTCCCCCTGTTCTGTCTAGCAGGAAGACACAGGCTGGGAGAGCTGTGGCGGGAACAGGTAGTGTGACCTGGCCAACTGGGGCCCTGGAGCTTTGCCTTCTCCCCCGTGCCTCATATGGGGGGAGTCAGTATTCACCCCATGAGATTCCATAAATATCACAGCTTTGAAATCTACCTAAGGGGCGGGAGGAATGAGGGAGAGCAGGAGGCAGGGCATGCTATGCTAATTGAGACCTGGTACTCTCTTCCTACTGTACAAAGAATTCTCACTTTTAATAACCAGTGTTGGCCATTTATGGAGTGCTGCTTCTGGGTGGCACCATACTCTGTGATGTGTAAGCTACATTGTCCCCTGCCACAGCCACAGACACTCTGGAATGAGAGGAAAGGAGCCAGACCTTTCCCTGAGTTAGCCAGAACCTGGATCTCAATGCCTCCACTCTGTCTCCCTAATAGACAAGTACAGAACACAGAGAGAGGCAATCTGTGGGTACTTATTCCTTTAAGAAGTGCATGGGGTTTTACCACAGTTATTCATTGATATCTAGAGGCACCAAGCTTTGTTCTGACAGAATATCGGTGAAGACGAGATGTTCGTGATGGAGGCTATCCTCTCTCTACAGAAGGGAAAGACAGTAATTGATTGCCAGTTGTGTTATCACACCTCAGATTCTACTAAATATTTATATGCATCATGGCATCTAATCTTCACCATTATCACTAATGAACAATGAGTAGTAACCATGCAATTTTACAAATGAGACAATGGTAAGGGAAAAAAAAAGTGCTCTAGTCAGGATTTTTGTTTCTTCCACAAAAATCATGTATTAACGTCTCTGCAGTCATGACTGGAATTGGATTCCAAAAGGAAGTACAAAGAACTGCCCTGTCCCTTCTATCACACAAGGACAAAGGAAGATGGCACCATCTCTGCACCAGACACCAACTCTGCTAACATCTGGATCTTGGACTTCAAACCCAAGAGAAATTCATTGTTGGTAGACTGTGTAGTCTCTGGTACTTTTGTTATGCAAGCCAAAGACGGATGGGTAGTGTAAAATAACCCTGTAAAGTTTATGCAGCCATGAGTCATAGACTTGCACTTTGAATCTACATGAGCTGACTCCAGCTTGCTTTTATACACTGAATAAGCAGGTGCAAGCACACGGGGATTTCTCTTGACACCCTAGGAAAGACTTCAGGAAGATGGTAGACACCTTGAACATGAAAAGCTAGCATACAAGATCCAGAGGCTAGGAGGAGCAGCACACCAAGTGTGTGGAAGAATGTGGGGGTTCTTTTGCCCAGTGAACTGGAGAAGTTCTAAGCCTGAGAATCCAGTGCAAATTGGGTGTTGAGACCCAACACAATGCCCTGGCACAGGGTGTTAAAGAGGCCGGAGGCCAACTCATATAAGCCCCACTGGGCTATGTTCGAGATGTTACTTTATTGGTTGGATCCTTAAGCAAAAAAGGAAACACTGTCTGACACAGCTGGTACCCATCAAACTCCGTGCTCCTTACTCTACACTTGTCTCATGGGTGACCATGGGTAAATACAAGATTATATCTTTTAGAAATGTTTTTATTTAATTGTTTAAGAATTTCATAAATGCATATGATGTGGGGTTTTTTTTTAAAAAACATAGTCATCTACCACTGTTCTTAACGTCTCCCAGGCCCATGCCCAAAGCCCCTACTGAGTCCAATCTGTGTTGTCTATATATAGGCATGGTGGCCCTGCCAGGGACCGCACTTATGAAGAAAACTGACTGCCCCCCCCCTTTAGCAGCCAATAACTGTTCATTGCAGTAGCACCTCAGCCAGGGGTAAGGATGCAAGTGCCCTCTTTTCATGTGGAACGTTTGCTATCTCTTGCCAGGGAATGTACACGGACATGATACTTTTCATCAGATTAGAGGTATGAAAAGGCAGGTGTGGCTCCTCTACTTTAATTTAATTTAATTTATCTATTTTAACATTTCCACTTCCTGGAAGGAATCATCTATGAGACTAGGTGATGGTAGAGTTGCAAGATGGAAGGAGATGGTCTGGGTCCTTGAATTGCCCTGTGACACACACTTCGATGTGAATGAGATTTCTTCATGAGGAGCAAGTAAACGGCAGCCATTGACATGGTGAGGTTTATTTTTCAAGTAGATAGTATCAGAATGGCTAACTATGGGGACAAGGAATTACTCTGAATATAGAGTGGAAAGGATGGAGAGAAGACTCAGGAAGACATATGGTTCTGTCGAGAAGTGTGAAACCCCCAGGCCGTTGTTGAGATCCACACAGGTGTACATCATGCACACCACCTTCAACTCTTCCGTGTAGAAACTGTTCATTAATCAGGAATAGCTTGAAATAAAATGTCAAACTCAATTTCTCTGGAGCACTTCCAAGTGTTTTATTTTTATGTAGATGTGTGTGTGTGTGTGTGTGTGTGTTTCTAAACCTTAGTTTGCAAATAAGCAAGGTACAGGTTAGATATAGTGCAAATAACTGTGAAACTGCACTGCACTGAGCCAGAGAGCTGTCTACTAGGTGCTTAGTATCTCAGGATCAGAGGTCTGAAAAGGAAGCCCAAAGATGACACTAACTGCGGTCCTTGTTGTCGTCTTTTTCTCCTCCTCCTCCTCCTGCTCTTCCTCGTCCTCCTCCTTCTCCTCCCCTCCTCCTCCCCCTCCTGCTCCCCTCCTCTTCTTCTTCCTCCTCTTCCTCCTCATCTTCTTCCTCCTCCTCCTTCTTGGTTTTTCGAGACAGGGTTTCTCTGTGTAGCCCTGGCTGTCCTGGACTCACTTTGTAGACCAGGCTGGCCTCAGACTCACAGAGATCTGCCTGCCTCTGCCTCCCGAGTCCTGGGATTATAAGCATGCACCACCACTCCTGGCTGTAGTTTTCTACAACTTAAATAAATTTTTGTCTTCATTTGCTCAGCTATAAGATAATAATAACACCAGTGTTTGCCTTATGGCCTTACCCTAAGTACCCTATGGTACCCCAAGAGGGTCCAATAAGAAGTAGGTTCTGTGTTCATGATCTTACAGTAGAACGATTTATTTCTAACCCTGCTGCCCTGCATCTTGTTTTGACCCCTTCCGCCTTTATCCTAAGAAAGTCTTCTTCCATACTCAGATCCCTTGATTTTCATTCTGCTTGCTCCTCAGAGGGCTCTCCAGGTTACCTGGTCTCAAAATGGCTTCTACAGGCTGTGACATGTGTCTTTACATCCCAGCACATGTTATCACCTGGAGACAGAGCTGTGTGTCACTTCTTACTCCTCTCGTTCTTTTGACACATTGCCACTTGGAAAGCAGCCCTCTTACTCTCTAGTTTGCAGCTAGACATCGGGCTTCCAGAAGCGTGTCTGGCATAGAGTGGTAGCTCAGTGCACTGACCATGAATGAAATGAGGAAAAATGATCATTTTATACACAGGTGCTCTGCTCCAGGCTTTAGCGAGGTTCAGATTCATGTATCAGTTTTAATCTATGACCCTCTCTCGGCTACTGCTCCCTTGCTCTGGGTGTCTAGTTCATAGTTTGCTTCCATAAAGCCTCTGTGTCTGAGAGCCCAGTGGTCCTTTATGATGCCTACCCAAGCTGTGGAGAACACACACATCTCCACATCTCCCCTTTGTCCAAGCCTACATCCTCAGATTAGGGGTCAGTACATTCTGTCAAGTCACAGCGCAAACTGCTTCTGTGTTTTCACCAAGGTTTTAAAATTCTTTCTTGGTGCAATGAGGCTTAATAAACTGTACATATTTAAAATATATACTTTGATGATCACATACATTCAGATGCATACACACACACACACACACTCCTGTGGAACTGTCACAGTGAAAATGGTAAATCTTCCCCCATACACCACATTTTCCTTCTTTTATCATCCAGTCTCCTTTATACATCCCACTGCCAGCATGCAAGGAGATTGTTGCTGCGTTTTCTTTCAGTTTAGCTTTGCCTCTCCAGGGCTTTATAGAAATGCAATCACACAGTATAAAAGTCTTTAGGAAAGAGAAATTCTGTCTCTCAAAGATATAGTGAGGTTCATCAATAGTTCATTTGTATTTATCGATTAATACCATTGTATGACTGTATTTCAATTAATTTGCCCACACACCTGCTGAACTTTTAAGAGGTTTCTGGGGTTACTAATAAAGACAGGAAGATTTATGCTTAAGTCTTTGGGTAGACATGCATTTTCATCTTCCTTGCACAAATATATAGGAAGTAAAACTTCTGAGTTGTGGGATATGTAAAAAGAAATTGCTAGACTTTCCCCCTGTGTGATTATAGAATTTTATATCACCATGAATGGTGTGAGAGTTCCTGTTGGTCCCTCTTTAAATGGTGGAAGTGATTAACTTTAGTAGTTGTAAAAGTGTGTAGTGGTACCACATTGCTCTTTTACCTCACAGTTCCTGATAAAGATTTTCAGTGTATTTTCAGGAAGCTTCCATCTTTATCTGTTATTTGATAAAACATGCACTGTATGGGCTTATTTGGGGTTGTGAGAATGCCCAGCGAAAGTTTTGTAGAGTTCAGTAATCTTAAAACACTTATTTATTTATTATTAAGTATGCAGTGCTCTGCCTACATGTACGTCTTCAGGCCAGAGTAGGGCATCAGATTTACATGATAGATGGTTGTGAGCCACCATGTGGTTGCTGGGAATTGAACTCATGACCTCTGGAAGAGCAGTCAGTGCTCTTAACCTTTGAGCTATCTCTCCAGCCCAGAATTCCATAATCTTGAAGAAGCATTTTCCTGCTCTGCCTTTTCAACTTGCCTTGTATGTGTTATAATGGAGTGACCTATTACAGTCTCTCCTATAGTTTGAGAAATTAGAATATTCAATGTTAAACACTGAAAATATTCATCAAGTTTTGGTTCCTTGAGATGAACTCTAACTTCAAATACATTTAGTAAGCACATGAAAGGTACTGCCTTGATTTGCTAATCCAAATATATAAAGATAGCATATCTCCGGCAAGAGATCATTGCCAAACTAATGACAAAAAGTAACTGTCCTAGACTCAAGGTAAGTTTAGTGTGTTGTAGGAGTTCCAGAAAATTTGCATGATTTTATTTTTGGGGGCAGAGTTGGACCAAGGAGTGCAAACCTTAGAGAGTGTGCACATAGTGATATACTTTTCCATGATTGCTCAATACATTGAATGGGATTGGCTGGCTTGCAGACTACTACATATGATCGCTGGGAGTGATAGAGCGTCGTAGAAAGAATAACCACATGAGTAGGTTCTGCAGAGATGATCACCATGTCATGAGAAGCTGTAGACACCTCACATTTCCTTTTCTGCAAAGTTTGGGATCCTGATAGCAAATCCAACAATATAACATAATATACAGTATATGTATGTACTGTGACATGTAACAGTAAGTTATTTGTGAAGATGTATAATTAATTGCATTCAATATTTTTAAAAAGCATAACTAGTTAACTACCACAATATCTATAACAAGAGTGAACATTGTTTCCTTTTGATGGAAGAGAAAAATGAACTCAAATGTGTTACGTAGCTCACCTAGAAACACATATCTTGGAGGAGTGATGCCTTGAATGCAGGTTTATGCTGGGTAGATTATTTCTCTCCTGCCCAAACCTGTATACTAGCCCCCTAATCCCAACGTGATGGCATTAAGAGCTGGGTCTTTGGGAGGTAAGTAGGCCCTGAGGGTCTAATCCTCATGGACGAGGTGAGCACTTTTTGAGAAGTGGCCATAGAATTATCTGGTTGCTACAATGTGCAAAAGAGCCCTCCTCCGTGACCAACTCATACTGGCACCCTGATCCCAGAGTTCCAGCTCTCCACACTGTAAGAAACAAATACCTGTGGTTTATAAGCCAGATGGCCTAATATACTTGCTATAGCAAGCAACACATTGCCATAATCTGAAACAGGCTCTGAGTTAAACCCGTGATTGCTACCCTTACATACTCTGTGACCAGTTTGTCTTTGCTTAGCCATTGTCTGGGAGCAAGTCCTACTAAAATTTTGTTCTCTAGCATTTTACCTCCCGATGTGCTCTTCTGTCTTTGAGCCCATGTGAATAGGTACAGAGTGCAGCGCTTGAGCCTAGGTAGTCATCCCTGGGAAGTGGCCAAATGCCAGGCTGACATGCCTCAGGCCAGCCATTCAGACCTCAACTTCCTGAGAAAATGGCACCAACCATCCCAATTTGGAACAGGTCTTTCCTAGGCTCTTCCTTATGGCATATGAAATGTTTGTTTGTTTTGGAAGTCTTCAGAAGTGGCAGCTTTCTCATCACACAGCAGTACGGAGTGTCCTCATTTGGTGCCTGTCCATCCAGCAGACAATATTTACCCTGTCATTGCAAAGCTGTTGGACCCTTACATCCTAATCATCCAAAGACACTTTTGTGGCTTCTAGAAATCCGGCCTGCTCTTCTGCAAGCAAGTGCGTCTGCCTCCCTCCCACCCTGATTACCAGTTCTTGTTGGCAAGAGAGCCATAATGATACTCACCAGATTGTGCCAAACAGACGTTACCTAGCAACCAGTGGGAGCCATCGGGATGCATCCTTGTGTTATCAGCACTGTGTGGGATTCTTTATGCTTCCTGAATTCAATGGAGAATAAAAGTACTACATGAGGCAGCCTTGAGAGAATGGCGTTGCGGTTAAATACACTAGACTTTCCATCCTGTAATTCTAAGAAGGCTGTGTGGCCCCCTAAGCCTTGATGTTCTAATCTGGACAGTGGAAAATAATAGTCGTGCTTTCCTCTTAGGAATGCTGTGAATGTGACAGATGTTGCAGGATGTATAATATTCTTTAATATACTATTTTGTATGAAAAAGTTATTCAATGAATGTCAGTTCACTTTGGGGTATATTTTGTTTTCTAGGTTACATTATTAAAATATATAAATCTAAGCCTCTAAGGGACCAGGATTCTGTTATCTGTGTTCTACATTAGTAAATCATTTGGTCCTTAAGGAACTTTCTTAACTTTGTTATGCCTTGAATACAATACGAGATGCCCCACTAAGGCTCACATGTTAACGGAAGCAGTTGCATCATGGGGACTCTGTTCTAATCCAGGGATTAATCTCTTGATGATGTGATAATAAGACATAATTGGGTGTGGCAGAAAGTACAATGTGGAGCTGACTTAGAACAATGGCTTACTGGTGACATGGCCTCAAAAGATATCTTTTTGTCCCCTGACTCTTTTTCTGTCTTTCTTCTTCCTGGTTGCTCTGAGGCGATGACGGGGTAGCTGTGTTCCACCATCTTCTACCACAGTGATATTCTGCTTCACCACAGGCCCCAGACAGCGGAGCCAGATGGCCATGGGCTCAAGCCTCTATCACAGAGAGGCAAATGAATCACCGCTTCTCCTGATATCTGTCACAGCAACTAAAATAAAGACAAAGCTCTTTTTCATTTACTTCTCTCTGCTGAACAGTGCCACAAATGTCCCATAGGCCTCTTTAGATGGTGATATGAGGCGAGATGAAAGGCTAGACTCTGTGTGTCAGAGGTGGTCTGAACACCTGGCTGGGGAATTTCATTAGAGGAGCATCAGAAGCACTGCAGACTGACCAATGGCCTCCATCCAAATGTAAATGTTCTCTTCATGCAAGGGTTCCAACAGCAAAAGAAACTTGATGTCACATTGACGTCTACCTAATCTCTCAAACTATGCCTTTTTTTTTCTTTATTATCCCTCCTCATCTGAGAGAAATGCATTGCATGAATAGTCCTAAGAAAGCCAATTACCAGGAGAGATGGAAGGGAGGCAGGGAGTATGGCAACCAGGCAAGTTGGAGAAGCCAAGTCCGTGTAGACCAGAATGATGAACTTGAGGGAGATGGCATCTTGTCAAATTCTCAGGTCTGAGGTGAAGTAGCCATGGGTCCCTAGTCTCATGATTTCCATCCCCGAGGACATTTCCTCTCACTTATGCAACTTATTTGCAAAGATGTTGACAGGATGGAAGCAATGTATATAAAATACCTATTAAGATGCTTGAAAGATCAAGAGTCTTCAACATAGGATATATGTTTAATACATTAGTAATAACAATAATAGCAACATACATACATACATACATACACACACACACACACAAAAACAAAAAAACAAACAAACAAACAAAAAAAAAAAACGGGAAGAATGTAGAGCCCAAACTAGAAGAATGATTCCAAATGGTTGGCCTGAATGGTGAATCCGAAACACTCACTAGGGAGGCAAATGCAAACAAATGTATGGGATCAGAAGCCAGGGAGAGAAACAAGTCAGTGGACTGACTGACAGGGATAAATAACTCAAGGTCCAGACCAAGAAATAGGTCTAACTTTGGGATTCTCAGGCAAAAGTGCAGAGCAGGGCAGACATTTTTTACTTGAGGCAGCTCTAGCCCTAGGCCTTTGCATCTCCATTAGCAGTCCACTGGCAATGCCTTGCAGAATCGTCCACCAAACCATTAGGATGTGCTAGGCACAGGGCACTGACCAATGGGGTATCTGGCATATGTCCCTGGGGTCACAGCTCCTCAATGCAGGAGATTTCCTACAAAATCTCCTGAGTAAGCACCTCTCAGGCAACACAGCTAACTTGTTTCTCCATAATCAAGTGAATCTGAGCACATCCCAGCTGCCTTTTGGGCATTGGCTGGTTGGCTTTTTACCTCAGGGAGCCCAGCTGGAAACAAAGAGAGTGACTTGAAATGTACTCAGCCAGTCTCTCATCAGCTGGGTGTAGCTTTGGCCATTTCCAACCCAGCCTCATAGAAGTAGCTAGACCAGCAGGGTTGGCATTACAGGCGAGGAGGTAGAACAGAGTGTCCGTCATTAGCACCTACAAGGATGGCTTGTTGCTTCTGTGACACCTGGACCCTAATTATCACTTGTCAACCTCAGAGAGTTCAGAGCAACCATGGAGCAGCCAGAAACCGGTTCTATGTCTGGGAGCCTGACACACTGAATCTGGGTCTGAGAGAATGACCCGGAATTCATCCACCTGTCATCTCCTCCATGCTTTTGTGGAAGAGGGCTGGTGAATGCCCTGTATTGATCGGTGATTCCTTCCTCCACCAGGACACCCAGGACATGTTATCACATCACAGGAGATGTAATTTTTAATTATTTTAAGTATGAGACTAACAATCCTCAAGGACCCCCCTTTGACTTTGGAAATATTGTTTAAAATGAAATACTTGTCAACAAGACTTGAACTCAGGAGCCAATGAAATACTCTGACAGTTCCACAAAAGCAAGCCAGGTTTAGCTTGCCATTAACACTGCTGTATGTTTTATCAAGTTGGCTTGATTTTTGAACAGTAACACTAATGGCTTTGAGTCATTTCTGCTTTTGCAAGTAACCTCTTGCCCATATTCCTGTAAGGAAACCCCTCACCAATAAATAAATAAATAAAATTAAATAAAAATTAAAAAAAAAAAAGAAAAGCAGCACTATCAAGGGTTAATTGATCTAAGAGCTTAATCTTCTGGTTAATATTCTCTCTCTCTCTCTCTCTCTCTCTCTCTCTCTCTCTCTCTCTCTCTCTCTCTTTCTCTCTTTGTGTGTGTGTGTGTGTGTGTGTGTGTGTGTGTGTGTGTGTGTGTGTGTGATGTATATGTATGGAGAATTGTACGAAGGAGTTACATTTGCTCTAGCATTGTAGGCTTTGTATTCTATATTGATAAGTCAGGAACAGGTCCTTTCTGTGTGAATATCCTAATAATCTTATAATGGTAAAACTGCAACAATGTATAAATGTGTATATATATATATTTGGACCATGATCTTAACTTTATCACATATTAAAAATTTCTTATGGAAGCCACAAAATTATTCACCCGTAGCATAGTACTTAGTACCCAGATGGTGGCTAGGCATGGGCACTGAAGGGTGAGTTCCTGTCATCCGTCTCATGTCACCCACTTGCTTCAGCTTAGGAACCCTGCGGCTTCTGATGGCTGCTCAATGCCTGTGTCTAGAACTCCCTGTCTAAAGTGGAGGTATTAATAGGCCCTATCTCATGGAATTGCTTCAGGATAGCGTGAATTATCCTATGTGTAAACTCACAATACTGACCAGGACATCCCATCGCTATCGCCATTGCGCACTCTATGATTCCTCACGTATCCACATCGTCTTCAGACCTCTGCTCCATATGCCGAGGTCATTTCATTATTCACAAATGCCCCTGTTTCTTTTTCTTTTTTTTTGCATTTTTTTCTTTATTAATTTATTCTTGTTACATCTCAATGGTTATCCCATCCCTTGTATCCTCCCATTCTTCCCTCCCTCTTCTTTTCCCCTTATTCCCCTCCCCTATGACTGTTCCTGAGGGGGATTACCTCCCCCTGTATATGTTCATAGGTTATCAAGTCTCTTCTGGGTAACCTGCTGTCCTTCCTCTGAGTGCCACCAGGTCTCCCCCTCCAGGGGACATGGTCATTGAGACTCTATGCTGCTTTCCTCAGGCTTTCATTTCTGATGGTTCTGTTGAACCATGTCAAGAACCAAGCTTAACATTTTCTTTTTATCACATTTGGAAGAAGTGAATTTTCTTGTCTAAAGATGGCCCCTCCCCCTCCTTTTTATTGTCATTTCAAGATGCAGCATCACATCATTACTTTGCTTTCAGGTGTCATTTCTGCATTCTGCTTGTCTTCTTTAATATCAACAAGCATGTAGAGACGATGGGAGGGTTTCGGCTGAGCTGACTAACATACGCTCTGGTGGTATTTATTCTACCAGTGACATGTCTGTTTGGGTATCTTCTGGTGTATTCTCTTCCAGGTGTGTGTGCTGGTTAGTTTTTGTCAACTTGACACAACCTAGACAACCTTTTTAAGATAGGCTCTCAGATGAGAGATTGCTTCTATCAGATTGGTCTTTGGGCATGTCTGAGGAGTATTTTCTCGGTTTTCAATTGATATAGGAAAGCCCAGCCCACTGTGGGTGGTGCAATCCCTACTTGGGTGGGCCTAGACCATATTAGAAAGATAATTAAGCAAGCCAGAGGAAGCAAGCCATTGAGTAGTATGGTTTCTGTCTTGGCCTCTCTCAATAACCTATAAGCCAAGTAAATCATTTTCTCCCCAAGTTGGTTTTGGTATTAGTATCTATCACAGCAATGGAAATCAATTGGAACAATACCTACTGTTATTGTATGTCGGTAGAAACTTAAGATCATTTTGTTTGACATTTATTTAATGTATTATACATATACAACTTATTTGAAAAGGTGAAAAATAACTGTTATAACTTGTTCAGGATGGCTGGAGATAGAAATTGGTAGTTGGTCACTTTTAAATCTTACTAGATACTAAATTACTTAATTATAGAATAACTTTATTTAGTTTTTTGTGTATGTTTTCAAAGGAATAGATAGGTGACTGATAGAATAGATAGATGGTCTTCAGAGATGCACAGAAAATGACATTTAATAATAAAAGGCTTTTATGACAGAGAAACACATCCATTCCTGGCAGCACCTCCAGTCTAATTATGTGGGCATCAGGAAACGACAGTGGCCACTGGTCTGAGGAACTTTGCTTATCTCTACTGCTGATGAGAGAATGACTGTCCACTACGATCAGGCCTGATACAGAGAAACTGGCTGCCCGGCCTTGCAAAGATAAGGTGGGCCAGTCTTTCAGGATTCCTGCTTCAGAGCAGTCTGTCAGATGCTTTGGGCCAGCTGGCTAAAGACTGGATGGCCTACAATCGAGAGGAACTTGTGACTATCCAGACAGTTTTGGAAGTTGCTTGCCTGCATTTCCTTCATATTAGATAGTTTTTCCTTCTGGAATCTCAGATGGGGTTGAAGACTAGATAGCCACAGTATTAATATAAGTCTAGTTAAAACAAAACAAAACAAAACAAAAAACCTTTAGACATTAGGATAAGAATCAGTAGCATAGGATAGATAGTGGAATAATTTCTTAAAAATTGTTAACTACAAATGGACTGAGTGGTCCTTGTAAATGTGACTGAATGGATAATTCCTATTTTGTTGTATATATCTTATTTTATTTAATAGAAAGGGAGAGATGAAGGCGAGAGAAACATAGTTTTTTGTTTAGATCACAAGTGGGGGATGAGAAAAAGACTTGTGAGAGAACAGGTGATGTTTATCCCCTTAGAAGTCGAACAACCATGTGGGGGAGATTGGTTATTAACCAGCTGAAAAAAAAATCCTTGAACAAAGTCTGAGAGGAGGTATAAATGTGAGCCAAAAACAAGGGGCAGGGCCTTTGGAGACTTTGGATAGTTTTGGCTGTTCATAACTCCACTTTGAGACTCTCCTACAGAGAACCACTAAAGGGAAAGCTTTGGTTTGGGACTCTGGGCTCTGGCTGAGGTTCTAGGTTCTGGTTGCTCCAGGTAACAGCAGAAGAAATCCTGCTGACTATGCCAGGAGAATTGTTCCTCAGAACTGATATCCTTACAGTTTCATTACTGTATTCTTTAATCTTCTTTTCCTATTGTTTAGGTTAGTCGGATTATAAGTGAGGTACTCTCGGTTAATAAGTTCATAATCAAATATATTTGTTAAGAAAATTGAGCCTACACACTGTTAATTTCAAACCCTGAAAGCAGTCCTCCATGCATCTATATGTTAAATACATTCCTATTGAACACTTCTGTTACAAATTAGACATTCATTTTTGTTGTAACTTTTCATTTGCACAGTACTATGTTTGTGGGCCAGTGTTAGATGTGAAAAGCAAAAGGCTGTATATAACTCACTTGCTAATATTGAAGAGTATGCCATCTCCTGGTCCTATTTATAAAGTGATATAACATGCCATGGTAAGGACTATAATTTGGGTACAATGTGCTTCTGGAAAAACAATCTAGGTAGCTGATAAGCACTTTTCTTCTCTATGGTCATTTTGCTCTATAAGTATAATCATCTCCTCGGATTCCTGTGAGGCAGCTCAACAGTGTTTTCACTTTCCTAAGCAAACTTCCTGTCATGAAGATTATGCTGTCTATGGCTATGGGTGCAAACTCTATGCTACAGAATCCCAGACCACGCCTTCAGCTAAGAACTAGACTTTTTAGTACATTCTTGGTGCTTTTCTTTATCTTATACCACAAAATCACCTGACAAGATCATCCTGTAAAGTCTCCTTGCTTGGTTATTCTTGTTTTCATTCCCTCTAGTGTAGTCAGCTCTAAAGTGATGCCTTCCTGCATTGTTGTGATAGCCTCTCCATTCTTGCCAACATGCCTGCAGTCAGTCAGCTCATTATAGAGAAGCTGCGGTTATCCTTTCAAAGCCTCAGTCAGTCCCGTCAGTCCCATCCTCAAACTCCTATTTGCTTAGCATGTACCCTAAGTTCTAACGGGTCTGCAGTAGTCACATGATCTGGCTACCATTTACTCCCTCCCCCCCCACCCCGACACCCTCCACCTTGGTCACCCTGAGCTATTGATCTATACCTTAAGGGTGGAGACCTGATCCCTTTTCTTCCATTGTTTTTCTCTCCTGTACTTTTCTTTCAGGAAGTACATTTTTTTTCTCCTCTTCCATTTAAGTCTCTGCACATATGTTACTTTCTTAGTTAATTCTGTCCTCACAGCCTAGCCTGAACTATCGATTGAGTTCCATAAACTTACCTGCTTAGTACCTGTATAATATTGCCTTTTGACAGAGAATATAAACATTGTTGATTTATTTGTTTTTCAAATGAACCCTAACTGTAAGGTCAGCTCCTTGGGGACAAGGGCATTTCAGCCTTGTTAGTTTTCAGAATCTGATACATAATGGCCATTCAATAACAATTTCTTGAATAATGAACTAGATAAATAAAGATGGCGTAGGAGTATATTTATAAACCGCCCCCCGCCACTTCAGGTTTTGAGCTTGTAGAATGCGCTACTTTTTACAATGTCTACCTCACTTCAACTCTCCCCATAACCACCCTGCTGAAGACGCCATGTGGTCCCAGATGTTCCCAGCCCACTCTTTCTCTGATGACACATAAGCAAAGTCTAGCCTCCTGGCTCCTCTTCTCACCACACTTGTGTTTTAGCAAGGTCAATGTATTTCTTTTTCTGGGTTAATAAAAAAGGATAAATATAGGAAATGTAGTAAGAATCATATTCTACATTTACCGTGGTTCTCAACTTTCCTGATGCTATGACCGACCCTTTAATCCAATTCCACGTGTTGTGGTGACCTCCAACCATAAAATTATAAAATTATTTTGTTGCTACTTCATAACTGTTATTTTGCCACTCTGATGGATTGTAATACACACACACACACACACACACACACACACATACACACATATAGTTTGCTGGTATTTCTGATAAGCAACTCCCAATGCAGCCACGACCCACAGACTGAGAGTTGCTGTCCTACAAGGAGTTTTTAGAAACCATTGTCTTATCTTTCATGCCTTCCTGGACCTTTGTATTGAAAATTTGAGCATGAGTACACTTTCAGGGTCTCCTTGTTTTAAAGTGCCAGTCTCGGACATCATGCCCCCTAGCCATGCTCTCCCAGCACACAGATTTCCTGCTCCTCTTGTGGAACTGAGCAGGCTCACTCGATTGCCAAGTGAACTGAGTTAAAGAAGTGAGCAGGCCACCAGCTCTTAGACATCTGGGCAGCCCTAGGTGTCTTACGGAGAGACAGGTAAGAAGGAAGGGGGTGGGAAGAAGGTCATTGATAGAAGAATCTGGAATTGGAATCCAAGCAAACTGTGTTTGTAAGTTTGCACAAACCGTTAATGTTCTAGAACCCTCCACGTTATCACTCATAAATGCCCTTTCTTGGAGTTGTTGTGAAGATCACATTAAGCTGTCATCGAGGATGCATGCTGCTTATGGAGATGTGGGGAGTGTGCCTCTCTTATCCCCATGATGGTCCCCTCTGACACTGGGACATTCATGCCTCAACTTCTTGAAACAGAATAGTCTCAGTAAAGGTGCCCTACAGATACCTCAGCCACAATGGTACCCTGGTAATTATTCCAGCTTGTGAAAATGTCAAGGTCTCAATGTCTGAAGAATTCTGATAGCATCTCAATTTTGTTTACCTGAAAACTGTTTCAGAGGAATTCTTTTAGGGAGGCAGAGCAGTGCAGAGGGCATGGCGCGCATTGAGTACTTATGCACGTTGAGTGGGTGAAGGGATATGTAAAATAATGAGTGGATGAGTGGATAACACCAACTACAGAAGAGCTACCAGGATGCAAACTTGTGCAGCATTAACACCTCTGTGATCAACCCTGTTACCCAGGGAAATGACCTCTGAGGCATGGTCAACCGGAACTTCCTAGGCTCTCATGCAGGATTCATTATGGCTTAACATCAGCTTTGCAGCAGACATTTTACTTACAGAAAATTTGGTGAGATGATCATCAGTTACATTTGGGGTGGAAAAAAAAAACAAAACAGAAAAAAAGGAATATTCGCTTTAGTTCTGAATAATTTTAAGAAATTATTACATTTCTTAATGAATGATTCATTCATTCATTCGTTCATATCCTTTGGAAACAGTCTTTCTATGTAGCCCAGGCTAGCACTGAACTTCCTATGTAGTCCAGGCTGGACTCAAACATGTCTTTTTGCCTTAGCTTCCAGGGTGCTAGTACCACAGGTGGGCGCTTCACACCTGGCTCTCATTCACTTAATATTAAGCAGTGCTGTTTGTTCTACCTGAAGCCTCACTCTTGGTCTGCACTCAGCACCTTTCTTCTTCTTCTTTTTTTTAATGGCTTTCTTCTTCTACTTCTTCTTTTTCTTGAGTGGCTTTCTTTTTACAGTATCATAATCAGCAAAGATCAATATAAATTTTCACTGACTATTTTCTTGAGTGAGGGAGAATCATGCTACTCAATGTGCAGAAAATTATCCTCAAATCTGATTGTCAAATTTTTACCGAATGGACCTGTTCAGCTCGGCTAATCACACCCAGCATGTCTTTTTCTTATTCTCCTGCCCCACACCCATGTGTACGGAACCAGAATCCTTTCCTGAGCATCATGGTCTAACAACCTTTCTTTAACCTTCTACTCAAAGTGTCATCCCAGCCATACGGAAATTCTATCCTCTGATCTGCCCTTCTCAGAATTGATGGGGGAAAGATTTTGTGGCTAATTACACTCTATTTTTTAAACTGTATTTGACAAATAGATTGTAATTAATTATAGTCTATTTTTACCATATTTGTCAAAAAAAAAGAAAAGAAAAACAGTGCATTTGCCCCAGTCCTCAAGTAGCTAATTATCACACTCAGTATAGTATAAAAATACTAAGATTCACTCATTTGACAAGTATTTATTGAATGCACACTACATGTCAATCACTTTCCTCATCCCAGGATTGTGGCAATGACTAAACAGGCAATAGATTCATTTTTTTTTTTTAAAAATAGGTAAAAACTACTTATATCTGATGATAGGAAATGTGATGGAGAAAACAAGCCCAGAGAGGTGCTGGGGAAGAGAAGTGGGCTTACCTATTGCCCATGCAGGTGTGTGACAACCCAAATCAAGGACAGAAAGGAAGTGTGGCCTCCTGAGCTTACTCGTATGTGTGTGATGTTATTTGTGATGGCTTCAAGCAAGACCACTGTGTTATACTGCTGAGTAATGGGGAACAGGAAGAAAGTGGTACCCTTGAGTGAGCCCTCTGTAGTCTGCTACCAGTGGCAATATGGGCATCACCACCACCACCACTGATTGCTCTGGATGCTCAGAGTGTCTGAGATACCACTCAAGTTTTACCAGTAAATCCTTTGCAGAAGAGCTGAGGTATGAAGTGTAGGGTGGAAAAGTAACACTTGCCTTCCTCCCTCCAGTGGGAATGGTGGAAGGAAAAGATAGGTGACCAAGAAGAAAAGCATGTCAAATTTGTGTTAAAATGTTTAGTATCACACTGAACCTCCAGGAATGAGCTTTTAAAAAAATATTTACTTATTTATTTATGCAGTATTCTGCCAGCATGTGTCGCTACAGCCAGAAGAGGGCACCAGCTCTCATTACAGATGATTGTGAGCCACCATGTGGTTGCTGGGAATTGAACTCATGACCTTTGGAAGAACAGCCAGTGTTCTTAGCTTCTGAGCCATCTCTCCAGCCCCCAGAAATGAAGATTTTTAAAGCCCAGGGGGAAGGGGACAGCTGTGGATGCTGACAAGGGTATAATTCTGTGTGAATACCCTAAGGAAACCCCAGTAGGACATTTGTACATTAGTCCCTAGGTCACTATTTATGAAGCCTTCTTAATATCTCAGTGTAGGACAGGACATGAGGGCATTCAGTGGGGAAAGAAGAATTTGATAACCAGCTCAGGGTATTGGACTCCCCAAAGAAGTAGAAAATGCTCTTGAACCATTGAAACATCTTTCCAGACCCCAAAGAACGAATTTTCTACATTGTATAGTTTATTCTAGAGCAAGGGTCCTAGTTTCCCCTCCAGGGGAGAATTCTAATTATTCTGACATGCATCAGGAGAGAAAAAAGGGGAATGGTCACAAGTGTCCCAAAGATCTTGCCTCGGGGACCCTCCAGTCTTCTCAGTGCAGAGTGCTGTGGTCAGGGTGCCAAGGTGGCCATCCTTGGGGTGTGGTGTTTTGTGCCTAGTGGCTACAAGGAGGTAAGAAAGAGTGTAGACTATATGAAAGGCAGCCACATGGGAAAGGCCAGCACATAATCTGTGGTGGCAGAGGGAGCCCAAGATGCAAGATGCAGGTCACAAATACCACCAGAGATGCCAGTTGCTGTAGTGGGGGAACTGCAAACAAACCATGCCTCATGCGTCACACTGCCAGCCATGGACATGCGATGGACAGACCTCCAGAAAGGCATGTACAGTCAGTGTTCTTTTCTGCTCTTTGGTGTTGTAGTGAGTACTGAACCTAGGGCCTCATCCACACGGTCTACCGTTGGTTGAGCTGCATCCCAGCCTCTTTTTGACTTTTGGCTTGGACTAGGATTCCACTGTGCTTACCAGACCAGCCTGAAACTCATGCTGTAGTTCAGGCAAGCCTTAAATTTGCAAGCCTCCTGTTTCAGCCTCTGGAGAGGCTAAGTTTATAGCCCTGTGCCACCAGGCCCAGCAGAAACCTATATCTTGCAGGCAAAAAGAATTTACTTAAAGAAAATAAATGCTTTATCTGGGAACAAGGGCAGAGCTTAGGAGAGGAGCCAAGAGACACAGTTTAGCTTCAGTCCCGCTCTGTTGCCCAGCCCTGCAGTAGTTTTTCTCTGTTCCCAAACCTAGTCACTGAGGTCACCTCCCAACAGCTAGTACACCTCAGGTTTGTGGGCTAACACTTGGGGCCCTCATTTCAGGCTGTGCCCTTTCTCTACATGGTGCTGCTGTCCTTTTCATGCAGAAATCTACATGGAAGTGAACAGGTGTTGCAAACGGTACTAGAGAAAAGGAGAACTGGCAAACACCATCTCTAAGGCCAAAATAATAACGTTTTCACTGGAAATGTACCATGAAGAGACTAACCTATGTGTGTATATATATATATGTATATATATATGCAAATCCTATGCAAATACCCATGTGGTCTTTCTCACTATTGTCAGAACCTCAATTTGGCTCATGGGAATTCCTAATACTGGATTCTTGCTTTTAGCAGAGGCTAAGGGCTGTTGATGAACAATTCTGTTTTACCTATGTTTAAACCATAATTAAGAAATATATCGATGGCAACCGGAGCTTAATTAGGCTAATTGAATGTTGGACTTGATTCGGTCTTGAGACAGCTTGGTCTCTGAAGCTGAGCCCTGGGGACCTTGTCGGGTGTAGATGGCAAACTAAACTTAAAAGTCCTGACCAGAAATGAAAAGGAATGGGCAAGAAGCCACTGGGAGCATCATTAAAGGGAGGAGGTCTTATCAGGAAGTTGAAAGAGGAATTGCTTAAGTCTCAAGTCACGCACAGCCGTTCTAGGTCAGACCACTCAAGTCAAATGGGAGGAGAAAATGACGTGAGGAAGTGAGCGTCTGGGAGATGGAGGCGGGGAGGCAAGCATGGAGGATGGCTATGCTGCTCAACAGAGCAGAGATATGAATATGGCACAACCCAGTACCCAGACTCTCCGTACAGAATCCTTGTACTGCAGTGTGTAAGAAGGTGGTTCGTGAGGAAGGATTTCAGCTATGCTGTCTGTCTTTGCCTTTTAGTTATTGAGGACTAAGTGATGAAGTCATGGTTGATAAATGACTGAACTTTCTATCTGAAAAGCAGCAGCTTCACCTGGAAGTAGATCCTGAGATAAACACCGCGACTGCCCACATCTCACAGTGCAACCTTGGGCAAATGCTTTTACATGTCCGAACCTCATTGTATATTTTCCTGTTGTTGTTTTTTTTCTTCTTCTCTATGTAGCCTTGGCTGTCCTGGACTCTTTTTGTAGACCAGGCTGGCCTCGAGCTCACAGAGATCCACCTGCCTCTGCTTCCCCAAGTGCTGGGATTACAGGTGTGTGCCACCATGCCCGGCTTTTATTTTATTTTATTTTTTAAACTAGGAATAATACAGATCAAATTAGTAAGACAGGAGAGGGGTGGGGACATTCTTAGGCACCACTGTACTGCTTACACCCCTGACTTGTGAGTGCTTGGGCCGACACAAACCCAGGCCCAGCCTCTCATTAGTTCCTCCATACACTTGGGTATTAATCCTGCAACCCCACTCTGGCCCATTTCTCTTCAGAGCGACTGTGTGACCAGTGCTTAGAGGTGCTGGCTATCCCTACATCTTCCCACTCCTCCTGGCGACTGCCCCACTAGTGTGCTCACACCTCTGTCTGGAAGGATCTTATCACAGCAGAGGTCACGGCCAACTATGCGGGATTCCAACTCACTTCCTCAGCAGTGTCAATACTCATTTCTTCCATATGGTCTCCTCTTTCCAAAACCAGGATGATGAAATGATAATAAAGGGTAAACTAGAATATACAACGTGAATTACATTTCTCATTTCATTTTTATAACATTGCACATATGCATATATGCACATCTCTGTACTCAAACAGGAAAATGAAATTGCCGGGAGGGGGAAAAAAAAGCCAAAATGTTACCAGATGTTATTTCTGACATGGTTGAAACTTTTCAAATTATCTACAAGGCATGTATTATTTTTTTTTAATGAGAAAACAAACATGCTTTCACCAGCCTAGGAAGCCTTGAACCTGGGTTTCAATCCTGTCCTTCCTCCCCAGTGCTGTGTCGGCAGGAGAGGTCTGTTTCCTCTCTCAGTTCCCTCACTCTCTGCATCTTCATTTTCAATTGCCAGTCCTTGTTGGCCGTAACATTCAGGTGCAATAGGGATTGGCCGTTATGTGCTGGCCTCTCCTGTGTTTTATTTCCTCATGTGGCATAATGCTGGATTTATGTTTCCTCTTACAAGGGCGTTGGTATATGAGTGTGAACAAGGGAAAAAGGGTGACAGTGAGGTGGAAGGAGAACAGATTGTGGGAATGGGTGGGGGTAGTAAGTGTGCACCTGGGCAGGTAGGGCCACTTTTTTTCTGGCGCAGTTAGCATAGTACCAAGGCCCCTTGAGCCTGGCCCACCCCACCCTTGACCTGCAGCAAGGGTCTATTGTTCTGTGACAAGACTAGCTTACTGGCTGCTTGCTCCAGAACCAGTGTGAATGCCTTTGAAAATGCTCATTTTCTTGTCACCTATACCTTGCTCCAGGTTTTAGTCACGTGAGAATCAAGCACAATTTTAGAAGAGCAGCAGCTGTGGTCTAGAATACCACAAAATCTATTTCCAAAGTTGAAAGTCTAACTTCACACAAATACCTTTAGCTATTTTGTAGCATTTCCTTCCTTCAGATCTGGGCTCTGGGGTGGCCTTTGCTGTGATTTCTAATGGTGCTATAGTATGTAAATGCTTGTGCAATCACTGCAAAATGAGGATTATTTAGCTGTTTCTTAACCACCACCACCACCACCACACCTGCCACCACCACCACACCTGCCACCACCACCACTACACCTGCCACCACCACCACACCTGCCACCACCACCACACCTACCACCACCACCACACCTGCCACCACCACCACACCTGCCACCACCACCACACCTGCCACCACCACCACCACACCTGCCACCACCACCACACCTGCCACCACCACCACCACACCTGCCACCACCACCACACCTGCCACCACCACCACCACACCTGCCACCACCACCACACCTGCCACCACCACCACCACACCTGCCACCACCACTACCACACCTGCCACCACCACTACCACACCTGCCACCACCACCACACCTGCCACCACCACCACCACACCTGCCACCACCACCACCACCACACCTGCCACCACCACTACCACACCTGCCACCACCACCACACCTGCCACCACCACCACCACACCTGCCACCACCACCACACCTGCCACCACCACTACCACACCTGCCACCACCACCACCACCACACCTGCCACCACCACCACACCTGCCACCACCACCACACCTGCCACCACCACCACACCTGCCACCACCACCACACCTGCCACCACCACCACACCTGCCACCACCACCACACCTGCCACCACCACCACACCTGCCACAACCACCACACCTGCCACCACCACCACCACACCTGCCACCACCACCACCACACCTGCCACCACCACCACCACACCTGCCACCACCACCACCACACCTGCCACCACCACCACACCTGCCACCACCACCACCACACCTGCCACCACCACCACCACACCTGCCACCACCACCACCACACCTGCCACCACCACCACCACACCTGCCACCACCACCACACCTGCCACCACCACCACCACACCTGCCACCACCACCACCACACCTGCCACCACCACCACACCTGCCACCACCACCACCACACCTGCCACCACCACCACCACCACACCTGCCACCACCACTACCACACCTGCCACCACCACCACCACACCTGCCACCACCACTACCACACCTGCCACCACCACTACCACACCTGCCACCACCACCACCACCACACCTGCCACCACCACCACCACACCTGCCACCACCACCACCACACCTGCCACCACCACCACACCTGCCACCACCACTACCACACCTGCCACCACCACCACCACCACACCTGCCACCACCACCACCACACCTGCCACCACCACCACCACACCTGCCACCACCACCACACCTGCCACCACCACCACCACACCTGCCACCACCACCACCACCACACCTGCCACCACCACTACCACACCTGCCACCACCACCACCACACCTGCCACCACCACCACCACCACACCTGCCACCACCACTACCACACCTGCCACCACCACCACCACCACACCTGCCACCACCACCACACCTGCCACCACCACCACCACCCTGTGACCACTACATGTACCTCAATGATTTCTTCAGTTCAGTGTAGTTCAGAACCAACTTACAAGGTTCTCCCAGGCTTGGGTATTTGGCGACTGGTCTGGTTTGGACAATCCTGACCATCCCATCCTGCTGCTCCTCTGAGTCATGGCTCGTAGTACTCCAACCCCTCTGTCTGGACTGAATTCCCCTTAATACCAGGAGGTCAGAGCCAGCATCACAAAGCTACAACTCTCATGGAATAAATCATGTCTCAAGATGGCCATGTTGCTTTCTCCTTTGATTACAGATAAGGAGTAATGCATTACTATACACATCTCTGGAACACCTGATAAATCCCACCAATCACCAGGATTCTTTTAATACAAAATGAGATAGGTTATCAAATATTTCCTTAGATGTTTGCTATTACCTTCCCATGATCATTTTGTGTGTGTGTGTGTGTGTGTGTGTGTGTGTGTGTAAGAGAGAGGATGTGTGTATGTGTGTGTGAGGAAGAATATGTGTGTATGTATGTGTGAGTGTGTGTGTAAGAGAGGATGTGTGTATGTGTGTGTGAGAAAGAATGTGTGTGTGTGTGTATGCTATCTTAGTCAGGTTATGATGTTATTAATATCTGAATTTATACTGTGTTCAAATCTGTAGTTTATTCTGGATTTTTTTCCTTGAGGTTTCTTTGTAGCCTAACATTAAATCACCCAGGATGATCACTGTTCTCCTTTGTTCACTAAGAAGGATATGGGTTCTCACTCTGGGGTTATTTATCCCAACAGTTAACATAACAGACTCAGAACAGTGGGTACCTGCCTCAGTTTATAAGGAGGCTGAGAGACACTGGCAGTGGGAGCCATGCTCCCATCCTGCTGCGTCAGCTTTCTCAGCTCTAACCAGGGTTAATATAACTTAGTCCCACACAGTAGCCTATGTTAAATAGTCAATGAAACAATAGCTTGTGTCAATACTCAAATTAGTGCCAGAGCATTGTAAATGGTATGGTCATCTGTAAGTAGCCTTGTAACTTATATATTTGTACCTTATTAAAGATAATATCTAGTTTTATCTTCTTGTTGTTATCAAGAAACCGTGAAAGGTTACTTTTGTTGTTTCTTTATATTTCTGCATCTTGGCCTTGTATATATTCTGTCATTCGGTAACAACATGTCTCTCACTGCTTCAATAAAGAATGTGCCTTTTATCAATATAAAAAAGTTTTTTCTTTGTCTCCCATAATGCTTTTTTGCTATGAATTTCACTTTTAACTGTGGCAAGTCACTGCTCTCTCTGTGTTTGTTTTGTGAGCCTGATAAATATTTGCCAACCTTATTTCCCCTTTCTTCTGGTTTCCGTTTTACTGTTTGTCTGTTGTAAGGAGCATATGGCAGAATTTTGCTTTTAACCCAGTATGAAAGGCTCTATCTTTTATTAGGAGAACTTAAACCATTTATATTTACTGTCCTAACTGATACATTAGGTCTTGTTCCTGTCTCTTTGTTTTATGCTTTCTCTCCTTTATGTTTTCTTCAGACTATTTTTGTTTCCTGTTTTTCATATTCTGGCTATCTTCCTTTTTTTTTTTTTGTTACTTTCTAGTGATGTAAAAGCTGAATATCTGTCTTTTAGCCAATCCCAGGTGAGTTTGAAAAGATAATCCTCGAGTTCCTATAATAATAGCTTATATTGGTAGGTAGGTAGCCAGGCCACTGAGCATCTGAGTCAATAAAACCTGTATTAAAACACAGAGAAATAATGATGGTCCTTACCTAGGGCAGTTCACCACAGTGCGGTAAAGCCCATGCTGCTTGTCTTTTTCTCACTTTCCTGTGTTGCATGTAGGAATCCAAGCTGCCTCCATCTCCTCCCATCTCACCCAAGACCTAAGTACCATTTGCCTTAGGCACACTTTACCACTAACCATTGTCCAAGCCAGACAAATTCTCACGTACCTCCATATTATGGCTCAGCATATTTACTCCTTAAGACCTAGTGTATGTGTGTGTGTGTGTGTGTGTGTGTGTGTGTGCGTGCGTGTGCGTGCGCATGCTCACACATATCCATGCACACATGCATGTATTACCTTTGACTATGTAATCTTCTTCTATAGATAGAATTATGCACTACAAATCACCAGATAAACCAAACTGTACCAGGTTTCAGCCCTGTTATTTATATCTAATTATTCCAAGATTATTTTTACATGTAACAAAATATGCTTCACTTGTGCAATAGGAATGAATATTATTTCTCAGTCAGATAGGGAAGTAGATGAGATACAAAGTATATGAAGAATGAAGTTTATGGCACAGAACAGGTATTCAATATATTTAAATTAAAGAATACAGAACAGAAAAACACAGGAAAAAAAGGAAGAATGGATTGTTTATTTTAATTCATGGTATATATATATATATATTTAATAAATCATGTTATAAAATGACATTTTTTTATAAAATGACATTTTTAGAAAGACTAGGGCATATATTTCTGAACAACACTATTGATGCATTTTAAATGATCTCCTCACCCCACAAAACTCTATTTCTGAGACAGAATAGCATTCATGTGGTCTACAAGGCACCTCCGGTACAGAAAGCATCTTCATTTATATTGGGCTGCCTTGCAAAGGACCACCGGCCTAGGGCAAGTTTATTAAAGTGCAGTCTATTTATTCAATTTATTAAACAAGGAATATGTGGGGGGTTTTCATTCAAAGGAGAAAGTTGATTTATTCTGTTTGGCTTTAGAAGGATGGCAGGGCTAACTCCAGTGGGGAAAAGTTACAGAAAGACAGACTTTAGCTCACCTACGAAATAACAAAATGTTTATTGAAAGTGGGTCCATTTCTTTATTCACGTGACATGTTTTCATCAACAGGGCATCAGAGAAGACACCTTCAATTTTTTCCTCCAGATCACAGCGGTACAGTCTTTCACATATGTTGGTGTTTGCCTGTGCAATCCATCCATACATGTTATTATTTCTATAACAATTGTTAAGGTATTCTTTGTAAAATTATCCCAGTACATACACAATCCTGTTAGGCAGACATTAAAACTCAAAGAAGTTGTCACTTGCTAAACTGAGCAATAGTGTAAGTCAGATCTCTCCTTTCTCTGCACAGTTCACTCTCTTCCCACTTGACTCCACTGTCTCCAAAATAACAGAGCATCCTTTATGCATGGCCACCAGAAATTAGAATCAAGATGAAAAGGACCATCATCCCATTTTTCTCCAACACTCTCCTCAATCTTCAGCCTATTTTCTGGCCATCTCTATGAGCCCCTCAACAGCTCCCAACATGCACAAAAGGAAATCCTTCGTATTTTGACCTCTTCAGGTTGGGAGGAGGGCCACTCCTCCAAGGCATTGCTCATCGCTGGACATGCCCTTCGTTTCATGCTGTCATATTTAACCTGGAGAGCGCCATGTGTGGTTTACCACAAGTGGCAGAGTAAAGTGGTTCTTCCCTGATGGATCTTCAAGCAAGCAAAATGAAGAGGGCACTTTTCACAAAGCTTTGTTCAGGGCTCGGGAATCAATAAAGGCAGTGAATTCCCCCAAGGGTGACATAGCGGGAAGCTGATGTCATTTCTACTTATGAAAACAGCAAGTTGGAAATTCATTGTTGCTTGAGCACGTGAGAGTCTGCCGTGGAGACACCACCTGCCATTCTGGATGGGCGCAGCTATCGAAGAGGAGGCTCCAAAGCTGAGAGGAAGAAGGAAGAACTATTTCAGTTTGCCTTCTGGTTCCCTCGCATTCCATCAGAGCTTCCAGGGTTGGGAACAGGCAAAATAGCTCCAAAGGTAGCAGCCAAAAAGGCTCCCCTCCATGACACTGCCTTAGGGTCAGAGTGTTGCTGCAGAGAGCCAGAGAGAAAGGGACCCAGTAGCAAATAGCTGGTTCATTCTGGATCTGTGTTACCTCACTCAGGATGATCTTTCCTAGATCCATCCATTTGTCTACAAATTTCATGATGCCCTTGTTTTTAATAGCTGAGTAGTATTCACAGTACCACAGTTTCTTCATCCATTCTTTGGTTGAGGCACATCTGGGTTATTTCCAGTTTCTGGCTATTACAAATGAAGCCGCTATGAGCATAGTTGACAAAGTGTCCTCGCTGTATGGTGCAGCAACTTTTGGGTATATTCGCAGGACAGGCATAGCAGGGTCTTGAGATAGAGCTGTTGCCAATTTTCTGAGAAAGTGCCTGACTGATTTCCAAAGTGGTTGTACAAGTTTCACTCCCACCAGCAATGGAGGAGTGTTCCCCTTTCTCCACAACCTCATCAGCGTATATCAGCCATATAATACAGGATACCCACACTACAATCCACAGACCTAAAGAAGCTAAGTAACATGGAGGACCCTAGGGAGGATGCTTAGTTCTCATTTGGAAGGGCAAATACAATAGATTCCAGAAGCTGTTGAAGAGAGGAAACAGGACAGGAGCCTACCATAGAGTTCCCCTGAAAGACTCCACCCAGTAGGGGATCAAAGAAGATGCTGAGACTCACAGCCAAACTTAGAGCAGAGTGCAGGGAGTCTTATGGAAGAGTGGGGAGGTAGAAGGACCTCTGGAGGTGACAGAAGCTCTACAAGAAGACCAAGAGAGCCAACAAATCTGGCCCCATGGGGGCCTACAGAGACTGATGCACCAACCAAGGACCATGCATGGAGAGGACCTAGGTCCCCTGCCAAAATGTAGCTGATAGGCAACTCAGTCTTCACGTGAGGAGCCGGGGCTGTCTCTGACATGGGCTCTGTTGCCTGTTTTTCAATCACTTCCCCTTGGCGGGGCAGCCTTGCCAGGTCACAGAGGAAGAGGATGCAGGCAGTCTTGATGGGACTTGATAGGTTGGGGTCAGTTGGTAGGGGAGGAGGGCTCTATATTTCTGAAGACTAAGGGAGGGAGATGGGGGGAGAGGAAAGGAGGGTGGGACTAGAAGGAGACAAGGGAGGGAGCTAAGATCAGGATGTAAGTTATATAATAAAATAATTTTTAAATTTTTTATTTATTACAATTTATACACATTACATCCTGATTGTTATCCCTTCGCTCTTATCTTCCCTTTCCCACCCTTCCTCCCTCTTCTGCTCTATTCCCCCCTTACACCTCTGACAGAGGGGGCTCTCCTCCCCCCTACCTGACCTCGGCCTATCAGGTCTCATCAGGATAGCCTGAATCCCCTTTTTCTGTGTGCCCCCAAGACCACCCTGCCAATGGGACATTGATCACATCATGGGCACCAGAGTTTCTGTCAGAGGCAGTCCCTGCTCTCCTCCCCGTGCCAACGTGGAAAAAGAGCTGTCCACCAGGGTCTAGGTCCTCTGCTTGCAATGTCCTTGGTTGGTGTAACAATTTGTGCAGGCCCCCTGGGTCCAGATCTTCCAGCCTTGATGGTCTCCTTGTGAAGCTCCTGACCCCTTTGAGGTCCTTCCATCGCCCAACTCATCCATACAACTCTGAGCATTATGCCCAGAGTCCATGCTCGTCTTAGTGTTTGTCCAAATTCCCCACTGGGTGGTGTTTCTCAGAGGACATCTATGTTGGGCTAATATCCACTTATAGGTGAGTATATAGCATGTGTGTCTTTATGGGGACTGGGTTACCTCACTCAAGATGATATTTTCTAGTTCCATCGGTTTGCATGCAAATTTTGCAATGTCGTTGTTTTTAACAGCTGAATAGTATTCCATTGCGTAAATGTACCACAGTTTCTTTGTCCATTCTTCAGATGAAGGACATTTACGTTGTTTACAAATTCTGGCTATTATGAATAAAGCTTCTAGGAACATAGTTAATAAAAGAATTTTTTAAAAAGGAAAAGAAAAAGAAAAGAAAGTAGCTGGTTCAAAGAAGAGACTGGACAAGCAATCTTACGGGCTGAATCAAGAGGCAAATTGTCCATTGAGCCCTGTAACAGTCTCCTCCAGCTTCTGAGATCTGATTTTTAGGAAGGAAGGGCAGAGAAATTATGGAAGGATTTCCTCATGAGGTAGCTCTCATTTTCACAAGCCTGTCATATGCCATGCTCGTCGATGGGAAAGAATCCTCTGGGATGTGAAGAGGCGTATCCACTCATCCGCCAGAGATTCTCAACGTGTTGTACTTTATTCTAAATACTGGGAAGAAAAGGGCGAAGAAGTTGGGTCTCTGGTGTTAGCCCATCACTGCATGCTAGGGAAAGCAGAGGCGTGCAGTACTTACTTCAGAGTAGTTGATGCCAAAGAGATGGGGAGAGGAGGAAAGGGCCTTTAAACGAGCAGAACTAGCTCAGTCCTGAAAGCTGGCAAGGCAGGCGCTGAGGAATTCCAAAGGAGGAGATGGTGTGGGGAGGAAAGAGCTAGCAAGGAACTGCCTACAGTGTCAAGGGGCCCAGGAACCCTTTAAAAAGGTCAACCCTTGCCAAAGCTTTGGTCTTCAATACACCAAGTCATAAGTAGATGTTTTTAGAAAAGCCGAGCACCGCCATTCTGCCCACTTATCCCGCATAACCCTGTAAGTCAGGAAGGTGTCCCAGGCCCGGAGTGTATGACCATGGGAGAGGAACTTGGCGGTATCTAGTGGTGTGCTTAGGTATACATGGTACAAAGCTAGTCACTTCAGGTTGTTGATCTATTTCATAGCCTCCAGGTTGTAGACCCTCTAGACAATTCTAACAAGTGGGGAGCCTTGCCTGAAGCTGATTCCTAAATTGGTGAGTTCCAGGGTGCTTCTAGGAGAGACAAATTTTGAGCTGCTGCCCAAGATCAGGAGGAGGAAAATACAGTGTTTGAAGTTCTGTTACATGCCATGCTTTTCTATATATTATGTAAATTCTACAGCCAATTTCGCAAATAGCAAAGTGGAGCTCAGAGAATGGACTTAGCTAAGATCGCCTCATAAGATCATGAGACGTAATTTGACCACAGAGGGTAGGAATGGAAAACTGCCATCCTTGCCATGGTCTAGTTTGTCTCCATAAGATGAAGCATGCCACACACAGAACGCCTGGAAAAGGGCAGCTTTTTTCCCCTGTAAACGCATGCATATATGTAACAAGGTTTCTGGCCATCACAAATGAAGATATATTGATAAATAAACTAAATATTGAGCTATTCAGGACTCAAATTTTCAAAAAGCATTAGTTGAGACTACTAGAATTTCTCTGAGAAATATTATTTTGAAATTGCCAAGTATCACATGAAATGTCAGCTCTTTTGGTTAATATTTAGGATTCTCCAAATTTTGCCTAGTAAATTTTGCTCTCTTCTTTCTAGTTTCCATGATGATGTTTACGCCAATCCCACAGAAGCCTGTCTGTACCTCTCTCTCCCTTCCCCACACTCCAAACAGCACTCGCTGTGTCTCTTTTTCCTGTATCATTTCAAACTTGGGCGCGCAGCCTTGCACTCTTGCCTAGTATTAGATGGGCTTTAATAACACCTCCCCTTGTAGACACTGAGCCCCTTTGCACTCTTCCCTGTGGCTTAAAGCACTGTCTGCAACATGTATCCCATCAAATAAATAAATCCGGATCTAAGAAAGCCTACAGTGTGCCAGGCGCTTTTTAAATGACAGCTTTCCTTTCTTCCTTCTCTTTCTAGAGACAGGAGACACTGAGCGAGGACTCAGCACACACAAGATAGTAATTACTTCGTTTGAACAAAAATATTCCAGCAAATCTTCTAACCAGGAAGTCTTCTTGGCTGCCTGTTTTTTACTTAAGAAGTACTCTCTAGGTCTCTGTGTTTTGTCCAGGCTGGGTCTCGACCAGCATCATCCAGGTACCCTTGTCCTACAGGCAGGGCTTGGATCCCACCTTTGCCAGGGCCCGCCTCTTGTCTGACCTAATACTGAGGCACCTCTGCTTACAGGGCAAAGTCAGGGCTGGCTGATGGATTGGCAGGAGCAGGGCAGCACACAAAGGAACAGTGAGCCAGAATGATAACGCATTTCCTAATGGCCTCCTTCACAGCTGTGTACACTGATTTAATCTTTGCAAAGCACTCTATTGTTTATGAGGCCTCTGGGTACAATTTTATGCCTGACTGAAGAGGTTGCTAATAGCTGCCATATTTGTGTTTAAGGACCTGCAAAGGATTAAACGAAGTATTTTAAGGCAATGAGCCATAATAAACTAATAATATATTGCAAATAATAAATGTGTTTTAGTCAATAATTGACTGCAAATCTGGTAAACTTTAAATGACAAAAAGTACTAATTATAAATGCGGCCATTCCATGTCTCTCCTTCAGTGAGGATGGAAAATCTGAGAAGGGAAGGCAATTTGGGGGCATTTCAAGTCACTGGGAATGGTGGCATGGTCCCTGAACTCTTCCACTGGCATTGTGGCTAAGAACCACTGAAGTCACTTAGTGAAATTCTGGGTTTCATTTCCACCTTAACGGGTCAGAGGGCTAAGCCATGCACTTAGATTGAAGTTTTTTCCCCCACTGTATTCCCTGGCGTAAGGTTTCTAATGCTTGGTTTGCATTTAGGACAATTGCCAGAGGAACGACCCTGGTGCCCCAGAGAATCATGGAACTGGGGATAAGTGGAACTTAAGAAAGGGAGTTTGTGTTTGTCAAGTGCCAGCTTGGCTTATTGTTCAGTTGAAGGATCTGAGACATAGGATGTGAAATAAATAACAGAATGCCAACCCTAGCTCAGAGGCCACTCGCGCTGTGTTTTCTTCTATAAGCTTTTTGTAGGTTACATAAGAGGGGTCTTTCCTTCCTACACTTCTGAAAAATACAGCTATGCCCCTTCCAGATTTTTACATCACAAGTTATTTGTTTATGATTCCTAGGTGATGTGTAGCCATTTAAATTTATATTGAACTCCACGAAAATTTAAATTACTTATAATTCTGAAATCCACAAAAATCCAGTGTAGATTTTCTGTTGCCTTAAAACATTGGAGTTAAGATATATTGATAAATAAACTAAATATTGAGCTATTCAGGACCCCAATTTTCAAAAAGCATTAGTTGAGACTACTAGAATTTCTCTTGAGAAATATTATTTTGAAATTGCCAAGTATCACATGAAATGTCAGCTCTTTTGGTTAATATTTAGGATTCTCCAAATTTTGCCTAGTAATTAAAAGTCAACAATATTGAAATCTAATGGTGTATCTATTAGACATTCCACATATTTATTAATAAACAGATAAACTTTTGTGTATACTTTTTATTATTTCTTTCTAATGAATTCTAAATGTGATCTTTACTTAATATAATTACTTAAATATTGCCATTCTCTCATTATATGGTCTCAGATTGCATTCATTGTAAAGGGCAAGAATAAATTCTAGTATTCAGTAGGCACTCACAAATTCTCAAAACTGCTTATTTTTAAAAAGGTACTTTAATTGTAAGTAGGTCTGTATTTGTTTTTCTTGTCACCATAAATTAAACAAGATACAGTTAAAAAGAATTGCTGAGAAATTCATGGCTTAATTAAAACTTAATCTAATAGTATTCTCTCTAATAATTATTGAGGATTTGTTATATACTGTAAACCCTTTCCAAAACTTGATATTTAATCTCTCTGTAAAACCTTTAAGACATACCCTTAAACCTTTTCTGCCACCTGTCCAGGCCAAACAGCAGCCTTCAGGTAGGTCTCGCTCTCTGCTTCACACTCAGCGTTAACTGAGGATGACTCCAATGCACATGAATAATTTATTATGTGAAGCGTGTTGGATGGAAATTCTAAAGGGGTTGATGAGAGTGCGTCAGGGTTCTATAGGGAAAATGGGCATTTTCCATGAACACAAAACAGACAAGTGTGATGGGAAGAGAGCAAAACAAAGGCTAGACGCAGGACACCGAAAGCAGTGTGGGGGCAGCCACACAGGGCTCCTGCAACCCAGGATGCTCACTGTTGTAACTAACAGAGTCTGGCTTTTGCAGTCTCAGTGGCTCGCTCCAAATCCAGCTGTTGTAGATGCTTCAATATTTAATGTGGCAAAATGTGTAAAGGCTTAGTATGTGTCAATTATATAATAAACAATATGCAACCATTGGTGATGGCGATAGGGTTAACACCAGCAGTGAGGTGGTTGGTAATGGTGGTAGAGTAGAGGGGAGGCAGTTGCGATGGTGGGGGGCAGAGGTAGCTATCCTGGAGGTGATAAAGATGGGGAACAGGTGGAGGTTGATGAAGCTGAGATGGTGGGGGTGATAGTAGGTAATGTTTCTCAACTATTAAATGCAAGGAAGATGAATGAGACGTGTATAAGCTTGGCACAGTGGAAAGATGGAGCAGGAACAGTGGTCACACAGCAAACCAAAAGGACTTTAGGTGCCACTATAATACGCTGCACAATTTTCCTGGAAGCAGCAGCAGTGGAAGGTAGAACAGGGTCTCATTGAGAGGCTTCATGTGAATGGGAGAGGTAGCTTATGCTGGCAATCCTCCCAACCCTACGATCTAGACATCTACCCACTCTCTCCCTATAAGGTCCAATTTGATTTGGAACAAACAAACAAAGAATAGCAAATGCAAACAAAACCATGCCTCTGGCCAGAGCCCTACAACCTAGTGGTTACCTAGAGTGAGGCGAGCAGCATTGCGAGAGCCTGGTTACCATGGCACGAGGGTGCAAAGAACACAGCCGAGATGTTTCACCCACAAAAAGAAGACTTAGGGATATCTAGTAACACCCAATGAGGACAGCTTTGCACTGCGGCCATGGTAACCTCCACTGGATGGCTTTAAGAAGGGGAGAGTGACAAAAATCAGGTTTTTTCTCCTTCTTTTAAAAGATCCTTCTTGCTACTGCATGGTAAATGGACCTTGAGGTGAAGGAAGAGAAATAGTAAAACTAGAAGAAAGAGAAGAGAATGTTAGCTTTCGATTAGGATCGAGGTAGTGAAAATGGATTAGGAGACATTTAGGGGGTAGACGTGCATATTGTCCTCAATAGATGAGAGCAGTGAAATGATGGGGATCCACTCCCTAGGTGAACCACTCTTTAGGTTCTGCAAAGCAGCTGGACGGCTGGAGAAGTGTTTTCTGAAATAGGGATCCTGGGGAGAAGCATCTTTGCAGCGGTGCCATAATGAGGTAGGCAGTTTGTTGAGGTACTGATGAGACTTTGTGCCACAAGCCGGAGTGTGTTCCTGCACTAGCTTCTAGTGTAAGAGACTCTGAGAGAAAGACAAGATCTCCGTTAGCTATTATATGCGGCAATAACCCTCACTGTGTTTATTGCCTATTTAATAGGGTGTACATTACAACCCACAGTGATAATCAAGAGATGGGGATGCCAAATAAGATGCAGAGATACCATAGGTGGGAAATTTATTTTTCCTGCAAAAAGGTTCACGTTTATGAAAATGGATTCAGGATGAGTCTCAGTCCCTTGCATTTCTCAGTCTCTCCCTTATTCCCCAAGAGCTCGGAAGCCTTTGAGGCTGAGGAATTGGAGGCATAGATGATGGGCATACAGGAAAGAACACTCTGGTAAAGGGGTGACTCACCCCCAGGATTCTGAAAGCACTTATTTTATCCAATTATCCAAAGGAAATGGATGAGAACACCATAGATTTTTCTTTAAAAAAAAAAGATTTATTTATTTATTATATATACAATGCACATTATATCACATTATAGATGATTGTGAACCACCATGTGGTTGCTGGGAATTGAACTCAGGACGTCTGGAAAGGCAGTCAGTGCTCTTAACCGCTGAGCCATCTCTCCAGCCCCCCACCCTAGATTTTTCTGTCACTTTGCTACAAAGACGGACTCTTCCTGTCATAGTCAAAAGCCCCTTTTTATTACAGATCCACTGTTACACTATTTTTTACTCATACCAGTTTGTTGTTCTGTAAAATAAGATTACAATGTCTCAGAAATATTGCAACAATAAAATAAGAGCACATTCATTAGACTCCAAGTGCTGTGTTGGTTCTTGTTCAGTAAACAGTAATTATTTTTATTTTTTCCCATTCTTTTCTTCCCCACACTTTTAAGAGTCAGCCATAACCATGAGGCAGTCATACTCCTGAGGCACTCGTTTTAAGTGGTCTCAGACAGGATAGGGAATCCTTTCTTTTGCTTGGGGCCTTGGCCCAGATGGGCACTGTGTCTCAGCACCTGCGTTAGCCAAGGTTCAAGCTAGCTCCTATAGAAGGTCACTGGGCTCTGTGAGCCCGGGCTGTCCTCCCTCTGTTCCTGGGAGCTGGTTGGCTGTTGGGTATCTTGGAAACAGCAGTAGCAGCTGCAGGCTTCAGGAGGAGCAAAATGCAACATCTGTGTTTCTCCAGCAAAACAGCAGGGCTATTAAAATAGCTCTTGGGCACCATCTATCACTCCTATCATGGCACGGTCTCCCTTGTTTGCACAGGCTGTAGCTGGAGACATGAGTCTGGAGGGGCGGCTAAAAGATGGACTGAGGAGCTGCCGTGGCCTCTGGAGACTTGGATTCATGTCCAGGCTTTGCCGAAGACGTGCCGGGTGATGTTGGGCAAGCCACTTGGACTCTCTGAGCCTCGTTTTCTTACTTTAAAAGTCCTCACAAGCAGTCTGATTTCTAGTGACAACCAAGGCTTAGAAATTGGAAGGAGGTGTGTTTGTTTATTTTACATCCTAGTCCTAGCCCCAATACTCCTCATGTCCCAGTCCCACCCTTCCCCCCTCTTTCCCATCCTCTTCCCCTACACTCACCTCATCAAGTCTTATCAGGACTGAGAGTGTCCCCTTGCCCTGTGGCCTGGCAAGGTAGTCCTACCAGAGGGAAGAAACTGAGAAGCTGGCAAGTGAGTCCATGCCCAAGAGAGCCCCAGGTCCCCTTACTAGAGGACCCACACAAAACCTGAGCTGCCAATCAGCTACATCCTTGTAGGGAGGCTAGGTCCAGTCCATGCAACATCCTTGGTTGGTGCCTCGGCCTCAATAGGCCCCTCCGGGCCCTGGTTAATTGGCTCTGTTGGTCTTCTTGAGAAGATATCTTGGCTCTCTGATATTATAAGACTTATTCAATGCTTCCATCACTTAGCTTCCTTTTCTAAGAGCAAAGGCAATAGTAGTTGGCATAAAGGATGGCTATTAGAATTGTCTGTGATTATTCTGACTATAAAGATCTAGTCCTAGGTCCTGATTTATAGGTAAGTCCCCAGCCAATGTTGTCTGGTAATTCCTAAGGCCATCACTATACAGTCGGTCTGAGCACAGAATCTGAAATCACATTAAGAGTGATTTTTTTGTGAAGGATTGTATGTGTCATTCCCGTCTTGCAGCCTAGCCATGTCGTTCCTCACAGGTACAACAGTTGGAGAGCTTTACCCACTCTCTCACTCTTCAAGACTGAGCACAGATTTCTCCCTCCTGAAACTGTTGAGTCCTCTACAGAACTGATGACTTACATGATGGCATCGCAACTTTTTTTCCAGTTCGTTAAAGGACGGTGTTAATGGACTTGAAGACAGCTTGGCTTTAATCTTAAGTCCACTCCCACCGACCCACAGGGGTTGGGGAACGAGTGGTCTTAGCCCTGGCCAACACACATGATTTCTCCATTGCCTCAGCTTCTCACAATAGCTTCCATTAAACTTTATGCCCACACAGAGCTGTATGTCTGTATGTATAGTTCATGCATTGTTCTTTTTGTGTGTGCCTTAAGAGTGATCATCACAAAGTGTTGTACGTATTCTTCTCATCCCACACATGCACATACAGTTTGATTTGCACTTATTTCCCCGTAGGCTGGTATATTTGAGGAGACAACTGAATTTTTATGTCGAACCTTTGTTTAAATAACCTAGTGCTTAAGTTGCCCATGAATGTTTAGAGAATGAGTTAAATATGTAGCTAATTCTACAATAATTATTCATTGATTATGCCGTGTTCATTCAGGCAGTTGCCATGAACCTTCTCTTCCTGTTATTTAGTTTACTCTCATCCCTCTTGGCAGAATAGTTGAAGTATGAATAGCAAAATTAGTATTTCCTTGAAGCTTCATTTTACACTTCTAAGCAGCATTCCTAATGTCAGTATGAAACTGTGGACAAAACTTGGAGAATTTTCTGGAACCTAAAATCTTATCACTGTTACAGTATTTGTTATAAGTCTTGTGGTTATCTAATGCTACTTTGTATTTTCACATTTTGTTTTCTAATGCATTATACAACAAAAAATTTCAACTCATCATCTTCTGTTTGAGATTTTTAAATAGGTTAATAGGATGCAAATAGAAGCCACATATTTTATTCTGTTACAAATATTGTACATTAATATCACTATGCTATTTGGGCAAAACATAATGAGATGTAATTTAGTATGATACTTTCAAACATATTAGATTGTTCATGAGGGCTGTATTGCCACAGTCCTAAACTGTGTTAAACCCTAGCAAAAACAAGTCTAAACAAAACGAGTTTCTTTCCTCATTTTGCTGATCTTCCTAGCTTGATGGCTTTTTTGTTGTCCATGCCAAATAATGTCTTGAGTTTCACGTGGTTAGGCTGGGCTGTAAATGAGTTTGACAATATTCAGCTCTCCTCATGAGAATATATTGTCGTTTCCACTTTTAGCCTGCTCTTCAATTCACCAACTATTCTATTTATTAATTCACCAAACCCACTCACTCATTTATTTATTCTACGCTATGTCTAGCTATATGCTCCTGGAATTAATCTTCTGGTTTTCTCACTCTTACTCTTGAGTCCCAGGCTGTGGAGTCCAAGGCAAACTACTTTAACCAGACCTAGGATAGTTCCTTGTCCTTAAAGGGTCTGGATATTCAGACACAGGAAGAATGAAAGAATGTTTTTTCCTGCATATAGCTACAACTTATATCACTCATGTTTATGCAAAGACAACAACGAATCCAATCCTATGGTTGAAGAATGGGAATTACACACTCCAGGTTTTCTCTGAGGATGAAACAATGAGCCAACTTTGCCAGAAGAATATCTAATATAGAGTGTCAGATCTGTGTTTTTTTTTAAACTAGTGAAATAGAACAGGATTCCCTACTCAAAATATGTCAAAGCAGCCACCAAAGAAACATAGGCAGGGACAGATTTGTACATCCTGGCTTGGGACATTTTCAGAAAATGTGTGTGACCATAAGTCAAGCTGCTACTGATTAGGAAGTTCCTTTCAGGCTCGCTCTGCCTCCCTTTCATGTTAGCACCACTCAGCTTCCTTCTCCGAAGGGCATCCTTGTATGCCTGTGTCTCTGTAAGACTGTGGTAGTCTCAGGAATGTTTGGTGGGGAGGGGAAAGGAGCTCACCTCAAACCATCTTTACCCCCATCCTGATACATGTCTACTATGAAAATACTTGGATAAAATGTGGAGATACCTTATCCAAGTTCCTCTGGGAATATGGATAGACATACTTCAATCCGTAGAACAGCCAAAGACTCAGGAGGGAGCAACAAAAGGATTGAGGTTACTGGACTTCTCCCTCTCCCTCTGCACTGACTGCACAGCTGCTTTCCAGCAGGCAAGCTACAATAACGCAATGACAGTATGCCTTGATTTCCACCATAAAATACCAGGACGACCTGAGATGCTCTATGTGTGAAAATCCTCTTTCGGCACCTAACTTAAAATCACACAGCCACACAGAGAAGCTGCTCGTCACTCTTGCAGGCCCTTTAAAATGTGAGATCAATGTCTGTTCCACAAAGGTCCTCCAGATGTTTCCAAAAACTCTTCTTTCCAAACACCTAAGGTTCTTCAAAGTGACCTCATAGCCAAACAGCTCCACAGTGTTGGATTTTCTCATCAACCACTTCCATGCTTCAGCCCAACTTTTAAGCTTGGGAGATAGATGAGACACAGCCCTGTAAGTCCTGTATTTCTGTTCTCTACCCTTCCATCACCTAGTTTACTTGTCTTATCCCTTAGACACCTGAGCACATGTCAGTTCCCCAGGGGAGCCTTCTGTGACACTTCTCTGTAAGGCAGACAATTTCACTGTAGCCTGGAAGGATTTGTTGTCCTTCCCTCCATGTTTTAGGTCACATGAGTTTGAATGTGTGTATGATTTCATTCTACGCATTTCTCTTGTGCTACATGGCTCTCTTCTGATTTACATTGACTATAAGTGCTATGTGGATATTATAGCTATACCATAAGATATTATATATATATATATATAGGAGCCTGTGCACTTCTATCCCATGTTTCCTCAGCACAAAGCACAATACCTCACCCCCAAGAATGCCTTGGAATTCATTGAATGAATGATTGGGGAAATTTTTTAATGTACTATTTGGGTTATGTAAGTCCTTTTTTATAGCTTATGAATGAGTAAATATTTGGGAGGAGACTGAAGTCACCCACACCAATGATTTATTTGAAGGATTCAGAGGACTCAGCATCTCAATCCATCATCACACTTAGGACTAAGAAGTTTTACAGAAGTCCAACTAGAATATAAAAAAATTTTTTTAATTGAAAAAAATTGTTTAAGATGTTGGAAGTCAAGATGTACTATCATCATGCCATGAAGTCCTTGTTTCAGATTTTAAATAGGTTAAGCATATATTTAAAATAATGATAGTGAAAATATCCTTCCCCCCCCCCAAAAAAGGAATTTGCACCTGGATCAGCAGGAGAAAGTATTAAATGGTGTCAGAAGGAACCCAAGCCCAGCCTTCCTATCCTCTCTCCCAGGAGGGTCACCTGGGAAGCACTTCATTCTGGTTGTAAGCAGAAGCAGCTTTTGTTTGTTATTTGGGGCCAATGGAAGTCCTTCTGAAACCTTAGTGGTTTTGATTGTTTTGCTTTGTTTTATTGAAAAGGGTCTCCCATAGCCTAGGCCTTTCCCTTAGATTTTAAGGATGCTGGCCATTCACCTACTTTCTGCCTGATAACCACCAACATCTGAGCCCTTGGGTAAAAAGATATGCTCAGCATAAGCCACATCTTCTTCATAATGGTCTAGATGTCATGGATCAGTATTATGAATTAAGGACCACATGAAGAGCCACATGCCCGGATATCATCCAGAGACAGATCTTACAAGCAGGATCTTCACTATGACAGCGTTGGGTACTTATGCTGGTTAATTGTCTCATGTATGGAAGGAGGCATATGATCACATGCCTGTTCACATAGAAGCTGAGACATGCTGTTTAGAGGTATGGGCACAATGCTGCTCAGGGAAGTGGGTAAAGGTGGCCAGGTCTCAGGACAAAGTTGACTGGGTTTCAAAAGCCTAGCTCCAACTCTGTTGTTTTTTGGGGGGCAAGTTTCCAACCTATCTGTGCTCTTTACTCACATGAGCAGTGGACACAGTGACAGAGTACCTCACAGCGTTGTGCAAATACTAAAGGAGATCCGGGCCTCATTCAACAGTGTTTGATATGAAATAAATACAGCTTGCGATGGATGTGGTTGTGCTCTCTTTATCATTGATAAGGACGTTCCCAATGTTCAGTACTCATGCATGTTAGCCTGAATCACTGAGTGTGCATATGACAAGCTACTGGGTTTTAATGCCTAATCCTGTCTCTTGCCACTAGTTTACAGACTAATCTTGAGATCTTGTATAATCTTAATACTCTTATAATCTTGGCTTCTTTCCTTGTCTCAGTTGCCTTGCCTTCACACTGTGTGTGTGTGTGTGTGTGTGTGTGTGTGTGTGTGTGTGTGTGTAGTTGTTGCCCACTTCTATTGGCAGCGTTGTCATAATGCTCACTGGAGACAACGGGTGTGAAACTGTTGTGAGTGTTACCCATTGGCTGGATTATGTTCTCACCAGAAAAAAAAAAGTTCAGCCTCATAGTTGTTGGAATTATTTTTCTTCAGCTGAGGTGGGGCAGTCTCTGGGGAGCCAGGGGGAGGAGGCAGATCTCACAAAGGGGTGGTAGGGAGAGGAGAGGTCCCCTCCATCATCATCCGGTGGGCTCTCCATGTTGTGTCTCTTCCAAATACTAGATCCCCGGCATCTAGTGCAGTGTCTATCACCGGAGAAAGCTTGCAGCAAACCTTGGATGAACACAGGAATCTGATCAACAGGAGGGAATGACTCTTCTAGAGTGAAACCCTGCGTTGAATGTCTGCTTTGGGTGCCCCACCAGTGATCATGTTGGGCTGTCTCCACCGGGCAGGAGGAGAGATCAGCAACATGTAGATTATAGGACCTTTAGAAAACAATTGAGGTTAATCGAGGTCATGAGGGTGGGGCCCTAGTGCAGTGGGGCTGTGGCTTTATAAAAGAAGAGCCCTGAACTAGAATTTTCTGTTTCTCCACACAATGTCCCACGTGGCTTTGGGGGCTCTGTAGATAGTCTACTCCATCAAGAGGAATCTCACTAGAATCCAGTGACTAGATGCACCTACCCAAACCCTAACTTCCTGTCGTTAACAGCCATGAGCTTTTTTTCTTTTCTTTTCTTTTCTTTTTTTAATAAATTAGCCAGATTTTGGCATTTAGTTTTAGCAATGGAAAATGGGTTGGGATGGCTACAATCTATAAAGTATAAAGTGGGTGATCTCTTCACAGTCACTAGCCGTCTTAGGAATCAGGCTTCCGTTTTCATCTTATGTGATGAAGAAAAGTGAGACACTACAGGGACCAGCTGGAAGGCACGTTCAGTCCTGTGAGGCGCCAAAGCAACCAGATACTACCTAACTCTAAGATTGTCCTTTTGTTTGCTTACGCCATCTTCCTTAAGTGGGCTTCTTAAATGTTTAATAAAATTGCTAGTCAATAATCAGACCCAGTCTCATAATTCACTCTTAAATTTTTTGTAATACACCTTGGCAAGAGAGGAGCCAGTCTGAACACAGACATCGTAAGTGGCCTTCGTGCCTGTCATTTAAGACTCTTTCCTCTAACAAGGTTATTACATGAGTGAAGGGGGGGGTTGGAAAAATGAAACATTTATTAAATTATCCCGAAGAGTGCTCTGCTAGGCTTGTCTAGCCTATGCCTTCAATGTGATAGATTCGCAGAAATAAAATTATTGAATTGAGAAGCCATTCATTAAAAGGGAATTTCAGGAAACCAGAATGCTTTTTATAATATTACCACCACAGCTGCCTATTAGATGAAACTTATGTGTTCTCTGCTGATATTGAAACCCCTCGTTTGTCATCGTATCCTCCAGCCTCCTTTCTAACAGTGCAAAAACTTGTAATTTACAACTTCTGACATAATTGGAAAGTTAATTAGTTTTCTTTCGATTTCACCTGCTTTATGTTAACCATGATTTTCTTAGCCCTTCCCTTTTCTATTCCTGATTGTCAGTAATGTCAAAAACATAGTACGTTTCCCCCTTTGTCTCTCCTCATTGTCAGTCGAAATCTAAAGCTCACCGTATTAGCCAAGTCAATCTCTCGCTGCATGTGCCGCTGCATTCATGTTTCTTGTCTCACTTTTTTTCTTTGACTTGATTCAACACTTTAGTCAACAGGCTTTTGTTGAGCATATGACATGGGGGACAGGGGAGGGGACCAAATGCAACGTAGAGGGAAGAAAGTCTGAGGACAGGGTAGGGAGAAAAATAAACATTCGTTAGAAGTGAGCCTAGGACTACAGATGTAGCTCAGTGGTGGGGTGCCCTCTTGTCAGGCACAAGGGCCCGTGTTAAATCCTTAGTGCCACCAAAGCAGGACATGACAGACGAGGAAGAGGAGAAAAAAATGCCACAAGCATCAGAAAGAAGCGATTTATAGCTATATGTCAAACCATCTACTCTCTTGAAGCAGCTAGGACCCGAGTAAAGTGTCAGTCCTCTGAGCCTGGTAAGATGATGTCATTTGAATCCGCATGTACTAGCATGTAATCCCCACATAAGGCTTAGGAGAAGGTAAGCTTTCACAACTGGCCAGTGGCTCCCTCCCTCCCTCCCTCCTTCCCTCCCTCCCCACCCCTCCCTCCCTTCCTAGTGCCCTCTACAGTTAAGCTGGAGGGAGCAGAGGGAACCAGAAGATGAGGTTGCCTGTTTAGACATGGAATATTGGCAGGATCACTATTGAAGTTTATCACAGAGGAGGAAAACAAAGAGTGGCTGCTAGTGCTACACAGCAGGCTGGCTTGCTAGGAAATGCCTTGAAGCCTCAGATGATGCATTTTTCCTAACAGAAGTCGATGAGCTGGACACCATTGCTGTCCACGTTGATGAGGAAACCATTTGGGGTGTTTAATTGATGGAGGTCACAGAATGGTTAATCCACAAGCCAGAGCTTATACACAGGTATGGTGACTGCACAGATAGAGAGACAGAGAGAATGCTCTTTGGAGTCTCCCAAATCCCAGGTATCAACCTCTGGCCATTGGGATCCTCCAAGGTACATGAACCCACCTCCAGTCTTTAGAGTGCTTTGAGGTTCAGATGTCACCTCTGGCCATTGGGATTGTTCAAGCCACAGATATTCACCTCCTGTACTGAGTTTTCCTACCCTGACCAATGTGCTTTACTTGACTTTCCATAGGGACAATCTACAATGTCCTGAGCCGCCATCTACTCTCATCTGTATCACATGTCTCCTGGATTATGGTAGAAGAGCAATTGTAGAAAAGGAACAGACAAAACTTTTTTTTTTTAAATGAGAATAAAAAACTGGATCTGGCCTTTGGCGGCATTAATTTTTCTTTCAGTAACATCTAAGATTTAGCTCGTCTTCTATTAAACAATAAGGCGTTACCATAGCAACCTCATTGCCATGTAATAACACTTACATTTTCCCCAACTGTAAAATCAAAGCCAGAAAGCAAATAGAAGCCATCAAGGCACCCAAATAGCCATCCTTAGTCTCCTTTCCCTCTGGAGAGTGATTATTGATCATTCTTCATTGTAGGTCAGTGATGCTATTGCTAACCTTCTTCCATTCCCCCATGTTTGTTGCCCTCCTGATGAAGAAGAAAAGAGGAAAGGTGAGGGAGGAGTATTTGGTGACGCCTTCAGTCCTTGGGGTAGCAGAACACTTGCTATCCCATGAAGACAAAGTCTGACAGATTCCTGTGTTGCTAGATGCTGCCAAGCTTACTTTGGGGGCATTTATTTCTCATCCTGGCTACAGGACACTCTATTAACCCCAGGCACTGGCTGCATCTGCTGCGGTGCCTGCCCACCAAATCTCCTCACCCTCTGTCAAGAATTCACTGTCCATGCTAGAGCCTCAGGCTGGAGCCTCTGTGGCAGATGTTCCATGCAGCTGGCCCATGGAAGGACATGGTAGGACAGCTGGCCCTTGCCATCTTTGCAAAGCTGCTGCAGCCTCCTTTCTTTCTTTTTCTTGGCTGATTCCTAGCTTTCCTACAAGACTCCAGTTAGATATAACCTCCACCAAGCAGCCATGCCTGATAGTCTCAATATAAATGAGGTACCTCTCTGGTCTTCTCCAGGTCCCAGTTAAATCTTTCACAATATTACACATGTACTTATGCTCTGTCCATCAGCAAATATGAACTTAATGAATGGCACCATATAGCATTGTACCCTATAAAATACCAAGAACCCAGCAAACGACCACAGCCTCACTTCCCTTACACTGGATAGCTTGAGATGGTTTATTGGCACCAATCAACAATAGCTAATCAGACTGACTGTTCCTTCCTTTCCTTCTGAGATTTTAAAATGTGAATAAAAGTAGATGGGCTGAGAAGCAAGTTTGGTTTATCTGCTGTATCTCCAGCAAACCACATCTTTTTAATTTCATGCATGGATGGAATGCTATGTCATGCCTATTACAATGCGACAGCTTGCTACCTTGTACAACTCAACATGCAGTTGCAGCTGGGCATCTATGAGCATTCCAAGATGGAGCCAGACCCAGGAAAACAGAGATGGTACCAAGTTCCCTAAGATGGCAGGGTTTTCTCTTACCCTTTCCTTATGGTCTTGCCTTTCTGGGGACTTGACCTTAACAACATTCATGTATTAACCCCACAAGGGACAATTTTACCTTTACTACAATAAGGCCTTAGGAGGAAAATGCCACTAAGAAGGGAAATGAGCCTTTCTGGGGATCATATACGTACTTTCCAGTCAAGAAATATTCACAGGAAGCCCACCTATTGTTTCAGAATACGTGAGAAAATGAATGAAGGGCAGGGGGCCTCTGATTCCCAGATCAACCTTTGCCCTGGTGCAACTTCTATTTTGCTTAAACTCACTGAGTCTTCCTCTTTCTCAAGCCCAAGCACCTCTGATGACATTTTTTCTTATAGACTCTAGTCCTGAGTGTGAACCTGGGGAGATAGGCATAATCCTTCAAGTTCTGGGTTCAGTTCCTGCCGCTGCCCAGCACTCCCTTCTCTGCCCACTCCTGCTTCCTCTGATGAGCTTCTGCTTCCTTTTCCTATTCGTGTTTCTAAAATTGTCTTCCTATATGCGATGAAGCAATATCAAATTCCTCCCCATTAGGCCCCAGTGATAAACATAAGTTTGATTCCGCCAAGGTTCACCCCGAGGAAGCAGTGTGAGTATTGTGCTTACCTACGTCCTTACAGGTAGGAGTCTGTGTGACCCAAAAGCAGCTGCACTTGAAGGTGCGTATGCAGCATGGATGATGGCTTCCCCATTGATACACAGAGAAAACCTCTTCTCTCTTCTCTTCCCCAGCATATATGCTTTAGCTCCTTTCTGAGACCCAAAACTATGTGCAATTGGGACAGAATTGCTTACCCATGCCTGGATATGAACGAATGCCTTCAAAGACCCTCCCTAACTCCCCTCTTCTCTGAGGGAATGTCAACAATACATTAGCCCTATTGTGCCCAAGTCGCAGATGATCTCCCAAAGACGACAGGCATTCAGTCTAGAGGATGTTGCCGTAAAACAGCGGAGTAAATGGAACCTCTGCTGAAGAAGCACTTGAATTTTTAAGGTTTACAAAATAAATCCCTCTTGAAGATGCAAGATCTACACCATCTCTAGCCAGATGCCTTCTCCCTTGAAAAACCTTTGTTTTGCGGCCAGCGCCAAGCTCTCACAGTGGACTTCCTAGGGACAGATCCTTGCCGACAAATGAGGATGAATTATACAGTCTAAGCAAAGAATCATATGGATTTGAATGGAAATTGGGCTCACTCCTTCTGAGGCTGCTGAGAGCCATAGCCCTTAAGGGACTTGTATGAGCCTGGGGAAATCTGTGGCCATGTGGGCACTGTGCCCAGTCTAGGCATGTTTCCAACCCCCCTACCCCCACCCCCAATCTCTAGCTGTCCTGTGGAAGTATCCAGAAGGCCACTCATCTGTACAGCCTGGTGTCATTCTTGTTCTTCCCCAGGCAGGTCACCTGTCAGCTGCTTCTTTGGGCTCTGAGCTTTGGAACTCCCTGGGAAAGCAGTGTGCTCCTCTGCCCAGCTGCTGCTGAACCCCTGCAGCTTGACAGAGCTGTCTCTGCTGGCTAGTGCTGAGGATGAAATCCATAAATATTTGCTGCAGGCAAGGAGGGATTGGCACCAGGAATAAATATTTGTTTTCTCTGAGAGGTTACACTGTAATGTTGCTGAAGAGGTGTATCCCACTGCTGGCTTTGGGCAAAAATTGCTAGGGAATATGTGATATATATCAGCCTCATACATGTTCTCGCTGAGGTCACATATAAATCCCAGGCTGAGAATGGCCCGTATTGCACCGCAGTCGGTAATGAAGCTCCCAGGATCGCCTTGAAAACCATTTGAAGACAGCATGTCTCGGATGTTGCATCTCTGTAAATCACCCTGGGGGAACATCTAGGAGAGAAATGTTAGAAAGTAATCCGTTTTAGTCATCTGGCCCCGGAGGAACATTCTAGGCACATTCCTACTCATTGTCCTCTAGGATGACCATGTCTATCCACGGCCCGCAATGTCAGGCCTCTTCTGAGAGGCGGTGATAAGATGGGGAGATAAGACTATGAAGTGGACTCTGGAGTCAAACTACCGTACTTCAGGTTGTAGTTTGGCTGCTCCTTCTTTGAGAAGTGCCTTACAACTTCCTCTCACAACATGAACACCTACTTCCTCGGTGGTCTGTGTGGGCTGCAGGGACTAACACAGAGGAACCTTAGAACTATGTTAACATAGCCCTCATCTCAAGGTTTGCTCTCCATTGTTCCAGTTACTCAGTAAGCTCTGCTCCAAAAATGCTACATGGAAAGTTCTAGAAATAATTAATTCATAAGCTTAAAATTCGACCCTGTTCTGAACAGCTTGATGAACTCTCTAGAACCATCCTGCTTGGCATGTGAATCATCCTCCTCTCCAGCAGGTTAAATATATGTATGTATGTATGTATGTATGTATGTGTATATATATATATATATATATATATATATATATATATATATATATATACACACACACACACACATACATACATATATATATGCTATCTGCCTGTTAGTAGGCATCTCACATATTGGATTGACTGGTGTAGCATTGTAGAACTTTTGTGTAGGATTCAATATTACCCATGCTTTCAGGCGTTGTCTTAGAGTACTGGAAAATATTCCTTTGTCATGGGAGGTTATTGTAGTGTGTATGTTATAGTATATATTATGAGTGTTAACTATTATTATTATCATCATAGAAATAGAGCTGTTATAATCCTTCTAAAAATGAGTCATCAACTGGCTAGTGGTCTGGAGTAATGGCAGGAAAATGTGTGTTATTTCCCCTCCTTGGTGCTGGGAATCAAGCTAAAGACATCACAACCAGTTCTAACCATAACTAACTCAGTCCATGTCACCAGCATTAATGATTCCTAACAATGGTGTGCAGTGACCTGATTATTTTGTCCTAAGCCTCACATCTCAAAAGTTCCATTGCCTCAACCCTCCACCCCTCCACCCCGTGGACCAAGCTTTCAGCAGATGAACCTTTGGTGGACAAACTGAACCATATCCAGCACGCAGCACCCTGTCAGTGTGGCCCCGAGGACAATCTCTGTTCTTTCCCAACGCCCCCTTCTCTGTGGTCTCATTGCCCATTACCCAGTCCATCAGAACAGCTTTCAGCAAGATGGCGTGCTTCCTATTGGAAAAATAAAAATAAGTCCAGACTCTTGATTACCACAGACAGCATGATACTTCGTGTTCAGTACTGTGAAGCATTTTCTTCTCCACCCCTAATCTTAAATGCAATTTACCTGAAATCTCTTTATGAGCTTATTCCATATCGTTTTAGAGTGAGTTTGCCAGCTTCAAAAATGGTCCGAGGCACATGCCACCTATCTGTGGTCACCTTGTTTTCCCATTCAGATCCCTGAAGGAAGGCTGAGGCTTACAGGCTTGGTGCTGGGGACCAGGCATAGCCTTTGCTATGGCTCAGCTTCCATCTCTCTCAGGTGATTTGAAGGTACCATCTCCCTCACAGGTACTGTCATATTTGGGGGACATCAGTGTGTTTAGTTCAGTCTCTATCATATACCACACAGAGGATCAGCTTTTATTTTTTTCACTTCTGTTACCTTTTCTTACGCTTCTAACAATTCACCCTCTTGAATACGGGAAGTGGCCACTATATGGCTTTTCTGTTTCTCTCATAAGAGCATGGCTACTGACTCAACCTTCTCTGATTGAAAGTACAGAGCGACCCTGACCTCATCACTGCCCTCTTGTATCTAGCTGCTGAGAGGCAGTCCCCCACATTTTATTATTTGATAAAGTCTTGCTTTAATATTCTCTTGGTCAGTAAATTCTTCACAGGTCCTTTCTGCTTTTCGGGTGGCTGTATCCCCTGGAGTTCCAAAGCAGTGACAGGGAAGCTTGGTGGCCCATAATGGCTGCCTGAGGAATCTGTCCCTTTGGTTCATTTGTGCCTTCCAGGTGGCTGGGAAACTTTCATTTAAATCTGCAGTGGAAAAGCAACATCCCACTCTGATCTATCCTGTGCGGCCTCCATCACAGTTGTGACAAACAGAAACCTGACAGCTCAGATCCTGCCAATTAGAGAGCAGCTCCCAGCCTCTGCTTTGGATGAACACCAGCCATGGCCAGGGCTGGAAAAGCTGTGGTTCCTGGTCATTTGAGAAGAATTCTTTTTTTCTTCTTCTCATTTCCTTTACCCCTTCCTTCTCAAGTGTACCTTCTGGCATCAGCCACATGTACAGCCTGCATCATTAAGTACTGAGACTTTATATCTTAATTCTGTATGAGAGGTTTTCTCTGGGGGCAATGGTGAATCTGCAGGAAGGGAGCCCGAATGTACGGTGGAGGTGATGTGTCAGAGGAGGCGGGTGGCATGTTTAAGGAAACAGCTGTACAGAAACTTCTGGTGCTGGGGGAGGGGGAGGAGCTGTGTTCACTTGGGTGTTCACTGCCTAATGTGAAATGTGCTGGTTGGGCTTAGAGGTTTGCTAAGGGAAAACCTGAAAGTCCTGAACTCCAGCAGGAAAGAATGACAACTTAAGATGTGGGATAATTTGTTGAACATACATTCTTTTCCTATCTGGGAGGCTCATAAACTGCAGAGCTGCGTCACCACGTCTCGCCATTCCTGGGAGGGCTCTTAATATTATTTAATACCCCTTTCAACAGAATGAGGGTGAAACTAGGATAAAATTATGCTTTAATTTTTAAAAAATGTAATTCCTTGTGAAACAAAAAGATGTCTGTGTTCAGTAGCTGGATAGATGTACAGCAAATAGAGGGAAGGCAAACTGTGTAACATCAGGACCAGTTACTATAGCAACAAAAATGTCAGCCATCCTTTTGGCTGATCCTATTAATCTAGGAGAAGCAATGATACTGACACACTCAAGATGTATTTAAACCAGGGGGTAGAAATACGACCCAGCTGCAGGTCTTAAACAGAGGTAGAGCCAGACTCCACCACGGTGGAACTCTGAACCAGGTTGAGCCAGGTGATCTCATAGGCGGCCCTTGCATTTTATTTATTTCACTTAGAGAAGCAATGAATCTCTTCCTCCCAAGTTTTTTAAAAATATTCTTGGGCCAATGATAGTCGAAAGACAGGAAGATACTGCCCAGCTTTGGCATTTAAAGTATGGCTGCCTTTTCAACAGTATTGGCCCAGGGGAAGTGGTAGGAATTACTTGTTTTTGAAGATAATGAAATCTGAAAGTGGGAGAAGCTGCAGATGGCCGTGCACCTCCTCAGAAAGCACTAGGCCACTAAGAGGAGAAATCTGGTATGGGAGGCACAGCGTGCAGCAGTGGGTTCTGCTCTCTTAACTGCAGCCAGGGCACGGTGAGGCCAGTGGACAGTCTTGTTTTCTGTTAGTGGAAGTCATCAGCAGGGTCTGTGTCCTCTACAGGCTGAGCCGAGGACCAAATGAGATAATGGATGTGAAAATACTTTGAAAGAAGGCTAACGCGCTAAAATGATGTAACAGGTAACTCGTATTAAGGAAATGCCAAAGAAACACACTTTCCCTAAAGACTAGCCTTTGCAGGGTGGGTTGTAGAGGTGAGCTGTCAGTTCTGAAATCTGGGTCAGTGGTGAGCCCCCCTTAAATCCCCTTGGGGGGGCACTGTGAAGCTATTATTCTCTGCTTTTCCCTTTTGATGCTTTTTTACTCCAGAATCATTTAAGCAGCTAAGTATTTTCTCACTTTGCAAAGCTCCATGACAGTCCCTGGGATATTTCTGCTGCGGAAGCACAAACAAATGGGATGCAGATCTGTGTCGTAATGATGAAACACCGTCTTCTCATCCTTACCTTAGCGTTTCAGACTCCTCGAAAAAGATGACCGCCTTTCGCTATGGAAAACAAATGTGCCAGTGCTGGGGGAAGATGCCTCTTAACCTGTTCTTGAACCTTCCTGTTTCTGAGGGTGAAGTTATGGAGTCTGTTCTTTGCTCATTGCCATTAAAACAATTTCTGTTTCCTCACCTATTTCCCCAAGTTTCTGAGAAGGGTGGCATAACATTACGTGTGGATGGAGTGCCAGCCGGGGAAATCGATTAAAATATTAAACATGCAAGCTTCTGTAAGGACATGTAATCTATTTTTAAAATAAGTGGCAAATGGTCTGGATGTCACTACCCCAGTCTGGGGGCCACTTTGCTGTGCTTCGGTAGTAATTAACACTCTCAAAGCTAAGGATGAGCCTTTGACTGTGTCTCTGGGTAAAGCGTTGTTTTTGCATGCGCTGTGGCTGGGGATATGCGGCTGTCAACTTTACGCCCTGCTTCATGACGGATGATCAGGGAGGTCCCCCAAATCTCAGGCTCTGTCCACATCCATCAGTCAAGCAGTCAAGTCTCTCTACAGCATCGGGCTCGGTTCATTGGGATCAAAGAGACGGATCACAAGATGGATGTAACTAAACTCTTTTTGTGCATTTACAAACCTTTAGGCATCATGATGCTGTATTTTTATAAGATCGCTTGGTCAATATGCAATGGCTGTTTATGTACCCTTAGCGAGCCAAAGAGGCTACTTCATTAGTCGGAAACCATAGACTTCAGAAGCCCTGGTTCTTGTTCCGCACATGGCCCGTCTGGTGCGGATTTTGTAGCTGCCCCCGTTCGCTTTCCAGAGGCCCCTTTTAAGCAGTTACATAGCATAGTGATGCGGAGGCTCAGTTTATTGCTCAGGTATAGGTTCATGGCTAAGCCACATGACTTACTGAGTGAAGATAAGCTGCTTCCCTGACCTTCCATTTCACTTCTTTTTAAAAGATTTTTAAACTTTAATTTATTATAATTTATTCAGATTACATCCAGATTGTTATCCCCTGGCTTGCATCTCCCAGTTCCCATCCTCCCTCCTTATTCTGCCCTATTCCCCTCTCCTAGACCTCTGACAGAAGGGGACCTCCTCCCCCATCATGTGACCACATCCTATCAGGTCTCATCTGGACAGCATGCTCCCTTGTCCTCCCCACCAAGGGGAAGCAATCAAATCGGGGGGGGGGGCTCCAGACCTCATGTCAGAGGCAGTCCCCACTCTCACTAAGACCGTGGAGAATGAGCTATCCATTGGCTAGATCTGTACAGGGCGGTCATGCATTGTCCTTGGTTGGTGCAACAGTTTTTGCAGGCCGGCACCACCTCCCCTGCCCTGGTCCAGATCCTCTGGCCTTGATGGTCTCCTTGTGGGGCTCCTGAGCTCTCTGGGTCCTTCCATCCCCCCCATTCTTCCATAACACTTTCAGCACTCCATCCAGGAGTCCAGCAGCGTGTCCCAGCATCTGTCCTGATCCCCCACGGGGCGGAGTCTCTCAGAAGACATCTATGTTCAGCTAATATCCACTTATAATGAAGAGCAATAGATCCTCGTCCATAGGATACTATACGAATTTCATTAAGAATGTATATGAAACATGCTTAGGCAGTTGGGTGACATATACTGAGAATCCAATAAATATTGGCAGATGGGATTCTTGTTGTCACTGTTAATATTATATAACATTTTGATCCAGATGATTTTGTTTAGCTTATAAAATAAGTGTATTTTAGTAGCAGGCGATGGTACAATAAATACCTTCATGTCCCCCAATCTGATCCCCACCCAGGGAAACCTCAGACATGAAGAAATAGGTAGAGATATATACATGAGATCTCGGATGGTGCTAGTAGACCCCTGAGCAAAGGAAACATTGTGTGAATGTTTTGAAAGAGCAGCCTTTTATGTCCAGTTTTGGATACATCTATCTCCATATACCTTGCTCAGGCTTGGATGTGCAGTGGCCACCATGCCTGCCCTCCCTATTCCCTTATTCCCCACTCCTACTCTGACAGTTAGGCTGCCATGGCATCTTCGTTGTCAGCTTGGCTGGAATTAGAATGAGATAGAAGGCCAGTGAAGCACACCTGAAAGTGTGTCAAGAAGAGATTAAGGGGAAGACGGTATGACAGATCCACTCTGCAAGTGGTCCAGTATCAGCCAACACCCCGGACCTGGACAGAGTGAAGCAGGGAGCCACAGGTCACCAGCATACCGATCTCTATGCTTTCTGTCCCTGGTAATTGGAAGTGCTCTGTTTGGCCATACCCTTCTCTGCCATGACAGACTGACACCTCTGAAACCTTTCTTTAAGTTGTTTCTCTCAGGTATTTGTCAGTGATGTGAAAAGCGACTAATATAGAATTGTATCTTGCTGTTTCCAAATGTATTCATCTAAATATCAAATGCCTTTTTGGGGATGGAGAGTTAAGGAGGTATGTATTCATTGGATTAGTAAATAGACAAAATAATAAAATCAAATTAAATAATTGATTTTTAAAATTAAAAGGAAGCCTGTTTGTGTTGCCATGTGATGGAGACTGTAATGTATACTTTGAACTGGCCTGTTTCCAGCTAGGAAACAAAGTAGCCTCCGATGAGTGTGGTTCTGTGGCTCTGGCCTTGGGCATGGAATAGTTTTCCTGGCCTTGAGGTAGGCGCAGATTGAGAGGCTTTGAAAGGGTATGAATGGTGGATCCTGCTAAGGGAAGGGGGTGTAAACAGGCTGCTTTGCAGCTCCAACTTCCATTCTCACTCACACACTCAAATCAGTAACTGTGAGTGGGGCTGCCAGAAGAGCAGCCAGCTCATCAAGTGTTGCCTGAGGAGCCCTCCACCTTCCGCTGCCAAGAAGTGTAACCTGCTCCCCTTCACATTGGCAGCCCGAGCGGAGAGAGCCTGAGCAGGAGCATCTCCTGGAAAGGCAGAGCAGAAAGTCCCTACCAGAGCTCCTGGGGTGACAAGGACTGCTGGGCACAGGGCTGGTGGCATGGCAGGAGAGCTGGTGTCTGATCGTGCATGGGCAGCTGGTTGGAGAGTTTGGCCTGGACGTCTAAAGCCATCAGGAGAATGCTTCTAGAGTTAGCTGTTTTTATTCTAAACTATCTCCTCCCTTACACCGCTGCCTTCAGGAATGACTATATCACCAATGTTCCAGATCGTTCCTTCAATCCTTTCAATGAGCCCTCTCAGTGCCAAGCCCAGCTCTCATCCTTGTTTCATGCTCTATTTTATCACCTTGGGTATATATATATGTATATATTTCCCAATTCTAAATGATAAGCACAACTATTGTTGGAAGAACTCTGCTGTTTGAGGTGGCAGTCCTCCCAGTCCAGGGAGCCTGTCTGAGCTCAGGCCTAGATGGAGGACTCCCTCTCATCTCCAGAGCCTTCTACTCTCTGCCTGACCTCATCCAGAGAGTGTCTTCAGGCATAGGTGCCTCTGACCACATCTGATTTATAGCCTTTGGCACAGTTTCCTGATAGCTTTCCTTCCCTGCACCTATAGGATAATTAGGTACTGTGTTTCTTGTTCATATGCTAGGAGCATGCTACTCAGTGCAAATCAGGCATTCCTGGAGGGTCTAGTTCCAACCAGTTACACAAACCTATGCTGGGAGCCCCCTCCCCACTCCCCAAAACTATACAGACTTCGTTCTCCCTGAACGCAGTTGAACTATCTCCCTGGAGTGGTTCCCAGCGGTCATTTCCATCATGCTCTCAGCCTTCCCTGCCCTACACCTCACCTTCTGTTCCTCCTGCCTTCATGAGCTGGTGGCCAACAGCCCCCAGGGAAAAGACGACCCACACACTAGCATGACAACTAATATTTATTTACTATCCGGCATGTTCCTTGCTTCTCCGTATTCATTTTGTCTTCCCCACAAGATAAACTACAACAGTGAGGAGGTCTGTGTTCAGCGGAGAGAAATTAGACAAAGAAGCACAGAAGGGTGATGACAACGAGCTTATCTATGAGTAGAAAATCCAGCCTTGGAGGATATGGAAGAGAATTCCCAGAGGACGTGCATCCCACATGAGTGTGAACATGTAACGTTTGTTGCTTGTGAGAAGTGCGGTACCTGGTACCATGGAGGCACTCAGCAAACATGGGCTGAAATGAGTCAAATAACACATCTGGGGGAGCATCACTAACTGCAAGACAGAGCAGGAGGCCAGGGAGCGCCTGGCATCCTTTGCTTTCAGAAGGGTGAGTGATGGCGCTTTCTCTGAGAGCAAGAGCAAATTTTATGGCAGCAACTCACAGATTTCTCATAATAATGAATTCACCATTAAACATCCGCCTCATCCACACGCGCTGATGGATGAACCTCTGAAACAGAAAGTCCTCCGAGAGATCTATGGGAGTGGCAACATATCAGAGAGGACGAAGCCGTTCGTCACTGGGAATTGCGGGAGTAAAGGAAGATAGGACGGTTTGCTGGACTCTGTTTGAAAGCCCAGTGACAAATGAAGAGCCCAGCTGTGTGTTGTCCACCGCTCTGTTCATATTAGCCTTAGTGCCAGCCACCGGGGACTGAGCAGGCTTAACTTAGTGAAGGTGGGTATGCTATAAAGAGCATCTCACTATGGGCCGGCTAGGATCAATGAGATCACTGTGTCAAACAAATAAAGTAGGTGGGACAGTTGAGAGTAACCCATTGTGGCAGGCAAGGGCTTCTGATAGTGGGTCTCCCAAAGCACACATGCGTATGTACAATATCGATGTCTCCAGCAAAGGAAAGCAAAACACACATCACCCACAGGGCTCCTGGCAAAGCCTCAACCCAGACAAAGTTCCAGAGCTGTTGATTGTGCTGTTAATTCCCCAATAATTGTTTACAAAACATTTACCAAGTGGCTACTCAGCAATAGACGGTTCCAGCCTAGAAGAATCATTGTAAGAACTGTCCTGTTGACAGTGTCTGAGGGATAAGTGGGATAACATTTGTTGTTATTTATTTTCTCTATAGTTGTCATTCTGGTTGGGGTTAGATGGAGTCTCAAAGAAATTTTTATTCTACTGGACTAATTTTCAGATGTACTGATGATCCATAAGCCAGCTTGGAAAACACTCTATCATCCCAGCTTTGCTCTTCTCATTCTTATGGATGTGAAATGGATTCAGGAAGCTAAGTGACATCTCTGCTCTCCTATGGTGGCCTTCTGGTGGTCAGGTCACATGGATCTGTAAGGAAACCTAGTTGATTATTTGGGCTCCAACTCAAGTTCAAATCCTTCTTTGCACTGCCCTTGAGAAGGACCTATTTCCCCGTGATTATTCTTGTCCCCAATGGCTGCTGGTGTTGCCTTCCCTTGGCCATTAGCATGAGATAATCCCTTATGCTGGGGACAGACTTAAACACGCATGGACTTGATAACTCATCCATGGGCTTTGCTTTATCTTGTGTGCAGTCTGGGAAATCTCAGTAAATCACTTTCTCTTTCTATCTCATTTCCTGCCCTCCAGACTTTGGCAAATTAATATGTATTTTTTCTAGAAATGTCTTGCAGCTGCTGTCCTCGAGGGACTAGGGGTTGCGGGGGTTGGGGTGCTTTTGAACCTCACGTGGAAACCTTTTTGCTCTTTCCTGCAAGTTTAGTAAGGCCAGGACCATCCTGTAAATATTTAAAAGCTCAGCGTGTGGCAAGACTGATACTGTATAGACCGTATCTTTTCTTAGCTTCGTATTTTCCAGTTTAATACTGGACACAGCACCTAGGGAGACACCCAGGATTGGGATTAGAGAGGCATCTAAATGCCAAAGGTAAAACATCCATTCGTTTCCTCACCTCTAATTTTCCTAACACTTCTTCTTGTTTAGCTTTGCCCAGACTGAGACGGGAGCCTGATGAAAAAATAATAGATATAAATTGTGCCTCAGTCATTGGCTGTTTGTCTTAAGGAAAGAAACTCGTTTCCAGGCTGCCTGATAATTGGACATCCAAAAAGTCCAGTAAGAAAGGGGAGGGCAGGCCAGTGTGGAGTGAAACAGTGCCAGCATGTTGATTTTCTTTATTAGAGGAAGGAAGAGCCTGCTGATCTTTTCATTTCTCTAAGTTAAGGGCGTCATTGTTCACTGGGTGTGACACCTCCTACCTAAACACTTCATGAATTATCTATGAATTCTAAGGCTTCCACACAAGCTGCTCTCATGCTTGATTTTCTAAAGAGGGCGAGGAGCAGGCAAGGCTGCTTGGAAAAGGGATCGCTCTCGGGACTAGAAACTAGACTCACCTCTTCACGCAGCATTCCTCTTCCATTGGCTCATTAAAAAGTGAACATTTTCCCTTGTCGGCTCCTCTATGCCATGTCCATGGGAGCAAAAGCAACACACTCTCAAGAGTCTGCCCCAACCTACAGCTGTTAGCCTTCTTCGCCGTCCATGTTCCTGTGCGGTGCTGTGACGGAAGCACGCTACACTGTGGGACAGCTCTAGAATTACACATCTGTCTGACCCTTCACGGGGGTTTCCTGGATGGACAAAGCTGTGTCTTAATTTACCCATGTCACATCACTGTGCTCAGTGTTTTCCACAGTGAGAGCTGCCGAGGTTGGATATATGTGGAAGTGTGACAATGACACTCTTGCTCTAGAGGAGAAAGACATCACAATTAGGATCTCGCTTTTCCGTCCAAAAGTATCAAGTGCTCTGAATTGATCCTCACAAAATTGTCATCTTTTTGCCCATTTCTTAAGTTAATTGGAAATAAAGGGAGGGATTCCTTGTTAATTCATATTTCATTTAAAATTAATACTTTTTCTATGCTCTTACTGTTGTCTTAAGTAGTTTTCTTTGATTTCTATGTTGTATGTGCATCTAAACATAATCATGTGTAAATATATAATGATATATATATATATGATACTTCATAAATAGTGTATATATGTGTTTGTTGTCCAAATACATGTAGCATATGATATGATCCTGTAAAATAATAGCTTGAAGTGGGAGTTATATGAGGTAGTTGTTTTTATGGTTTACTTTTAAATTTTATATGCATATGTGTCTATGCATCTGTGCATTCATTTGTACTTGTATGTTCAGGTGGCCACAAAGCCAAAAAAGCATGTCAGATTGCCTGGAGCTGACGTTATGGGAAGTTGTGAGGTACTCGAACTACATGGGGTGTGGAAACCCAACTCAGGTCTTCTGAAAGAACCTTGAGAGCTCTTAACCATTGAGCAACCTCTCCAGTCCCAGATGTAGGAGAAGACACACCAGAGTGAGAGTCAAAAGAACGTTCTCAGTAAGCGAAAATGGACCAGCATCCTTATCTTCTTTGAAATGGTTCTTTCTGTGGGAAATGGGAGCTTGAGAATGGTGGCCCGAGCCTCAACTGCAACAGTGCATGGGAAAAGGCCTTTGCTGACTGAATCAATTCATAGAGTAGAAAGTACTAAATGACACGTGGTTGTAACAAGATTGAATTGGACATTGGCCTTTAGTATCTGAGAGTGCAGATGGGAAGGGAGTGTGGATTCAGAGGTGCCTGGTGCTAGCGCTGGCGTTAAATGTGGTTCTGCACAAGCGTTGCTTCCACCTTCAAATGTGGAATCTATTTTCAGTCTTGACAGCTGCCGAGAACACTTGCTAATTCCCTAAACCCGACTCCCTTACTTTTCTTTTCCCTATAGAGCATTTCCTTTCTCCTGCCCTACTGGAGGCCTCAACCTGCGGTCTTCTCTCTAGGGAAGGATGTGTTCAAAAGAATGCGTACGATCCCGATGCAGTAACGCCTGCCAGAACCTCAGCCTTGGCCATGATGAGGCAGGGGGATTGAGAATTTGATGTCGGTCTTGACTGTCTAGTTAATACTTCAAAAATGTTTGGCCACTTGCCAGGTCATCTTCTCTGCTCTGTTGCCCCTTCTACCTGTGAGAGTATGTGTCTTTCCATGCTTCTTTCTAGAACCTTCTTAGGGAAACTCAGCCTATGTGGGTTTCTGGGACAACTGAAAAGGAGACTTCTTGCAGGCTTGTCTCACTAGTCAGACCATGGATCTTTTGTCTTTTGCATAAGCTTTTAGCTTATGTAGCAGCTTTTTATAGAAATATCTACTCAATGAGGCTATACAGACTTATGTCCCATTCCACTAACAAATGCAAATCAAATAGGGATACTCCCATCTTTGAGAATGTATTCCCTTTTCCAGTTGTAACCAGGAGGTACAATCTTTAGAAGCTAAAAGGCTAGGGGTCAGTAGTTTTTTGTTAAGATGACAGCATAAAAGCGTGTAAAAATGTTTTTTTTTTTTTTAAAAATCTGATGCCTGTCAGGAACATGTGATTATCATATAAAGGCCATGCTCCTTACTATCTTAATATCCCTACGTGAGCTACCCATATTATGCATCCAGCCCTATCAACACATGCCCATTGCACATGGAGTTAAGTGTGGGATAAGGAGCAAAGTGGATAACAAAATTAGAGTGCTCGTGACGATGAGAACTTTGTGGCAGGCTGAATGGCGGTACCTGTAGGCACATACTCTCTAATTCCCCATGCTCAGAGTGTTGCAAGGGGCAAAAAGAACTTGGGAGCTCTGATTAAGGTGTAGATTCCGACACAGTGAGGGATTACTGTGGATTATCAAAGCAGCCTTAAGTGTCGATAACGCAGGAGGCAGGGAGACCTGACGATGGACGAAGATTAGACTGTGTGAACAAGTAAGCGGTGACTAGAGTGATGTGGGAAGAGCCAGGAAGACTGGAAGACACCAGAAGCCAGAGGTGGGTTTTGTCCTGGAGCTTCCAAAAGAAAACAATCCTAATGATACCTTGATTTGAGCTCCATGCGCTTGAGTTAAGAGCCCTGGCTGTAAGACTGTAAGGACATAACTTTCTGCAGCTAGGCTGTGGGAGTTTGTCATAGCACCAGTAGGAGAGCACTAAAGATATTAGCATCTAAACCTAACCAAGCAATTACCATTAAGAACGACAAGTGTTGCATTCAGGGAACTGCAAGATTTGGAGGAGACCCAAAGCAGGGGAATTTGTTATAGAATTGGTACATCAAGGAGGGACCCTTGGATGGATTGAAATCATAGTCAAAACTTAAAAGTCAGGTATGTGTTGTTAATCAGACAAAGGTCATAAGACCAAGTGGTTGTAGGCAGAGCAAACTACCTGTGCAATATCTACCTTGCCATGTCTTGTCTTTATGCCTCGCACATGCTAGCTCTTTGTCCTTCCATACTACCTTCATACACACACATACATAAAAATGCACATCACACACACACACACACACACACACACACACACACACGCACACACACACACACACGTAAACACAAACATTTTTCCGCAAATGCTTTTTTTATATACTGTCCTTTGGGGAATTATCTAGTCATTATTCAAGATTGCTGGGATGCTCCTCCTGGGCATGCCTTTCTCCTCTGTGGTGTCCTCATTCACACAGCCAACAGGTCCTGTTTGAAGGAAACCTCAGTCTTGTTATCTGAAACCCTGCATCACAAAAGTGGGAGGAGTTAATCCCAGCCCCAGGTGTTAGTACTGCTTTTTTATCCATCCTCCCCCTTGGGAATCTAAGTGACTCTAGATAAGAAGAAGGCTTGAGCAAGGAGAATCTTTACTTTAGACAGTGGTAACAAGGTTGAAAACTCATTTGGAAAATGTTATGGCATCTCAGAAAAGCCTTCCAAGTTTGTCATAGACTGTCTCAGTCAGGTATAAGTCCTTGGGAACGGGAGTTCTCAAAGCATCCATGGACAAAGCTTAGGCGAGTAGCAAACAGACAAACCCAGGGGAGAGTTTTAAGTCTGAGTGTATTTTGTACAGAAGTAATCTAGATTTTTATATACATTTTTTGAAATGGGGAGTACTTTGTGGTCACATATTTTCATGGAGTAGTTCCCAGGGAGTCAGTGAAGCAATCAAGCATACACAGTTCAAAGTACAGAATGTAAAATAATGGTGTTGTCATCATTCTTAAGTCATTAGCTTGGTACCGGTACACATGTGCCCTCTTTATCAAAGGTCAATGTTCTCTCGTTATGTCAAATATCTATGTGCCAAGACAGTTTTTTTTAGTTCTTTTTTTTTTTTTTAAATCTGAGCACCACTATTTGGAGCTTTCTTAACCACTTTATTTGTAGGTCATAATATAAATTACTAACTGATGATTAATTCTTAGCCATGTTTCTTTTAACAAGTGGAATGGAACTTAGTGGCAAATTCTGGGCCTGAATGGTCCTTGGCTACAGTTCTATGTTAGGGAGTTTCATAACAATGCCATCATGTCTAAAAATTCCTGGTATGAGAGGACAGTTAAAAACAGAGACAAAAATATGCCAACACAATGAGTTAAAAAAAAAAGGGGGGGGCTATAATCAGTTACTCCTGACAGGAACATCAGACCCAGTCCAGGAGGCTCTCCCTGGACAGAGGTCATCGCCTCGGCTTGTACAGTAACATTTGTCACACAAACTCCACTAGAGGGGTCATGACACAAGTTGGTGGCTTGGGATCCTTTGGAAAATCCTATCAAGCCCTTCCTCGTGAGCCTCTTTCCATGCATGTGGCATCAATTGGGACCTTCTAGGGTGCCTGGAGGTCCACAGAGAAGAGCGGCAAGATGGGGAACCTGGAACTTCTGACTTTGTCTGATACCTAAGAGTGAGAAAGGGAGTTAGTTATCTATCTCGACTTCCTCTCTTCCACCCTGAGTAGAAGCAAACAGCTGTATACCCAAGGACAAAATTTTCTTTCCCCATTTTTTTCTACTGGTTGCTATGGTGTCAGGTAGGAAGGACTCATTGTATTTTGAATCAGAACTCAATTTTTCATGGTTTCATTAAGACTAATAATGAGAAACAGTTGAAATTACAGGTTCCTAAGATTATGAGGGAACCCTAAAATAGTCATTTATTCTCTAGTGGGCATCCTTATTATGGTAAAAGAATTCTATATTTGACATTAAAACATCCCCTCAAGTGCCAGCCTTTTCATACCTGTGATGTAACGCAACATTTACTATCCCTCCTTGGCCATCAGTTTTTTCATCTGACTCACAGTAATAACAATATCGACTTCTATGGAATATCCAAAGGTGTGAATAGGGCACTTAACACAGGGCGTCATGCACTGCCTGGGACCCTTTAGGGCTTCAGTAAATAGGGCTTATTATGGGTAGGAACAGTGTGATGGACAGGATGATGTCTTGATGTGTTCAAGTCAAGTCCTACTTAACCACCCTGTGATTTCTAGTGAAGCTTTCCTGCTCTTGGATTTCGCAGTGGTGGTTGCTACTCTACAAATGGACAGTGACTTTGGACAGAATCTAGTCATCATAATGATTAAATCAGAGGGTATCAAATTGCATTTTAAGTGTACTCAGTACCACCCTGTTCAAAGGTTTGTATTTTCAAAGGAGCGTCTGTGATTCTGTTTAGCCAGAAGAATCTGTGAAGTAGGTTCTGTCCTTGGGAGCACGTGACACTATATCCTAGGTGTTTACAGACTCCCCTTTCCGGCATTTGCATGAGCACAGCAACAGTCTGGTCTCAAGAACCCAGCAACAGCACAGAGAGATGACATAAGGATCTGCTCATGTCACATGACATGGTACATGAGATTCCACGGCTTCTTTGTCCCTAAATAATTGGGGAAAAGTCACATGAGATAATGTGTGTGAAAGCATCTTGAAACTAAAGTTTTCATTGTAATGGATCATTATTATTCTAATTACTGCTAATATGAAGAACCTAATATAGCACAGGCCAATTATCCAGATAAGAGTATTTCTGAAGTTGTGAACATTTGGTGCTTGGTTTTATGCTGTTTTGCTTTGTTCTCTAATTGTTTCGTGCATTTTAATCTTCTGCCTCTATTCCAAGTAAATTGTAAGCAGGAGCTCTTCCTTGTTCAGTACAGTCAGTGATGTCAAAATCCTTCCATAACGGCTGATGCCAGCCAGTGAATAAAATCCTATAACCAAGGAGACAGCAAGGATGCTTTTCCTGCCTTCTGTAAGCTTTCATTCCATGGATGGAGGACACAATGAACTGAGAGCTGAAGGCCATGAGCGTGCTGAGTACAGCAACCAGCACACGGCAACTCAAAGCTCAGAGAGTATCTCAGACCATGGCTGAGGTTCAGAAAAGAGATCACAGTTGGCCAAGTGAAAAAGAGGGTTCCTTAAGTAGAGAAAGCTTAAGTGTGTGTGTGTGTGTGTGTGTGTGTGTGTGTGTGTGTGTGTGTGTATGGAGTGGTGTTACAAAGAATGCAATACATTTGTAAATTGCCTATCAATGGTGTGGCACATGATAGGCCTGGAATTTGGTGACTTACAATAGTAAAAACAACAAAATAAAAACAGAAAGCACCAACTTGCTTACATTACTTCCATTTGGAAGGGGTGCTGGGGAAAGTTTGTCTCTTCTGTGAATTGGCCTGGGCTCTCTGGTTGTAAAGCATTGCCTCTACCATCTTCTCTTAGCTGGACCAAATCGTAGCACCAGCCAGACCACACATCAAGGATAGAACATCCATCAGAACAGAGTTAGTGTACAGGGATCAGTGGGCTCATTCACTCAATGGCTTGGATTTTAGAGAATCTACTACTGAAATATAAGTATGTCCACACCATGGGAAAGCATGCTCTAAGAAGCCTGTGGTGCCCCCATTGCCAGATTTGTCAGTACAGAAAAGTAGAGGCCACACATTTAACAAACTAAGTCTTAGAAGAATGATGGAAGATACCTCAGAGAGGATGGGGCCAGATTGAGGAAGGCCGGTTTAGAGCTAGACCCGTAGTCTGTCAAATACTCATAAAAAGCAGTCAAGCTGGTAGAGGAAGAGGAAGGCTAGGTCAATGCACCCATTCATTCATGCAACAGATGCTAATCGAATGAATACTGGGCACACATATGTGAGGAATTCGTCACTAAACACAAGGAACATACTGCTTGGCCTCCTGTAGCTAACAATGTGGCTGGGGGAAATAGAGAGGAAATGAGATAAGTATAAAGATGCTTTAAGGATAGAAATAATTATAAAAAGTGAGGTAGTGTGTATTGGTAACTATATAGAGACTCTTGATGATCTGCCCAAAGATTGGTTTAACTAATGCAGCTAAAGGAAAGTAGGACACATGCCCAGTGGCCACTGGGAGAATATTTGAGACAAAGGGAAACAGGCCAGCCTTAACAACATGCCACATCTGGACAGCTTAATTAATAGAGATTTATTTACCCACTGTTTTGGATGCTGGAAGTCCAAGATCAAGATATCTGCATGGACATAAGGGGCAATCTGTTCCTGGCCTGCTGATTAGCTTCTGTAGATTGGCCTTCCTGGTCATTTACTTTGAAGTTAACTGCAGTGCATAGCTTATGGATACATCAACCCAATCTCTGCCGTCACCTTCACATGGCTTCCCACGCCTAGGATGCTGTGTCCACATACTTCCCCTTTTGTCAGAACACCAGTCTTATTGAAATAGGTCCTGCCCGCAGCACTTCATTGTTGCTTCTTAGAGAGGATGCTTTGATTCTCACTCAGAAGTGCAAATAGAACAGACACTGGAAGCAATCAAAGAAAAAGAACAGGAGAGGCGCCTACCGTAGATGGCCTCTGAAAGACTCCACCCAGCATGGGATCAATGCAGATGTTGAGACTCACAGCCAAACACTGGGCAGAGCACAGGAAGTCTTATAGAAGAGTGGGGAAATAGAAGGACTCAGAGGATCCTTTTCTCCATCCGCTGTCACTTTTCTTTAAGGCTCCCTATGCATTCCTGTGAGTCTCAGCATCTTTTTTGAGGTGCTGCTGGGTAGAGCCTCTCAGAGGACAATTCTGCTTGAGTCCTGTCATGTCTGCCTTTCTGGGTCTGGCTTACCTCACTCAGAATGGTATTTTTCTAGTTCCATCTATTTGCCTGCAAACTTCAAGATTTCTTTGTTTTTAATAGCTGAGTAGTATTCCATTGTGTAACTGTACCACGGCTTCTTTATCCATTCTTCAGTTCAGGGATATCTAGGTTGTTTCCAGATTCTGTCTATTGCGAATAAGGCTGCTGTGAACATAGTTGAGCACGTGTCCTTGTTGTATGGTGGAGCATCTTTTGGATATGTACCCAGGAATGGTATTTTCTGAGAAAGCACCAGATTGATTTCCAAAGTGGTAGTATAAGTTTGCACTCCCACCAGCAATGAAGGAGTGTTCCCCTTTCTCCACATCCTCGCCAGCATGTGCCATCACTTGAGTTTTTAATCTTATTCATTCTAATTGGTGTAAGGTAGAATCTCAGAGTTATTTTGATTTGCATTTCCCTGATGGCAAAGGACACTGAGCATTTCTTTTAGTGCTTCTCAGCCATTCAAGATTCCTCTGTTGAGAATTCTCAGGAGGTCACAGGAGCTTCACAAGAAGACCAGCAGAGCCAACTAACCAGGGCCCAGAGGGGCCTGCTGAGACTGCAGCTCCTAGGACTGGACCTAGGCAGATGTAACTGATGGGCAGCTTAGGCGTCATGTAACAGAAGTGGGGGCTCTCCTTGACATGGGCTTCTTGCCAGTTTTTCAATTACTTCCCTCTTTTGGGACTGCCTTGCCAGGCCACAGGGGAAGAGGACATTCTCAGTCCTGATAGGATTTGATGGACTGGGGTGGATGGGAAAGGGGGCTCCCCTTTTCTGAGGAATAGGGGAGGGGGAGGAGGAAAGGGGGACTTGGAAGGGAGGAGGGATAGGGCTACGGCCAGGATGTAAAGTAAACAAACAAACAAACAAACAAATACACACATACATAAGGACCCAGAGAGGACGGGAGTACCACAAGAAGACCAACAGAGCCACCAAATCTGGGATGGAGGAGCTTGCAGAGACTGACTCACCAACCAAGGACCATGCATAGAGTGGACCTAGGCCCCTGCTCAGATGCAGCTGACGGGCAGCTCAGTCTCCTTATGAGTCCCCTAGTAAGAGGAATGCAGGCTGTGTCTGCCATGGACTCTGTTGCCTGCTCTTTAATCACTTCCCCCTGGCAGGATGGCTTTACCAGGCCACACAAAAACAATATAGGCAGTCCTGATGAGACTTGGTAGTCTGGGGTCAGCTGGTGGAGGAGGAGGGTTCTCTGTCTCTGAGGACTAGGGGAAAGGCATGGGGGAAGAAGCAGGGAGGGTGAAACCTGGAGGACAGGAAGGAGCTAAGATCGGGATATAAAGTGAATACATTTTTTAAAAATTTAAATAAAAAAGACCATTTCTCCAAATAAAGTCCCATTCTGAGGTATCAGGTGGGGTGGGGTGGGTGGGGTGGAGGTCAGAGCAACAAGACGTGTCTTTGTGATATAGCATGCGCAACACAAAAGTAGTTCAGACAACAGGACAGAACACAGGTCATGTGTGTGGATGGATGAGGGGGATGCTTAGAGAAGAATTCCTACACACAACCAGGTCAGGGTCAGGTAGGCATTTTCTGGGTAAAGGATTTCCTCTGTGAAATGGGGACCCATTGAAGTACCGAGGCAAAAGAACAGTGGCATTTGTATTACCAAATTCCTATAGTATGTCAGCTGCTTTGTTCAGAGTAGAGAAAACAAAGGTTTGTGCTTAGGAGGGAGCTCAGTCATCTGGAGGACCAAGGCCAGTGGTCTCACAGAGCATCCGCAGGCAGCGATGTGCTTCTGGGTTCAAGAATTCGCTGACAGGAGATGACTTTGTCGGAAACTCTGAGTTCGTGACACCTCATCTGGAGCTCAGCTGTGGATATGTTAAATTTGAGATGTTTGCTGGTATCTAAGTGGAGACGCCGTGCGCACAGCTAGATACGCAAATGTGTGTTTCCAGAAACAGTCAAGACGGCAGGTATAAGTTTGAATGTCATTAGCACATGAATATTTGAAGACACTCACCACAGAAGTATCTCTAAGATACTTCTCTGAGCTTTTTATGCAAAGTAAGTTAATAGCCCCTCTCTTCGGGCATCACAGCAGGCACAATGACAATAACTGAGGACAGGCATGGATAATTAGTCCAAGTCCCATGAAAGACTCTCAGTAAACAAGACTTGGTCACGGCCCTCTGCATTGAAGGCATCTCTTGCATCCTCTCCTAATGACTGGGTTTCGTTTCCAAATACTTTGAGTTACCTTCTTGCTTCCTCAGGAAGAAAACTACTTCTGAAGATACACTCAGAGACTTCACAATCACAACCCGTTCACATTTCACTCCCAAGAAGCCCCGAGTGGCATGCAGGGGGTTAAACTCCCACCAGTGGGGGGGGGGTGCACAAACCATTCTAAATCTCAATTCCACATGCGCCTTAGGGAGCATCATGGACTAAAGCCCATGATAAAAAAGGCCTGACAGAGATTATTGACGGTTTCCCTTTTAATGAGCAGCTTGGATTGATTCTGCTCCCCTCTGGGATGGCTTTCTCTGTCCTTCCTCCACCAGAGAGGCCACGGGGACCATCACCAACAAAAATTAAAAATCTCCAATTTGAATAATTGCGAGAATCTTCTTTCTGGCAAATAAAGTTTCCAGGGTGAGACGTGGCTTATGGTTTTAAAATACATAAATGCGTGTATTTAGAAATGTCACGATCATCCTGACGATTGTTAAGCACTACTGGCACACAGGATATTTTCAAAGAGGCTGGTTGCCTCTAATTGGATATTCCTCTCAATTTCCCTCTGGGTGGGTCAGTGGTGTTAACTCTTAATCATCCAACGCAATTAAATGCATGTGCTTCTAACCTGTGCGCCAAAGGCTGCAGGGTGTTCACACAGTTACAGTGGTAGAGCCAGCCACCAGTATGCATGCCACTTAGGAGACAGAGGCTGCTGCAACCTGTGTGTGGACTCTTGCATAGCTGTTTTGGAAAGGCGATGTATACTTGTGTAAATGGCGGTGAGCCACAGTTCTAGAGATGCTGAGCCCATAACCAACCCAAGTGAACATTTCCCTGGCCCTAAATTCTCCCTTTGGTCCAGACCCAGAGTGTTATATCAGTTGCTAAACTGAATAGGATCTTCAGACTCAGTTTGAGTCGCTTGTGACTGTGACTAACGTATGAAAGACCACATAAGAAAACCAGTAATTTTCAGATAATCTTTTGGACAACGCTAAGACACTGTGACAATAGGAAAGCATTTTATATTGGCATTACCATCTCCCCAACCGTGACTCTAAAGCTGTCTCTAATCTGTATCCCTGTACCCCAGTCCTGATGCGTTGCAGAGACGGGCAGGGAAGGTCAGCCACACACATTTAAGAACGTCTCCCTATGACCCTGTACTCACTGGAACAATGGCTTCAGACTCATCATTGAAATGCACGTAAATATATCTCATAATCTAACTCAGCTACTGTGCACATAGTGAAACTAGGAGCCTCACAGTTTTCTCTGAACTCTGGTTAACTCTTAGCATGGTAAACAGTCGTTTTAACCTAAGCATATTTTGGTACAATCTCCTGTGTACTCTTTTCGGAAAAGAGTATATTATGCCAATTGACTTGAGTTTTGTTGTCTGAAATGCATAACTTGGAAATGCCAAACCTAGAGAAAGAAGCAAGGTAGTCTCTAGCACATGCGTGTAAGAACTAATGAAGGCATGGACAGGCCAACCTCTCTCAAGAGATTTTCTTTTCGGAGCCGTTTGCAACTTCTGCTGAAGTGTAAGGGAGCAAGACCAGTACACTAACCTGGCACCGAAGGGAGTCACAGAACGTAATTCTGGGCCCTTAATTTGCACTGGATTCTATTTTCTGTGCCTGTGCCCTTTGCAGACCACCCAACAAGAGTCTGGGCTCTGCACTGGGCATCAGAGTGTGCCTGGGTTTGTTTGCCCTACAGATCTGCGGGAGACTGCAATGCCTCATCGCCTCGTGTTGCTTTCCCGGGCTGGTGTCTGTGTGCCCTGAGGAGGTAGGAGAAGAAGAAAGGAGAGGGAGGAAGTGATCAGGAGGACATGGCTGTATAGTTCTTGCTCAGCTTTGGCTGAGAAGCAGTGGATTCACTTGCCTAAAGGCTAAAGCTCCAGCTGGCTTTTCCTCTCCTCACAGCCACCATGACAGCAGGCAGCTGTCCCTGTCCTATGCCCCTAGGGATGATGGACACCATCCACTGAGGTTTGTAAAGAGTAATGCCAGCTTCTTGAAACCCTCATGCGCTGCTCACTTACACCATCAGGTTCACGTTTTTTTAGTTGAGCTCTCCGTCAGGACCCACGTCAGTGAAAAGTCCCGCTGCATTGGGCCATGGTCCTTTAGGTCTCCCCTCTCCAGTTTCTAGGTGAAGTGAGCAAGCAGGCTGGACCAGCCAGGCAACTGAGGCCTGTCACAGATGACCTAGGTGGACACTGTTTATCCCAGAGTTCTCACAAGGTGAGAAGGCTTTGGTGAATACCTCACAGCTCTCTCGTTCCCTCGGCCACTCCTCCTACTTCCTTTTCTGATCTCTAGATGATCCTGGGTCACTGCATCTTCCTCCAGATAGCCCAGTGTGACAGGAGACCTCCTCTTTTGTCTTCCCTGAGAAAGTGTGTGTGTGTGTGTGTGTGTGTGTGTGTGTGTGTGTGTGTGTGTGTGTGTGTAGTCTTTGGCTTTTTCTCCCCTGAGGCTTGCTTTCAGATGGAATCCAGTTTCTTGCCTTGCTCAAGGTGCATTTGAAATAGACTTAACTCTTGACCTGAGTGAGCATCGGATGAATATTCTTTAGACTCCACCCTGAGGGGAAAAAGGACCCTCCCACCCTGGGTGTTATGGCTGTTTTGTCTTGCTTGGCACAGAGCCTTTGCTATAGGCAAGGAAAGTGTTAACTTTATCCCACCTTTGAGCTGCCTCCTTTCCTTCTCTAATAGTATGTAAGAAGTTTGTTCCATCCTTCTCCTGATATGAAACTACATTCAACTAGATGCTTTCCTGAAGAGAAAAGGATGGCAGAAGAGAGGAGGCCTTGGAGATCCCTAACTTCTTCTCATCTCTGCAATAGCACAGGCACTGTCACACTCATCTTCTTTATAAAGTCTGTGTCTTTCCAACAGATATATGTCTGAGGAGGAGCGAGTGTGGCCGTCTTTACTGTCCTCATTGTTTATGGATCATTGTGATGTTTTTTTATAAATTTAGCTGAGAGAAATGGCCACATATGCAGCCTCAAATGAGTGGACCATGGAGAGTACCGTTTTCTGGGCATGGCAGGAATAGGTGTGTGTGTGTGTGTGTGCAATTCTGAATCTAAGCATGGGATCTCCTGGTCCTGTTTAAGTCCATATGCTAGCTGTATAAATGTGATTTATTCTCCTTTAGATTTCTAGCACCAATTTCAAGCTTGGCATAGAACAGGGCCTCAGTGAATTCCTATCTGTGCATGGATAAATGAATGAAGAGATGACAACCAGGGTACCAGCAGCTCGGAGGTAGGGTAGTCACAGCATCTTCCTCCATCACTTTCATCTCAGCTGGTGTCTGATACTTCAGGTAGGCAGCAGGAAAAGAGCCAAATTATACTGTAGCCCAGTCACTGGCTCTGATGAAGGAGGTTTTGGTTGGGGTGAACATTAGATGCAGGTTGCCATTAATGCGAGTGATCATGCGATGTGATGTATTTCTTCCCAAGACTGTAAGTTAAATCCCAATTACCTTCCAGTGACAAATGAACTGGCCGAGTCATTCATTTTGATGGTGGGAGCTCCCACCTTCTGTGTTACCACCGCATGGGGAAGGTGTATGACAAATTTCCAGATTTAATTTTAGTGCTTGGGAGCCCAAGTGGCACAATTACCAGATCAAGAGTGATGGCAGAATATTAACATGAGCAGTTCATGGGACGCTGAGCTTTATCTAAGGATGCTCAGGCTTGTGAGTAGTGGAGAGTTCCTGCAGGTCCCAGGATCCTAGACCTTGGGATTCTGACTTCCCTGAGATTTCACTCTGCCCTTACCCTCCAAAGTGCCCAACACATCTTTTGAATTCTTCCCTCTCCTTCATTCCTTACCATCTTTCAGGATGACTGCTAAAAGCAGTAAACAGTGATTAAGCAAACAGGTCTCATGTCCCACGGTGACTTTGCCAATGTGCTGAGATGCCACTATAGGGAACACCACAACACAGGGAAAATTATAGCTGGTAGCAAACATACCATAATTTTAGCTTTCAAGGTAAGATTAACATCCTAATCTGGTACTTATCCACTCTTCAGTGAGGCTCCAAACTATTAACCTGTAAGCGCTTTCTGACTAAAGAGTAAATACTGTTAGTTTTGGGTCCAAATACTTTTGTGCAGCTAGTCAGTTCTGCCAATGTAGCTAAAGTAGTTGTAGAATAATAAGTAAATAATTGGGAATAATAATATTTTATTTAGAAATTCTACAGGTTTAATTTAATATAATTTTCCTTGCCATGAAAAAATATTTTTACACACACACACATTAGTTTTTAATTTTAATTTTGATTCAGAATCTAAGTTGCCCTGGCTATCCTTGAAATCACTCCATAGCCCACACTAGCCTGGAATTTACAATCCTCCCTCCTCAGCATTCTAAGTGGCTGTGGTTATACATGTGTTTCACCCATACCCAGTTTTGGTTTTTTTTTAAAAAAATTCAAGGATGTAAGCCTCATTCTTAGCTGGGATGTAGTATAAGAGCAGATGGTCAGTTGAGCTGGTCTGTGAGCTCTTCTTGGCTGACTGACATATACTTTCTCATCTTTTCTGTGGCCGCTTAAATGCTCTAAAAGAGGCGGCGTCTCATCTGATTGGTTTCTTTTCTGAAAACGTTCACTCACTTTGTGTTATCCACAGTCAGACATCATCAGTCTATCCAAGAGAACAGTTTGAGTGCAGGGCCTCAGCAACTACCCTATTGCAGCCCAAACCTTTCAATGTGTCATACCTGCACAGGGTTTTCTTGGGTCTTCAGTCACATTGCTAAACAGTTCCTTTCTTTACAAGAGTGCGAGGTATAGTTGATTGCCTATGATTGAAACAGGAGGCGGAAGCAACAGGTTCTAGCATGGCCAGTATTTCCAGCACTGACCAGTACAGGCACAGTGGGGTGAGGGCTACCCTCCCTAAGGTTCTCACTGTACCAAAGCTTCCTTCACTACATTTCCTGTCCCATACTCACAAGGACTAGATGGTGAAAATACAGCTCCATGTTCCAGCCAAAGACACTTACTCACAGAGAGATTATATAACTGGCCCAAGGTCACACAGCTAGCACGCAGTAGAGCCAGGGCTTGAATTTAAGGCATGTGGAAGCAGCGCATCATCCTCCAGAGTATTTTCTTGCATGACAGCTTGTGACCTTCTGAGAAGAGCTCAATTTCTAGGAATAAAAGTTCCGTTATCTGCATAAATGCCGATGGCGTGCATAGTACCCTTCCCCATGTTGGCTTTCTCCTTTCTGTCACAATTAGATATATCAGGAGAAAGTAAGGTACTTTATTCCCAGCTTCAAAACCAAACCACAGTTTCTTTACTTCCACAGGCAGTCTCGAGCCAGATAGGAGGAGAGCAACATTCTTTGTGTGTTAATCCACAGTGAAAGACTTAGCGCCTGGGAACACTTTCTATCTTTCTGCATCATCATCACCAGGGGTCATGTTTTAGAAAGAAAGGGAGAAGCTGCTAAAATGAATCAGTTGCCTCATTTTCCTGGTGGATGGAGGTGAGAACAGATGAAGGTAACGTGCCCTGACACAAATGGCCAACTTCCTTCCACAAGACAGATTGGAGCTGAGTCGGGATGTTGGTGGGAGACGTGAAGCCGTTGTATGTCCCTTCTAAGGATCTCAAGGCTTCTGATACTTCCATGGTAGGATAAGCTTCGGAGACAAGATGCCCCTAGGTGTCTGTTTTGGGTGCCTGGGTCCTCGTCAGGATGCAGACAGGGACTGCCCTTATACCAGATGTTACTTCCTTCCATCTATGCTTGTGTGTATTTAACTTGCTGGGTGGTTTTGGCAGCTCGACTTTCTGCTTTGTGTCCTTGGCTGTAAGTATACGAACAATCTCAGCATTTTCCTTCTTTGTGGGGCATCAGGGAAGGGAGTGGGAGGCACTCTGACATTGTGGTACAGGGCTTGAACTCTAAAGGCCAACCACGAATGTTGGATATATCACTCATTGCTGGGTGACTTAGAATCAGTGACTTAGCCTGCATATGGCTGGGTTTCCTCATCCTCAGAATTGAGGAAAAAATAATACCAGCATTTCCCTCAAACAATGCACATAATAGTGCATTGCTGTAATTATCATAGCCTCCTGTGAGACCAAGCTATAAAGTGATACTAGTATTTGTGTGACTCTTTACAATTTTCATATAATTAATCACATTTAATCTTTATGGGAACCTTACGGGATACTGTTGTAGATATGTTTGTTCTGAACTCTTATGAGAAATAGAAGTGCCAGTGGGGTTAATTAATTGTCAGAAGCTACACGAATTATTACATATTGTTGACCCAACAAGGCACCCTGTTCTGTGTTCTTTCCAGAATTTGCTAACTCTCACTTCTTTATGCACATAAAGCCGAGTGTCCCCATGGAATCAGTAGCTCCCACTTCCTTCATCTTCCGGCTTCTGTTAGCTTTATCCTATTTGCTCTTATGTTGATTTACAAAATTCTTTGGGGTTTCTGGCTAAAGTAGTGCTGTCTTCAGGAACCAAGCGTGCCCATCTGTTTAAGCCACAATTAGATCGATTGTGCTAAAAAAAAGACTGTGAAGTCAAAAGGAGGATGTATTAATATCTCCTGCCTTGCAAAGTAGAATTATATGGCAGGACAGGAAGCTTGTCAACCAAACTGTAGACAGAAATCTCCAGCTGTCTGGATCACCTGCCTAACCACGGGGTTTGAGCCAACAGGCCCCGCATCTGGGCCCAAGTTAGGAAATCCACTGAGACAGTTGCCCATCGGGGAAAAGAACTAAGTCAAGAGAAACAAAAGATTAATTGGCTAGCTGGTTTGTTAGTTAACTAGCTTGTTAATTTAGCTATGGATTGGCACCCAGGGTCTTATATACACAAGGCAAATGCTCCACCATTCAAATTGGTCTGTAGCATGGAAAAGCCTCTTTTAAACTCTCAGGGTTGTTTGGAAAGAAAAGAAAAAGAAACAAGACAGGCGTATTTGTAATATGTATTTTATATTGGGTTTGTTAAATATTTTTCCCCTTCTTCATCTCAATCCCTTCTAACACCCCAACACCAGGTAGGAGAGAAATAAGGTTACGGGGGAGAGAGGCAGTGTAGTTTTCCTTAGCTACTTCCTGCTGTTCAGGGTCATTTGGCTCCTTGAGGCAAGTCCAGTCCTTGTTTTGGGATATCTCCAACTTCTTCTCATCCACCTGCGTCAGCAGCAACTAGGAGGAGCAAGAGACAGCACCAGCAGCCTTCTTCTCTCTTCTCAGAGCCCCCTAGTCTCTCTCCCAGTTTGGCTTCTATCCCCCTGGCAAAAAGCACACCCACGCACGAGGTACTTCATGGCTGACGAACGTCACGTGCCCTCTCAGGAGGTGGTTATCAGCTGTCGGCAAACTGGAGCAGCCCCCATATCCCACACCTGGGATTAAAACAAAACCATGCTTACATATGAACCAGAACTTCCACGGCACAGGTGTTTTCTTACAGAACTCTCCAAGTCAAGTCCAGGACTCATAGGCTAAACAACTGCAATAGGATAGCAGATCTTTTTCTTTAGCCTTTCTGGCTTCCACATCTGAACCTGCAGGGAGGTCAAAGGTCACCTGCAGAGCAGCGCAGAAGCGGGAACTAGAAATCAGACTGTGGGACCCCACATCAGAGTGGAGTATGGGAGAATGTTGAGTAGATGACTCATCGTGACGTGGACCTGCAGCCGTGGACCAACGCAGAGAGAAGCAATGTTCACACCAAGCTGAGGAGCAGCCCAGAGTAGACTCCTGCAGCCCACATGAGGGAGGCAGGGGAGCCAAGGAGTCCAGGGAGGAGAAGGGAAAGGGAGGAAACCATCCAGGAAATGGAACATTGTTTTGAGGTTTTTTTTTTTTAAATCAGAGACATTGGGCGCCCCTATAAAGTGCCTATATTATAAAATTGGAATGAGCTGATGCTGAATAGAACATTTAGTTTGCTTAGAAATTGCCATCCATTAAATGAGAGTTTGAGACAGAGCCCAGATTAGAATAGAAAATAAATAGATTACACTTTATCTACACACATTAATTCTAGAGTGAGTTAAATTTAATCATAGCCATATATATATACACACACATATTATCTCTATATATATTGCTTTACAGTTTTAAAAGCATTTTTAATAGTAACAACATTTGTGTGTTCTTTTGTCTAGAAATCTGTCTTCAAAGATATATCAACTATTATTATTCAGAGGAATTCTTATATCCATAATTTCTCAAAGTATGCTTCCAGGACATTAATTCCCTACAATGAAAGTAGCTTTAACAAAGAAAAGGCATTCTAGTGGTCAAATAAGTTTGAAAACTACCAGTCTGAACGTATTAAGCAGATCCTTCAGACCGTCTGAAACGGTAAATGAGGTCTCTGACTCCTTACACAGAATGTGGCACATTTTCCCACTTAACCACAGCAACGTCTTTGCCATGCTATTCCACATTATTTGTGTTCCTTGAAGCACACATTAACACTGTTCCCCTAATCAATAACTCTGACAGATGGGAGAGAGTTGAGACTATGACATGGGTCAGACGCTGACCATTAAGGTGGACTCGGCTGACTGGATGGATGGATGGCTACACACTGTGGTCCATGCTCTAGTGAACAGGGTATCTTTCCCATGAGGACTATTATCAGGCCAAGTGACTGTGGTGCCTGCTGGAGCACTGCTTTCTATAGTTCAGATGTCGATAGCTGTGAATTTTCCTAGGCAAAAACATGGTCAGGCTAGGAAATATACTATGGAAGTTGGTTATGTTCCCTAAAGCAGGAAAGAGTTTTGAAAATATGTGAGGAGTTAGACATTGTGTGTGTATTCAAGTAAAGCAGGCTCTCCGGTCACTGTTAGGTAAGGTTTCAAATCTAACAAGGGCTTGGGAAATTACACACACGGCGGCTAGCATGACGTACCAGTGTAGCACTCCACAGGAAATGGAGTCATGGTGGCAGTGGAGGTGCAGAACTAGAAGGCCCCAGAAGGATCCAGAAAGATGGTAAAGAGGAAGCTTAATGTTTAATGAAGACATGGTGCCCCAAGAAGAGAGCAAAACATGTTCTACATGTTCTCTAGTAGAAACATATGGAGGGAAATGGGCTATCAGAAGATACACATAGACTACACCGTGAGACAGAGAAGCTGAGACAGCCATGCAGAGGCAGCCAGGAGGAAGCATGTGTTGGCCCTTGTGTCCCATGTCACCAGCTTAGGACCTCACGCTGCTACAGTGAGACTCTCTGATGACTCTTCTTCCTCCACTGATTTTGACAAAAAGTTGGGTGGTCACATGCTCAGCAACCTCAAACCCAAGTCAGTGGGTGGAAGGGGTGGGGTAGGGTGGGGAATCCAGGACTCAGCCAGTCTGAGGAACCATGTCTGCATTGTGAGCCCAGACATGTGCCTCTTCCAGACCAGTGGTAGGAGTCATGGTTATAGGAAACTCAGAACCGCAGGGAAATATTTGAGGATCCAGGTCAGGCAGCCAAAGGTTAGCTGTCTTAATGTCATCAGGGCATCCCAAACTACTGAAGAGCACAAGCTAGGTGCTGAGACCTGTGTATTAGGTGAACAGTATGGATTCGAAAAAGCACACCTGATCATGATATTTGCTTGAGCCTCTTACCTAAAAGCCAAGTAGCAATTATTATCTTATTCAGTCCTCATGGCAACCTGAAAAGATTTTTTTTCTACGTTCCTTTTATAGAAAAATGAAGCTGAGGCTTAAAGTCTAGGAAATTTTGTTCATGTTATGCTGAGAATTAGTAGGTACTATGCTTCTCTGAGTTTTGGTTTGCCTTGCCTCTTCGTAAACTCAGTTGATGTTAGTTAGATAAAAGACATTAAACTCGGGCATCCTTGACATTTCCAAGTGTCAGCAGATGGGAGAATATGGAGCAAATCATGGATTGTGGTACCTACTGGTTTGGCCATGCATAGTCCATTGTGTCTTCCATAACCTGTCTTGTCTGTGTTCACTCCTGGTCTAATGTCTCCAGGATCAATGTTATTATGGTTCTTCCCCTCAGGAGTTCAATACATTATTAAGGATAATCTCATCTATCCCCAACTATTCACTGAGGGCAGCACCCATTTCTGGTCTCTTATATTCAAGTACTCAAGTCAAGGGAACAATCTCTAAGGTCGTAGAAAAGGTTATCCACCTACCCGGAGACCTCAAGATCCCACATGGGAAGATTATTTTCATCTACTTTCTCTATGAAATTGAGGTGATATATGGCCTACATATCAGCATTCTCTTCTAGATGTTCTGTTTGGAATATTTAAATTTCCAGTAGATTCCTATTAAACACCACTCAGTTCATATGGTGGGCCTAAAGTCGGACTTTAGGTAAGAGCCCTCTGGGAACCTCAGACTTTTCATTCACCAAGCGAGCAAGTTAGCTTTATGACCCTTAAATCCTATTCAACAGTGTGACACATACACATTGCATACACGATGTAACCAAAGCTCATGACGTAAATGATTAAGCCAGGAAATCTCAGATCTAGAGTTATGGCCACTTTGGCAATATGTTGTGTGTCTTTAAATAAACTGCTTAGAGATGTTTTTTTGAAAGCCTAGTGTTCTGGCACATTTTCTGTCATCCCAGTTCTCGAGTGGTTGAGCCAGGAGGATCTTAGGTTCAATCCCCGCCCGGGCTGTACAATAGGATGCTATTTTCAAAAAACAAATGAACAAACAGACAAAGAGATATTGAACACCTGTTATATTCAATGCATTGTGCCGGGCACTGAAGGTACATAAGTATAAGGGACCTTGCTAACTTTGCTGTCTAGACAAGTATTGATTTGTGGGAGGAGGGAATCCATAAAATAAAATTTCAACATGATATGAGAAGAGTTATAGCAAAAGAATAAATGTGTTTCATGAGAGCAGAGAGAAGAGTCTCTGCTGTGGCCCAGGGTGTCCAAGGAAGCTTCTAGAGAACACAGTGCTTGAGCTGAGGGGGAAGAGCTAATGTCTGACTGGTGGGACTAACCAATGGCCTCTTGTGCTTCAGCAGCTCATAGAATGGGCCATCTTAATGTAATATTTACTGTTTCATCATCATCAACAACAACAATAACCTTTAACAAATGAGGTTTAAAGAGTCGTCCCAATAGGAGAGTGAGAGACTCTGGAATCCTCAGTGCTAAATAGAGTACTTCCATCAAATCCCTCCCCTTGGAGCTCAGGGAACCCTATGGAAGAAGAAGAGGGAAGTGTGTGGGAGTCAGAGGGGATGTAGGACACCTCTAAATTAGCATGAGCAAAGCCCATATGAGCTCACAAAGTCTGAAGCAACACACACAGGGCCTGCACGAGCTGTGCCAGGTCTCTGCATATATTATGTAGTGTTTTTATCAGATTCCTGAGTGTGTGAACAAATGAGTCTCTGAATCTTGGGCTCTTTTTCTTCTGCTGGTTTGTCTTGTCCAACTTCAATGTGATAGCTTTATTTTATTATATTTTATTTTGTTATGCTTTTGAAAAATGAAAGATTTAATTAATTAAAACCTAGTCATTGTGGTAAAGGTTAACAACTGACCTGTCGTTCATACCTGCTGGGAGACAAAAAAAAAAAAATCAGTTTTCTCCAATGGACATGAGTAGTTGACTAACATATAAGGGATGCTGTGTGTGTGTGTGTGTGTGTGTGTGTGTGTGTGTGTGTGTGTGTACTTGCATGCTTTGGTTTGGTTACAGTTCGGTGGATTGGGGGTGTTGTTTTATTTTGTTATCTTAATTTGGGGAGCTTTTGTTGTATTGGTTGATTTTTTTTAATTACTTAAATTTGGGTGAGTAGGAAGGGGCAGAGGATCTGGAATGACTTGTGGAAGGGGAGAAAAAAATCTGCCCAATTGAAAAATAACATAAAGAAATAATATGCTATCCCCATCCTTATCCCTTAGTTTTCCCTGAAAGGTTTAGAGAGGGGAGGCAGCAAGAATGAGACACTGGAGGGTGGTGGGGAGTACCATGAGAGGCCGGTCTTCTGCCATCATGAACATACAGCAGCAATGGATGCTAGCACAAGACGGGGCATGTCAACAGTCCATCATAGGTAAAGAAGGTGTCCGCAAGGCCCAACCCATCCTTGTTTGCTTCAGGATAAGGTGCGATTTTATTCAATATTGTAGCCATGGGAGACCAGATGGGAAGAAAGGAAAGAAAGGGGGATAAAAGAGGATAACAGTGGCAAATAGTATCATAATACATTATATATATATATTGAACTGTCAAAAAATTAAAAAAAATAGTCACGTGAAAAGGCAAATAGAGACATTCCTCATAGATAGATGGATAGATTCTTACCTATAATGCTTGCCTACAATGTAGCAATAAATATGGCTGGCATTAAAAATAAGTATATATCCTGACAAGAACGAGAGAAATCAAAGAAAATTCGTTGAAAATAACAGGAGCCTCCCTATTGTCCAAGTAATCTAAAAGGCTTGGTGAGACTAGAGTGATTGTAACAAAGGCAGTTTGACAGGGGAATGCCAAAATGAGGCTAGTGGGAAGAGCAAAGCAGGGACGGAGATGAATAATCCACTTTCCAAGTCTACAGCCAGTTATCCCTCAAAGGAAGGGTTGTTGAAACCTCGGAGACCTGCCCAGCATAATTTGCTGTCAAGGAAAAGTAGACATTCCTTTAAAAAATTAAGTCTTTGCCCCAGTAACTATAAGCGGGAGTAGCTGGGAGATGAATACTGGGAGGGAGCACAAATTCCCTTTCAGAGGAGTGAGAGACGCACGTGGAAGCAGTGAAGGCCAATCCTGACATGAGGAAGCTGATTAAGAAGTGTGCGTGGAGAGTGAGAGAAGAGTCAAGCCTGGAGTGATTGATGGGTGCGTCTGGAAAGGTACCTTCCTAGCCGGGTGATGTTTCAGCATCTCTGGGCGTTCAGCAGGGAGGGGAGTGAGAGCTGAGAGTCCGGGTCTCCTGTACACAAAGATACCACGCCTTTGATATGTAGGAGGTGGGGAGCTGGTGTCTTGCTGGAAAGAAATTGCCTGCCGGGCACTGTGCTGGGTGCTTTACATAGCCCATCTCATTGATTTCTCATCATACTCAGGAAGGTGGATGTTATCATAGGAAAACTGTGGGTCAGAGAGGTTAAATAACCTGTCCAAGTTCCCACGGCAAGTGGCAGACCCAGAGTTTGAACTCCAGTCAGTCTGATTATAAAATCTATACCTGCACACGCTCTTCACTTCATCCCAATGAAATAGTCATATCCTTGTACATTTCCATAATGGATGTGTCAAATGTAGTAAATGGTAGGAGCTCAAAGAGTGGTAGCCAGTGAAAATGGAACAAAGAATTGCAAAAGGAGGGGAGGACCTGTGTGTAAATAGCCGTGATAACCAAGCAAAGAGGTGCCCTGGGACATGGCGGTGCATGCCAAATTCTCTCCTAGGGCCTGGGGCATAGTCAGGATCCAAACCTGAGGGGGCTTCCTCCTGACTGAACACCTTATATTGTGCTTTTCTGAGAAATGCCATTTGATTTCCTCTCACAGACTACCAACTCCCCAACAGTTTGAATATGCCCAAGTAAACTGCATTTTGCAAGGACTTGCATATAAAATAACCCATTTTGGTGTTTGTTTCTGTGTGTGTAGGTTTAATAAATGAAAATTTATATTTTCTAGTATAAAACAAAGGTTGTGCTTCCTTTCACGGTTACTTGCATTGTAGTGGAGATCTGGCCTGTGTGAGTTACGTTTCCCGAACATCAGCATGCTGAAGCAGAGAAGCTGCGATCACTCACAGGAGGCTCGCAGGAGAGCGTGCCTATCATGTCCTCCGGGTGGGAAAGCGAGGGTTTTTAGACTCAGGCAGTTCATTAGACATATCAGAGGCCTATCACCCCTATGTAAGAGGTAAAAGGATAAGCCAGGACTGGTAGTACAGGCCTTTAATCCCAGCACTTGGGAGGCTAAGGCAGTTGGATCTCTATGAATTTGTGGTCAGCCTGGTCTACAGAGTGTGTTCTGGTCCAGCCAAAGTGACATAGTAAGACATTTCCAAACCAAACCAAACAAACAAACAAAAAATAAAAACCAAGAGAGGGAAACCATTAACTGGGTTGGGACTTCCTGTGGCTAAAAATGCCTGTAAGTCATGCACATACTTGTTAGCAACTCCCATGAACTCACGGGTTCTCCAGATTGTGTGTGTGTGGGATGCTTTCTTTGGTCTGTCCGTGACTTTGCTCTAGGTAGATAAATACTTTCTTACAACCCCTCGGAAAAGTCATAACACAGCATTCTTTAAACACACACACACACACACACACACACACACACACACACACACGCACACACACACACATATGTGTGAGCGTACATCCATGTGAGGAAGGTAAGGGTGTGTGTGGTGTACCAGCTCCTTTATAAACACATAGTCCAAACTCAGCTGTGAATCATCCTGGATTTCCCCCTCTCATTGTTTGTAGTATGCTTCTGGAAACCTTTTCTTGTTTTTGATGCAATCCTGAGCAGACCCATGACCTTTGACCTGTCTCCAGGATTTATAGGATTCATGTACAGTGAGATCCTCATGTGTGTCTTATATATGCATCTCCTCTATGCCTCCAGGGTGTTGGCTGAGGGAAGGGTTAGGAGGAAGAAGCCAGACCCTGGATCTGTCTTTCCTATGGTCGTCTCTAAGGAGAAACACATTTTCATTTTCCTACCAGCCCTCCCACTGGGTTGGCCCTGCTGCCCTGCAGCTGGCCTCACTACCTACCTGTGGCCCCTCTGAGGCATATCTCCATAGTCTGATGGCTGGTAGGATGCAGAGTTTTGAGGTCCTAGTGTGATAGATTTGGTAATGCCTTCCTTGTCATGCATACACTGGCAGGACACATCAATGACTCTTAGTTGGCAAGACAACCCAAAGTTAGCACCTAGCACAGTTCAGGTGAACTGGATTTGGCAGCCTTTGATCTCCATGGGAAACAGTTTAACACTGTTTCATCAAATCACACTAGCAAGGGATGAGCTATGGCCTGAGTGTATTGCCCCCAAGTCCATATGTCAGCATTCTAAGCCCCAACATGAAGGGATTTGGAAGATGCTCATGGCTCAGAAGGGGATGAAATCAAGGCCAGTTCTTTTATTTTTTTTCATAAGCTTCCTAGGAGAAGCCTGGCATTCATTGTTGATGGCAGCCCTTAGAGATGGTTTATTATATCTCTACAGTGGGTTCTAGCTGCCAATTGTGAAGCAAAATAGAGTTCCAGTAATATGCATAGACACACTTACCACATACACATGTGCACCCTGTGAAGAAAACCTCCTGCCCAGTTAGGAAAATTGGACTAAAATAAAGGGAATGAAGTCAACTCAGCTTATACCCAATAAGTGGCAGTAGTGACATTCAAATGAGGTTTGCCTAACACCATTGTCCTCTGAAGAAAGAGGCATCCTCTATAAAGGGATAGGAAATGGGGAAATGACAAGAAATAAGACAGATCTTTCCCTGGGAAGAAAGAACAAGAGGGACCAGTCGGAGAGAATGGCTTACCAGTGGCTGCTCCATCATGGGTCTTGTTGGACTAAAACAACGAGGTATGTCAATCTCTTGGGCCATAGTTACAGGAAAAGCCTCAAGAAATGGCCCTGCATTCCCTGGTGCTGCTGGCTGGAAAACTGGCATAGCTTTACCAGGACAGTGTGCTTGATGCCTCCCATGCTCCTGGACAAAGGTGAGCACACCCAGGGAGCAGCCATTGAGTCCACGGAGAAGGGACAAGTTACCAGCATTAAAAAAAGAGTGTAGTATAATTCCAGGTCCTGAGCTATTGTGTAGTCATTTCCACTGAAGTTAAAACCTTCCATCTTGAAGGAAAACTCAGTAAGACGCAGATGTTCTAAGAGGAAGTGAAACATTCCATCCTGCAGGAAAGCTTAGAGACAGGGAGCAGACAACTCAAAATAGCTTAAGATGCTCCCTGAAACTGAGCAGATTCACTAGACTCTTTCTTCACCAGGTAGGATCTGAACAGTGAAGTCTGCTGAGAGTCACTCTCAGACAAGTAGAGCTTCCAGGAGCATCCCAGGTGTCTGGGAGGCCCGGACCAATAGATCTATCTGGAAAGGACACACTCTAGCCCACTTGTAGGCAGCACCGTTCCCTGGACAGGGGCTTCTGTACTGTGTATGTGTAAAGAGGGTCCCGAATACGAGTAAGAACGCATGAATTCATTTCTCTCTGCTCTTGGGGCTATGGATGTGATGGAACAAGATGCTTCAGATTCATGCCTTGGTTTCTCCAGTGGTGGGCTGTAACCTCAAATTGTGAACTATAGAGAGAATGGGTGAGACAGAAGCACCTGCAACAAGTGTGCAACCCAGGTACATGGTGCCTAGGGTATACATAAGTTTATTTAAGGCTTAATGCCATCTCTTTTGCTCAGGGCAACTGGCTTGTCTCTAAAACAGGGTGTATTTCCTTGGGAGACAGGTAGCGGCTTAACCTACCCATCAGGCGCCACAGAGCCTAGAGAAGGACATTAAGAACTATACAATCTTGTTTTGATTTCAATTAAATAATGATTGTATGTTCTTTGGTAATGGTAATATTGTACTTCTTTTTTGAAAGAGGTCAAAATAAAACAGACCTGGATGAAAAGGAGACTACTGACTTAAGTCAGACTATACGTACATGAATTCAAACTACAGTACTAGCCTCGATTGTATAATGCTTGTGCATCCTACACGCCTCATGTATTTATAGTTGTGGAATTGTATAATACTTCTGAGAAATCATATAATTTCAGAATTAAAGTACCAGACACTGATGCTGGATCAGACCCGACAGGATTCATCATCAGGCATGCTGATAGGCTGACATGCTGCATTCCTCATGTTCCATCCACAAGTGCTGTTGTCTTCAGAACAGAACATCTCCCAAGACAGCTTTGGAGAAATCTTATTCCAATTGGTCCAGCATATCAGACCATCTCACACAGGACTTTTATTAAGCTTGAATTTTTCAACATTTAGAGACTGGACCACAAATGCTATCTCTAGCTTGTTTAACCATTTTCCTAGTTTTATTTGGGCCCCTGTATAGGTATTATTTGTCCCAAATCAGCCTGAAGAAGCTTTAAAAAGAGAACGCCATCCCATTTCCCTTAAAGGGGGGTTGAGTAAGGTTTTGGGCTATGGAGGTTTATCTTCATTGAGAATTGATTGTGTTATTACTAGCTTTGTTCAGAGAAAGAATGAAGCTGAATGCAGAGATTTTTCTCTTAAAATATAAAAATCTATAGGAATGATAGGACAAAAGGTAGAGTATTGAATCTACTCTTCAACTTAAGGCCTTAATTGTTACTCACAAGGGTAGTTTTAAGTCATTGGTATAGAATATTAGATATTGATGTAAAATAGATTTATTTTTAATTCACTGTACTATTCAATTTTACCACAAGACTATACATCTTAGGTTTAATAGATAGATAAGGTAAAATATTTAGATTAAATCTTCAAAAATCTCAGAGACCTACAGAATATGGCATTTAAAGCAATTTTATTTGTTTTGAGGATTCTTTGAAAATGAGACAGGTTGACTCCTGGCAACACCCAGCCTGCCTCAAAGAATGTAATGAGGAACCTACATATCGAGATGGCTTTAGATGTGGCAAACATGCCCCTGGGCAAAAAAAAAATGTACTTATTGTTTGCCACAGACAGAATTCTGCCTGAAATGGGCAAACTTGGATGCAGGTGGAGTTGACCGCCAAACCTGCCAAGACAGGGTAAGCAAGTCCTCAATAGTCCCTGCTTCACAGACATGTCTGTCAGATAAAGTGGGCCAGAAGGCTGAAGATGATGCTCCAACACGTTAAAGAGTTTCGAGTGACTATTCAGGTAGCAAAGTGTCTGTGTCTTTTTTTTTTTTTTCCATTTTGGAAGCTGCTAACCTGCACTTCCTATTTACTCAGCTAATTAATTTTATTCCTTCTCTGATGGGGTTGAAGACAGAGAAACATTATAACATAAATATAACAGTTGTTTTGTGGTTCTTGTGTATATATATTGTATATTGGTGTAATTATATAAATGTATAGGTAAAAGGTTTGTTTTTTTTTTAATTAGACTAAAAGGGGAAATTGTGGAGGAATGCTGAGTGAATGTGTCAACTGTCAATAAAGCGCTGTTTAGCCAATCAGCTAGGCAGAAGGACAGGAAGTGGAAGGCGGGGCTTCCTGGAGAGAGGGAAAAGTTTGACAGTTGGAGAGGGGACCAGGTTTTTGACAATTGGAGGAGGATGGTGGGGACTTGACGAGGACCAGCCCAGGGGTCACAGTGGCAAGTGCTTGGAATATGTGTGTGTTATAAGGTTTAGAGTAGTTTGTTTAGTTTATGAGTAGATTAGAATCAATTCAGACTCTGCCTGGAGAAGTGCTGGCAGCTTTGAAGTACGTTTCAGTCTCCCTGTGTCAGTTATTTGCTTTGTACGCTGAAAGGATACAAAATACTGTAACAAAACTAGGACAAATCCTTTCCCTCAATTAAAAACATTATTCCTGATAATGAGTTTTAAAGGGTCTTATGCATTCTGCACACTTATCTTTTAACAGATACATGTTTGCAAATACCTTTTTCTCAGTTTGTGGTTTGTTTTTTCTTGTGCTCAACAGTTTCTTTTGAAGAAGTAAAATTTGTAATTTGGGCATTATCAGATTTTTCTTTTATGATTCATGATTTTTGTTATTTTAGTTTTTATTTATTTTTTTGTTTTTGTTTTCTTGACTCATGATTTTTATATTCTATATATTTTTTATATTTTCCCTGACCTGAGAAGATTTTTTTCTTTTAGAAGTTTTATAATTTTAGATTTTTATTTAGGTCTATATTTTATTTTTAATTAATATAGCATAATGTTCTTTCTCTCTTTTCTTTATTTTCTATGTGGGCATCTAATAGTTTTGCAATCACTTGAAATGACTGTTTCCCTTAAATTAGCATTACATCTTGCAAGAAAAAAAATCAATTATCTGTCTATACAGAGATCTGCTGGATCGTCTACTGCGCTCTACTGACTCATTTGTCTCTACACAGCACTATACATTATTTTATAACTATTGTTTTGTAGTAATCCCTAAAATTGGATATCCCAAGTCCTCTCATTTTATTCTGCTTTTTAAGAATTATTTTAGCAATATTCATTCTTTAGGCTTTCACATAAATCGTATACTGCTGGTCAATTTCAAAATTCCTATTAGGATGTTGATTAGGATTATATTGAAACTAGGGATCAATTGGAGGTAATTGACATGTTAATAATATTGATTTTTTCCAACCTGCTACAATAGTTTATCTTTCTCTTATCTGTACCTTCTCTAAATCCTCTCATCATTTTTTAATGATAATGGAAAACAAAATTACAGTTTAGTTAGCACAATCCTTCCATCTTTCATGTTTTTTCATTTAAATTTTTAGAATTTCATACATGAGAACTGTATTTAGGTGGACTTACTAAAGAAATGGTGATGGCATTTTGTCTGCACTATTTTCCGGAACATCTTCCTGAGCATCCAGCTACTTCCCACTTTTCAGGTAGTAGATTTGTTGTCACAGACTCGGGGCACTACAGTTAGGAAAAGGGCTAGTAGTAGTGCTCCAAGGGAAAGAATGGTCTGAGCTGAAGCCCTTCCCCTCAGCACTGACACCCCTGCAGCTCTGGGTTCCCCATCTTCCACCTCCTTATCTGTATGGGCATAGTGATACCTGCCTCCTAGGGCGAGGATTTGGTGATTCATGTGAAACAATGGCAAGCACAGAGAAAACCAAAATCATTTAGATACTGTGTTGTACTAGCCGTATGGCCTTGAGAAAACTAAATTTTGACCCTGGGGAAAGCAATTTTGATAAAACTATTAAGCTAGGCCTAGTGGCACAGGCCAGTAATCTCATAGGCTAAAAAGCAGGAGCATCATATGTTCACGGCCTGCCTGACCTATAGGGTAAGTTTAAGGCCGTGCTTAGCAACTTACTAAGAACCTGTCACAAAATACAAAGTATAAAAAAGCTACAGAGATGGGTTTGCATGTGCCTTTAATCCCAACACTTGGGAAGACGTCAGGTAGATCTCTGTGAGTTCAAGGTTAGCCTGATTGACATAGCAAATTCCAGTCAAGATGGGGCTATATAGTGTGACCCTCCTAAAAAATTAATTAATTAATTAACAATAAAAATATTTAAATTATAAAAAGGGCTAGTAAAATTCTCATCTGGCTGACATGATGAAGTGAGTTTGAACCACTCACCACAGCTATGTAAAAACCTAGATGTGGTAGCACATCTCTAATTCTAGCCCTGAGGAGGCAAAGACCAGGCTGACCCCTAGAATTTACTGTCCAGGTACCCTAGCTCAATGGGCGAGCTCCAGGTTCAATCAGGGACATTGTCTTAAAAAAATATAGTAGAGAGCAATTGAGAAAGACACCTCACATCATTCATTGGCCTCCACACACATAAACCCACAAACACATGCACTCAGCAAATACATTTGCACACATAACAAATAAATAAATAAATAAATAAATACCAGCTACAAAGCTTTTAAAACACAGTGTTTATGCTTGGTACACAAGAAGCCCCCAACTAATACAAACTTTGAATAGTATCTGTATCGGTACAGTGTTTGACATACTTCCATATCAAGTATTAAAAATGAAAAAAAACATAAGCTACTTGCTGAACAGTGAAGCTCCCATAAGAGCTTGTAAAAGAAACTCGCATCATAGAAGGGGCTGTCACAATACTGAGATGATGCCCAGACCAACTTTCAGAAAGAGCACTGGCTGTTCTCGACTGCTCATGCAGCATGCCTGCTTCAGTGGTCCAGAGCGGTCCCTGCCCCCACCCCGGCCCCTGCACTGTTTCTAAGCCTCGCTGCAGAGAGCGGTGTCCAGGCCTGGAACTAAAATCAATCTATTTATTGTAATGACTTTTAGTTACATACACCCAATTACCACTGTCATTAAGAAGGCCGTCGCCGCCAATTTTGAGCAACAGTACAACATTAGATGTTCAATGTGTATAACTTCAAAGCAATGACCTTCTGGAAAAGCAGGTAAAAGCTTGTAGGATAACGGGCCTTTTGTTTTTGACTCATCTCCTTTTTTAAAAGGCAAAATAAAATCTTTGCCTCCTTACTAATGCGAAGCCAGAGAGGAGGTTCAAGTACGTGTGAGCGGTCACTGGACGTGCTAAAAGTATTGGCACATATGGTGACGTAACTGCCAAGGAAATAACCCAGTTTAATTCCAGTCTTCTGGAATGGGTTTGCACTAATCTGGGCACTATGGATACTAAGGGGGAGGAGCTCAGCTTGCTGAGATGGTGTGGGGAGAGGGAAGTCAGACGCAAGGCCTGCGTGTGAACATCAAGGTCCACTGTGCACTGTCTCGCTGGGCTGTGCGCCTTTGGCCTGGCCACCTAGCTGCTACTCCCATATGCTTCATGTTGAAAATATGAAACAGTGGGAAGAACGGATAAAAACTTTCCCTGACTTTTATCCTCTGGCTTTAAGATCCATGCTCTGCCTCTCACACTTGTGTTCTAGAAAGCGAGTGAAGAATTTACCCTAGGTAAGATTTGACAAGGCATTGGACTAATAGCAACGTAAGCAGTGACTTAGTACATCGTATTAGTGTGACTTAGCACTACAGATTGCTACCTCGTCTGTAAAGCAGATTCAGTGACAATCCTCCTGGGGCATGTACAATCAGTAACGATGTTTTCCAAATTTCTAGAACACTGAAAGTTAAGGGCCTGCCTTTTTGAACCTATTGCTTACCTGAGCCTTTTAAGAGTCTCTGCAACAATCTTCTCTCCCTTTTTTTTTGTTGCTATGATAAAATACCACTTAAGGAAGAAAGAGGTCGCTTTGCTTATGTCTCAGAGGGAAAGACCGTAATGGTCGGGGAAGCATGGCAGCCTTAGCAGAGAACCGAGAGACCACATTTCCTGGCAGGCAGCCTAGAGAACAAATTGAAAGTGAGGCAGGGCTATAAACTCTTAAGGCTCCTGTGCCTAGGCTCTACCTCCTTAGCAGTCCATAATCCCAGCCTGAACCAGGTGGAGACCAAGCATTCAGATACTCAAGCATACAGGGCACATTTTCTTGAACTCGCCACAGACTTCATAAGGAACAATTGTGTCCTGAAGACAGTTGAACCCAAACTATGCCCTGCTAAGGTAAGATCCTTAGCAACATAAAGCAGTAACCTCCTCCATCCCAAATCAGCCGTGAGTTAGTGTCACAGACTGCCACCTCTTCCACTCTAATGGATCTTTCTGGCTTCAAGATACAAAAGTATCTATTAATTTAATGCGAGGGATTTCTGAGGTTTAACTAGCGCCAAATCATTCCCTGTGTTTTCCGTCTGCTTTCTCAATCTAAGGACAATACAGGCGGTAAACCTTAAACCCCTGCCCAGATCTAGCCAATGGGCAGAACATTCTCCACAGTAGAGTGGAGAGTGGGATATGACTTTCTCACATACTCTGGTGCCTCACCTTTGACCATGTCCCCTGGAGGGGGAGACCTGGTGGCACTCAGAGGAAGGACAGCAGGTTACCAAGAAGAGACTTGATACCCTATGAACATATACAGGGGGAGGTAATCCCCCTCAGGAACAGTCATAGGAGAGGGGAATAAGGGGAAAATGGGAGGGAGGGAAGAATGGGAGGATACAAGGGATGGGATAACCATTGAGATGTAACAAGAATAAATTAATAAAGGAGAAAAAAAAAAAGAAGACGTCATGATGAGCTGTTCCATGCTGCCCCGTGTGAAAGTTTTCTGATCCAGCTAGAGTGTAGCCTCCTAACAGAGAACTCAACCCAGCATGCTAGCAAAGTCTCCTCCTTAGCTTCTCAGCACCACGTAAACATTTAAATCCTTTGGAATAACGGATTAATAATGGGCTATGCTTAAATTTCATCTCTGCTATTTAGTGAACTGTGTGATTTAAGTAATCGGTTTGTTTTCTACGGGTCTCAGTTTTCCCATCTATTCAAGGGGAATGCCCTCATGTTGTAGAGTTTTAAAATTATGGTCAAGAAATCAAATGTACAAACCTTTAGCAGAGTTCTGAGTACCAAATACATATCTCCATAATTGCTTTCATTATGCCTGTCTCATACAGGATGGATGGGAGGCAGAACTTCAGAAAGATTTTCTCTTATAATATCACATTTCAGTGTCCATAATATAGGCTCATTAAGTGATTTAAATTGAAGCTCTGTTTTTTGGGGGATTTTTTGTTTTTGTTTTTGCATTCCAGTAGTCCAAATGGTTACGGGAGAATGGTTATGACTATGTGATAAAATTTATTCAGCTATGAAAGCAACATGATACTGTGGAATTATAAGGAGAATTTTTAAAAATATCTAGTGTACATAGAGTGTGATTCCAAGTATATAAAATATTCATAGAACAAAATATTGGAGAGAAACAATAAAAAAAGTTTTAAGGTGGGTGGTGCTGGGAATATGGAATTTTTTACTTTTTTACTTTTCAAACTATGAATGTAGTGTTTTTATTTTTTAATTTTTCAAACTATGAACCATTTCTGTACATTTCTTAATGTGAATATCTATTCATTTTTATTTCTTATTCTTTAGTTTTTTAATTTAGGGTCTTATTATGTATTCCTTACTGGCTTGTAATTCACTATGTAGACCAGGATGGCCTCAACTCCCAGAGATCCCTCTACCTCTGCCTCCTAAGTGCTAACAATAATTTTTCTATTTTTAATACCACAAACATACCATGGACATATCAAAAGATATAAAATGATACCAACTTGCAAGGAGAGTGAAGAGAAAGTCATTTCTAAAACAAGTTTTAAATATAACGATGAATTCACAGTACACCTCAGAGTAGATAGAAATCAGTTTTCATTTGACAAAAAATTTATCAAATTTGCTCCAAGTTAATTTCAACTCTTTTCATTGCTTTTCTACTTTTGTTTTCTCTTAGGTATGATTTCATATTTCCTTACATGTTTATGTTATATACAGATAAGATTGGCATACAATATCAGCATGTTAAACTGTAACTGGCTGCTGATTGACACGATGCGCACATTTAAAAATGTGAGCACTGGGAACTTCCAGTGCTCAGAATGCTGATGGCTCTGGTTCTGGCTATCATCATGTGAGGTTTAGGGTTTCCTCCTGTGACATGCTAGCACCCATGTAACTAAGGATGGTCTTTTTATTTTTAAACCTCAAAGGACTGTCTTCCTATTTCAGAATTAATCGTTGGTAAGAAATTTGGGGGACTAGACTGCCAGGTAAGAAGTGGGAAAGTGGCCTGAGTGGTGCTGGCCTCTGTGAGATGAAGGTGGCATAGCCTCGTCTTCACAGATGCCTGCATCGAGCGTGTACTGGGAGCAGCAGACAGATAGGAAGCTCCGGGACTTAACATCACTCTTCTACCCTTTCCTTTCTTCAGCCCACTAATGAGAAAGAGGCAGTTGCAGCTAAAAAGCATACGTCTAACCTTTCTCAAGAAAATTCTCAGATGCAGGCATACAGGGAACATCTTAACTTTTACTGTTAACAGGTGGTACATAGTACCTATGCAATATAATTGGGGAAGTTTACATATTTTCAACACACTTTTTAAATTATAGTATTGTTAGGAATTGTCTCAGAGCTGGGATGATTTAAAACTGAAATCAGATTTTATCACCATCCTTTACTTAAAACAAATCAAAACAAGCATACAGTAAAAATATCTGTGCAATGACTCTACCTTGTAGAATGTTTCATTACCAAGGCTTTCATCTTTATTATTTGGATCAATATTTGTCACCAACAGAATTAAACTCAAGGCAGGTAGACCTTTCTTGCCTTTTATTATTGATTCTGTATTCCCTTATTGAATATTTGTACAAAGAGTTAAGTAAGGGAGGGCAGTAGCACATTGGGGGAGATGAAACTAAGAGGGAGAAAACAATTTGAGATCAGTCTTTAAAACTATCCCGCTTGATCAGATCCGTGATCTGGATTTCACAGCTGAGTAAACTGAGGTGAGGAGAAAAATACTTATTTTCATTGTAATCATAGCTAACACAAGAACTCTGCTTCTGACTAGTATCCTGTAAATACATCTTCTGGAACGCCTCCAGCTGGGTAGGAGTGAATGCTGACAGCCCACTCTTGCACTGCAAACCAGTAGAAATCTGGAAGAATTGTACAAAACAGCTAATATTAGTTTAGGCATTGGACCCTGGAGCTACTCAGTAAGATGATTTATAAGAAACAGAAAATATAGGCAGCAAAAAGTGTGCTTGCTTTGTTTTGTGCCTTGAAGACACTTTCTAGATTACAGCGGAGAGGAAGACGAAGCCAAACTGAGCGTGGCTCACTTAACGGATGAAAAGATGGTGGTCCTATTTTGGTGAATGGAGGCTTCTCTTCATTGCAGAGAAGATGTGTCTACACAGGACAAGCTCCAACGGTCTGCCTACGAATCTGTTATCATCATTTCTGTGTGTAAACCCATGTGCACAGAGAATGGAACCCTGTGTAGCTGAGTAGCTGGCAAGAAGGTCACAGGATGTTCACAGAGGTCACAGAGGAGCTTGGACTCTGAGCGGAGCAGTAGACAGAGTTCAGCCACGAATCAGGGATTTATTAAATATCCCAGAGTGAAGCCTTGGAAATTGATGTAAATTAACTCAAAATTCAGTGCTACTCTATACCCATCACAGGAAAGCTCCAAAGCAAGCCTTTAAACAATCAAGCTCATCCACACACAACTGCTCAGATGTATTTTTAACACTGTCTAAAAGGAGACAGAAATCTCTGGGAACTCAATAACTAAACATCGACAGTGGCCAGCATCCAAAAAAATACTTACAAGACAGCAAGCAAGGAGTGTGTAACTATAATTTATACTTAGAAAAATAGTAAGTGCTTACAGACCCAGATATGGCAGTGATGATTGAGTTAGCAAGCAATAACTTTAAAATAGTTAGTCTAAATATACTGATGAGTTTAAAGGAAACCCTGATTATTATAAGAAAAATAGATTAAAAAACAAAGGAATAAAATGGAGCCTATAGAACTTGAAAGAATATCTGTGGTACATAATTTAATGGAGATACAGAATCCACCTTTCAGGAGATTAAACACAGCTAAAGAAAGGTTGAGGTAATTGGAAGACATAGCAACAGGAATGATACAAAATAAGCCTAAGAAGAAGAGATAGAACAAATTTTACCAACCTAGCAAATATACAGTTAGACTTTTGGGAGGAGAAAGAGAAAGAGCAGACAAGGATTTAAGTAATAATATCTTGAATATATTCCAGCTCTGACTATAAACCCCAAATATTAAAATAACCAAATGAAAATCAATGTGAAACAAAAATAAAACAATGCCATTGGGCATTTCAATCAATGTTTTGAAAATAATTAAAATTAATATTGTTAGTATTTTATTTATACTTTAAGTGTGCGTGTCTATGTGTATGTGTCTCTGTATGTCTCGCTATGTATGTGTGTCTGTGTCTATGTCCATACGTGGGTATGTACATATGAGAGCATGTGCCTGATGATGCCAGCAGGGGGACTCTTAACCCCATGGAGCTGGAGTTACCGTTGTAAGCCACTTTAAACGGGTGCTGGAAGCTGACTCCAGGTCCTGTGTAAGAGCACTATGCCCCTTCAACCTTTGTGCCATCTCTCCACCCTGAAATCAATATATATTTTAAGACTCAAACAAAGGCTGAATTGAGTGTCGAATGACACAAAATAGTGACATTGAGGCTTTTGTTTGTTGAAATCCAGAACACAGTGGAGTATTTTTAAGTTGTTTAAAAAAGGAAAGTACCCTTCAAAATTAAGACAACATGTGAATTTTCCTGAGAAACAGAAACAGAGAAGATTCCTTGTCAATAGACCTAAATATAAATAGCATTCTTTTAAAAAAAACTTTCCTGGAGAGAAGAAAATGTTATCTAATGAGAATTTACATGTGTAAAAAGTTATGGAAGTATCAGAATTGGTAAATAGGTATAATCCCTTTCCATTGAAAGTTATTAAAAATGATATACTATTTAAAGCAAAAAATGTTTAAATCTATGTTGTGTTCGTAATGTGTATAGAGATAACACTATGCCAGGAAACACAAAGAGGATGCAGAAGCACCTTGTGGTCATATTCTTTCATCATTGGTGAAATAGTTTAGTATCTGAAGTTAGATTTTGATAAAAAAAAAAAAGACATGTTGTAAATATCAAAGATCTACCAAAAAACAAATCTGTAAATGATAGCATTGATGGAGTAGCTAACGAAAAAACCATGGACTGGTTAATGATGTAAATCCAAGTCCAAGCGAAACAGGAAAATCAACTAAAGAATAGGCGAAACCAGATAGTACACCAGTGGGCAGAAACCCAGCTAAACTGATAACAACATGAAATCCTACTCATGCTCGTGGAAAGAGGAAATAACCACACTGCACTGAAAAACGTGCCTTTGATCCCAGCACTCAGGAGGCAGAGTCCAGCAGATCTCTGTAAGTTTAAGGCCAGCCTGGTCTACAGAGATAGTTCTAGGATAGCCAAGGCTATGCAGAGAAACCCTGACTCAAAAATAAACAAACAAACAAATGAACAACGAAACAAACAAAAAAGCAATAAAGCCTGCTGAGAAGTCCGAAGATACAAATCAACAGAAAATCATAATGCTAGATTTGAAAACTCAATGGATTTGAGTTGTTCATTTTTTTCCCTTACTGACTTTATTGATTCAGTTCAATGCCAGTGAAAATCACAAGATTATTCTCCTCCAAACTTACAAGTCTATTGTAAAATGTATATAAAAATGCAAAGGCCGAAATAACTTTGGACAATATGGGCAAGCTGGAGGACTGCTAACTCTTATTTCAGATGACCAGACTACAGTAATCAACACTGAATAGGATTGTTGCAAACTGAACATTAAGTCAACAGAATTGAGATTCTAGAAATAGATCCATACGCATGTACTTAATTGATTTTCAACAGCATTGCTAAACCACTTTCGAGGGGGAGAAGTGGGAGGTAATGGTGGCCTCTTCGCATGTGAATAGCACAGGTCTAAACCCTTACCTTACAGCGCACAGTCAAGTGGCTTGAAATGGTGATAGACAAATGCATAAAAGCAGAGGTGAGAAAACTCCTAGAAGAAAGCACATAAGCAAAGAGTCATAGCTAAGGTAGACTCATGAGCCTTAGGAAACATATCAGGGAACATAGAAAGAATACTCTATGCCTTTTACTTCATTGAAACAAAACTTTTGTTCATTCAAAAGTAAAATATGCCCAAGTTCCACTTATTCCACCTGAGATATCTATCTAGAAGAAATAAAAATTCATATCTACACAGTGGCCTATGGGTGAAGGTCCACAGCAGCATTATCCACAAAAATGGAAACCTAGAAATGACGCAAATTTCTACTAGCAAGCACCATGCTCTATTTGTGTTGTCACAGAATTCCTGAAACTGGGTGATAAAGAATGGCCATGAATTCACTTTGCACATTTCTAAAGGCTGAACAAAATGCTAAGGTATCAGAGTTCATTGAGGACCATTTTCCTGTATTATCCTTTAGTAGAAAGGCAGGAAAGAGGGAAACAGTGCTCACACACATGGACATAAGAAAGAATCCCATCACACAGAATCACCCCAAAGACCATAGTGCCAACCAACTCACAATGGCAAAGGCTTCATGACTTCATTACTGTTTATAGGTCCCTTCTGTTATTATTATTACACTGGGGACTAAGTTTCACACGCCTAAACCTTGAAGAATACACTCAAAGCATAGCCGTGGGTGTATGGCTGTTGTAGTAAATCCAATCAAAGGAATATTGCTATAAAGGAGTAAAGTACTGATGCATGCGATGAGTGGGGGTGGGTCTTACAGCTTGTATGGTGAAGTCAAGAAGTCTGGGTCTGAGTATTACCTACAGTCTGTAAGTTGCATGCAAAGTACTTTCTAGAAAACAAGGAAACTAATTTGTGCTCCCCATCAGTTTTCCAGGGAGTGTGTTTCAGTAGATTTACTCAGAAGTAGCAGAGTGCTTTGGGTAATGATGGAGAGGGGGAGGTGCTTCAAAGGTATATGCACTCACAGATGATGATGATGATGATGATGATGATGATGATGATGATGATGGTGATGATGATGGTAATGATGATGGTGATGGTATGATGGTGATGCTGCTGCTGCTGCTGCTGGTGGTGATGAAAAATACACCTGTAATGTGTTCGTTTTTACGATGGATATTATATATCCATAAATCTCAGTTTTAAAATAACTGTCAGAAATTTGTCTGTGAAGATTATTATCTATCTCATGCTAATGCCTGACAAATATGAGAATGAAATAGAAGAACAGCCCTTAACACTACGTGCCCTGCCTTAGCAAAGACAGCCAATCAGAGTGCTTTTCTGATGGGAAATTTTAGGCCCAATGACAAAGTGTTAATATTGGTATTTATATTTATTCGGTGGTTGCTAATTATTCTATTTCACAGATGTGGGTCAATTACACTGTTCTGAATTTTGCTGGCCTTGTAGCTTTTGTAAATTACCAACCCCTAATAGAAACTTGATTGCAGTAAAGTGGAAAGATCTGGGGGCTTTGTGCTAATCAACTTGTGGCTTAAATTCTGGCTTTGCCACTTACTGGCTGCTTGATATCCATTCCATTTTAAAAATGGAGAAGATACAACAGGCCAAAAATTTCCCCAGGCCAAGAAGATATGTAGTAGGTCAGTGCCTGGCCCATGAAGCCACCTGTGGTCTCCTAATTTATCTTTCTCTCTTCTTCAGGTTTCTTCCTAGACTTTTGCCATCATCTCTGTGTGTAAGGATACAGTAAAATCATGAAGTAATTTACTCAATGTATGGTAGACAAGGACATAACCTCCCCCTATTTCTGCCCAAGAGTTTCCACCTCCCTTATTGCCTTCTCCTTCTCTACTATCCTGCCCTTCTCCCGTTGGGAATGATGATTTGGTTTGCTACACTATAGTAATATGCCACAAATTGAAACTTGTCTATTTTCTCAATACAAGTCTTATTTGCATTTTTCCATTAAAATAATTGTTTTATTACACTTATATTAGGTAGCATTAAAATAACAGTTCTTGGCTGGCCTTGGTGGCACATGCCTTTAATCTCACCATTTGGGATTTGTGAAGTAGAGGCAGGTGGATCTCTGTGATTTAAGGCCTGTCTGGTTTGCATAGTGCATTCTAGGCTAACCAAAGTTACATAGTGAGATCCTGTCTCCATAACCAAAACAAACAAACAATAACCAGTTCCTGAACTAACTGGGGGGTTATCACCTACGTAAATGGATCATGATATTTCTTGACATTAACTCTTTACATTTAAGTAAAACTTGCCTTTACAAAAACCTTAAAAAAATTTTAGCGTAGGTAGGTGCATAATATATGTAGGGAGGGTGTGCCTCTGCATACATGTGGCAGCCAGAGGACAACTTTGTGGAGTTAGTTCTATCTTCCCACCTTTCAGTTGGTTTTAGGGATTGAACCCAAGGTGTTTGCATGGTAAGGACCTTTATCTGCTGATCCAGCTCATCAGCCTGACAAAGCCTTTGAAATCTATTGTCTCAGTCATCTTAACAATCCTGTGACAGATCAATGAGATTATCGTGACTACTGCACAGAGTAGTAAATCAAGGCTTTCCTAGGTTAAAAGGGTGTTTGGGTCAAAGCTGATGCTTGGCCCTGCCATTCCTGATCTGAACATAGTATGGTTCCACTGTTTTGTGCACCTGACTGAATTTACCAACTACTGGTGGTCCACTGGGTGGGTCACAAGGTACTGATGGTCCACTGGGTGGTTCGCTGAATACTGAAGGCATACTGGGTGTACGTGATGCTCCTAGGAAGCCTACTGTCTGCTGGGCTCCAGGTTGCACATGTAGAGCAGCACCAGCCATGTACCCTGAAGATTTGGAGACCAGGCACAGCTGAGAACATGGGAGGGGGAGTTGTTACTAGAGAGCCAAGGGTCAGTCCTGGGACACAGAAGAAAGGGAGACAATGCGTGCCAGAGTGGTGCTGTGGCTAGTTATAATGTTTTTGTGTGGGTGAAGAAGGAAAAGACCGCCCTAAAACTCCCAAGCAAACAGAGCTAACTGCAGCCTCACCTCCACCAATAGCCAATGGACAGGTCATTCTCCACAGTTGAGTGGAGAGTGGGGTGTGACTTTCACATGAACTCTGGTGCCCCATATTTGACCATGTCTCCTGGATGGGGAGGCCTGGTGGCACTCAGAGCTCTGTTTTGAGTCTTGGTCCTTAGCCTCTAGTCTTGCATAGCCTGGCATCTCCTAAACAAAGGATCATGTCTCTGGTGCTTGTGCTCATCAGTACGCAGTTCTTGAAAGTGGTCCTCCATGAAAAAATCTGGTCTCTTTGGAACATTCTTTGTCTCCAGCATGTTTGATGAGTGTTACTTAGCAGGAAATGAAGTAAAGGGAACATCTGTCCCATGAAACACTCACTCTATACATGGGCTAGGGCTAGCTCTTCCTTCAATGTTGACCTTCACAGGAGATATCAAAGGCCAGACCTGTGCCAACCATTTGACAGGAGGCTTCTAGTGCTCTGTAGTTATGCTGTTTTCATAAATAAGGCTATTTGCTTTGTTCATTCTTTTTAAAATATATTTTATTAATTTATTCATATTACATCTCAATTGTTATCCCATCCCTTGTATCCACCCATTCCTCCCTTCTTCCCATTTTCCCCTTATTCCCTCCCCTATGACTGTGACTGTGTGGGACCTCCTCCCCCTGCATATGCTCATAGGGTATCAAGTCTCTTCTTGGTAGCATGCTATCCTTCCTCTGAGTGCCACCAGGCCTCCCCATCCAGGAGACGTGGTCAAATATGGGGCACCAGAGTTCGTGTGAAAGTCAGTCCCCACTCTCCACTCAACTGTGGAGAATGTCCTGTCCATTGGCTAGATCTGGGTAGGGGTTCAAAGTTTACTGCACATATTGTCCTTGGCTGGTGTCATAGTTTGAGCAGGACCCCTGGACCCAGATCTGCCATCATAATGTTCTTCTTGTAGGTTTCTAGGACCCTCTGGATCCTTCTATTTCTTCATTCTCTCATGATTCTGTCATCTAGAGTCCCAATAGGATGTCCTCCCCCCCGTCCCACTTTCCTGGTAAGTGAAGACTTTCATGGGACATGCCCCTTGTGCTATTGTCCAGACATAAGTGAGTATATACCATTTGACTCTTTCTGCTTCTGGGTTAACTCACTCATTACGATCATTTCTAGTTCAATCCATTTGTCCACAAATTTCAGGAATTCCTTGTTTTTAATAGCTGAGTAGTATTCCATAGTGTAAATGTACCACAATTTTTTATCCATTCTTCTACTGAGGGACACTTAGGCTGTTTCCATGATATGGCTATTATGAATAAGGCTGCTATGAACATGGTTGAGCAAATTTTCTTGTTGTGTGCTGGAGCATCTTTTGGGTATATTCCAAGGAGTGGAATAGCTGGGTCTTGAGGAGCCTTATTTTCAGTTTTCTGAGATAGTGCCATATAGATTTCCAAAGTGGCTGTACTAGTTTGCATTTCCACCAGCAAAGAAGGAGTGTTCCTCTCTCTCCATATCTTTGCCAACATGTGGTGTCGGTCAAATTTTTTATCTTAGCCATTCTGCTGGGTGTTAGATGGAATCTCAGAGTTGTTTTGATTTGCATTTCCCTGATTACTAAGGAGGTTGTGCATTTCTTTAAGTGTTTCTCAGTGATATGATACTCCTCTGATGAGAATTCTCTATTTATTTCTGAGCCCCATTTCTCTATTGGGTTATTTGGTTTGGTGGTGTTTAATTTCTTGAGTTCTTTATATATTTTGGATATTAGACCTTTGTCAGATGAAGGGTTGGTGAAGATCTTTTCCCAGTCTGTAGGCTGTCGCTTTGTTCTCTTGACAGTGTCTCCTGCCTTACAGAAGCTTCTCAACCTCATGAGGTCCCATTTATTAATTGTTCACATTAATGCCTGGGCTGTTGGTGTTCTGTTCAGGAAGTTGTCTCCTGTGCCTAAGTGTTCCAGGCTCTTCCCCACTTTTTCTTCTAATTGATTTAGTGTCTCTGGTTTTATGTTAAGGCCTTTGATCCACTTGGATTTGAGTTTTGTGCATGGTGACAAATATGGGCCCAATTGCATTTTTTTTTTTTTTTTACACATAGACATCCAGTTAGACCAGCACCATTTGTTGAAGATACTATCCTTTTTCCATTGAATAGATTTGGCTTCTTTGTCAAAAACCAAGTGACCATTTGTGTGTGGATTCATATCTTGGTCTTCGATTTGATTCCATTGATCAACCAGCCTATTGTTGTGCCAGTACCATGCTGTTTTAATTACTGTTGCTTTATAGTACAGTTTGAGATCAGGTATGGAGATTCCTCTGGAGGATCTTTTATTGTACAAGATTGTTTTAGCTATTCTGGGTTTTTTGTTTTTCCATATGAAGTTGAGAATTTAATTTTCAATGTCTTTAAAAATTGTGTAGATATTTTGATAGGGATAGCATTGAATCTGTAAATTGCTTTTGGTAAGATGGCCATTTTTACTATGTTAATTCTCCCGATCCATGAGCAAGGAAGATCATTCCATCTTCTCATGTCATCTTCAATCTCTTCAGAGTTTTGAAATTTTTTTCAAACAAGTCCTTCACTTGCTTGGTTAGAGGAACTCTAAATATTTTATATTGCTTGTGGCTAACGTGAAGGGTGTAGTTTTCCTAGTTTCTTCCTCTGTATGATTGTCTTCATTCTCTCTTTTAAGTTAAGACATATTTGTGCCTTTTTGGGGGCGTACATTACAGCAATTTGAAGTGTGTCTAATATGTATAACAATCAAATCCGTATGTGTTTCCCTTGCTTCATGCATTGATCACTTCCACATGTTGTTCCTTTCATGTTTGTTAGTGATTTTGAAGTAGCACATAGATTGTCTTGATCAACAGTAGCTCTACTTCACTAGGACTAAAAATTAATTCTGCTTTGGTACCCTTTATCCATGTTCTTTCCATTGTCCTTCAAAGCTCTAAGTCACCAGGAGCCACTATTCTGTGTGTGACGTCTGCCTTTTTGTATCTGAGTCATGGGACTTACCAGTTAGCTTGTTGCACATGACAGGGTTGCATCCCTTTCTTTTTTATGACTGAGGATTATTCCATTGTGTGTATGCACCACAGTTTCTTTATCTGTTCATTGCCGTGGGCATCTGGGTTGGTTCCGTATTTGAGTTACTGTGAACATTGTGAAGCAATAAACATGGCATTGAAAGTGTCTTTTTGGTTTAACGACTTCGGCTTCCTTGGATCTCTATCCAATGGCGGAATTACTGGATCATATGGCAGTTCTATTTTTAGATTCCTGAGGAGTCTCCATAGTGTTCTCCAAAATGGATAAACTAATTTATATGCCCAGCAGCAGTGAAAGAGTTCCCTCATCTCTGCATCTTTGCTAACATTTGTTACTTTTTTCCCTTCTGTCTTTTTTGATAAACCATTCTTCCTGGAGTGAGATGACTCATTGTGATTCTGATTTGCATTCCCATGATAATGACAGAGTTTGAGTGTTATTTATACATGTGTTGGCTATTTATCTGTCTTCCTTTGAGAATGGTCTACGTGGCCCCTTAGCCTATAATTACTTCATTCTTTAGCCTACTTCTTAATTGGATTTTTTTCTGGGAGGGGGCACTCAGCATTTCAAGATTCTTGTACTTTGGACATTAATCGGTTTTTAGCTACATAGTTTGCAAACGTTTTCTCCATTCTGTGGATTGTTCCACACTCCTGGTGATAACTTCCTTTGTTCCACACTCCTGGTGATAACTTCCTCTGCTAACCAGAGGAAGTTAACCTTTACAGTTTGAATAGTTTAAAGGTTATGCAAGTATATAAGAGTAGACACTCTTCTGGATGTTAAAAATGTGAAGATAATAATAAAATGTAGGGGCTTGGAGAGATGCTTCAGCATTGAAGAATACTTGCTGTTTTACAGAGAACTGGGTTCAGTTCCTAGCATCCACGTCAGGTGGCTCACAACTACCTGTAACTCTATCTCAGAGGATTCAATATTGTTTTCTGGACTCTAGGGCCATTGCACCAAGCACACAAATTTAATCACATACACGCCCAGTTTAAAATAAAATAAACATTTTAAGAGGATAAGATACATGTAAAATATGGCTCATCGTGGGGCTTTTCCTGGAAGGGGGGTTGTCTAGCATAACTGGGGATTAGGGTAGAGCAACAGGACCTAAGAAAACAAGAAGGAAGAGAACTTGTTGGCTGTGTGGCCCGAGGGCAACTTGCTTGGAGAGGAGAAATATCTAATGAATAGTTTGTGGGTAATTTTGTTGTGATGTGCCAAATATGCCCTCTTCCACAATACCTATGAAATACTAAATAAACCTGCATTACTCATTACTATTTGGTGAATAGGTCATCTATATGGAGCACTGTATCAGGTTTATATGGGGCAATAGAGACTGGACATAAAGATAAAGAAGTCTGTATAAATGTATATGTTATGTATATGTATAATTGTATTTGTATCTATATCACAGATCTCTCTCTCTCTCTCTCTCTCTCTGTGTATGTGTGTGTGTGTGTGTGTGTGTGTGTGAGAGAGAGAGAGAGAGAGAGAGAGAGAGAGAGAGAGAGAGAGAGAGAGAACTCATTTGTCCTCTGTATCATTGGCAGTTGGTCCCTAGACCTTTCATGAATTCCAAAATGTGTGGCAGCCCAAGTCTCTTATAGACAATGGCTTCGCATTTGCATATCTATGAAGTCCCATTAAATCACCCATATATTGCTTATAATACCTAAGACAAAGTAAATGCTATATAAATAGTTATTATGCTGCTCTGTTTAGGTAATAATGACAAAATCTACAGTCTGTACTGACACATTTTTGACAAATATTACCACCCCATGCATGGTTGACACCATGGATTCAGAACTAATAAATGTGCAGTGCTGCCTCTCTATGGTCTATAGGTATATTTCTTAGCAGATGCACACTGTGGAGCCAAAAAGATTATTATTTGTACGATAGATCCTTAGTGTGGTAAGGTGGACAACTTGTAAGTGTTTCCTATGTACCCAGCCTTTCAAAGTCCTGTAAATACAATACCTCTTCTTTAATATTTACATCAATTTTATCAAGTGCATCCTAGGATCATTTGCCACATTTGAGAGAAGGCATCTGAGATACAGAGAAATTAGGCCCAGTATTTGACTCACAGCCACTGTGCCCTATTACATACAAAAGTTATGATATCACTTTTAGTGTTTTTGTAAGTAATTAAATCCTCCAGGGGGCCAAAGCAATTGATCACAGAACATTCAAATGCAGGGAGCTGAGGTTTCCACTCCTATGGTAGTGTTAAATTCATCCCCCCCCCATTTTGATTGTAGATCCTGAGTAGTATTAGATAATTTGAGTCTTTCCTGCCATTTCTGGTGTTGGAGAGGAAGCAGGAAACTAAAAGCAGAAATCCCTTTTAGTTTAGGAAGGACAACTGAAGAGGGAGTGTGTACCTCTGTGATCACGAGAGCTGCTGTGGGGAAGAGCCACAGTGGAAGCTCAGGAGAGGGAGCAGAGAAGAGGGGGGCCTGCTGTGTTCTACAGAGAGACAGAGGAGCCCTACGGTCCCAAGGACCTTGGGACAGTTACCTAAGAAATAAAAATTTGTCTTTACTCCTAAGATCCTACAACCTTTGGCATTTTCTGAGTTATGACTACAGGAAGAGCCCTTTATTATTCATAACACCTTTAGGTCAACTTGACTTGAGATGATGTTTGATGGCTGGAGCACCCAGTCATGGCGGAGCTGGGACCTTCCTCTACCTTGCCCTGAGCATCATTTCCATTTGACTGTCTCTGAATTGTACCCTTTATAACCAACTGGCAGTTGTAAGCCAAGTGCCTTCCTGAATTGTCCTAGCATATCCTGTATCATTGAACCAGATAAGGGGGTCAGGAGGACCCCTTAACTGGGTCCAAATCGCAAAGACGTATGGTAACCCAGTGCTTCTGATTTACACTGGACATGAAGGGTGGTCTTGAAATGCTGAAACCTGAATCCAAATGGAGTCTGATATTGACTCCAGGTGATGAACGTCAGGAGTGAACTGAAATATGGAACATGCAGTCCGTCTCCAGAGTTAGAGACTTGCTTGGCATGAGGAAAATATACAGTCATTTCATGTCAGAAGTGTTGTGAAGGAAAATAACTCCAACAGAGACCTGTAGGAAGGTCAAGCAGTGACAGGGGAGTTGGGGAGGATGCTGAAGACCAAATATAGGCCTTACAACTCAATGGACGTTCATATCATTATGCTGGCTGACATAAGCCAAGGACTGAGTCTTGGTAAAGAAACAAAAACATTCAGGGACATAATTCAAAGGCGTTAAGCTGAGAAACATCTGTGTTAAGAGGCTGAGAAGATGGGAAGAGCTGGCAAACAAGAGTTAAAAAGGAGAAGCCAGAGAGGAAAGGACTGGGGAGACCTCAGTGCTAGAGGTCAAGTAAAGAGTATGCTTTGCGGAGAAGGGGTGACCCACTGAGCTGCATGGAGCTGACAGTCAAGTGAGGACTGATTACTGACCGTGCATCAAGCCACAATGAGGTCACTGGTGACCTTCACAGATGCTGCTTCTGTGTGCTGGAGGGGACAAACGCTTGATTGGAGTGGGCTTAAGAGAAAATTGAGTTACCCCTGGATACGCTTTCACATGGGTTTGTCATCAGAGTGGAAAGGGAATCTGCTTTCACACTCCTCTGAGCCCGGAGTCTTGTCTTACAGAACCAGAGCTCAAAGCCCTACTGCTTCAGAAATAGCAAACAGAAAAGTAAAGCCTTTGAACTTGGGGATAGTATTAAATAGTCATCTAGGGATTGAAATGTTGGTGGCACAGATCCTGCCCCAGGAAATAAAATGGACCAGTTATTATCTAAGACCACAGCCAATGATCTCACTTGTATATTTATGGAGGGAACATGCCTTGACAGTAAACACGGCATGCTTAGAAGTCAGTAGTGTGGGGTGAAAAATCTCTGTGTTCAAAATTTCTTCTTCACGGTTCACAGTACCACACATATTGGTGCAGCATCCACTGAACATCTGATATGATGCTGTAAACACTGGGCCAGGACGCTAGAGAACTGGATGCAGATGCATTATCTCATTTTTATTTGCTGTATGAAAATATTTACATCACTATATCCTGGGGCCTCTAAATTTTTTTCAAGTTTTGGTAAATAATTTATAACTTTTATGCTGAATCTCAGTCTCTGTTCCTTTCTAGAACATAAACTTACAAGTTTTTCATTTATCTTAGCTTTCTTTTCTTTATGCATAATCACAGATCTTCCTTATAGGAGGAAAAAAACATATTCAGTAACCATTTGTTTGACATTGTAAGCCTGTGGATTCCAGTACCTATAAGTTGTGGAGAATTGTAGTAGGTCTCCATGTCTCAAAACCCCAGATCTGAACAATAGAATAGCAGCTGAGACCAACCATTTTCTGGGTCCATTGGAAATAAGATTGGTGCCTCCCAAGGTTCCGTAACTGACTGCCTCCTCCGGGCTGTTGGTGTAAGAGTCAGTCCCCAATATAGTTGCCATGGGCTTTGTACCACTGTGCAAGGCAGTTAACCATTCTATGCCTTGGTATCTTAGCAGAAAGAAGACATATTGTCACATGTAAGCATGGCTACTGTCACTTACTGTCTCCTTAACAGATAGTCATCTGTGATTTTTTTTTGCTGTTGTTGTTGTTATGTGGCAATAGCCATTTATAGGCATGACTGACAAATGTGCTTCCTCCCTCAAGACAGGATTTCTTTGTGTTGCCCCGGCTGTCCTGGTATTAGCTCTATAGACCTGGTTGCCCTTGAACTCACAGAGATCTGCCTGCCTCTACCTGAGTGTTAGGATTAGAGGTGTGTGCCACTGCCCAGGTAGAAAATGTGCTTTAAGAAAAGTCTCAGGTGCTGGGTACTGTGCCACATGCCTGTAATCCCAGCACACAGAGAGGAACTGGCAGATCTTTGAGTTGGAGGCCAGCCTGGTCTACAAAAGGAGTCCAGGACAGCCAAAGCTACACAGAGAAACCCTGTCTCACAAAACCAAAATAAATAAATAAAAATAAAAATTAAAAAGGTGGAAATAAGTCTCATAATTGCATTGCTAAAGAGGCTTGATTTCCTACAGAGCTACCTGTAAACATTTTTGGCTGTATGTCAGCCAAGACAGTAACCTGTTTTCCTTTTGGTCCCCTGTCTTTGCCTTGTTTTCGATGTTCTGTGTCACATACCTTTGAAAGGAAAGGGTATTTTAAGTTCCTTTTGGGAAAATATAATCTTTCAGTCCCATTTGGGGTGCTCCACAATTAGCTGAGATGTATACTCTGACATATCCTGTTCATCACCAGCCATTTCTGTTGCTCAGTTAATGGAGAAATGAGTTGGGTGACACAGGCTTTGGGAAGGGGACCTTCAGTCCTGCACATCCCACGCTTGGGTTGGGTCTGCTCCACTTATACACCACAACCGATGCTTAATGGGATGAATTGTGACCAGAGCTCCCCGCTCTTGCTTTTGGGATGAATAGTACAGAGAGTGGTGCCATGGGGCACTGGGGATAAAAGACTCCTTCCTGGCTGGCCAGAACCCAGATATCACAGAGAAAGTGAATCTGGGCGAGATGATGAGTAATTTTTAGTCCAAAAATTATGATTCCTGAGCCACAGTCCACAGGTGGGCCCTGGACGGCACCCCTCGCTGAAGCGAAAGGAAAATGGACAGCCAAGTGATTTTTTTCATAAAGCTAAATTTATGTTTTTAATCTGAGTTTATGGCCTTCCTGCATTTCTTCCGTGGCTTGCTACACTGAAATAACCTTCTTTCTGAAATTATGGTGAAGATAAATGGTAGATGTTTTTCTTAATGTTCCTATGGGGGGGCATTGTTACCTTATATCGCCTCTCAGTTTAGGGTAGTCTAGTTTGGACATTTTTCTGCCTTCTGTAAGCTTGCTAAGAAGCTTTGTTAGGACAGTGTTTATAATGAGATGCACAACATTTTGAGAGTCTAAAGTATTATAGCATTTCTCCAGAAAAAAATCTCTATGTATATGCAGATACACATATACACATGAGGGGGGGATCTTTTGCAAATTTCAAGACTTCCAAATTCTGGAAAGTTCTCTAGCCTTTGGAAGACCATACATAGAGCTTTGTGTATGGAGTCCTTGAACAAGAGGAATCAGAAGCCTGGCTATTACTAAACAAGCCCTATTCTTTGTTTTTTTTTTTAACTGAAATATTGAATATAAATAAAAGCCCAGTTTGGATGGTGAAATGCCAGGGAACCAAGGTTAGTGACCAGGGGGCTTAACAGCCATTTTTTCAGTAGTAAATGGTCCTCTGCAAAGGCAGCTGCCAGCCAGCACTGTAGCAAGCTTTCTGTGGGCATGATGGGTACAGGGACTGCTGAACATATGCTGCCACCCATCACCACTGGCAGGGCTCTGCATTTCCCAGGCTGTTGGGGAGTCTTGTTGAAGGCATTTCAGCCATCTGTTAGTGTTTTCTGCTCCCAAGAGCGTGTTGATGCCATGAGGAGATGTGACATGACATTTGGAATCTGGGCCTACGTGTTCAATGCCAAGGGCAGGTACTGTCCTGGGATGACAGACCCTGGGTCCATTATATAGGGAAGGATGAACATGTCGGCTGAGTACATCTGGCTGGGTGCTTGTATAGGCAGCAAGGCTGCTCATATTGGGAGGGAAGGGGATAAATGAAAGGTCTTAAAGACCATCAGGAGAGGACAATGCCCTTGGCTGCTCATCTGCTCAGAAAGCTCTGGGACTTACATAGAGTTCAGCTAGAACAATGACATTGGCATTATGCTTAAAATCTCAGAACAAAGACCATGCGTGGACTGGACCTAGACCCCCTACACATATGTACCCAATGGGCAGTTTGGTCTTCATGTGGGTCCCTTAGTAAGAGGAGCAGGGGCCATCTCTGACAAGGACCCTGTTGCCTGCTTTTTGATCACTTCCCCCTGGCAGGGCTGCCTTGCCAGGCCACCATGGAAAAGGATGCACTCAGTCCTCATGTGACTTGATGTGATGAGTGGAGCTCCCCTTTTCTGAGAGGAGGGGGAAGAGGGGAAAGAGTGAGGGAGAGGGGCTACAATTGGATGTAAAATGAATAAATAAATAAATAAATACATTTTTAAAAAATCCCTCCAGTTGAGAATGTCTCAAATTTTACTTGCCAAGTTCCACAATAATGGGCTTTCCTTTATTTGTTTTCAGTTTTGTTTTGTTTTTCTATGTTCCAGTCACCAAATAATTTGTTGTATTTTATGTAATTCCTATTAATATAACATGGTTGAGAATAAAGTGGAAATAAAATAATCCTTTGAAATTTTAGCTAGATCCACTAGTTTTCAGGAAGATCTTTACCTGGGATGTGCTGGCTCCTTGCTCAAATGAGAAATTAGGAAGGGCAGAGTTTGTTGCAGGCCCTTAACTCTGTTCTAAGTCAGATTTTCTCCTTGGTGTGCTACAAAAAGAAGTGGAAAGAGATGGCCAAGCGAAAGAGGACGGATGAGGACGACCTGCATCAGTAGATCATATGTCACTTATCTTCTGGATCTGCAAACCTCAGCACCAGGTCCCAGCAAAAGTGCGGGGGAACACGTGCTTCATCCTTTGCATAACTCTCTAAATTGAAAACCAATTTATGAAGTGCTGCAGGTGTAGCTCAGCTGGCCTAGTGTGTGTGATGCTCTGGGCTCAAGTCCCATTACAGAGAAGGAAGTGACTTGGGGACGTTTTTTGTGAGCCTGGGACTGAGCTGAGACTGCTCAGGGACACGGAGTCAGTCATGTAGGGCTGTAGGATTTCACCATGTGCTTCGGCAAGACCACGCCTACATAGTGCGGCTGAGCCTCAGCTCAAAGCTATCTTGCTCTTGGATGCTGGCAACCCATGCAGTGATGCTCAGATATGGTAGTATAGTCTTCTGCCAGCCTTGTTCCTTCTGCCCCCGCAGCCTAGACGGTCTCCTGTAACAGCTCATAGACTGTCAAGTCTCCACAAAGCTCACTGTCTTCTGTTCTTCCTCCCCATTTCCCTACAGGCATCTGAATTCCTTTCTTTGTTCTCCCCCAGGATGCACAGGGACCTGTGGTCATGTCAGTACATTCTCTACGCACGTGTTCAGCACCCTGAGTCACCCTTCACAGCTTCCCGTTCTGAGTCCTGTTGTGTGTGCCTGCAACTCCCACACGGAGACCAATTTGGCTCCATTTCCTCTGTGCCCACCACCATCTATGCTTATTATGCTTGATGTCCCCCAGCTCGAAATGGACTCTGGACGTCACCTGTGTCCCATATATTCCCCCAAATATTATTTGGGATGTTCCTGTAATATGTTAATATGGACATTTCACTCCCCTGCTGAAACAAACACTTGCCTCATCACAATTAGGAAAAAAAGAAGTCAGGGCTGTTGCTGATTATATGCAATACCCTGCAGGGTAGGGCACAACACTGGTGTACTTGCATATGAACACAAGGAGATTGCATATTAATAAGGGGCAACAACCACAAGGCTAACGTTTAGGGGCAAAATAATCACCTTAGGTATTAAATATATCATTTGTTAAGGGTAAAATATAATACTCATCCCACGAAGCTTTTTAGGCAGATCTGTTTCTTTTACTCTCATTACAATTCTGTGTGCAGGTAGCGTTGTTATTATCCCAGCTTTACAAACCTGGGAGCTGAGGTTCAGTGTGCGTAAGTCCCTTTACCGAGGCCACACTGCACGACAGCGAGAGAAGCGAGGGTCAGAACCCAGGCAGCAGGCTCCCTGGAAATAGCAGAGGACGAAGCACGGAGCGTCCACCTCCCTCCTTATAGCCTAGCCTAGCTTGCCATAAGTTAAGACAGCACCACGTCTTTCCTCTCGGGAGAAAGCGGAGCATCACAGCAGCCACAATTAGGAATTAACTGTTTAAAACCAATAATGCCTCAGAAGGGCCAAGATGATCTTCTTCCAAAGACGTAATTACAGGAGCCCAGTGAGGGTGGCAGGTAGCTTGCTGGAAATGGAGTCTGAGCAATGCTCACGGAAATGTCAAAAGGATAATGTGTTTTGCAAATGTTTATTGCAAACAGACAAAAGTGGGTTCAATTACTCATCACTGCCTACTTGCTTCTTTTCTTTGTTGGCTGGAAAACACTCAGGTGTTTTGTTTTTTCAAAAAAGAGAGAGAGAGAGAAAAGGCTTGTTTTCTAGGATGCCAGGGAGGTATTTTTAGCTTCAAATTTTTGATCATGAATTTTGATGGCCTATTTAAAAAAAAAAAAACAAACAGCAATGTAGCCTTGAAGTGGGAAAGGCTAACAAAAGCTAGAAACCATGATAAGGGCACAGGATGTCATATATCATCTGTCCCTTGCCCCCTCCCCCTCCAGCCCCAGTCTCTTGCACACCTCATCTGTGATTCGGGGCACTTTGAAACTAGAATCTATATTCAGCACATGTCCCTACATGGTTAAATAAAAATAATAATCATCTCTCCCACTGTTAGCCCTGTAGGAGAGATTCTTTTAACTCCACCATGACTACTTTCCTCCTCGTGGGCCCTATGGAGTGAGAATACACTTTAGGAGTTTTGCAGAAAACCAGGTTTTAAATCTTACCAACGGTTACTGTGCAGGTAGCTTTCCCTTACGAAGCATCAGGTCCCGGTGGCATGAGGTGGCAATGATGCTGCCTCCTAGGCAGCTGGGACATTCATGTGAGCCATCTTAGGAGCGCCTGGGGCCTAGTAATCCTCACTATATGATGGTAAACCAGCCGTGCTTATCTTTGTTGTGCCTTTCATTGTAACTCTGTAAAGTAAGAATCACTGTTGCCATTTCACAGATAAAGAAAGAAATGCAAAGGGGGAAAGAAAATTATGTGGATGGTGTTGAATTGCTGTGTCCCTGCGCCTGCAAAAGTATCAAGTTGAAGTTCGATCCCTCGTGATCTCAGGATGGGGCTCTGTGTGGGAGGGGCCTTTATAAAAGTAGTTAAAATATGATGGCTCTTACCCAGTATGGATGGGTGGTTAGCGTCATACAAAGGGGAGATTTAAACCAGAGATAGACATGACAGTGGGAAAACACACAAGGAGAAGGTAGCTGTGTGACTAGCGTGACACAGCTACAAGCTAATGGTGGCCAAAGATGACCAGATATGCCAGAAGCTTGAAGGGAGAGGGGACATTCTCTCTCCAGGCCTTCAAAGGACAGAGGGCCCTTCTGACAGGCTCCCGGCCTCCAACTTTCACCACCCAGCTCCTGGTAGGTCATTGTAGAATGCCTAAAATTTGCAGGTATTGCCTCAAGTCAAGCTACTAACATCAAAATTCAGTTCTTCGCTATCTGGTTTGAACCCTGGCCTCTAACTAAGGTTTTTCTGTAGCTGCTGTTGCAAGCTTGGTCTTTCAGCAAATAGCACTGCCTTGGCTGAAACCTGCTAGGATGTGGGATCACAGGCCACATTCCAAACCTACCAAATCAGTCTTGCAAACAAGATCCTTCGGGGCTTCATAGGCGCTTGTAAGTTTGAGGGGAAACTGCCTTTCAGGGTTGACAGACAAGTATCTATTCCCTCCTTTTTGGTTTGTGTTTTTGTTGTTGTTGTTGTTTTGTTTTTGTTTGTTTGTTTTAAAGATTTATTTATTTTTTTATGTATGTGAGTGTTCTATCTGCATGTACAGCTGCATGCCAAAAGAACGCCTCATGCCAGTATAGATGGTTGTGAGCCACCATGTGGTTGCTGGGAATTGAACTCAGGACCTCTGGAAGAGCAGACAGTGTTCTTAACCACTGAGCCATCTGATTGGGCAGCCTACTGGTGCTCCTTTCTGCTTTGATGCATCTCCTACTCCTCCTCCATTTTTTCCTCCACTCTGCATCTCATCCTTGACTCCCCAGGCTCCCCAAGGCTACCTTTGCTGCTTACACATGTCTGGGACTCTAAGGTACGGTAAAACCAGGGTGGGCTTTAAGCATCTTTAAACTTGCTACAAAGTGCTGCCTCATCCTTCTGAAGGTAAATGCGAGACCAGATCGCTGTGCACCCTTAGCTCCAACGTTTGTCTGTATTCCTGGTGCCATGACCCCAAGCAGATACAACCATCAGCTTTCGGCTGAGCTCCTGAAGTGGCTTTCCTGCCTCCTCACAATTGTATTTGCTGGATCTTTAATGGATCCTCCCAGCAAAAGCTAATCTGAACCTGTCGTTTCTCTTCACTCTTTCCACCAATGGAATAGCAACCCTTAAGGTGAAGGCTGGATTCCTGAGCCCCCATTTCTCTCTCCTCAGTGTACAGCCATGTGTACATCCCAACCCGTATCTCATGCACGTCCTCACGTGTTTCTTTTTATATTCTCTAGGTGTGCAAAGCTTCTTTTCCTTTCTAAGGTCCCAATCACGTCTTTCAAGGCCCTTTCTTGCACTGGCTCTCCCTCCCCAAGCTGCCGTGACACAGGTGTGACTTCTTTGTGCATTTCTGTATTGCGCTACTAATCGGCCTGTTTATTAATCGTAAGTGGGGTTGTTTTCACTCCCTCCCACACTCACTCCATGAAACCAAGGACAAGGCCACGACTCTCATTATGATGTTTGTATCCCAGCAGCCAATCTGCACTTGGTCCATCATAGGCAGCCTCAGTGTGTGCTGGCTGAATAGATGAAAGAAACTGGGAGCTGACCCAGTTTCAGGCAAGCCCTGTGCGGTTTTCTTTAAGAAACATTTGCTTCAGAAACCCCACTGCCATTTACAGATTAGGTGCCAGGTGCAGGGTACATGTGGTATGTTTTTTTTTCTTCTTCTTCTTCTTCTTCTTCTGAAGAGTCTTTGTTCTTTTCGACATAATGCAGCCTCCCGCATCCTATCTTGTTGAACAAAGCTAAAGCATTTTCTCCTAATTGCTTTAGGTAAGGCTGTGCGATCTAGTCACTAATCAGATGCTTGTATTTAAGACAGGAAAATGGCTAATTAACGGAATCCAGTACTGCAGCCGTTAAAGATCATGGCTCTGATGTGGAGTCGTCAGAATGCAAGACACACCATCGGGTGTGAGAACCCTTGGGCACTAAAGTGGCTTTTTTGCCCCCTGGAGATGTTAAAACACAGAATCCCAATCAAATGACAAGTAGGGACTCTGCGTGGGGATGAATGATCACGGGGTCCACAGACTCGGTCCATCCTGTACATAGTACACAAGAAAGTCACAGACATAGGGGAGGGGAGTAGGGGGGGAAGCGGGAGGGAGGGAGGAATGGGAGGATACAAGGGATGGGCTAACAATTTAGATATAATATGAATAAATTAATAAAAAAAAAGAAAGTCTACAAGTTTGCTTCCTAAGAATACAAAGCGCCACTTTGTGCGATCATTCAACGTGGCTTCATTTCCTCACTCAGTGTCTGCATTCCCTCAGCTGCCCCTGCTGGCCCTACCCATCCTTCCCAGCCCCCAAGGGCATGCTGGGAAGAAGGAAGGGCAGAGACATGACATGGACAGGAGGCAGCAACTGGGAACACTGTGATAGGCAGTGCTGGCTTCTGAGCCTTATCTGAGTTGCTGGGAATGAGCGCCCGCCAGTAGGAGAGCTGGGACTGCAGGTCATCTGTGGAGAATGAGAGCACCAGTCACCCAGGAAAGCAGGGCGCCAGGGAGGCTTGTGCGGCCACTGCCTTGTGCTAGGATACAGAGGTCCCCGACAGGTGCACTGTGGGAAACACAGCCCCGAACATGCAGCTGGACCAAGTGTGCTCAGGATAAGCCAGGCTTCAGCAGCTGCCTGTGTGGCAGACCCTCAAGGTCCTTGTCATTCCTTCCTTTCCCAGGTTAGCACCTGCTGGGTTATGGTGTTACGGGGCATCAATACACTGTGAGGTCACTGAGGTCATCTCTACCGGTGCTGTGACCCCTTTAATCCCCAGAGGAAATCCTAAACTCTACAAGTGCCCAGGTGGCAGGTCTCTAGATCTGCAACATGAATGATTCCTGAACAAAATCTGGAAAAGTCAGAAGTCATACTAACACAAGGTGGGCCAGTTTTTGGTCTTGTATGTAGCAATGCTCCATCATTACTTTTGAATGCATTTACTATGTGTGAGATTTACAAAAAAAAAATATTGAAGAGCTTTAAAAAAAGCATGAATGAATAGGAAGGAGTCCTCTGTGGTGTGAAAATGCCACTCCTCCCCAATTCAATATGTACATTCAAAACGGCTCTAATCAAAATCCCATCAGGGCTTTTCAGGGAAATGATGGGGCTGAGCCTTAATTTATGTGAGAGAGGAAAAGGCTGAGAACAGGCGAGGATTCTTGCAAGAGGAGACGGGAAGGGAGGAGTGACTTATTCTGGCTCAGGCAGCAAGACTTTTGCCTATGGCCTTATTTAACTTTTTTTTTTTTTTATTTAATAACACTAAAAGATAGAAGGTGCTAAGTTTTGAGAAAATTACCCAGAGCCACTCTACACTGAGGTCAATGTTGATAAAAAGAAAGGAAAAACAGTAAGAGTGTGCTTTCTCAGAGGGAAAAGAGTGGAAACCAAGGCCGAAGGAAGAACGGAGCTCCTCCAGTGAGAGGCGGGGTCTGAGGTCCCACATCTGTCCTCAGTGACTATGAGGGTTTGACGGTGACTTAACTTTCTCAGTATTTAATTTCTTTCTCTTTAAAAATGCATTTTAGTGGGAGGATACAAGGGATGGGATAGCAATTGAGATGCAATATGAATAAATTAATAAAAAAATATATATATTAAAAGTGCATTTTAATGAAACAACTTGAAAAATGATTGTTGGGCTGTCCTTCGCTGATTAAGTGAAAGAATCCATTAGCAGAAAGGCCATAATTTCATATATGGAGCCTAGGTTTTTATGTGTGCAAGGGCATGCATGCACAGGGGCATGCACACATACACACACACACACACAAACACACACACACACTCTTCTGTCTGTCTGCCTGTCTGCCTATCTGTGAATGACATGAAAACAGGGGACCATTTGGAAGAGGATGGGAGCTGTTGGAAGTGAGAGTTCAGGTAAAAGGAATGGTGTTCATTATGTTAAAAAACACATAGTATGCCTGAATGAAAATGTCATAATGAAATTCATTCCATTGTACAGTGAATAAATGTTGATTGGTTTTTAAAAAAAAAAAAAAGTTGTAAAATCCCTCCTATAAAACAGAGGCTCCATGCACCGGTGTTTACTGATAATGCCACATTTAGTGGCTATTTGGGGGACCATGGGAAGGAGCATTACAAACCGAGTAGGCATTATTATACAGGGCTGGGCCAACTTGGCACATGCACTTTCAATTCAAGAGCAGAGACGACGTATATGAGTTAGAATAGGTCAGAGATGAGCTCTGCCTTCAGCTGGTGTGACAGTGGAGTGACTCGTGAACCTTATTCTTTGAGTTTTGTTTTAGCATCTTTTTTTTTTTAAATATTATAATGTATTCAGATTGCATCCCGATTGTTATCCCCTCACTTGTATCTTGCTGTTCCCCTTCCCTCTTCCACCCTGTTCCCCTCCCCTAGACCTCTGATAGAAGGGGTCCTACCCCCACCATATGACCACAGCCTATCAGGTCTCATCCAGATAGCCTGCTTTCCCTTCCTCTGTGTGTCCACCTGGCCTCCCCGCCAAGGGGAAATGGTCCAATTGCGGCACCAGAGTCCATGTCAGAGATAGTCCCTGCTCTCTCCACAACTGTGGAGAATGAGCTGTCCATTAGTTAGGCAGATCTAGCCAAAGTTTCGGCATCTTTTAAAATGGGAATCGTGGACTCTCCAGGGGTAACTGTGGCCCTGTGGCTCATGGCACCTGTTTAGGAGATAAATTTGGTGGGTTTACTTGTCATTCTTCCCTCTAGGATGAGGCATAGAAATCTCTTAGCTCCTAGTTTGGATGACCTAGACTCAGGCCTCAACTTTGCCACTGACAAAAGTGTCATTGGAGAATTCCCGGAGACTCAGTGCACTCATTCTCTAGCATGCAAAACATGAAAAAGAATCATGGTGACTTGCTCACTGAGTTGTGGTCACAATGGTGACAATTAAAAATGAAATGTTTGTAAATAGGGCAGTAATGGTAAGGGTGTGGCAAACCGACAGAAAATATTCTGCTCTTTGTGCAGTGCATAGTTCATTATTTCACAGTGCAGCTCATATGGGATGCAAGGTTTTGTATTTTCATTGTATAGATGAAACTATTGAGATCAAGAAATGTTCCATAGGGTGTTCTATAAATCAAATGCTAGTCATTGGTGACGGCACCTTGCCCACAGAGTCAAAATCCGCGGACTTATTTTTGCGTTTTCTGCTTCCATGGGTGAGACAGCCACACCCAAGGCTAGGGTTCTATAGCTCACACAAGGCTGATGGTGGTGTCCAGGGAGACCCCCCCTGAGGCAGAGAAGAGTGGGCAAAAATCCAACCAGGTGGGGCCTCCATCCCCGCCAAGGCAGCAGCTAGCTGTGTTTGCACACAGGAAGTTGAGGGCTTCCTCCAAGGATGCTGTTAAGTCTTATAGTGGTGGTCAGTCCGGGAAAGACACCCCCTTGGGGCAGGAAAAGATCGCCAACCTCAGGTGAACTCGCTCTTGCCTGTGGCCCAGCATAGATGCTGAAAGGAATCGCCTCTTGTTCTCTTTATGAAACCGACACGCTGTTCCAGCCCCAGGGAGCACAGGTCAGCAACTTCATGAATTACACTCCTGCTTGTAATCCAGTTGCAGGGGTGAAATATTATGTCGCCTAGGGCAGGGCTATTCCTGCTTCTTAGTTGTTTAAATTACCAAGTTTCCTGTTTGGAAGGAAGGGAGATTTATTGAACAGCTAGCAAGTGTCAGGCCTGGTGCCACTTGCTTTGCTTTGATGGCTTTATTTAACCCTTACAAGAACCACATTCTATATTCTTCTGTGTGTTTGATTAGATGTTAATACGCTCTAATAGTATGAAGCATGTACCATAGGTCACAGCTTAGTAAGTGTTAGAGCAAAGACTCATAGTCTCTGGTTGTCAGTCTCACACTGTCCACGGCAGCATTCTATCCATCCATGTGATCCTGGCCACAGAAGCACATGTAAAACCCGCAGCCTTTCCCTGACGAAAGGTCTGCAGTGGAAGCAGGTGGTTGAGCCCAGAGAAAGCCTGTGAGTTTTGTAAATGGCCACTGACTCACTCATTTGCTAATACTGCATCTCAGCCAAAGTAGGAGTCGTGGGTGCCTTCATTTTGCCATAAAGCACGAAAGCAAGGATGCTTCTACAGTCCTGTGTGAATACTCTCATTTGAGGCTGGCAGTAATGGTGCATCCTTTTGTCTCGACATCAAAAGCCCATTTATATCTTGACAAGTCTATAAATGTATAGAAAAACACAAATAAGTACAGAAAATCAAGCCCCTCGGATATCCAATTGTCCCATTTTCCAAGAAAATGAAAGCAAGGATAACTTAAAATGAATAAAAATATACTCTCCATTTGGCGGTCTGCAATTGACAGTGTTTACCAGAAATTACATGAGCTGTAGACTTGAGCTTCTATTTGATTGTGGGGTTGAATCCGCTCCTGAGCTCTCAGATTCTGGCTTGGTGAATGATTGCAACCGCTGGGGGAATTGGCAGTGTGACCGGGCCGAGGGAACGGATAAGATGATTAGGTCCAAGACTCCACTTCACCGCCTCTTCCTCCGAGACTTAGCATCCATCTCTCTTTCAGGCTCTTAATATTTCCTGAACACCGTGAATTTCTCCAGGGGGGCTTTATGACCAGAACCGATCGTGTTCAATCCTCCTGGGAGGAAATAGGCAGGTCAGTCTTGTTTATTTATTTATTAAGGAAAGAGCAGAAGTGGAGAGGAGAGGTCTCATCTTTTAACTGTGGTGGCTGAAGACGCAGAGGCAACCCCAGGGCCACCAGCCCTCACCCTGAATCTCTCCTCTAGCAGATCACCGTCCCACCAGCCTGTCTCTGCTTCCTCATCCTGTGGCACGCCTTTTTCCTCAACCACTTCTCCTTGTGTGCTCTGGCTTGCTGCAGTGGCTTTAAGCCTTCCCTCAGGACAGCCCCTTCTAGGCACGGTTACCATGTCTCCTCGTAAGTATCTCAGTTAACCACAGAGTTGCTTTGAGGGCTCTGACCAGCAAACCATCATGGCTGCAGACTGATGTCTGAGAGTGAATATTTTCCTCCGCCTGCTGCTCAGATCCCCGTCATTTCTTCTGCAAAGGCAACAGGCGCTTGGAGCCCACCTGTTCCCCAGAACTTGATCTTTCCAAAACTCTACAAGGTTGTGAGCCTTCCCCATGGTCCTGGTTTCACCGTCCTCTGCTTTATTTCTCTTTCAGTTCCTGCTTCTCAGAGGAATATCCCTGTAGAATCTGTCTGATGCCCTTAATAGTTTCTAGTTCGGATCCTGCCAGGGCCCTTCAACGTGTGGGACATCTCTGAGATGCTTTTTTCTCCCTCTTCTGACTGTCTTCTCCTAGGCAGGTGCTGAAGTCCTAAATCTCAGCCTTTGGGTTAGCTGTGAAACCATTGGGTTCTCATCACTGTCTGGTCAGCCGAGACTCATCAGTAAGCTCACAGGCGCACCACCAACTAGATGACTCCTCTGCTACAGCTTGGTGGAAACAGAATCCCAGAGGTAGGGCCTTGAGAGAGACTCTCAGAATGCTCAAAATGTTTAGGGCATCTCTAGGCCTGAGACCCCTGACACTGGGAGCCAGGGCAGCTTGTACGGCGAGGCCTGCTTCCTCCATGATGAAGACACATCTCTGCTTTAGACTCAGTGTTATACTAGTGACTGTCGATGTAAAGATAAGGAGGTATGATGTGTATCTCTAAGACTCTTGAAGAGCAAAGCAAGGCACGTCCAGATTCTGCAGCTCAGGAAACACAGGACATCTAGTTCAGCCCCCGTTTCCCAATAAAGATTTAAAAGTCTGATACACTGCCTTAGGGTCACCTGGGTATTTATAGCAAGAGATTTTTGTTATGCTTGATTATTATACACATAGTAGGTGATGGGATTGGACAAGGGATGGGAAATATAGTGGGGGTAATTTTTAGAAACTGCATATAAAAAGAACATGTTAAAAACATAAAAAAAAAAGAAGTGCAAATGCTATCTTCAAGATGACCCATGCCTATCAGGTATATGTCATCCACCCATGTGTTCATGAGGGTTTCTGCACAACCCAAGAGAGACTCGTTTCACAAGTGAACATGATAGCCGGGCAGAGAAGAGAAGAATGTAACATTCTGAGCATAGATGGCAGGACCCGGCTGTGCCAGGATGGGGGAATTCTCTCCTTAGTTTCCCTAATCTCAAAGCCCCATGCTTGACCAAATTGCTTTCTGAGATAACATGCGTATAGCTATTTCCCCAGAATGGATTCACCGTGTTCCCTGGAAGGAAAACCATCCAGTCCAAGTGAGTGCTGTGCTGGGGACACAGTGCACAGGAAGGAGGGATTGGTCTAAGTTACTGCTGCCTGTGCTGGGGGCATCTGTAGTACAGGAAAGGACCCACTGGCAGGGAAAGGGAGCAGCCGGATGCGGCCCTTCCTTCAGATTTCCTCATCGCTCTCCACTCTCTCCACCTGAGCCTCTTCTCCCTTCCTTTTCCACTTCTACTCTCTACCCAAGTCTTCTTGTATATTTTTGCAGCATAAGCGATAGACTAGACAGAGATCTTGACTGAAATTGCCTTGGGATGAGGGACCAGTAAAATCTGGACCCAACACTCTATACCCTGGGCCACAGGTCAGCGCATACCTAAGCTTCCAAGAGTATCAGCTTCCCAGCTCCTCCTACCATGAACCGTGATGTCATGAGCTGTCATGCTTGACCATGGACCCATGCTTCACAGCCTTCCAGTATTCCTAAGCAACTTGAAAGTTCGGGTTCATTTTGTATGACTGCCATGACTCTTCAATAGTATCGATGAAATAAACTTTGTTTAAAAGGCAAGAAGTGACCCATAGCCCTCCAGAGTGGTCTACAGTAGTAAACATAATTTAAAATTGGACTTCCCATCCAGCTGTTTAATTCCAAGCGCATTTTCTTAGCCTCTCGGTGTGTGTTAGTTCCACTGACTGCCAAGTAGCCTATAAGATGCAGTATCAAGGCCCACCTCACTGTCCTATGTAAAGCAGACGGCATCACAACTAATAATTCCCTCTGCTTCTTCCTATCTTCCCCACAGGGTGACTGTGGTGTTCCAGCCATGGATACATCTGATTCCAGAGAGGCAAGACCAGTAGCCTCTGTGCTATCAGCCTGAGTTCCTCCTGTAAATGATCAAGTCACACGAGAGCTCACAGTGTGTTTTCACCCTGCTTTGTTGAAAGCCATTTCCCCAAAATGCGTTTTACGTGGGCAATGAGTCTCTATTCATGCACAATTTCACATGAAAAGATTTGCCCTTTTCATCGCACGCATGGCTTGAATCGGCCAGCCTGCGTGAAAATATTTCCATTCATTAGCATGCCAAATGATGTTACTGGCCTGGAACTTAGGTTGAGATTGCCATAGACTCACAGAATCCCTAACGCTCCAAGCATTCTCAGAGGGCCCTTGAGTCTAACCTTCCAGCTAATGGTTCTTTAAATGCATCGGAAATCTCATTCTGTGGTAGTGGGGCTAACCATCCTAAGAAGTTGCCCAGGCCACTCTTACGTGGAATGTCTTCCTTGAGTTGAATTTAAGCTGGAACTTCACGAATTTCTGATCACTGATCTACCTTCTAGGAATGATGTCAGATGCTTGTTGAGAGCACTTCATGAGTTTCCACAAAATAGCCGTATTGGTATGAAGGTACATCATACATGTCAGGAGTGCATATGTGTTTATTTATTTATTTTACATTCTCAAGCTGGCTGTGATATCATTGTGATTTTGTAGATGAGGCACAGATTTGCATGCTGTAGTTCCTGGGCTGCTGGCTCTTAATGACTGTAGCTACAAGTGTACAAGCTTGTACAAGTACAAGCTACATATACCAGAGGCTACTCTAAGATTGAGACATTTGACATAGCCTGTAGCCCACTCTACTAGTCTACTGTAGAACAAGTTTGTATCTGCTAGTCCATACACACAGAAATGTATTGACTATTGGTATATATTCATTGTATCTAGTGATGAGTCTTATAAAGATGTTATTATACAAGTACATTGTGTCGTTTGACCTTATTCATCTCTATACTCTTAAATTTCTCCCCATTCCGCCATTGCAGACAGTTCTACTTTCATTTTTCACTTTCTAGACAGATCTTTCATTTCACTTGTAGGAGCCAGAATCCACAAATGAGAGAAAACATGAGGTACTTGTCTTTCTAAGTCTGACTTTTTCTTTTAATATGATCTCTGGTTGCATCTATTTCCTCATAGAGACCTAATTTCATTCTTCATGGCTGACTAAACCTCGGTTGAGTATATATGCCACTCTTTCTTTATCTGTACATCTGCTGACAGTGTGAGTTCTAACTTAGTTATTGTAAATATTGTTACAATAAACACACATAGGCAAATATCTCTGTGAACTATTGAGTTATAACGCTTTAGGTACATGCCTAGGAGTATAGGAGAGGGTCATATGGTAATTCTATTATTAGTTTTAATGAGAAACCTCCTTACTAATTTTTATAATGGCTGTATGAATTTATACTTCCACCACAGTTTATGAAAGTTCCACCCACGCACACATACACAAACAAACACAGTACATGAATATTTGTTGCTTTTGTTTTCTTAATTATAAACATTTTAACTGGGGTGAGATGTAATCTCCTTGTGGATTTAAATTTACATTTTCTTTGTGGTTTAAGGTTGTTAAATTTTGGTGAGGGCAAGGAGGATTGATCATTTGTGCTTCATCACTTAAGTCAAAGTACTCTGTTAATTGCATCATTAGGTCAAAGTACTCTGTTAATTTCATTAGCTCATTAATTGAATGGCTGGTTTGGAACTTATGTTTTTAAGTTCTTTATACATTCTAGAGATCAATCCACTATCAGCTGTGTGGTTGGCATTGTCTTCCGTCCTGTCAGCCAGCATTTCTCAACCCGTGGGTCACAATTCCTACGTGGGTCACATACCAGAGATCCTAAATGTCATAAATTTACACTACAATTTATATCGGTCGCAAAATTACAATTAGAAAGTAGCAATGAGATAAGTTCATGGCTGGAGTCACCATTACCGTGAAGAACCACGTTAAAGGGTCACAGCGTTAGGAAACTTGAAAACCACTGCTTACCCGGTCTCATCACTTGTTTGTTTCCTATGCTGTGCAGAGAGCCTTCTATTCTCACGCAATCCCATTGACCAAGCCTTGGTTTTATCTCCCCAGCTACTGGAATCCTTTGTAGAACATTCTTGCCTATGTGTTTCTTTTTCTATATATTTTTCTTCAGCAATTTCAGGGATGCAGATCTAGTTTATGGTAAGGTCCTGGGCCCATTTTGAATTGATTTTTGTGCAGTGGGGGGAGGTAGAGGCCCAGTGCATTCTGCACGAGCAAATCCAGTTTCTTCAGCACTATTTATTGCAGAGGCTAATATTCCAATGTATGCGGGGGTGTTTGTTGTTGTTGTTGTTGTTGTTTTTTTTATCTCAAGTAGGCTGTGACTGTGTGGGTTCATTTCTAGATCCTCTGTTCTAGGCCATCAATAAAGCTGTCTGTTTCTGTGTCTCTGACATGGTGAGGTGTTTTTGTTGTTGTTGTTGTTGTTTTTGTTTTTGCTTTTGTTCACTTGGTGTTAATATTTTGGTTTGTTTTTAGCTATGGCTAATTTAACCTGAGATCATATGAGCCCCACCCCCCCCCCAATGTCATTCTTTTGCCTGGTATGCTTTGGCTATTATTTTGTCTTTTCTGCCTCAATATGTGTGTTAGGATTGTTTTTCTTATTTCTTTGAGGAATGCTGCCAGCATTTTGTTGCGAATTCCACTGGCTCTGTGGATTTCTCTTGGTAATTTAGCCATGTTACCATATTAATTGTGCTGATCCATGAGCCCAGGAGGCCTCCGTTTTCTAGGGTTCCATTCAATATCTTTCTTTGGTGTTTTAAATTTTGTATTGTAGATATTCTACCTTCTTGTTTTGGTTATCTCTTCATACTTTTTAAACTATTGGGAATGAGGTTATTTTTCATGTTTTTTTTTTTGAAAACCTGTTTGTTACTGATCAATGAAGAACACTGATTTAGTAGGCATATTTATATACTGCTCCTAAGTTGAAAGTATTTATTAAGCCTAAATAGTTTCTAATGAAGTCTTCAGTGTCTTATATGCAGAACCATACTGTCTGCAAATAGGGATAATTTGATTAATTTTACTTTTTGTACTGTAATCAATGTATTTATTTCTCTGATATTATTGTTCAAATCTAATACTTCTTGGACTATGTAGAGGAAGATTTGAGAAAACGGACATTTATTGCATTCCTGGTTTTGGTGGAAATGCTTTTAGTTTTTCCCTATTTAGTGTAATGTTCATAATAGCCTTGTCATACACAGCCTTTATGATATTGAAGTATGTTCATTCTTTTTCTTTCTAGTTTCAAGGCTTTTATTATGAAGGGATATTGGATTTGTCAAAGGACCTTTCTACAGCTATCAAAATGATCATATAATTTTTGTCTTGTAGCATACTGATATGATGTATTACTCTGTTGATTTGAGCCATCCTTGCATCTGTGGAATCAAGCTAACCTCACCATGGTGAATGATGCTGGTGTTCTTGAATTCAGTTTGCTTGTGCCCTATTGAGACTTTTTCTTTCCATGGCAATGGGCTGGGTTTCAATTTTCCCTTTTATTGTTTATTTATCCAGTTTGAGTATCATAAAAGGAGGTAGATAATATCCTTTCTGTGCCTATGTGATGCAGTAGTTTAAAGAGTATTGTTGTTTTTCTTCAACAGTTCTGTAGAACTCAGCAGTGAATCTGCCCAGCCTTGGCATTTTTGTTGGAAAATTATTACTCCTTCAGTCTCATTGCTTATTACATAGTTATTTAAGTTTTAATATCATCTTGTTTTAATTAGGGAGACGTGTGTCTAGAAGCTTACCTATTTCTTTCATATTTTCCAATTATTGGAATATAGGTTTCAAAGTTTGCCATAAAATGCTATTAATTTCACTGATATTTGTTCCCTCAACTCTAATCTTATTGCCTTTTAAATCTCTTCTCTCTTTATTTTGGATATTCTGGGTTTAGAGTCACAGAGGAGGTCTACTTCCTTGGCACGCCTGGCCTGTGAGAAGGCTTCCAGAGGCTTTAATCCATCCTGGGTGTTGGCAGCATGGGTCCTTGTCAAGACCTCTAGACTGAGTGAAATGGAAGCTTAATTGTAATTCTAGTGGGAAATGTGGAAAAACAGAAGGCTGGTACAGTGTGGGTAGTAAAGACCTAGGTCACACGGTTTTACATGACTACAAGGACTATGTAGGAAATTGGTCTAGACATCATTTGTGTCATATTCCTGCATATAATCTGTCTATATCATACTATGTCTTGAAAACAGTTAAGGACTGTGAAGAATTTTGAAATTAGAATAAATATACTTAGCAGTTGGAGATGGACGTGAACTTATAGAAACCAGGGGCAAAATCTTGTGGCTTAAAATGATGTGTCTTGGTGTCAAGTTGGCAGGTGGACTTTTAATGGTTGGTTTTAGGACCAACTCAGTAGAATTTAGAACCATCCTGGAGACACTGCTCTGCATCTTTGAATAAGAGATATTTAAGATGGGAACATCCGCCCTGAATTTGGTCAGCACCATTTCATGCCTGGGTTCTGGACCAAAGAAAAATGTGTAAAAGAGAAAGCCAGATTAACACCAGCATCTTTCTGTCTCTGGCTGCAGAAGTAAGGTTAACAACTGCCTCATGCTCTGATTACGTTTCCTTCCCACCGTGATGGGTGGTGCCCAATGTAAAAAGCCTGTGTTTTTCTTTACATTCTGTAGTCACGTATTTTGTCTTAATAATGAGGAAACTAGAAGAGTGTTGCGTTCACAATCCAATGGGGATGCCCTTTGGTGGATTCCTGTTTAGTTTTCTAAATGCCTCCTGCATCTAGATGGCTATCTCTTTCTATAAAATTGGGACATTTTATTCTATGATTTTATATAATATATTTTCTATGTCTTTGGCTTATAGTTTTTCTTCTACATGCATGGTCCATAAGTTTTGTGTTGTAGCTGTGTCCTACAGATCTCATATCCTCTGTTCATGCTTTCTTAGTATTTTATTTTTATGTTTGCCTGAACATTCTAATTTACCTTCTTTGTCTTCCCGTTGGTCTATTTCTTTGGTGAGGTTTCCATTGAAAATTTAATTTGACTTATCATTATTTTCATTCCAAGATTCTCAATATTAAAAATTTTAGTATTTTATCCCCTTATTGAATTCATTTTAACACACTATATTACCATTACACACTCATCATTTTATTTTATTCAGATCATTCAGGAATTGCTTGTATCCTCTTCTGTTTTGTTAAATATTCTTATCATCTTTCTTTCCAGAGTTTTATATGAGTTCATTGTCTGAAGAGTTTATACAATTCATTCTCCTAAGAACTCATGACTGAAAGAGCTGTGTTCCCTTCATTATTTCTTCACTAGGATTTGTTCATCCTAGATTATGTTGTTGTTTGGCATTTTAAAATCAACTCTATTTGCACTACTCAAGAGAAATCAGTCATACCAGAGTTGGTGTATCATCCATCCTCTGTAGGCCAGGGCTATGTGTCCATAGATAAACCCTCAGGCCATGTGCTTGTGACACAAGGCCTGCCTTCCCATACTGCTCCAAGGGGAGGAGATTAACAGCAAAAGCAACAACTCATGGACAGGTCTGCTTTATTAAATGATCTCATTTTACCAGGGCTTGAACTGCCTTCTCATCCACCTCATGGCCCTTGCTTTTGTATGCCCCCTCCATTGAGTTTAGACCACCTCCCATTTGGTGCCTGTGTGGCCCTGTGGTTCCCCAGGTAATGTGGGGACAATGTTTGAAGTTTAGTAATGTAGTTTTGCTGCATTTTCCAGTTTTCCTAGTAAGGTGGCTGTATTGCCAAGTTTCTCTTAAAATCTGTTCTCCTTTTTTCCCAGTTTAATAGGTAGGGACAGTGTTCCATATACCCAGTGACACTAGAGATGGCAGCGTTCTTTTTTGCTGCTTCTGAAGATTTTTCTTTTCCCTTTAGTTTATGGGCCCAGAGTCAAGGCAGGGAGACCCTCCGCCCTCGCTATCACTTTGTTCGGAGCTTGAGGTTATCGTCTGTTTCCTTTACACACCTACCGTTCAATATTTCCTCTAGTCTCCCAGCCTGCTAATCCCTGTCATCCTCCATCGCCTTCCCACACTTCTCACCTCATTTTCACGTCATGGAACAGGTGTTTTCTTTTAGATCATAAGGACAAAGTAAAATGCTATTTGTCTCTTCTCTGCCACCATAACCAATCTCCTTTCCTAGAACTTTAAATGTGAGTGAGTCCCCCTTTCATGACTCTTGTCAATATAAATGGTATGCATTATTATCTGGTGATTTGTGACAAGGGCTCTTGTCTTTTAAGTAAACATTAGGAGGCCCTCAACAAAGCTTTACCTGGCCCTGGTCTAGCTAGCAGGCCTTCTTCAAACTTCCTGCCACCCTTCCCTGGATGGTCTTCACTTTTCACAGTCTATCTGACTGACCATGCAGGATAGTTGAGTGCCACTTCCTGGCTCGGAATGATGTGTTCTCATGGGTGTGACATCCTATGCTCATTGCTGTGGCTCAAGACTGCTAATATAACTCTCTTTCTTCTCTTCCAATTGGCTTATTCCATTTCAAACACTATGCTGGTAACTGAGGAGAAATGTATGGATTTTAATAGCTATCTCCTAAAGGCCGTTCTGGTGGAACATCACATATGACACAAAATGATAGAAAAGGTAGGAATGAAACCTGAAAGATAAGATAGCTCTTCTCCACTAAAGGGGGGACATCAAACACTTGTAAGTGAAGAAAAAAGGAAGAAAGGGATGAAAAGCATGAATATAGAGTTGGGAGGATCCAACTGTCTAAAACCTAGAAACCACGACTCATAAGATAATATATAAATGTCTTCAATGAGGCCATGGAGAAGAAGAGCATATAACTTGTCAGTATTTAAAAAAGGGGAAAGAAAGGGTAAGATTGGCCAATTTTACCACTTTCAAATTTTTTGTGACTGTATACCCAAAATTACAACAAATTAATGTTATAAAAATGCTGATTGTGCAATTATAAAAACACAAAGACATTTAATATCCCATATAAGAACAGATACATATGTGTACATAAAAAACAAAAATTCTAAATCTGAAAATGAAAACAAAGGCATAGAAAAACGGCTTTTTAAATATATAGGAATTGTATGAAAAAGGAATCTCAGATACTTAACATACATTTTTAGCTTTTCTCCTCTATCAAACTGGCAAATATTTAAAGATATCACAAGATCAAATGTTGGTAATGAGACAATAAAGAGGAACCATATACAGAAAAGAGTGCAGGAATACACTTTGATAGCATATTTAGTCTACTTCTTATTACTATGACAAAACACCATGATCAAAAGCAGCCTGGACAGCAGGTTACCGAGAAGAGACTTGATACCCTATGAACATATACAGGGGGAGGAAATCCCCCTCAGGAACAGTCATAGGGGAGGGGAATAAGGGGAAAATGGGAGGGAGGGAAGAATGGGAGGATACAAGAGATGGGATAACCATTGAGATGTAACAAGAATAAATTAATTAAAAAATCAAATCTAAAAAAAAAAAGGAAAAAAAAAGCAGCCTGGGAGAGGAAAGGATGTCAGCTTACACTATACAGCCCATACACTTAACAGGGCGGGGACTCAAGGCAGGAACTGAAGCCTCGTCATATAGAGATGTGGCTTACTGGATGGCTCCTCATGGCTTTCTCAGCCAGCTTTACAGGGGCTCAGCACCACCAGCCCAAAGGAGCATCACTCACAGTGTCTTGGGCTCTCCCGTATTAATCATTAATCAAGAAAACGTCCCACGGATCAGCCTATAGGCAATCTGATGGAGATGTTTTCTCAACTGAGGCTCCTTCTCTCTAGATATATCTAGGATGTGTCAAGTTAACAAAACCACTCAGAAGAGTGGAGAACAGTTTGGGTGTCTGAGTGCAGACAAACCTACGGCCCCAGAATTCCAGATTTAGATGTGTGAATTTTACATATTTTATAGACTATATTAATTTGGCAATTTGACAAAAGCACCTAAGAAAATTTGAAAAGAAGAAAAGTTTATTATATTTTGTTTTCCCCATTTCAGTTTTCAGTCCAGAGCTCATTGGCTCAATGACCACATAGTCCATTGCCGTGAGGACAGTCTACAAGGCAATGGATATCTAATCATCTTGTTGTGTCTAGAAAGCAGAAAGAGGCACAGTTACCCAAGATGTGCAGGGACCTGACTTCCCTCCACAGATAAACTTCCTAAATGGTTCCCTTCCCTACCTCCTACAGAATGACAACCCAGCTTTCAACACCCAGTCTGAAAGACACTTCCAAACTATATGTGTATCAAACTCTAGAATATGTTATGAACGTGTACACAAAAAGACATGATTAAAATGTATTGAAGTCCTATTTATAATAAAAAAAAATAAGTCACCTGAATGTTCATCAATTTGGGGGGAAAGATGGAAGTATTCATATGATGGGAGAGTAAAAAACAGTAAGTTCAAGTAAGATTGAAAAAATATTGTAAGTAAAAATTGTGCACAATAAAATAGAGTATATGCTATATAGAACCACCTATGAATTTGAATTTTTATTTAGGTATATATGGGGGGAAGTATTGGTGTACATGTGTGGGGATGCTTACAGAAGCCAGAAGAGGACATTGGATCCCTTGGGGCTGGGGTTATAGGAGGTTGTGTGTCACACCTACTATGCGTGCTGCTGGGGACTGGACACAGGTCCCTGGGAAGAGCATCAAGTATTCTTAACCACTGAAACATCTTTTCAGTCCTTCACGTTTTTTATTTAAATCATATACAAAGATAAAGCAGCAGATGTTGTTTGTGCATAAACTGTGTCTGACATGGTCTATTAGAGAGAAAGCATTGACTCATGAGAGCAGTGGCCACTGAAGAGCACGGAGGAAACCAGGCTGATCTCAAAGCCCAGAGACCCTTTCCTTTTCCTGATAGGTTTATTATAGTTTTAAAAAGTTTCAAAGGCAACTGTAACAAAAAAAAATGATAATAATTATCACCTATTGGTGGCCCACTCAGGGATGCTTGTTTTACAACCTACTGTGATTTTGTTATTTTTTATAGATGTGTCAATATTTAAATACAGCTCTAGAAAATAACACAGTTCCCTTAAAAGCCAGTCTGGTGACGAGGGGACAGAACAGGGTGTCCTTGGCTTTCTTACCTTACAGTGGGCGATAGAAGATACTTCAACCTCCAGCTCAGGGGGAATGGAAAAGATAACATAACAATTTACACGATTTCTGATTATAGACTTAAAAATGCCATTAGAAAACACTAATTAATTTTGAGCTAAATACAAAATGTAAAAATACTGAGCAAAACCTCCCACCTTTATGCGTTCCAAAACATTTAGTTCCAGTTTCAGCCAGCACTGTGGTTTAAATTGCACACACATGCCAGGTGAGGGAAGACATGAAAAACCCACTTCCTTGGAAGAATAGCATGGACCCTCCCTTAGATTCTGTGTTCCTTTACTTCCCTTAGATACTGTGTTTCCCCAGTCCTGTGATCCAATGTCCTTTCCCCTAAACCTGGAAACGTACATTTGATTATCCTCCATCTACAAAGGAATCAAGGATTTTCCCAAAGTCACTCTCAACTTGTGAGTGGCAAAGGTCATTCTCAGACTCAGATTTCCTAAGAATAAGACATTGGGGAATTTTAGAGAAGTGACACCAGTGGCCCCTAGGAAAGTGCAGTATTTTGTTAAAAAAAAAAGTGGCTTTCTCACTTCTACTTTGTGTCCTTGAGAAAGAAAATTGTAGGTGGAACTAATAGTCTTTGAATGGCAGGCCTGCCTCCTGTTCAGCTGTCCTTCCCACTGTGCAGGAACCATGTCATTGGCTGTGATTTGCTCTGTGCCGAGGGTGTGAGCATTTAAGTGGAGAGTCCCTTGGAGCACGCTGTGCACCTGCCAGTGACGAATCACCATTGGAGTTGGGAGGGAGTCTATGCGCTCCTAATTGTCTCTTCTCCATTCAGAGGACACCATGTCTCATGGGGAGAGCCCAGGAAGAGAGGATGCTGATGCACAAAAGGCAGTGGGATGCTCACTCCCAAGGTCACTGTGTCCTTTCATCTTCCTTTGTGACTTTAGCCCAAGTAACCATTCCTGATCCTGAAATCATACGTCTTCCAAGAGGTGCCAGTTAGCTTATCCACACGACCAGAACTAAAGCAACAGAATGCATCAAGAAAGTCACTTGGCAAGATAATTAAGTGTTTTCTGATTGTTTCTCTTGATCCTCAAAGTAGCCATATTAGATGCAAAGAAAATGTTCTAAAATTATCAACCTGCCCAGCAGACAGGGGATGCTATGCAGCACTGTGGGGTGTGTGTGTGTGTGTGTGTGTGTGTGTGTGTGTGTGCGCGCGCGCGCGCGCACATGTGTGTGTGTATGTGTGTGTGCACATGTATATATGTGTGTGTGCACGTATGTGTTGAATTCAAGTCAGGACTTAGGCTGGAAGAGTGCACATGAATCCCAAAAGGCTGTCTACCAGTTATCTTTGCCACCACACTCTGACAGCAGCCTTCCATGGAGCCTAGAGGCTCACTTGTGGATCAACAAAGAACTAGAGGTTCTAATCCAGCTCTTTTTCCATGTATGATGCCCATGTGATACCTATGGTACCCAAGATGACCTCCATCAAAGAAGGGATGAACCTCAAATAGGGTTTCCATATTCAGACTGCATATGAAAAAATACATGTACAACAACTAGTGACTCTTTGCCATGTCACCAATAATTATTGTATGCAACAAATACACCTACATCTTCATGATTCAGTAGCACATGGAATGTCTTGGTCCTGTGTCATCAATAACATTTGTACATATCACATAGATACAGTGGCGCACAGTACAAAGGAATGGGGATTGCCCACTTCAGCAATGATGTTCAGCCTACATCAGGTTCAACTTGTGGGACACTCAGGGTCTTCTTACTTACATGTCTTCACGCTCATGGTTTTAAGGGCTTTAGATAGTATTTTTAGCCACAATGGCTTCTCGGCACCTACCCTTGACTCATCCCTGAAATTCCTTCATGCCAGCCTTCACATCATTTCTCACGGAAGCCTTCGTGGCTCTCCCCTCTCTGAGCTGCTTGTTTCTGTACCGAGTTACAGAGTCCGTCCTTCTTTTGTGTGTGCAGTGGGTCACATGGGTAGCCAATGCCTTCGCTGTGCTAGAGGACGCATGATAGGTCTGGGAGAACCCAAGAAATTCTCACGTATCCAGACTCCTAGCTATAGTTCACCAACAATCTGGTTCCTGGCCTCGGGACAGTTTTATTGACCCCCCCTCCCCCAAAGATGTGTGCTACACCCATTATCATCTCATTACCTTGATGAGAGTAGCTCAGGGCTCAATTGGAAGCGATGGTCCCTTCCCGTTCTGTCCCAAGGCCACCCAGGATTAGGGTGACTTCCTGGTTCATCTCTCATTTCCATCCTCCATTTCGAGACAAAGCACTTTTCTCTAGATTCAATGTTAATCTTGTTTTTAAAGTGGGTGGTCTATCTAGCTTTATATCCTACTTTCATATAGATGACCACATGTTTACTGAAATATGCTGATGCCCTACCCTCTTCTTTCTGCTTTAACTTTCCCTGGGTGGTTGAAGCTTCTGGTGCTCCTATGGAAAGCCCACACAAATGACTTGAGGAGAACCACACCACACGTGCATTCACAGTGCAAAGAACCTCGTTGCAGTCACCTCGGCTTCTTGCAGATTACACGTATTCATTTTATAATTCTGCAATTACCACGGAGTTCAGTTGAGGTCCTGGGTCTCTTCGGTTTTAATTAGTCTTGTCAAGCTATGCATAAGCCAAATTGATAATCACCACTGCATTCTTCAGTGACCTGTCCTACTAATATTAGCTCAAGAGGCTGTAGGCCAGTGGTTCTCAGCCTTCCTAATGCCACAACCCCTTAATACAGTTCCTCCTGTTGTGATGACCCCCAATAATAAAAATTATTTCCATTGCTACTTCGTAACTGCACTTTTGCTGTTGCTGTGAGTCATAATGCAAATAACTGTGTTTTCTGATGGTCTTAGGTGACCCCTGTGAGAGGGTCATTTGACTCCCCAAGAGGGTCACTGCCCAGAGGTTGAAAACCACTGCTGTAGACTATCTGCATGCTGTGTGAGTTTGCCCAAGCCTACCCTAAGAAGAGTACCACAGATCTTCACCCTCTGGACCATAGCTTTGCCTTAGGTAGTAAATGAGCCCGCCCAGAAAAACTGATGACCTTCCTTAGGAGATGAACTTTACATTTCTAAAAACTGAGAGGAAGTCATCGTGTTTGCATGTTTTAGGTCAGTGAATAATTTTTCTAAGTGAATCAGGCTTCCTAGAGTTAAATGTCTTTAACTATCAAAACAGCTGCATCTCACTATTGCTGGGAGGCTGAAAGGAAATATATACGCTATAAGCCTATGGGAAGCAGTCAATAGCTGGTGGCTTTCATTGTTTTTAATGTTAATCATTATCTTTCTGCGGAACAATGAGATGGAAGTAAGGCACTGAAACAACATTCCTTTAATGAATAGGAAAATAAATCTATGTGAAAAGTGATGTCACACGTTCCATAGGCTTTTTCGTCAAGCACTGACCCTACAACCTGGTCTGTCAGCATTCAAAGGCTGAGGCTAATGAGATGGCTCAGCCCCTCCGAGCCCTTTCTGACTTGCAGAGGACCTAGTTTTGATTCTCAGCACCCACATGCTGGCTAAGAACTGCCTAAACCCCAATTCAGGGGGATCTGACACCTTCCTCTGGCTTCCCCTGGCTTCTCCTCCACACATGAACTCCACAGACATACTCTCAGAAACACACACATACACATACAGACAGAATTCTACCTAAGAATGGGCAAGTTTATATGCAGGCTGAGTGGATAGGCAAACTCTGCCAAGACAGGGTAAGCAAGTCCTCAATAGTTCTTCCCTCACAAATATTTCTGTGAGATATATTAGGTCAGAAAGCTGAAGATGATGCTCCAATGTTATAGAGAGTTTTGGGTGACTGTTCAGGCAGTAAACTGTCTCAGTCTTTTTTTTTTTCATTTTGGAAGCTGCTAACCTGCACTCCGGGTTCACTCAGGTAGTTAAGTTTTATCCCTTCTCAAGTCTCTGATGGGTTTGAAGACCAGACAGTTTAGTCTTTCAATTAAGCTTAGTAGGTTAGGGGTTAAGATGTTTTTCAGATCAAGATAGATGTTTTAAGTGAATAGAGATGAGATATGATAGATATTAATCTCCATTCAGAAATTTAGACCCAACAAGATAGGAAAGATGTTTACTTCAAGTTTGCCAAATACAAATGGCCAAATGACTATGACTGTAACAGTTATATAATTCCTGATTGTCTCGTGGTTCTTCCTGCTGTACATAGTTTATTTTACTCATGTGTAATAATATAAATATCTATGTTACAAAAGAAACATAATAAAATATTTTTTAAAAAATAGTTTTCAAACTATAAAATTCAAAACAAAAGGCTAACACCTAGGGCACATCTCTGGTGCTAAACAGTAAGAAGAAGGTACAAACTTGTTAGTACTCTCAGAGAACTCTTTCTAAAGGGAGTGAGAACAAGGTTGATTGATCTCGATGTATTCCTTCCTATCCCACCTCTATGGGTTTTTAAAACAAAGTTTTTGCTTGTTTGTTTAATTCTTTTCTATTGGTTGATTTTATTCTTTGGCAACGTAATAAAAGTTTATAGTATTCTGTTTACTCTCCTCCCCAACAGTCTCTCATCTGCCTTCTGGCCTGTTGTCATCCCCTCCTCCGAAGAACAAGTCCATTTCCCACACTCATGTCTTTTGTTTTCTTTTGTAACTTGTTGATTTTAACCAGAATTCTGGTGTCACCACTACAGGGCTAGAAATATCCACTGGAGCTTAGTGGGCCCATTGTTAGGTATACTACTGCAGACAATAACTGTCCCTCCCCCAGAATCCATCACTACTCACTCGTCCACAGGGCGGGGGCTGAGGCTTCCATGAGCTCCTCCTGTCACGATTGTCTGCACACAGGCCCAGTCTTGTGCAGGCCAAGGGCAGCCTGTGGCAGTCGGGTTTGCAATGGCTGTGCCATCCCTTGAAGACAGCATTTCACAGCTCTTCTCATCCAGCTCCCTTTTCTACAACATTCTCTAAACCTTATGATGGGTTTTTGAAAATCCTATTTAGGGCTGAGCACTCAGCAGTCATTTATTCTCAGCACCTTGATTATCTATGAGCCTATGCATTGACTGTGTTCACTGTGCACGCTGAATGTTGAGGGAGCAGCCGAAATACGGTAGAGCTCTTAATGATGTCAATGCATGCTTATGTGATCATTGTGCATGGTGCACATTAATAGTTACTCCACTGCCTGACTTTATGTCCCTCCTCACACCCAGTGACCCCCTCTTCTCTCCTCTCCTTTCTGCTTGTGTGTCACATACATTATACCCACAGAAGAGAGAAAACACACAATATCGTCTTTTACCATTCCCCTTCCCCCTCTTTACCAATGCATCCCTCCATACAGTCCCTAGTTTACTTTCACATCATATATATATATGATATAATATGTATTGTATACTATATGTATATTATATAATTATACATGTTACATAAATATGATGTAATATAATATACCTAGATTCTGGGTATGAGAAAAAACACGCATTATTTGTCTTTCTGAGCCTGGGTTATTTTATCTAATATGGTTATCCCCAGCTCCATCAAGTTTCCTGCAAATGACATAATTTTACTCATCTTTATGGGTGAATAAACTCCATTATGTAATATGCCACATTTTCTTTATCCATTTGCTTCCCCGATGGGCATCTAGGCTGGTCCCATTTCTTAGTTGCTGTAAATAGTGCTACAATAAACATGGGTACACAACTACCTCTGTAGTCTCCTGACTTAGACTCTTTGCGTGTATTTCCAGGTGTGGTATATAAGAACCGTATGATATTTTAGCCATATTTTAGGTTTCTGAGGAACCTTCCTGAAGATTTTCAGAATGTCTGCGCTAGTTCGTGTTCTTACTAAGTATAAGGTTATTTCATCCAAGTGTAAGGCTTCCCATTTTTCCACATCCTTACCAGTATTTGCTGTCATTTGTTTTCTTTATGACCAACATTTTAAGTGGAGCCAAGGGCAATGTAGTTTTCATTTGTATTGCCCTGATAGCTAAGGATAGTGAGCTTTTTCTTTCTTCACTTTAGAACTAGCCATTCAGTTCATTTACACATCTATTGATAGGATGATTTGGGGTAATTTTTGTAGTTCTTTATGCGTTTTTGATATTTATCCCTTGCCAGATGTGGAGGTGGCAGTCTTTCCCCATTCTGCAGACTGTCTCCCACTTTGCTCACTGCTACTTTGCTGTGAAACATTCTAATTTCTTTTTATTAAGTATTTTTATTTTTTACATATACATTTATATTATTATACATATATATAATAAGCTACCTATAGCAAGAAGAACCATGAAACAACCATGCTTCATTCTTAGTGTTTTGTTTGTTTGAATTTGGCAGCCTTGAAGAAAATATCTTTCCTATTTTGGTGCATGTAAAATTCTTAATGTAAGTCAATATCTATCATATTTCATCATTATCAACTTAAAACATCTATGTAGACCTAAAAACATCTTAACCCCTAAACAACTAAGCTTAACTGTAAAAATAAATGATCTGGTCTTCAATCTCATCAGAGACTTGAGAAGGAATAAAATTAATTACTTGAGTATACAGGGAGTCCAGGTTAGCAGCTTCCCAAATGGGAAGATGACAGAGACAGTTTGATGCTTGAACAATCATGCAAAACTCTCTAAACATTGGAGCGTCATTGTCAGCCTTCTAGCCCAATATATCTGACAGACATATTTGTGAGGCAGGAACTGTTGAGGACTTACTTACCCTGTCTTGGCAGTGTTTGGCCATTGACTCTGACTGCATCCAAGCTTACCCATTTTTAGGCAGAATTCTGTATGTGGTAGAAATGAGGACATTTTCCCCAGTGGCTGGTTTGTCACATTTGAAGCCATCTCCATAAGGAGGTTCTTTGATGCTCATCATCCTCTTTGAGGTAGGCTGGGTGTTGCCAGGAGTTAGTTAACCTGTCTCATTGTCAATGAATCTTTAAAATAATAAAAAAAAACATTTTAAGTGTCATATTCTGTATATCTCTGAGGTTTTTGAAGGAAACATTTTAATTTCCTGAAACTCCATTTACAATTTCTGCTGCCCTGTCCTGAGCTAATGGAGTCCTCTTGAGAAAGTCCTTACCCATGCTGTATCTTCAAGTATTTCTTCTGTACATTTTTTCTAACAGTTTCAGTTTCAGGTCTTTTCTTAAGGATTCTGATACACTTTTAGTTGATATTTCATGCAGGGTGAGAGATGTGTGTCTACTTTCATTCTTCTTGCATGTGGACCAGATTTCTCAGCAACATTTGCTAATCAGAATAACTTCTTTGATGGATGTTTGTAATACTTTGATTGAAAACCAGGTTGCTGCAGCCCTCTGGGCTTATTCCTTGGCCATCTGTTCCATTCCATTTATCTACGTGTCTTTCTGTGTGCTGTACCATGCCATTTTTGTTACTGTGGCTCTGTAGTGTAGTTCTACATCAGGGATTGTTACAAGTCTAGCATTGCTTTTTGTTTAGTATTCCTTTGGCCATTTAAAACCTTTACTCTTCCTTTTGAACTTTAGGGACTTTTTTTCCTATATCATGTGACAATCCAGATGTAATCTGAATAAATTATTTAAATAAAAAAGAACATCATGGGGATCTTGATGGAGATGTGATGAAATTTGTAGATTGCCTTTAGACATTTAGACAGTCCCATAGTATTGCTTCTACTGGTACTTAAACAAAGGAAGTCTTTTTGTCTTCTGGTATCTCTTCAATTTCATTGTTCAGTGTTTTGAGGTTTTTTTTTATTGTGGATGTTTTGATCTTTAATGCCAGTAAATGTGCCACCTCCTCCAGGAAGCCCTTTTCTACAGCTTCTTGGCCCTCCAACCTACGGTTAGCTGTTGCCTCCTCCACTCAATTTCCATACTACATGGCACACAATGACACATTACAAACAAAATGTCCCTAAAGGGACAAGCTTTGAGTTCTCAGGAAGCTTTCTTCTGCAGCAGCATGTCGCCTGGTGAGATTGTATATATCAGCTCAGTTGGCGGTGTGCTTCCGGTGCGTAAACACTGTTCTGAGTTCTGCCTTTCCTGCGTCCATTAAAGTTTATAGGTGCCCTATGAGGAGAGACGTGCCCAAGATTACTCAGTAGCCAGGAAATTTAATCCCAGAAATTTGAAGCCCTAAACGTTCACTCCCAATCACTGTTGCAATCCCTTTCCATGTATGTTTCCTAACCCCGACACAGTAACACTTCCAAGTGATGGAGACCTCACATGCAGTACTGATTTAATTTTCCCAGAAATGCTATGATGCTTGCACTTTTCAAAACTTGGTTTTACAAATGTATAAAGTGGAATCTACAACTTTTTTTAAATTTGAACAAAAACACATGGGTAATAGTTTATGAGAATGATAAAAATCAATCTTGTCACATTCAAAGCCCAATGTTGTGTATACTAACTTCCCCCAATACTTATGCAGCAATTACCAGTGGATATAGGAATAATTTTCTATGGCACATGAATGAACATATATTGTTTTAGCTTCCTATGACTTTGGACATTGTGCCGTGGAAACATGACTAGATGTTAAGGACAGGATGGATGTGTCTTTTTAGTGGGGTTGTCTTTGCAAAGCTATCATGTGAAAGCTAGGACTGTGGGGTCATGGGTATGAGATAGTGGGCACTATGAGTCACGCCTCCCTGTCTCTCCACAGTGTGAAACTACAGTAGCAGAGAGAAGCAAGCAAGCACCCTGGCCTGGCTGGGGCCGTAGCCACAGCACTGAGGTCAAGCTCCCACAGGCAGGATTTGACTTATTTGCCTGAATCTTTGAACTTGACCTTGCAGGCAGTGAGCAGTTCTCAGACATGACATCGTCTAATAATACTTGTCCTTCAGAGTCAGTGTGTGGTTACTTTCTATGAGGGTTTATATTAGCTTGACAGGATCTCTGAGTAAGCAGAGTCACCAACAGGCATTAGTGAGCAGTTCCTGAAATAAAACACTTAGAAGACTGTATGGTAAAAACCTGGTGGGTAACCTTGGCCTACCACACTCACCTGTGAGTTTTATAAATGAGGCCACTGTCTTTTCAGAAAGTTGTTTCTAACTGACAAGTCTAGTAATCTTGCATCTTTCTCTATTTGAAATCATAAAACTAATTGAACAATTCATTGAACCTAATAGCTCTAGAAAAATCAATAATTGCCTCCCTCCATTATTGATATAGTGAGGGTGCGTGAAAGAAATAACCCAATACAAAAATAAGCCCATTAAAATAAATAATTCAACAAGCTGTTTGGCAGACTATTTAATTCTCGAACTTGAACAATTGTGAGGAGTGTCTTAAGTATAAATAATGAAAGAAATATGCTTAATGCTGTTAGGAAGGAGCACACTGCGAAGAAGGGGTCTTGACACTGACCTTTGGCTGATGGGGCTGCAGTGAGAACACATGTCAGTTCACTGCTTATTAGCTGTGTGTGTGTGTGTGTGTGTGTGTGTGTGTGAGAGAGAGAGAGAGAGAGAGAGAGAGAGAGAGAGAGAGAGAGAGAGACAGAGACAGAGACAGAGACAGAGAGACAGAGACAGAGAGACAGAGAGAGAGACAGAGAGAGACAGAGAGACAGAGAGAGACAGAGACAGAGAGAGAACGAGAGAGAGAGAGACAGAGAGAGAGAGAGAGACAGACAGACAGACACAGACACAGAGACACAGACAGAGACAGAGAGACTGTATATGTGTGGAAACAATAGCTAACCATGTGATTCATTAGCCTTTGACGATAAGACTCCATTGCTTAAAGAGATCCAGTTTTTTTTAAACTCTTTGTACTCTGCTCAATTTACTATTATCACTAGTTTTTATTTCTTTCTAAATTCAAATAAACCTACATACATAATATTAGGACCCCAGTATTCTTAAGTATGAATTATGAAAAAGTTCACTCAGAATACAGGACCTCTGTGTCCAAAAGGCCTACAGTTACAGGAGCTGTCAAGCTGGTTAAAGCCGCATAGATCAAATAGAATGAAGTAAGGATTTGAAGGCAGGTCGTCTAAGCCTTATCACAGGGCTCCATTCTTAGTCTCTTCAGAGAGTCATTAGCATGTCTGTTCCCAAGGCTAGAGAGAGAGGTGATTAGGGAAAACACAATTCATCCATCACCAAGAGTTGCACTTGTACTTCAATTCCAAGTCATCAGGAGTCAAGGGGGACAGGTAGGCAGCTTGCAATTGATAGCAACCTAGGACAGTGATTCTGATAGCTCCGAAACAAGAATGATAGTAGGAATGCTGTTGGGGAGGAAAACTACAACCACACTCCTCTTCTCTGCCTACTTTTCCCCATCATCTCCTCTTCTCAGAGAGCTTATGTCATAGTGGTCAGAGTGGCATCAGGGAGGTGAGTCAGCAGAAGTTAAAGATGTCCCAGAAAACCTCTTGCTCACTCATCTTTAGAGTTCATTGTGTATGTCAAGTAAAAGAGTTTGGGTTAAGTCTTAACAGAGCCCTGGTGTGGGCTAGACCCTGCTCTTTGTGCCTTATGCGTATTATCTCACCCCTCACCACAGTCCATGGATAGACACTTATACTATGACTGTTCAACAGATGAGGAAACTGCAGCATAGAGAAGCTAAGCCTCATAGGTACCATAGTCATAGAAAGAGGAATTCCAGCCGAGCCACCTGTCTCTAAACCCCTCTTTCTAAAAAGCAAGACCATACGCTGGTGAAGAATTGTCTACTGTTGCGTATATAAATCTGTCCCCTGGCATCCTGGCCCACCAGCAGGCTTGTAGCCTCCATCAAAGCCCTCCACTGTCCTTTGGCTTCTTGCCAGGATTTGGCCAGTGGGAGGCACAAGCAAGACATCAGATGGAGGAGAGCTAAGATAGGGCAGGGCAGGGTCTTCTGGTTCTTTCCCTGCCAGAGCCTTGTGCTTGCCTACCTAAGGGCACAGTTCTGAAGAAGAAGAAGAAGAAGAAGAAGAAGAAGAAGAAGAAGAAGAAGAAGAAGAAGAAGAAGAAGAAGAAGAAGAAGAAGAAGCCTTGCTTTGTGACTGTAGACACAACTATCTTCTGGTCATAAGGGCTGCTCCCTCCCTTTGCCCAACCTTCAAGTAAAATTAGCAAAGGCTACCCCTAGAGTTGGTCCTGGAGTGCTTCCCATCCCTTCTCCATTACCCTTAACCATGATTATGCCTACGGGATCCTCCTCTGCGTTAAACTACCTTCACTTAAGTGAACTTCCTCTTTCTTGATGCGCCCTAGACCGATACACATTCTTGTAGCAGTGCAGTTTATAAAGCTGTGCACTTAATACAAATACATTGGAGGGTGAAAGGAGATGGGGGTAAGAAAATGGGATGGTAAGAAGGAGAGGCGGGGAGAAGAAAGACAGTGTCTCTACTAACTGCCTGGATAATTGCATCTCTAATCCTCACTACAAGGCTATTATTGCTGTGTAGCCTAGGCTAGCTCAAACTCACAATCCACCTCCCTCAGCCTCCCAAATGCTGGGGACTTATAGGCATGTGCCACTGTACCCAGCCTGTTACTTCATTTTAACGTACATTGTACTATTCCCACTTTACAGTACACAAAACTCACCATGAAGGATAGGAAATAATTTGTCTACATTGATTTGAAGTTTGATGAACTAACTGACCCTTGGTTGTGGAGAAATTCAGGTTTGTTTCGTTTTGTTTTGTTTTTTCATCCTGCCCACTTCCCTCTCATAACTTGCCCTCTTGACCATCTGGTGCCCCCCTGGTTGACCTTATAATCCAGATGCTGAGGGAGTGAAAACAACCTTGGAAGGACCCCATTCTTTCCTCCATGGCGCCAGTCCCAGTGGAAGTTTGATTTGGCCTCCGCGGCAACATCACTGAGTTCTGCCTCTTCCAATGTCCCCACTCGTTCTCAGGCTCCCCAAAACCAATCTTCCCTTTATCCACAGAGAAGAAAAGGTAAACGACTCCAGTGTTGAGAAATGTCTTGGCGTGTGTGGCCCTTTCCCCCTTCATCTTCCAAGGTAGCCCAGGAACCATTTTTATGAGGCAGCATAAAGCAATCGATGCACGAGAGCCTTAATGTACTTTTCTGATGGCCTCCTTTGAAAAATGTAGGTCTTTTTTAAAAACTTAGATATTGATATTTGTACAGATGGGTGGCATTTGAATGTATCACTGTGAAATCCCTGGAGGACTTGGAAGGTCCCTCTGAGAAATGTTTATTTGAGAATCAAAAAGCCCATCACTTCTCTACATGCTGTTGATTTCATTCCCCTAGAAGGACATTAATCTTGAGCAGAGACAGTGCCTTTAAGGTAGACTGGAAATACCAGTTAAGAAGCCACATTTTTTTTTCTGACAAGAGGAAAAATTATGATTGTGTCTCTGAATATTTAACTTTCTAAACAACTGACCAGAAAATGAACCTTACCTGCATGTGTGGATGTGAATCAAGGTTCCAGAGACAGGGTGGAATGGATTTTGTGCATTGAACAATACAGGAGTTTTCTGGCTAAAATGGAGACAGGTGAACAGAAAATAAATGAGAGAGCACATGGGCTTCAGCCGCCCATGCTTGCTCCGTTATCTCATTTCTCCCCTAAACAATGATCTTCTTACCCAGGGGCATTTTATCTTATTTGGTTTCCTATCCTAGCTGCTAGAATATTAATTAGCATATAGTCATTGCATGTTGGGTAATTACCCACTGGCTCACTGTCTGAAAGAATGATTTATAAAATCATTTTTCACTTTGCATTTGACCTTCCAAAATTCCAGTAAAATAGACAAAATCAGAACATATTCTGCATCCCACTTTATAGATAAGTAAACTGAGGCCAACACAGGTGTTGTGTCTTGTCCAAAGTCAGACAGTAAATGAGTGTTAAAGGGAGGAATAAAACCTTGGCTTTTCTAATCCTAGGGGCACTGTCTTTCTCAATGCTTCCCCTTGGTCTTACTTTTTACCCTTCAGTTTAGTTTTCACATGTTCCCCTAAAGTATAACTCAGAATAAAAATGGCATTTGGAAGCGAAAGACTGAAAACAAAAGTCTTTGTAAGTCAAAAACCATGAAATCCCCAAGTGAAATGGGAGCCAGTGAGTTCCCTGACACAGAGATCAATGCAGTAGAAGAAAAGTGAATGACAGATATGAAATTAATGACATTTAAATTTATGCAGTTACAATGGGAAACACTTCTTCTGGAATGCCTTCCTGAGGCTTTGATATGTAGCAGTAATTAAAAGTACTCCTTTAAATCATTTATTATAATTATGTTTTAAATGATCCAGTCTGGAATGTAGCTGGCTTTGCGTTGTTTACTGGTAGCTGGTGACATTTGGAATTGACTAAGCATTTGCAATAATTTGACGAGTTTCCATACACAGAGAGCAGAAAGCCTCTTGCAGTGGAGTTGGGGAAGTGTAGGCCAGTGTCTAGGGACTACATGCTTTTCCTTGTCATGGGTTCTGATGACACTTTTAGGGCAAAAAAGGACCACCAACAGTTATAAGAGCCAGGGACATAAAGCTCAGGTACACTCTCAAACTTCCCAAAGTAGAGACGTTAGTGAAAAAGTAGAGCCAGGTATGTCTGCTTTGGTTGTGAGATTTCACTCTCTGTAGGTCCAGGCTGACTGTGAGTGGCATTTGTAGAGCTGACTCAATCCTGATGCTAACAGGGTCCCACACAGCTTACCATTACATCAACAACCTCATTCTAGCCTTTATCTTGTATTTTCCTTTATGGGTGATCAGGAATGAGGTAAGGGCACATAGGCCATGGTGAGTTTGGAGAAGGTAAGATGGCATTGGGTTCTGGGCTTTGATGCTCTCTCCATCACTCCCGGCCTGTGTGATATGCAGTGTTTGACAAGCAGCATAGCAGTGTGATGCTTGTGAGTCTGTGAGTTAATGAGAAATAGATTTTTTAAAGGAGTTTAAGCAGAAGCACTCCACATTAGTGAACAATGCCGCTCCCAGAGGACATGGATTAGTAAATGAAAATCTCAGTGCCAAGCATGGGTTACCTCCTTATAAATTATTGGCCAGGGAGGCCTCAAAGGGACCTAAGCCAACACAGGCTGTTGCTGTTGCCACGACTGCCCATTGTAACTAGATTGTAAGACTTTATTCAAGGAAACACCACTTTCTTTGGCAGGTCACATAGAAATCAATCTGGAAGAACAGTCTCCCTGGTAGCTAGCTTTTAGAGTGAATGGAGGTTCTGTGCAGGCTGCTGGGGAGAGAAAAGACAGTGGTGGTCTTATCAAGTGCTGGACCCTGCATGCTGTCATACCAAGCTGTCAGGCAGCGGTGCCCCTGGGACAGTACTAGCAGGAATAACTAACTGCTCTCTTGACTCAATTAGAGCCCTGTTCCGTGGGAGGGAATTAATGCTTAGTAGTAGAAACAAGGTAAAAATCTGTAGATAAGTCAAACAACTTTACAAATATGTATTTATGTATTCATATATGTGAACTTATATATCCAAATATTGCCATGGAAACTCCTATCATAGTGCGTAGCAGTTAATATAAAGACTCATTACTATTCAAAGTGATGAGAATAAATGATTCTTAGATGCTGAGCTATCCACGAGATATCTGGAGCAACTCCTTCCCCCAGGCTCAGGGAGCATCTCAGAAGAGGTAGAAAGAATGGAAGAGCCAGAGGATGGAGGTAGGCCTCTGAGAGGCTGCCCTCTGCACATGAACTTTTAGCAACTGTGGCTGCCTACACAAGATCAAGCCAGTTAAATGTTCTGGTTCCATCATGGGAGGCCAAAGAGGCTCCTAAGGCCCTAGCCTAACTGGGGCACTCTCGCTGGGAGTGGGAGGTCCATAGGCCCTGTGGATCATCCTATACCTATATGCATATGGGACGTGCTAACTTGACGCAGTAGGTAGAAATAAATAAGTAAACGAATGGAAGATAAGAAATTTGCAGGGAGACAGGGTGAGAGGATCTTGGAGGAATTTGAAGGCGGGGAGTGTAGGTATGATATGATCAGGATACTTTATATATGTGTGGGAAATCTTAAAAGCACTAAAATGAATATATAGTTTAAAAATGTGTCTCCCTGGGACATCCAGGTTTGGAGTACCAAGTTGTCTAACTCAGGCAGAGTCACTCTGTGAGCATCGTGTGCATGGCTTTAGCAGGTGGTGGACATCACTGAAGGAAACTTTTGAACTAGATTAGAAAATGGTGATGAGGAGAGTGGTGAGGGTCCCTCTGCAGGCTTGGGTGAGTTGAGAAGGGGTGATGGGAGGGCAAGCTATAATTTTACAAATAGAGTGGTTTGAGAAACCATATAGATGCAGCATCATTTGCTTGAGTCAGTTTCCTCATGTTCATTCTTTTCATTTCTCCTCACAACCTTTATTTACCTCAACCATGTTATTTCTTCTTATCTCCGTCTCCATGGCAAGACTGGACCATTCTGACAGACATACTCTCTTAGCTGTATTGTCCTGTGTAAGACTGGATGTGTACTTTGAAGAACTGAAGGCAAAAGGGGAGCCAGGGCCTCACTGTTCAAAACACTTTACAGCTCTCAAGAAAACAACCACAGAGCTTAAAACCAAGCTCCCAGCATTTGGCAAAGGGCAGGCACGTGAAGTCACTGACCATAGCCTGGTGACAGCCATCATACTGGAGTCAATGTGACTCATGATCTGCTTTCCTCTCTCAAGGTCCACAAATCCACACTGTGACAGAGCCTTGCCCTCTGCTGTCTACCCTTTCCTCTTTGCTGGGCCTGGAGCCCACCATTTCCCAACAACCTTGCAAAAGCCATCCTAGCATCTTCTACTGCCCAGTAGGCTAACCCAGCCCCTCCCATGTGTTCTCAGGAATCCACAGCTCTGTCTGCACATTGAGTTTATTTCTTTCAATATATAGGGGTAAAGGGCCATGAACAGGGGGAAGCCTGAATGGTTTCTCCCTTCTTGACCATTAAGAACTCCATCTCCACTGGCCTGAGGCACTGTGAGAGAACTGTTGGCACTGGGCTTCGATGCTCCTGACTCTGTTTCCCGTTCATGCTGCCACCCTTTCCTAGAGTAAGCTGTGTCTTCGTGCTGTGTCTGCACTAGACTACACTGTGGCCATTGCGTGGCTACCTTCACAGTGGTGCGTTACTTCTGTGTTCTCATTCTCCACTGCTCTTGCACAAACCACGGTGATAACCAGGACAGAAGTTTTCATGTGCATCTCATCGGTGAGGACACTGAAGACCGAGAACTGACAGTCCTGCCACTAACTGCACTGGAATTATCAGCCAGGTCACACGACTCCAGTTAGCTCAACAGACTTCCCACTACTGGTTTGAGATGTGTGTGCTTTTTCTGCCTAGACTGCCTTCTTCTGAAAAGAACTGACTAGAGCAGTGGTTCTCGATCTTCCTAATACTGTGACCCTTTAATACTCTTCTTCAATGTTGTGGTGATGCCCCCCCAACCATAAACTTTGTTGCTACCTCATAATTGTAACTTGCTACTATTATAATTGTAATATGTAATTGTATTTGTATATATATATATACATATATATGCATATATGTATATATCTATAATTGTAAATGTAAGGTAAATATCTGATGCAGAATCTCTGATATGTCACCGCTGTGGGGTTGTGACCCATAGGTTGGGAGGCACTGGACTATAAGGTACTTACTCCTGATCATACTTCTTCACTAATGCCCTTATCTTAAAATCGCCCAAGACCTTGAACACTAGAAGGCATTACCAGTCAATTGATTTCTTGCCCAGACGGTACTACTATGAAGACGCAATGGTAATTCTTAAACATATATATCCCAGCATGAGTAAGCAGCAGAGACAGAACGAGAAGGAAACTATAAGAAATGTGCCTGGGCTGCTCTTTCATTAAATATTAATTCTACTTCTTTCGTTTTTTATTGTGGTAAGATATATAGGTCCGAGCACCATTTTGAGGATTTATAAGTGCATCGTTCTTTGGCAGTTGTACGCTCACTGCGCCGTGCAGCCACCGCACCTTGTTCACTGTACGCAGTGGGAACACAGAGCCTGTGAAGGCAGCTCCCCATCCCGCTCTTCAAAACCTGCCAACGAACACTCTCCTTTCCTACCTTGCTTTCGTCTTCTGGTAATGAAATCATTCAGTGTTTGTCATTTTATGACTATTGCAATTATCATCGTTGCCATCAAGCTCCATTCTCACTGCAGCTTATCTAAGAGTTTCTTTGGAGGCTGAATCATATGCACTGTATGTTTACATTGCATTTTGTTTACGGCTTCATCCATCTCTGGACCCTTAGGTGACTTCACCTTGCACTGATTATGAGCAATGCTGCTATCAATATGACTGTACACTCATTGGCTCCAGACCTTGATTTTAATTCTTTTTTTTTTTGTATGTATGTATTTGAGTTTCTAGTTCATATGTAAAGTCTAGATTTAAATTTTTGAGGACTGCCCATACTACTTCCTATCATTTTTCATTCCTACCAGCAGTGCACAAAGATTCCAACTCCTCCATATTTGTGCCAACACTTAATATTTTTTAAAAAGTAGTCATCATAACAATTATGAAATAGCCATTCATTGATTACTTTATTCATCTACCCATCCATTTATCATATTGGATCTACCAGATCCTATTGAAACATTATTTTGTGAACAATCAGAATGAAGAATGGCAAGTATTGTGTTCTAGAAGCTCAGTGCTTTATCTATTCGGAAAACACATTCATATGTAAAAAAAACTCCATGCCTACTTCCACCCCTACCCAAACCTATGAGCCAATCCATTGACCTGGCCTTACAATGACGTAACATCTGTCTCTGGTCCCCTTCTTCCTTACCGCTTTCCACTTGAAGACATCTGAGGTGAACTTGACTCAGAGAGAAGGAATGAGTTATATTAGGACCACCTCCCTAAGGTCTTCCACACTAGGCAGGCCCCCTGAAGAGAGATCTGAAGTGCTAGAGAGCCCAGAACTTTGCAGCCAGCAGCCGGGCTTCTGTCTTGGGTCTGCTGTTTCATGCATGTGTTCCAGCCTTCACAGAACAAATCATCTATTCTCTCTTTACCGCTTGCTTCTTCTCTGAGTTCCACAGGAGATTAGGCAAATTAATTTAGACCTCCACTATTTGACATCTGCTCCCAACAACTTAGGCTTGGTGGCAAGTGCTCTCTGAACCCCAGAGTGCCAGGCAGCCTCAACAAGTGCTCAGGTCGAGATGGCATGAGAATAGGAAGACTAGCACCTAATCCCAGGGTAGCAACACTGGGGCTGTGCCATTCCTCACACCCAGCCTGTACCCCACTCCCTGATGTCATCTGGGCTCACTCAGCCTTGCTTTACTTCTGCTTAAAAAATAAAAAAATAAAAACAAGAGCAGAAGGTCTTTCCTCAGGCTTCTTGTATAAAGCACTTGGAAAATAATAGAGGTTGTTGCTTTCATTGTAATGTTTGCAGAAGGCAGAAACGATGAAGGCAGTGAGTAAGTCAGCCATTGTCCCCTTCCAGAATGCCATTCTCTGTTCTCCTGGGGACCACTAGAAGAAGGATTCCTGCAGCCAAGCTGTTTCTGTGACAAAGAAGTGTGGGCAAAGTTCCTGTCTATTCATGCTCTCAGTCTTGGTTTTCTGATTTGCACTGCGTAACAAACCCCTAACTCCTCACACTTCCCTTGACAACTACAGACAAGCTTCTCCTCTTGACCCTCTGCCTCATGCAGAAAGGATGATGTGGGCAGTGGAGCCCAGGGACAAGACCCTGTGAGCCCTGGATTCCGACGGACTAGCTGCCCTTCCCCAAACAACAATGTCTGTTCCTGGATGGGAAAGAAGCACACAGCCATCCTAGCTCGATATCGGATCTGGATGGTCATGCTCCATCCAAACAGCGTTTGCTTCTAGAGCCAATGTCACACACCAGGGCAGAGCTAGGCCTCTGAATGGCCACTCACTCCCTTTGCTTTCCTAATTGGATTTGCTGAAACACAAAAGCCCAGGTTTCCATCTCTAACAAAAAAAAATGTGAAGTCTTACATTAGCTACTTCAATATTTCTTTTTTTAAAATGAAAACTATTCTGAAATGAGTAGATGATTCATGCAAAACGTTGGCGTAAATACAGTCACATCAAAGGATGTGATGTTTTAATTGCACCAGCTCATTTAACTCTCCTTCCATAGGAAGGAAATGATATGAAGATTTAATTTTGCAGATAGGGGAAATGGGGTATGAGACTGGGAAGGTGTGTATATTTTTTCTTTCAGGTTGGAAGTACACAGTTACTGGACTTTAGTGCAGCGTCAAAGCAAACCTCCCCAATATGAAAATAGACAGATCCCAGAGCAGTTTGTGTAGCAAGAACAAAGTCCCCACAACCTCTTACCTACTGATCACATATCTCAGGGACTGTGTTTTTATAAACTCTCCATGTCCAATACTGTATTTGCTAAGCTAGGTTTGGCAGCAAGCCTGACTAAGATAGGAGGCTTTAGTATGAATACAGAACACACACACACACACACACACACACACACACACACACACACACACATTCTAATGTATTCTCCTCAAACTGACTTCAAGCCCAGATCTCATCTTAAAGACTAGGGTTCTTCAACGTGTCCAGCCAACCATCAGTATGAACTGTTTTTTGAGAGAGGAAGTGGTGGCTGAGTCATTTCTAGAAGCACCTACACAGCAGCTGGAGAGGGGGCTCAGCTTAACAGCCCTTGCTGCACAATTGTAAGGACAAGAGTTCGAATTTCACCATCTTCACATGTGTGCATAATCACATACACATAAAACTCTCTCTCTCTCTCTCTCTCTCTCTCTCTCTCTCTCTCTCTCTCTTTCTGTCACACACACACACACACACACACACACACACACATACACACACAATACATACCACTCTCACACATAAACACACACATTCACGTGTAAATACGTACTTTTTTTTTCGAGATGGGTTTTTCCATGTAGCCTTGGTTGTGTTTTTTCAAGAAGTGTTTCTGCCAAAGACTGAGCAGGAGATATCAAAGACCATAGCCCATATCCCTCTTTCTACCACACCTGACTCCCAGTCTCACCTGCAGTCACCACTCCCAGCTTAAGAAAAAGACTGACTTGTCCTTTGTAACCTACATCCCTGGACTCAGCGGAGCCCAGAAACTGTGCAGGGATGACACCTAAGAGTTAAATATAAAAAGTAAGCAGACTTTTCCGAACCACACTCCTTTACAGGAGAGAGAGACAGAGACAGGAAGGTAGGGTAGGAAGAGAAAGGAGGTGAAAGGGAGAGAAGAAGAGAAGAGGAAAAACAGAGGTGGAAGCAGAGAAGGGAGATTCTCGGAGACGTAGAAGATTTATCTCTCTATAAATTATGAAAGTGGCCCGAGGATCCAGCAGCCATTGATGGAACATGCCAATGGTCCAGACAAAATCCATTCATCACCATCCCCCAGCCATCCCCACCTGGCCTACCTGTGATTTCAGGGATTACAGATGTGTTATCTAATAGCCGGGTAATACGATGTGAAGGAACAGGTGATGCACAGGCTGGCTTAGCATAACGCTTGCCATCACTTAGCAGCCCGTGCCCCCACTGCTATTCCCGCGGGTGGCCACCGAGTTGTGTAAACATCTGCTGAGGTTTAAGGCATCAATTATGGTTAGGAATTTTCTCTGTGGAACAGTTAGGCCTGACATTTCTTGCAAATAGCAGTGCCCATGTGCTGGTTTGTATTTTTGCCTGTCACTTAATTGGCAACCCAGGTTATTTTGGAGAAATGAGTGCCTGGGTACCACCCCTGCAGGGCTCTGAAGGTGAACTTTGGATTATCTTCCCTAGTTGGGCTATGACTCTGGTCTCTAACTTGCTGGTTTCCCCAGCCCCATCTCACTGCTCGCCATCACTCAAGCCTGCAACTACCATGATGGTGTTCCCAGACAGTCACACTCAGTGGGTTCTGTCATTCTTAAAGCTTGGGAAGACTGCCTCCAATAAGACTAATACTCATTCTTCCATTGTGAAACTGGCTCTATAGCCCTTACTAGTTCCCATCCCTTGGCTATCAGAGAGATCACTCTCAATCAGAAATCTAAGGCCATCAGAGGAGGTTTGGAATTCTGACAAAGAGGCTGGACTGGGCAGATGGACAATCTGAGTTTAAATCCTACCTCTGTCACTTCTGAGTTGTTTGCAGCCTTTAGCAAGTAGCTTAGCCTCTCTGCGACTCGAGTTTTCTCACTGATCAAGAAGCATGTTGCTCACAGTCTTAGAATGTTAGGCATTTACAACAACACATGGCTTATGGCTAATACTCAAAGATCCTTAGCTGCAGTAATGATGACTTTCTTAGTGAGCATGGCCACCCTGCTTTGCTCAGCTCCCCGCCCCACCCCACCCCCGTACTCACCATGCGGGATGACATTGACCGCCTGCATCCCTATGCCACATAGATTCCACTCAGGGGACTTCCTCTGCTCTTCCTTTTTTTCCTCATTTTTGTCTCCCTCCCATCTTTACTGCTCCCCACCGCCACTCGCACCATGTTGCTCAGAATGTATGGAAATAGATGGGGAAACAAGACAGATGTCAGAATGGCTCTTCGTTTTAAAGCAAGCGTGAAACCCAGCAGTAGCGCCGCCATACCCGCAGCTCACCCACCTCCCAAGAGCAAATTCTCCCACCCCCAAGTCCGGTGTAAAGCTACAAATGTTCTCCTGGGCTTCCTTGCCTTGGCTGCTCTTCAGCTTTCGTTTCAACAAATCAGACAGAGGGGGAGACAAAATAAAAATTGGATTTGAAAAGTCAGTGTTGTCCCTGACTAGAAAACGCCATTGGCTAACCGAGGCTAGGGCCCGGTGGTGGTGCCTGCTTCGCTCACCTGCCATTTTATTGAACTCTCAGAGACTGGCTATCAGAAGAGCCAATCAGCAACCTTCCCAGCTGAACTCTGGAGCAGCAGGGCCAGCACAGGCAAGGGGCCTGCCCCCTGCACACTGTAGCCACAGCTGGCTAATTGGGGGCACCGCATATCTGCAAGCAGGGACAGAGGTGAAGACGAGGAGGAAGCCAGGGACAAGGGTTGGGGAGTGGGGGTGGGGGTGGAAGAGCAAGTGCTTTTCTGAAAAGATCCTCTCCACTCCTGTCCTTCTGCCTGTTCAAGTGTGGGAGAGAAAGGGTTATACTGACTGGGCCAGGAAGAGGGGCCTCTGCTGGCAGCCCAGCCCCAGGTATCGCTCTTGAAGAGGAAAATTCTTTCTCTGGATTTGAGGTAGTCAGCACTGAGGCGGCTAAGCACAGATAAACGCCATGCAGTTGAGAAGCAACCATGCAGTTAGCAACATACCCATACATGTCAGGAAAAGTGGAGATGATCACATACTACCAAAACCACATGTATAGCTGGTACTTATTCTTGCTAAATGACAGGCAGGAAATACGTTCTAAGACAGTGTTTCTCAACCTGTGGGGTCGTGACCCCCGTTGAAGGTCAAAAGGCCTTTTCACAGAGCTAAGGTACGATCATTAGAAAACATAAATATTTGCATTACAATTCATAACTGTGGCAAGAGTACAGTGAAAAAGAAGCAACAAATTAATTTTATGGGTGGGGGCCACCAAAACATGAAGAACAGTATTAAAGGGTTGCAGCATTAGGAAGGTTGAGACCCACTGTTCTAAGACAATGAAATGAAGTTTAGGGAAGTTGGCCACAGTTACTCGCCACAGTGGTGAAACAGGAGAGCCCTAATTAACCAATAATGCTGAATGTTCTGGACTAAATTTATAGAGCACAGAAGCTAGGCTAAGACTGATATCTATGACCTATGAGCGATGCTAAGATTTCATCTGGAACGCCGTGGAGAACCACTGAAGTCTTCTGCAGATGATAGACACGTAAGCCCAAGAGGGTATTTAAAACCTGTCTGATGCAGTTGTCTTTGATCTTTTGATATAGGAAGACAGTGGTGTTCCTCTCAGTTGAGAAGGACCAAGGATTGAGTTGGTAATTGCCTGTGATGGGCTGACCATAGACAGAGCCAGCTAGCCACCTGTTAGTTCAAGGGCTCTCTCTTGCCTAGTAGCCACGCATGAGCACTCAAGTTTCTGACTAGAAGGGCAGGTATTATATGGCACCATGATGTTCTGCAATGATGCTACACATTGTATCCCATTGGGATGATGGTATATTCACTGGGATGCTTCTTAGCTCTCATGGCAGGATGTGTTCTCACTCCTTCCTATCAACAGATGCTTGGGAGTGAAAACACCACATGGGGAAGTCAGGAAAGCCAAGCTCAATCATAAGGATATCCTTTTGCTGGTTGCCTGAATCCTTTAAGGACATCAAGTGGACACACGTACGCCACATGTTTGCTCGTCTTGGGTCACTGGAGTAAGCTTTGGAGTCCCTGTCTCCTTGGAACTATTGTTCATTCAGAGAAAGAAGCTAGAGTGTGTAACCAACTTGCGTCACCGGAAATCAGCAATGACCTCAGTACTTTTCTGTGTGTGATGGTGTGATTATACCTTGTTTTCACATCATGATGGTTTTTACTTTTACTGACTTTGTTGTGTGCTTGTGTATGATCTCTTTCTGTGTGTCTCTGTCTCTCTGTGTGTATTTGTGTCTGTGTCTCTATCTCTGTGTCTCTTCTCTGGGTGTGTGTATGTGCATGTGCACATGTGTGCATATACACACATGTGTACATAATGCTCATGTGGAGTCAGAGAACAACTGCAGATGTTAGTCCTCACCTGATAACTATCCCAGGCTAGCCTCCATGACAGACTACAGAGATTCTCCCATCTGCCCCCTCCCAACTCACCATAGGAGAACAAAGATGAAAGACACCAACTATTGGACACAGTTTTACACATAACCTGGCACTTAAACTCAGTTGTTCACACTTTCAGGGAAATTGTTTTGCCCACTGCACAATCTCCCCAGCATCAAAGCTACTGTTTTGAGAAAATAGAGTGAGTTGGTGTTGCTGAAACACTAGGAAGCTACACACTGCATGCTTAGTGTTAATTACACTACAGCGTTTGGCTCCCTTTATTTCCTTTAAATCTATTTGACTCACCTTTTCTTCTGAAGTGCTATTCATCACTAGATGCAGCTTATTTCTTTGTCCATTAGAAAGTGTTGTGTCTAAGGCAACTGTTCTGTTTTAGCTCCAGGGAGTGGCATCTGAGGTAGGTGTGCTTTCCTGGGTAGGACTCTGGTCAGTTACTAGACTATTTTCTTGCTTTCAACACCATAAGGCCCAACTAGCCAGCTGTGACTTGGTGAAACTCCTTAGGAAGCTGCGCGGGAAGGGAGGGTGGCTCGAGGTCAGAAGAGCACAGCCACTGGGTTTTTGAGCAGGCGAAAAGTTGACTAGAAAATTGTGCCGTCAATATGATCAGACAGGCTAATGAAGGCCTGCAATCTGAAGGTGCCTGTCTATCTTACTCCTCTGCCTTCCCTGGACACAGACTATGCTGATCAGGGTGCCCCCAGCCGAGGCCAGGGCAAGCTGTGAAGGAGGCTCTATTTAAACATGGAGGGAATTTTCTTCACTTTGACCAAACGGTGACCCTTCGCCTTTGAAATATCTATGGACAAAGCACAAAGCACAGATACCAAAAGAACTAAAATAGAATTGGCCAGATCATGAAAGAGAAGAGAAAGTTTAAGTACTGTTAAAATATATCACGTGCATATGTAGAAATATTACAGTGAAACCTCTTGTTTCCTATAATCAGTATTGCCATCCAAAATGTATCATAGATGCTGGGCATGGTTGTGCACATCTTTTATTCCAGTTCTCAGGAGGCAGAGGCAGATGGATTCTGTGAGCTCAAGGCCAACCTAGTCTGTACAGTAAGTTCCAAGCCAGACAGTAGTACCTAGTACAATAGTGTATCGAAAAAAATGGACTAAAAAGGAACTGAGACTGGTAGAAAGAAGGAAGTTATGAGGAAAGGAAGCATCTCATGTATGTCCCCACAAGACAGGGTCAGCATCCACTCTTCCCTATACTCCTCATACAGCCATGCTTAGCAACATCAGCATCAATACTTACAGACAAGGAAGCAGGTTTACATAAGTACTTAGTAGCACTGCAGAGAAAAGCTCATGGTCTGTCAGAACACAGCCCAAGAATGGAATCACATAAGGAGAATTCTGAGGGGCTGTGAGAAAACTCCAGGAAAACAAGACGGGTCTTATAACCTCTTTTTCTTCAAAACATGGAATTGTTCTTGGACTTGTGTTTTCACGCGTTCCTCCCAGGTGCTGTGGATAGGAATGAGTTTTCTTCAGGTTACTTGTTATTGTTTGGTGAGGTCATCCAACTGAGTGTTTTAAACAATCCTTCATGTGCCTCTATGGAAAAACATGTTATTGCCACATGTGGCTTGTCCCTTTCATTGTATACTGCTAGAACTTGTGACAACTTTACTCGGGTTGACCTATCTTAACCCCCAAGGTATAAATTGTCTGATGCTTCCAACAAAGTTGAGTATTACATGAGACTGGCCCATCTCATTTTTTTTTTTTTTGCTCCACTCTCCTAGGTTTATGTCACCAATTAGAGCAACAAGCATGGGGCCATCTGCCTCCAAGCCTCACAATCTGCTTCTTTGCACCATACTGCTTCCGTATTGAAATGGAGACAACATTTAATTGTACCTCATGCTCTTGCAATGGGCAGCGTTGTGGATCCTGGGGGCCAGTGTTTGAGAGGACACTGGTAAGAAGTGATAAGCCTATGTCTTAGGAGGATAACACAGGCTTTAGACATTTTGCTCATAAAGACTGACCCTTGTGCTACTAAGAATCTTCAGAGATGGATACATCTGTCTGTCTGCATCAAGGCGATAAAGTCAGCAAGGCCTAATCCAGTTCCCCACTGACTACTGTGCTTTCCCACGTGCACTACCTCTGTGCTCTTTTCCATCCCAAACTCTCAGCTCACAAGACTGCTCGTTTATGCATCATGTGGTGGAACACACATGTGCGATTGCCTTGAGAACCCATTGGACTGTGGGTAATGGAGAGCCCAGTAGGTGCAGAGCCAGTGGGCTGGCCCAGCCAGTGTCCTTCCCCAAGTTCTTTCAGTTTAGTCACTTCTGTTACTAGTTGACTCAGTCAACTGAGATGTGTCATTCTTTTTCATTCTGAGATCGCTGAGGACTATGACACTAGCTTGAGGAAAATCATCGAAGTTTGTTGAACCATAGGGAACCTCAGAGAAGCCTTTTGATGCAAATCCAGCATTTTTACAGTGGACAACAATTAAATCCAAGTGAAAAAGGCAGTTGTCCTCGGCCATGAGGAATGTTAACACTTCTAATGGTCTTACCACCCATCCTACACTTAGGCATGTGGAAAACAGCCTTTCGGACACAGTTAATTTACCTACCTCTGCTGTCTTAGCCTATTAGAACCTAGGGGAAGCCTAAGTGATGTTTTCCCCTCATTGGCCCATCAGTAAGCCACATGAGAATGTGGGGGACACTTCCCCCTCACCTGCCTTCTCTTTCTCTGAGGTTTTTTTTTTTTTAATTCCAGTGGGCTTTTATTGAGATAAATTAACAAAAACAAATAGTCAAGATTTTACCAACCATCTTTTCTGAACCGTGTATAAACTTGGTAAGCCTCCGTCCATAGACATGTACATACAATGTAACACATCCCAACAAAAACACACCCCCCCCACTGGAACATTTGCCAATTAAAGCCAATTTTCCCTTTCCCCAAATGTTTTCAAAAATTTAAGTTCCCACTGTTCAAAGTAGAATTGGTCCCTTGTGGCTAGGGACATTAGAATTTTCTTATTTTTACTGAATAAAAATTTTAATTTTAATTTTCTAATTTGTTTTGTTTCAAAAAAAGAGAAGTGACTTTGTATTCTCCAGGCACCCCTCCCCAAGAACCACTGGTTAAAATACAGCAGTCTCTGAGGTCTTAAAAATGATTTTATGTGCATTGGTATAAGAGAGCAGGCTGAGCAAGGCATGGGGAACAAGTCAGTGAGCAGCATCCCTCCATGGTTTCTATTCCATTCAAGTCCCTTTCTTGACCGCCCCTCATGTCAGACTATGATCTGCTTGGGACTTGTGACATGACATAAACCCTTTCCTCCCCAAGTATGTATGTTTGTGCACCATGTGGATGCTTAATGCCCCCAGAAGAGGGTGCTGATGCTTGTAAACCTCCATATGGGTACCCAAAATTGAACCCAGGTCCTCTGCAAGAGCAATCAGTGCTCTTAATAGCTGACCCATCTCCAGTACTATGGCTTCTCTTTCAACCTCACAAACCCTGTTCCAGTTTTCTTGAGATGAAGCCAAGAAATTAATAGCAATGCTGGGCCATGTGAACAACAGTCGTTTTTATGGAGCACAGGGAAGAGGACGCAGCATTGTGGTTATTTGTGGAATGCCATCAGCCAACAATGTAAATTAAATTAATTAAAAAGCATTGTATATTTCTAGTTCCAGCATGGGATTCACTCCATGGCTGTGAAATTTTTGAATAATGGATAATAGTCATCTCTAATTTCTCAACATATGTTTTTTTTCACTTACACAGCTGTGAAAAAATATATTTATATTTTTGTTGATGCCTAATTTCCATCCTGAAAACAGAATTCCTATTAGCATTAAACTGCCAACAGGTGTCTTTTATTTAATTTCTTCTTCTTCTGGTGAGCTGGAATAATTCCCTCTTTGGCAGGAAGTCAGTATTTTTTTTCAATCACTTTTACATCCTTAAGAGTGCCTTTAGCATTATTTTCTACTTGATAAAACATATCCTCTCAAGGCTTCGTTATTTCCACCCTGGTGTTATCTGATTGAATATTTCAATCATGAAAAACTTGGCATATTTATTCCCCCTCTGCGACCACACAGAACTAAGGCATGGGGGATGTTGATGGTGTTTTAAAGGTTTTTCTCTGAGGGATACCCATGACTTTAAATGACCCAAGTGCATTCTAAGCCTGGATTCTTTTTCTCTTTGTAACTATTAATTAAAATGTTCTTTTAGATTCAAGGTAATCAAACCAAGTCCAACTGCTTCCTGCATTTCATTCAAGAAGGCCTTTATAGGAAGGAAACATTCCCATGAGATGCTGTTGGTTTCTTCAAAACTGTTTTTTTTCCTCCACCAACAAAAAAATAAAAAATAAAAAATAAAAAAGCCTCTTGGGCTGATGTGATGCCACTTCTGCTTGGCCGCCCTGATGCTAAGTTCTTCAGCTGAACTTCTTTGGGATTTAGCTCCAGGAGGGGCTTCTCCCTAGAAAAGCTTGCCTGATTTATTACCAAATGACGCCGTCCCACCTGTATTGTAGATAGTGTGGTTTTTCTGCCTAAAATTTCACATTATCTTTTAGACAGAAAACATAGAAAATCAGTAAAGAGTTGGAGTTCTTAAGCTAAATTTCTTGGACTCACAGGCCAGCTTTTTCATATACTTCATAATATTGAGTAAATTATATAACATCTCTCTGCCTTCTTTTTTCCGTTGTGAAACAGAAGAAATAATTATACTTTCTAGGTAAGTTATTTATGAGACCTCAATGAAACTTCAGTGTATGAAAATTCTAGTAGCTGGTGAGTAAGCAGCAAGCACATAGCTAATGATTGACACATCTTAGTTGTTATTAGCTGTATCACGCTTATCTGGAGTTTCCTTCCTCATCCAGACTATGAGTCTCCTAAGAGCTGGAATGTGGTTCTGCACTCATGCACCCCAGGTGCCTGGTACTGTTGCTGGCATATGCCCAGTGACTGGGAACAGATGTAGGTAGGATAAACAAATAAATCAATATAGACGGATGGACGATCTGGAAGTCAGCAAGCAAAGGTGGTTCCTATTTCTGTTATATGCAATGCAGTTGCCACCTTCCTTTGACATTTCTTACCTTATTTTGTGCCGAAGATCTGCTTTCTTTCCTCCCTGGTAACTCGCTACAACATGGGGTGAGTATTGGCTCCACAGATGCAAGAAGGTTGAGTCCAACACCCACACCCTGGTAGCCTGACTTCTTCGATTTGACGTCTCTTTACCGTTGCCAACATGCATATCCATTGATCAGATTTCTAGTATTCATCCCATGCAGGCGCCAGATGGGTCTGAATAGTTTCCGTAACAACCAATTTGCATTTGGACTCGGCTCCGAAATGCCTTCCCATTATAGCTTCCATTTGCCTTCCATGAGCTCCATCATTTCTCAGTCTTTTCTGAAGGCCACACCTCTGATTTTGGAAACTGGATCGATTTGATAAAACCGAGGCTGCCTGGAATTAGAACAAGGAATATTTTATTGCCAAATCATGACTTGCTTGTGTATTTCATCCTATACCATGTAACAAAATTTGTCACTATAATCTTCTTTTTCAGACACCCCCCTCCACCCACCCACCCTCTGCCCAGGGATAGATCCAAAACTGAATTTCCCCTTGCACTGATCCTAAGGCCTCATCTTAGGGTGGCGTTGCCTTGTAGGCACAGTTCTTAAGCCAAGATTTTCCTGTTAGTGTTGTTATGCTTATTTGAGACGCCTGTTAGGTTTCATGAACTTAAATGAAGAGTAAGTAATAAATTCATGGGAGAAATTGGGCTAGTATGTGATTAACATCATGGCTGATGCAGATGGGTGTACCGATGATGGAAACACGTGCTTGTATCGTGATGAAATGCAGATTAGAGGCCCTGGAGCCAACCCAAGGAAATCTGCCCAAAAACGGCTTCATCTCTGTCAGCTTTAATCTGATTAAAAGAGTTTGTGCTTTAATGTACCAAGAAAAATGACACTGCCTGATGTAACCAAGTGGCACTCTCACTTCCATCACGATGTTATGAAAATACTAGCTTTTCATTGTGATGCTTTGGGAAGTCTGTTGGACTCTAAATGTAGAGGATGTAGATTCAAGTTTGATGCCAGTTGCCAACTTACAGGATGCCATCCCAGCGGGGGCTTAGTTTCAACATCTGTAAAATCAATGTACTGGGCATCACTAATGATTTCCGATAGTTTTTTTCCCTTCATGGTACAACTGAAAAATGATATTCAGACACTCCCATGAGCAGCCTCAGGGTTATGCACAATTACCCCCATGCCGGTATAGATCTCTCCTTCCTTTCTGCTCAAATAAGCTTGTCAGGAAGCATATGAGTGAGGCTGACATTTCAAAATAGCATTGAATCCTGCTCTGCCTAATTTATTTAAAAGAGTACAAGGCAAATAATTTGGAATTTTGAGTTCATACTTAGCTTCAGAAGGTGATTTTGCTCTGTAATTCCCAAAAAGTGCATCTTGAAACAATGCTGTTCTTCCCCAGACTAAATGCAGTTTGCAGTCCTTTCTGGTGGCAGTGCTCTGTTTCTCTAAGAGCAAATCAAGAGACCAGAAGAGAAAGCCCATAACATGGAGTCTTTAGTTATTTGAAATGAAATAAGTAGGCAGGCACATGTGTAGGAAGGCCTCACGTTGGTGGAGTTTCTCGTTTCCCCTTGAGAAGAGGTGAAAGGCAACAGCTCCATGATTTGTATGCTAGAGCATGTGAGAAGATTCTCTTCCACAATGACGTAATATCACCACCATTAAAGGACAACATGGACTACTTTTTAAAAATTAAGCATAGTACTTGAATCAAAGCAGCACTGAGATGCACTTTGAAATGTCTTATTGTATACTATTTATCTGCATAAAACTAAGACAAACATTTGTATTATGATAGTTATCAAAATTCTGAGTGATAGAAGACAGGTTTAATAAAATAGCTACTAAGAGACCATTGGATATTAGTGTAAAATTTAAATATAAAAATGATTTGCATGGTTTTGCATTTGTAATAGTGTGCTAGTATAGAAACACCTGGATGAAATAAAAGTACGAATATTGAGTAGCTGAGAAACAGTTAAAGAAATGCTCAACATCTTTAGTCATCAGAGAAATGCAAATCAAAATGACTCTGAGATTCCATCTTACACCCATCAGAATGGCTAAGATCAAAAATTCAAGTGACAGCACACGCTGGCGAGGATGTGGAGAAAGAAGAACACTCCTTCATTGCTGGTGGGAATGCAAACTTGTACAATCACTTTGGAAATCTATCTGGTGCTATCTCAGAAAATTGGGGATAGGGCTTCCTCAAGCCCCAGCTATTCCACTCATTGGAATAGACCCAGAAGGTGCTCCACCACACAACAAGGACATATGCTCAACCATGTTTATAGCGGCCTCATTCATAGTAGCCAGAACCTAGAAATAGCCTAAATGTCCCTCAGTTGAAGAATGGATAAAGAAACTGTGGTACATTTACACTATGGAATATTACTCAGCTATTAAAAACAAGGAAACCCAGAAATTTGTAGACAAATGGATGGAACTAGAAATGATCATACTAAATGAGTCAACCCAGAAGCAGAAAGATTCACATGGTATATACTCACTTATAATTGGGCACTAGGCCAAAAGGCATGTCCCATGAATGTCTTCACTTACCAGGAGATTGGGATAGATGTGAGGACATCCTACTGGGACTCTAGGTAAGAGAAATATAGGAGGTGGAGAAATAGAAGGATCCAGAGGATCTTAGAAACCTACAAAAAGAACATCATGACAGATGGATTGGGGTCCAGGGGGCGGTCTGTTCAAACTAATGCACTAACCAAAGACAATACAAATAATAAACATTGAACCCCTACTCTGTTCTACCCAATGGACAGGACATGCTCCACAGTTATGTGGAGAGTGGGGACTGACTCTGACATGAACTCTGGTGCTCCATATTTGACCACCTCTCCTTGGTGGGGAGGCCGGGTGGCACTCAAAGAAAGAATAAGCAGACTACCAAGATGAGATTTGATTGCCTATGACAATATCCTGGGGCAGGAGGTCCTCCTTGGTCATAGACATAGGGGAGGGTAATAGAATGAAAGAGGAGGGAGGGAGGAACAGGAAGATACAAGTGATGGGATATCAATTGAGTTGTAATCTGAATAAATTAATTAAATAAGAATACAAGATGGTACAAGATGAAGCTCATGAGAAATAAGGGGAAATACAAGAATAATCACTGAAATAGTAAGTTGGAATGGTTGCAGGAAAAAAAAAAAAAAGGAGAACCGAATAACAGTTCCAAAGACTTGGTCATCTATGTTTTTTGCTTATACTGAGTGAAGTACTAGTTCTTATGGCAATGGTTCTTAACTTAGTAATGCTGCATTCCTCATGTTGTGGTGATCCCCAGATATAAAAATATTTTTCAACTTCATAACTGTAATGTTGCCATTGTTATGAATCACAGCATAGACATATGATACGCAGGATACCTGATATTTGACCACTGTGAAATGGTCATCCAACCCCCCCAAAGGGGTGGCAACCAACGAGTTGAGAACCACTGCCTTAGGCTAACTCATATGGGAGTGGAAACTATTGATAACACAATTTAATAGAAAAAAAACCCTACAAAACAAGAGTAAAACTTGCCCATAAGGTAGATAACAGTGAGTTATACACAATGGAATTATTTTTCTTATGGATTAAAAAATGTCAAAAAATGGATTATAAAATTAAATACATACTATTCCTGTGTGACATTGTTAACTAAGCCAAAACTTACCCTAGAATACCTTGGGTAATTAGAAACAGATAGAGACATACACCCAGGCTCTAGAGTATTTTCAAAGAGAAATGTGATGAAGAAATCAAATCCAGCATTACAAAAACACCCAAAGAAACAAACATATATAGTAATCAGTAGACACCAAGTAAGATTAAATATCCAAAACCTCTAAGTTATACAGTAGTTGGACAGGGCTATTAGAAAAAGATTGTGAATTAATAAAAATCACTACAGAGCAGTGGAATTTCTGCAGTGTAAAGTTGTGTGCTCATTAAGATAAAGTTAATGTGTATGTTAAGCTGTAATTTGGACATAGTAAAAAATATAACAAGAGACTATGTTTAAAAATCTAGAAGATACACACATAAATGAGGAAATAAAAATTTTTAAGAGAGAAAAGAGCCACGTGTAGTGGTGTATGTCTTTAATTCAAGCAGTGGGGAGGCAGAGGCAGGCAGATCTCTGTAAGTTTGAGGTCAGCCTACTCTATATAGTGAGTTACAGTATAGCCAGAGCTACATAGTGAGACTCTATCTTGAAAAACAACAATTACAACAAGCAACACAAAACAAAACAAAAAACTAACATTCTGTGTGATTTCATTTATATAATATTCTCAAAATGACAAAATTGTAAAAATGAAAACAGGTTACCATTCCCCAGAGATTAGGGAAGGAAACATGAAGTGGGTTAGAAGGGCATGACAATGTTTTTATGGTGGTTGAATGACTCATTTTCAATATTTATTAGAGCAGTTACTACATAAATGCATAGATAAAATAAAATAGCATAAGACTAATACACACACACACACACACACACACACACACACACACACACATATATATATATATATATACATTATATTAATGTCAACTTTATTTTTGGCGTCTTGCTATAGTTAGGTAGAATGTATTTATTGGAGAAAATTAGGTGAAAGTATTAGGTACTCCTCTGAACATCCAAAATGAAAAGTTTAAACTAAAAGTAAGAAAATAAAGGCAGACCTATAATCTAAGCAAATGTTTAAGATGATGCTAATAAGAAAAGGCAAATGACCTATGGAAAAATGGCAGGTTAACAACAACCATCATGAGTATGATAAAAATCAAGGTACAGAAAATTTGTATTCAGAGAGCGCTGAAAAGAAATTATTATCAAGCTTCCATTCTATACCCAGCTAAATTATCATCTAAATATGAACCAAACAGTTATTTGTAGAGAAAAAGAAGCAAAAGCTTCCTAAAACATTCAATTTCTTTCCTTTAAGGTATAACTTTGGAAATAAACCTTGAAATAGATATATGTAACAAAAAATAGAGAAAATATATTCATAAACATGCATAAATATCATCAAGATATAACAATATTATATATATTTATTTAAGCACAAAAAATGTATCCTATGTGTTGTGTGCTAAGGGCTGTTGTAAAGAGAATGCAGTGGTGTACTCTAGCTAGTGGGAGAGACCTATATTAAGAAAATAATTTTGAATTTAAAAACAAGATAGAAAACTGGCTAGAGTGGCTCATGCCTGTAATGCCTGTACTTGGGAGCTCAGGCAGGAGAATGGCTGTAATTCAAATGCCCACCAGACTACATAGCATGTTCCAGACCACTGAGCTATGATATAGAAGCTTGTCTAAAAATTAGAAAGGGATAAAGAAAGAAATGAAAGAAGGAAGGATGGAAGAGGGAAGAATGGAAGGGAGAAAGGTATATGGAACAAGGGAGGAAGAGATAAGGGGAAAAGGTGGGATAAAAAGTAGGTTAATCTAAGCTTTTTGCTTCACCTTTATCTCCTTAGGAATAAAGATACTTTTTTTTATTCCTATTAGTGTTGTATTTTAAGCCCAGTAGTCTTACTAAATACACAAAAATGTAGAGAGATGAAAAACTAGAGAAGATTTAATATACTGAAAGATGAAGGTAAGATGGTTGCCATACATCCCAACAATGACAAGCATGTGCTACGGAAGTTAGTCCACAGTGATTGGTTGTCACATACACAGGCTTGATGAGCCCAAACACGTCGATCATACATTAGGGAAAACCCTAAATATATGCTACATGAAAATAATTCCCTCAACCATGAAGACACTGAAAACTGGTAGTTAGAACAAAATGGCTGAATACATAGGTCTTCTGAAAACTCTCAAGCACACTTCTATGCCTAGAAGGATCTGAGACATGAGATGAAAGCAAGGCACCACCTACTTGCTTACCCCATCTCGGTTGTCTGAATACAGATGACTACCATGAGCAGACCTTAATAAAGGGCAATGGCTAACATAAAGAACAGACCGCTGTGGCCAGCTGCTTTAACATTTACTGCTGTTTCCACAGAGACACACCCAAAGCTCAGACCCTCCTTTTCCCGATCAACTGTATCTCCATCCACATGGAGACAGGTTATCGCATTGTATTAAACATATACTACTCTTCAAAAGATGTGTGTGTGGAAGTCTCTCTCTCTCCCTCCCTCCGTCCCTCCCTCTCTCTCTCTCTCTCTCTCTCCCTTTGTGTGTGTGTGTGTGTGTGTGTGTGTGTGTGTGAGAGAGAGAGAGAGAGAGAGAGAGAGAGAGAGAGAGAGAGAGAGAGAGAGAGAGAGAGAATGTAAATGGAGGTGGGTGGGAAAGGTGACCCTGCAATCAGATCAATCATTTATATCTTACTCTAGAAGTCAATGGGAAGACAAGTGTCAGATTGTGTTCACATTGTGTTTGTGACCAAGTCCAGCTCTCATTGGTCAAGTAAATCAGATCTTGTTCTCAGCTGCTGCACAAACTCTATACAAGGGCTGGAAAGATGGGTCTGCAGGTAAAGGCAGCTGCTGCCAAGCGTGATGGCCTCAGTTTGATGCTAGGACCTACGTGGTGAAAAAAAGAGAAGTGCTTTAAGCAAGGAAGTTATCCTCCAACTTTCATGGGTGCACTATTACACAAGTGCATGCATGTGCATGTGTACATAAATAAAACACACAGAGAAAATACACAAATATATCGTTGTAATTAGAACTTTGAAAAAATGCAATTTTTTATATTAATATGGAGACAAGGAAATGAAATTTTAGGAAGGATCAGAGCACATCAGTCACAACTGGTAGTCAGTTCAATAGAGTTCCCAGGAACATTTGCACAATGCCATCAGAGATGATTAATATTATCCCAGTTCCTGAGTACAGCTTCCTGTGTCAGATAGACAGAAAATTCCACGCTGATCATTATGGAACCAGAGTTTTCCTTACTTCCTTGAGTTGGTTCTTTTGCCACTGCACATCTTCATAAACTCATATCTTTAATTTTTTTAGACTGATCACATGATTTTATTGGTCTTTTGAACAAATGTATTCCTCTGGAGTGTATGAATTCAACCATGAGCATTAACACTGCATTCCAAGGAGGGATGTCAAGAGCTGGTTTGGTTGAAGGACAAAGCACAAGCTCTGATACTCTCTGTGTGATCGGGTTTTTACAAAACAGAAACATACAAACAAAACCCAAAAAAACAAAAAACAAAAGTGAACTCATAGTGTTCAATAAATAATCACAACTTTTATATAGCAACATCATACAGCTTCAACACACTACATTTGCATGCTATTAACTAATTAGTCCATAAGACCAAATAGGGGATAATGTGTCAAAATCCACTAGTTCAGAAGACCCTGTGCTGATCAGGATTGTTTCTTGTCTGAGCATGGTACCCATCATCTCACACTGCAAGGTTAGAGTAACCATTATTAAAACTGAATTACATCTTCATTTCCAACCTATGCTGTAATCTAGGTCACAAAGCAAAAGACCGTCAGTGGCCAGTGAGCAGGGCTAGCCAGGAGTGACACAAAGCAGCTGAGACTCCAGTCAAATGTAGAAGGCCTTTACGTGAGGGAACGGCTTCTGTTGAGAGTTAAAGCGCAGGATTTCTTCTTTAGTCTTGTAAGAACTTTCAATTTCTTCATAAAGCCAGAAGTCTGGTTTTCTGAGGATATATCAGACTTGTCAAAATTAATTAGAAATATTTTTTCTTAACTGTCTTCCATATGCAAAGCCTTACCATAGTTCTAATGATACAGACAGGACTAAAGCACGCTTCATAGTTTCAGGGAGCTCAGACTATGACAATGAGCAATAGGCATTTAAAAGGACAGTCTTTTGCTAAGTGTGATCATAGAGACAGATACGTACTAAAGGATACCAAGGAAGTTAGGATGATTTCTCTGATTTTTGGAGGGGGCAGAAATGGCTTAGATGTATTCATAGATCTCAGCCTGTAAAGATTACCAAGCATAAGCAAAGGCTGAAGATATAACTATTCTTACCACATACTGCAAAGAGAGAAGAAGGGAGGATGGGCTTAGTTGAAGGTGCGGCAGCTGGGGACTTGCTCGCGACAGTCCTTCAGCCAACTGAAGGGCTCTGCTCTGTACGAGGAGGAGGAAAATACTAGTGTTAGTTGTGGAAACTGTGTCAAAGTTAGTCTCAGCAAAAGTATTACTTTAAAAAGCTTGATGTGCACAGATGGGGAGATTAAGCATCAGGCCAGAAACCAACTGAGATATGAGGGTGGCCTGAGTTCAGAGAAAGAAAGAACAGATTAAAATGACAGTGGTGTCAGAGGGGTAGGGAAGAGAAAAGAGTCAACTTAAGAGAGGAATTAAGGCTGAAGAAGGGAGCAGAAACTCAGAGGGAGATGGGGGAGGGGGGAGGGTAGGGGAGGGGGAAGAGGGGGCTGGGGAGAAGGCTCAGTTGTTAAAGTGCCTACTATGCAAGCATGAAGATCTGCATTCAGATCCCAGCACACACATAAAAAGCCAGGAACAAAAGCTAGGCATGGCAATACATGCCTGTAACCCTAGCCCTAGCCATTGGCCAGTAAATGAGCCTCAAGGCTACTTAGAGAGATCCTGCCTAAGTGAATGAATGAATGAATGAATGAATGAATAAGTAAATAAATTAATAAATGTGAGGAACATACCCAGTGCCAATCTCTGGTCTCCAAACTCGTGTATGCATTCATGCACACACCCACACTTACAAGTACCTATACCACACCATCTATGCAAAATACATGTACATGCACATAAACACACACACACACACACACACACACATGAAAATAAGGAGAATTCACAAATGATGATTATGAAAATAACACTATTATATCCTTGTCATTATCTTTACATTAATATGGCTCTTTATCACTGCAACTCTGGATTGGTACTCTTTGATGGTTACTTAAAATCACTTCTATGAAACAACACTTTTGATTTTGTTTTGCCTCCTCCTCATCCACTGCCCCACCTTGAGACTATTGAGCCACCAGGAAGTTTGGGGGCATCTAGGTAGTTGTAAGATGAGTGACATTCAGCCCAATGTTATATGCCTGGAGGCAGATGCTGTTTTCTTGTGAAATTTCTTAGCTTCTGAACTTCTCAATTGCTTAACTGCAAAGGAAGAATGGAATTAAGAGCCAGAATTTTCTTTAAGATGTTTTGAAATGTTGATGAGTTACTTGTAATTAATTACTGTCAAGAAATAGAAGGGCTGGGTGGATGGCACAGCAGTTAGGAGCACTTCTTGTTCTTCCAGAGAACCAGAGGTCACCTCCTAGCACAACTGCCTGTAACTCCAGCCCCAGAGGATCCAATGCCCTCTTCTGGCCCCTATGCGCACCCACACATGTGGTATATACTTGCCCTGATGCACAAGCATGCACATAGATGAATTTTAAAATAAATAAAAATAAAGGAATACAAAAAGTACTCAATGACTTTCAACCGATGCTGTTGTCAAGGCTATTGAGTCATGGTCAGGCTCCCCAGATACCTGTGGCTGGGGGTGTCCTGTGATGATGCATGAGCTCACCCATCCAGAACCTCACTATCTCACTTAGTCAGTCACTTATCCGTCCACCCATCCATTCATTTACCCACTCAACAACTGCTGTGGTTGATCACTAGGTTCTAAGTTAGACACAGGGAACTCTCAGAGGATATGGGCTACCGGAAACATATAAAAACATAGCAATTATAATAATTTAGTGTGAGTGGCTCCCGGAGCACCCAACCAAAGAAAAGAAGAAGGAAATCAATAGAGAGCAGAAAAGGGCACTTTGTTTTCTTTGGGGGGAGGAGTCACTTGAAATGGGTCATTAAAATATAGAAATATTTGTTTAAAAAAATAGGGGTATCATACTCAACATACCAAAACCTGGACTGGGCCTGGTGGCACAGACCTTTAATCCCAGCACTAGGGAGGAAGAAATCAGATCTCTGTGAGTTCAAGGCCAGTCTGGTGTGCATCTACATAGTGACTTCCAGTACAACCAAGGCTATGAGGAGAGATGCTGTCTCTAAAAACCCAAAGGCATGCATAAAATAGCAAGACCTGTGTACGTATTCAAAGGCACTAACAAAGAAAGTGGTTGGAACAACGGCCTGTGGGTGCACAGGTTAGGAAGGAGCATGCACTTGGAGTGTGTAAAGGTAGAGCGAGGAATCCATGGGCTTTGATTCTAACACCAAGCAGTTTGGGGTCTTTCTTGTGGCCATGAAGGAAGCCTGGAGACATTTACACAATGTGCTGAAATGTAAATTTTTGGAAGAATCTTCCCTGGTAACACTGCAGGCAATCAAGAGGTGGGAAAGGCACAGGCTGATAATGGCAGCACCTGGGCAATGAATGCCTCTCAGCTTATCACTCTCTAGGTATGTGTGTCTGTAGAGTCTATAAAAAAATGAAGGTATTTCTACTCTTCTTCCGAACCTTTAACTTCTGCAAGTCTGTATTATCTTAGGTCTGGAGATGTTAATGACTTTGACTAATTGTCAACACTGGCAATTACAATGACTGATACCTTATCATCTCTCACAGTGAGCAATGCTAATTAAAATTGATTGTACAACAGCTTTCCTAGCGATTGTCTTGCTCCCCCCCCCACCCCGTCCCCACTTCCACTAGTTTTGTTTAAGACATGACTTTATTGTGCTGACTTGGTGAACTACACACGCAGGCTGATTATCCCGACTCTTATTTCCTAGTGCCACTTGTGAAACACATTAGCGACAATTATGAAGTGTCAGAAAAGAAGCAAGAGTGACTGAACTTGTGGTGTTAGAAATATCCCAAATTTTGGTTGATGATTGATTGATTGAGTCATTCATTCATTCACTCACTCACTCACTTATTCATCTGACAGACTTTAGCAGACATCGGTTCTATGCTAGGAACTGTGTTAGGGGGAGGCAAATGAGCCAGATGTGCTAGAAAGAACCCAGTGAGAATAGCACACTTAGAGATAAATATGTACCCTGTGTGTGTGTCGAAGCGGACAGAATGTGAGTTCTGCCTTGGGAGTACAAAAATATTAACAATTTTTCGATGTGGACTTCAAACCTTGGATAGTAAGTTTTTTTTTCCTTTGACTTTCTCTACTGCTACCTGTCCTTATCTAGTGAATGTATATAAATTATATAGGCACAGAAGTTTTAGAATCCAAATCAGAAATCAGACCCTGACAGAAAGAGAATCCACATCACTTGGTGGCATGAAGTATGTAAATTCCCAAGTTAAAAGGGCTGAATCTCAGGCTCCAGGAAGGTGCCTGGGACGTGCTCCGGGGTGGCATGCCTACAGGAGGATGACAAGCAGCAGAGCCATGACAGCAGTGTGGTTACATAGTGATTGAACATCACCAGCTATTCTGCACTGGACCACTCTGTAGGGCTGTGGTATTTGCGTTGTCCTCTGCACTGGGACAGTTTAACCGTGTCCTTCTTGGGGCTCAGTCATTGGCACCGAGAGCTGTTTTGCTCAATGTTAAGCCTCTGCTTGGAGAGGCAGCTTGTCTTCATGAATGTCATAGACTCTCTTGAAGTCTCTCTCATCTCTCTTTGAAAAGGGTCATCCCAACTCCAAAGCCCCCACAGACCCGCTGATGCATCTTTCCAACTATGTGTCACACCTCAGTTCCTCCCTCTGCTGGGCCGTGCTTTCCACAGCCTTCACAGAGAAGTCTTTGGTTAACGTCATGCCTAAGTTTCAACCACAAGGCTGTTCCCCAGAAAGCTGAGTCTCAAGGAAACATCTACTATGTGCTAGTTTGGAGGACCTAACTATACAACAACCTCATGCACATTAAAGTTTAGTGGAAGTGAAAGATTCTGGATGCAATACAGGACCTTAGGAAACCCATGGAAAAAAAGGAATAGATGAAGAAGACTTCTAAGTACATTCTATTTAGTCATGCACATAAAACAATTAGGTATTAGACATTAGGGTTCTCTGATTTCATAGACAGAGAAGGGAGGACCATTAAAGACTACAGAAAACCTCTTTTCCTCAGACAGCTTAGCACTAGGGTACCATTTGCCTTTTTAGAAAAAGGTGATTCATAACCTCCCACAGCGCTATATTCCAAGATAGTTTTTCTTATGGGAAAATCCTTTCCTGTATTTTGCAAAGACATTTTCTCAGGTCCTGTCCTCCACAGTGATACAGAAGGAATTGTCTCCCTTTTGAAGAATGCTAGGCTTTTCATTTATTTGAAGATAAACATAATTTATGTGTCAAATTGTTTTTTAATTGAGGAGATAATGAAAATTTGTGCATTAACTGGATTGTTGTTGATATCAAATAATCTCTTAGTTGTAATAATAGTTTTAGTTTATATTACCCTTAAAAGGGATCGTTGTATTTTCCACATAAAAATTGAGCTATTTGGGGATGAAGTGCTAATATGTGTTGGATTAACTCATGATAATGTGGAGGGGAGAAATAAGTAGGAACATAAATTTTAAAAAAGATTGGTCATAAGTTATTGTGGAAGCTGGATAATGGTAGCCACTTTTCTGACACACATCAACATGCTTCAGGCTGGTAGGTGTTATAGGGTAACTGTGCAGTAGACAGCCAGGATATACTGGCTCTTTGAGTTCTGTTTGGTTTTTGTTTTAGTTCTTTTTTTTTTAATCAAGTTAGAGTTGCCTGAGAAGACAAACCTCAGCTGAGAACATGCCTTGATCAGCTTATCTGTAGGTAACCCTGTGGGTAATTTTCTTGATTGATGACTGATGATTGGTAAGAAAGGGCACAGCGCATTGTAGGCAGAGCCCCTCAGTGGTCCTGAGTGCATAAGAAAGCAGGCTGATGGGTTTACTCCTGGCAACACCCAGCCTACCTCAAAGAAGGTAATGAACATCAGAGAACCTCCTTATGGAGATGGCTTCAAATGTGGCAGACAAGCCACTGGGAAAAACGTCCTCTTTTCGGCTACAGACAGAATTCTGCCTAAAAATAGACAAGCTTGGATGCAGGCAGAATCAATGGCCAAACTCTGCCAAGACAGGCTAAGCAAGTCCTCAATAGTTCCTGCCTTACAAATATGTCTCTCAGATATATTGGGCCAGAAGGCTGAGCATGATGCTCCAATGTTTTAGACAATTTTGGGTGACCGTTCAGGCAGCAAACTGTCTCTGTCAGCTTTTTCATTTTGGAAGCTGCTAATCTTCTCTTCCTGTTTCCTCAGGTAACTAATTTTATTACTTCTCAAGCCTCTGATGGGGTTGAAGACCAGATAGTTTAGTTTTACAATTAAGCCTAGTTGTTTATGGGTTAAAATTTTTAAGGTCTAGATAGATGTTTTAAGTTGAGAGAGATGAGATATGATAGGTATTGATTTACATTCAGAATTTTAGACTCACCAAGATAGGAAAAATGGTTTCTTCCAGGTTTCAAAATACAAATAGCCAAAACATTATGAATGTAACATAAAATAATTCCTGATTGTTTCATGGCTCTTCTTGCTGTATGTAGTTTATTGTATATATGTATAATAATATAAATGTATATGTAAAAATATTTTTAAAGAAAGGAAGAAAGAAAGAAAGAAAGAAAGAAAGAAAGAAAGCAGGCTGAGCAAGCCATTAGGAGCAAGTCAGCAAGCCCTGTTCATCCATGATCTATTCTTTAGTTCCTGCCTTGAGTTTCTGGCGTGCCATCCACAGCAGACTGTGTAAGTCTTCTTAAGTTGTTTTTTTCACAGCAATAGGAAGCCGAGTAGGGCATGGGGTGAATGCCTGGCTGCTGTTTACTCCTCTGGGATAGCTCTACTGTCCCTTTAATTCTAAATACTTCTGATTGACTTCCCACATCACACTCTCACAGCACACTCACTTTCTCAGGTATGAAAACTTTGAGGAGCTGAACAGTGTGGCACACTCTCTTCACGCATCAGCAATAAGTCCTCCACCCACTTTGTGTCTCAGGGACTTTCCAGAAAGTTCTCCATTGCTGAAGAGTACCTTCTTGTTTTGATAAGTTCTGGGTTTCTGCCTTTTGGTTTTTCCATCGGGTTTTCACCTGGGTGCCCAAGAGTGCCTTTTTTGACCTGATGACACTGGTAATTTATTTGCATGTTTGTTCTAACAAAGACCTCTGCTTACTGTAACCTCTTGCTGAGTTCCTTCAGTCAACACTGCTGAAATCAGTGAACGTACATTGCAATGTGTTCAGTCCCAAAAGGAGATGTTGAAGTAACTTAAAATATGCCTGTTTGGGGTCTAGGGTGTTGCGGATGTAATTAAGATGAGGCAATACTGATATAAGACATTTCCCGAATCCAAATGGCCAGAAGATTGCATTCATCTGAAAACACAGGAAGAATGCTGTGTGGTGATAAAGGTAGACAGTGCCCACATAGCTGCAGGCCAAGAACTGCCAAAGTATCAGGAAGCTAGGAAGAGTTAAGGAAGGACTCTATCTCTCAAGTTTCCAAGGTTTCTGGTGACATCTTTATTTCAAACTTCTATATTATAGAAAATGATAAAACAAACATGTCTTGTTTTAAACCATCCTGTTTGTAGGGTTTGTGTGATAGTCAGAATTGATACAAACAAAAGAAGGTGAAAATTAGAGCTTGGTAGACATTCACTGAAGAAAACCCTGCAGAAATACCCATATTGCAATGAAAGCCACAATGACAGCAATATGGAAATTACTTCTGAAAGGAGAACACAAGCCAAGGAATGCTGGCAAAACGGAAAGACACCAGAAAAGTAAAAAACGCAGGTCCTCCCCGGATCCTCCAGAAATAAATTAGTCTTCTAGATGATCTGATGTTTAGCTCAGTTGTAGCATATTTACAGAATTGTAGTATAATAAATTTTGTATTGTTTTAAGCCAGTAAATTTGTGAAATTGTATTACAGCATCCACATGAAGCGAACGTATTGTCCCACCCTCTAAAAATTCAGGCTCACCACTAACATATAGGGACTGAGAATGTGGCTCCACGCTGAAATGCTTGCCCAGCATGCACTTGGCCCTGAATTTGATGCCCAGCTCTGCAAGAAAAGGAGGTTGAAGAAACAGCACCTGATCCAGGAAAGAACAACTGCTGAACTCCCTCAGAATTCCCTTTGCTGTTACGAACACTGATCTAAATTCATAGGCGACAGTTATTTTTGTAATTGGCCCCTACACCAGTTTCTCATGCTGAACTGTAGAAGAACCAAAGCCTGTAAATCTGCATGAAAAGATGGAAGTTACCTTGCCTCCACCTTCCCCACAGCACAGTTGTGCCCTCAAAGCAACAAGACAGGAGTCTCCATTTCACCACTACAAGTTGTGGGACCTGGAGTGAGCTGTTTGAAACCATAAGCTCCAACTTCACTCGTAAGCTAAAGCTGGCAATGGTGTCACACGATGGCGTGGGGTGACCATGCCATCTGAGTTAGATGATAGTTAGCACAGTCCTGGCCATCGACAACTCAGAACGCAAAGAGGCAAGCTGGTGCTGATGTCGACTTTACCCTAGAAACACGGCACTCCCTAATACCAGTCCTATAACCTTAAGCCAAGAAGGATGACTCCCTTTCGCTTTGTTTAAGTATAGTATTAGATATTCACTGTTGGAAATTCTAAAAAGTTACACATACATGCATGCATGTGAGTACTAAATTCATGTGTTGCCCATAAATCAAAAGCATGACTAGCACAGCACAAGGAGAAGTTTAAATAACCAAAAATGTGAACTTGAGCACAAATTCAGTAGCTGGTATTTGGCACTGGCCCTCCTCCGCCATCTCATCTCTGCCCCCTGTTTGCAGACTGGAACAGTGCTCTTAGAGGCTTGAAGATGGCGAGGGACCTCCTCCGTGCATCTGTCTTCAGCCTGCTTTCTAGCCTGAGGCTTATTCCACAGTCCTTGATGCTCTTGGCTCTCATCTGACTACTCTTTATCTACCCAATGGTAATTTGTCTGATTTCAACTCAAGAAGGAGAAGCTTGGTTTCCTTGCTTCCCTCTCAGCAGCTTGTCTCTGAATGTCACGCCTAACAGAATATGTACCTGAGGTTAGGTGGAGAAGCTGTGGCGTCTCATTCAGGCTGGAGCTAGATTCCAAATCTAATGTCAGCTACCTCAGAGCTCTGAGACTCGGAACGAGAGGCTTAACTATGAACAATGTTCTGTGAACAACGTGGGGGAGGATCCAGGTGCATCCTAAAGGAGATATATAGAACACATTGACAAAATGCCCAGCATTAGAATCTAATAACGGTATTGATCATACTAACATTATTAGTGCTTTATTGCTTCTGTTTTCCATCCAAACGGTATCCTCCTGCCTCCCTCAGGTCTGTTTCCCAGCCCGATGCCTGAGGATCCATCTCCAGGGCCCATTCCTCTATTATATTGAGCTACAACCTCTACAATATTAAACAGGCAACTGGCTCCTGATTTTCCATCATGTTAGTTACTGAATCAGGCACAGAATGCCCCTTAATAGGGCATCAATTAATAAAAGCTAAGCCACCCCCTGCCTGGCAAAGAGGATGGGAGCTTGTTAAGACAATGTCTCCATGGTACTCAGGAGCCCCTTGAAAGACATCCGTTATGTAAACAGAGGGATTTGATTTTTCATGTTGTTTGTATGGGTTCTTAATGCGCATTCCCGGGATTGTATTAGATAGGTCCTCTGCAGCACCTATGTGGGGTTTTGTGAAAGCTGCTACATGCCCAGTGGAGGTAAATGCTGCTGCTGGGTGTCTCTGCTTCCTAGTACAGTCCTTCCCCCACTCCCTCCCACCCTCCCGCCCTCCCTCTTTGTTTGGGGCCTTGGGCCCTCCCCCTTCAAGCCTCCGAATCCATTGATCTTGGCTTTTGCGTGCAGCTAAGACTCACAGGGAAACTTTCTGAAGATCTAGATGAAGACTCCATTCTGAACCAGTGAGGTACAAGTCTGTGCACTGAGGCCCCTAGTTCAATGTTTCCTAAGCATTTCCAGATGGTTCCCATGTGCAACCAAGGCTAAGAACTACTAAACTCACCTGACTGTGGTATATCGTACAGATCCCAATCATGTGACCTGGTAAACAGACAAGTTAGTGTGTGAGAGAGAGAGAGAGAGAGAGAGTGTGTGTGTGTGTGTGTGTGTGTGTGTGTGTGTGTTATTTTTTTTAATCTCCATTCAACCAAAAGCTGCTCTATGACCCATTTGTCTCTTATTCTCTGCTGTCAAGGAATAATAGGCTATGGAAAAGAACGGGCCTTCAATCCATATTTGTCAGTGGAAAGCACACCTTCTCCACCCCCAGGAGACTACCCTGGCTCCTAGAATTATTCAGAATTCCTATTAATTCTATCCACTGATTGTTCATTCTCTCAATGAACACTGATTTTGTTGCTGTCGGACAGGGACAGCAGATCAGTGCTCCTGTCACCCATAGGGTCAAGCCAGCCATGGCCATCCAGAAGACCTGGGGGGCAGGGACGGAGAGGAAAGAGTCAAGGCCTGCCATGCAGAGCCAAGTTCAAACAAGTCTCAAACACTCCGTGCTCTTCCTGTCACCCAGGTAGCCTTTCTCAGTGGTTGGGATAAAGGGAAGGATGATGTTCAGTACTCGGGTGCTCTGGGCCACTGTGGGACATGACGTAATTATGGGGATGCACCTCCAGCCTGGTCAGCTGGCATGGCCAGAGCAAAGCACCATAGAAGGAACAGCTAAACGTTAGCATCTGTTCTGCTCACCTTTCTGGAAGCTAGAAAACGCACATTCACAGTGAGTTTATCCTAAGACCTCCCTTCGTGACTTTCATGACTGCCTTCTGGCTGTGCCCCAATATGGTGGAGACAAAGAAAGTGAGATGTTTATAGTGTGTCTTTTTTTTTAATGTTTTTACTTACTTTTTGAAAATATTATAGAATATATTTTGATTATATTCATTCACTTCCTCCAACTCCTCCTAGATCCTCTCTAATCTCTATACCCATCCAACTTCATGTCTTTGATCTCTTAAAGACAAACAACACACACGCACACACACGCACACACATGCACACACATGCACACATACACATGCACACATACACATGCACACACATGCACACATACACATGCACACACATGCACACATGCAAACACACATATACACACATGCACACACATGCACACACACACGCACACACACATACATACACATGTACACATACGCACACATACACACACATGCACACACACACACGCGCGCGCGCGCGCGCGCGCATGCACACACACAAACACACACACACACACACACACACACACACACACACACACACAAATGTAGCATCCCATTTTGCTATCCAACTACTTCTGAGTGTGCGCCTGCCATGGAGTACGGGTGCTACACTGTCACTCCATTGGAGAAAACTGACTTTCCCTCTCTCTGCTGCTAGCAATCACCAGTAGCTCCTTGGGTAGGGAACTGTCTTTTAACAAGAACTTAAGCCCTTTCCTGTTAGGACTTTGCCCTTATGACCTCTACACTCGCTTGATTCCCTGTCAGCTCTGTATCTAAGCACTGTCCCAATGGGGCTTAGCCCTTCAACACTATGGATTGGTATATGGGTCCAGTTCAAATCACAGCTGTAGGAATATAAATAGTGTGCCTCTCTCTCTCCTTTCCTCACTTTCTCTCTCCCGCCACCTCCTTCCTTTCATCCCTCCTTTGAGAGAACCAGGAATGTTCTGATGAGTTTTGACTTCTCTCCATAGCTGAGGGACACTTACACTGGCTTTGCACCTTGGCTGCTGTGAGTCATGCTGCAAAAAAGCTTGGGAGGGTAAATGTCTCTCTGGCATGCCTTCATTTTCTTTCTATATACCCAGGAGTGGAATTTCTGGGTCTTAAGGTAATTCAGGTTTTTTTGTTTAGTTTTGTTATTTGTTTTTGTTTTTCTTAATTTCCAAAGCAATTTCCATACTGTCCCCTATAATGGCTCTACCAATGTATACAGTTAAGTAAAGAAAAAACAATGTACATACACAGTAGAATACCATTTCAGCTTTATGCAAGGATCAAGTCCCATCATTTGTGTCAATGTGGATGAAACTATATATTGTTTTGCTGAGCAAAATAAGTCAGGCATCGACCAACAACTGCCATGGGGTCTCATATGTGAATCTAAGAAGCCTGATGTTAGCAGTGAAGAGGATGAAGAGGGCAGGGGGTGGGCATGAGACTTGAGGGGCTGCTATGGGAGCTAAGTTGCAGTTAGAGGTTCTGGTGAGCTGTCGTAAAGTGAGATGACTGAACAAACAAACCAGCAACATGGTGAGTATTGAAAAAGGCTGGAAGAAGGCACATCAGATGGTTTTCACCATAAAGAAATGATAAATGTTTGAGGAGAGAGCTATGATTAAACTGATTTAAACACAACAATGTAATATATCAAGATTCCATATGGTGCCCCATAAATGCACATAGTTTTTATGTTTTCATGTATCAGTTAAAATATGTAATTAAAACAAATGAATAAATACCAAGTTTAGAAGAGCATTTTATAGACAAGCAAAGATAAATGCATTCAAAGGCAGGGAAACATCAAAGGCTGCTCAAAGGATGGGTGGAAACATCACCAGTCATAACCGAAAGTTGGAGGTTGGTCATAGCAGGAGTGCAATCCATAGATTTGGGGCACACTCATTAACAAAGGAGGGTGCAAAGCTAGAAAACTTTGCTTTTCCCCCTATGAGCAGCAGTTGTTTTTTTTTTTCCTCTGAATTTCCCAGCTGGATGGTAAGGTTCTTAAGGCAAAGGCCTTGCTAACTGTCCCTCTGTGGCCCACGCGTGGCCTAGAACACTGCCGCGAAGATGCAGCAGGAACTGCCACACCACTTGGCCTATGGAAACCACTCTCTTCTGCATGTGCTCAGTTTGCTTAGAGCCGTAGGGAGAGCCTGCTTTGACCAGAGTAGCATGAGGGTTTCAGCACCGCTCTCCTGAGACTCCATCCTTTCTTCTTGCTTCTGCATGGTCCATGGCCATGAGTTACAAACACTCCAGATAGACTTCTGGTCCCCGAGGGGAAAAGCCTCGTACATGTGAAGTCCTGATGGTCCTCTTGCTGCCTGTGGCATTAGGGCACAGCTCTGCCTCATCACTAGCGTGTTCTACTTCTACACACGGTGGCCATGCCTCTCTGGCTCTGAACTCCTTCCCTGGACCTGGATGGCTTGTCTCCCGATATAACAAGATCCTCTTAAATCCTTAGCCCTTCCCTGTGATGCCTTCATGGCAACCTTAACTACAGGCCGAAGCCCTTGTTGTCAAAGCCACACTGAAATAGGAATTCCTAAAGCCACATTTTCAGCCTTGCTATAGTTTGTCTCTCAAGGGCTCATATGCTGAAACTGTGGTTGTTAACCACAATGATATTGGGAGGTGGTAGGACCTGCCAAAGGAGTCTGCTTGGAGGTGAGTGGGTCTGCACTTACTATGTGGAGAAATCAGTCTTCATTTGGTGTAATGGTTAAGACTCTGGGAATGGGATGGTTCTCAAGCGAGCAGATTGCTGTAAATGAGACCAGCACCTCTCTCAATCATGCACACTCCACTCACAGCTCTGACTGCCTCCCTGCCTGTGATACTGTTCACCATCCTGTGATGTAGACAAAAGGCTGAATACTGATGCTCAGCTTGGAACTTGTAGGCCCTATAACAGTGTGCCAAATGAGCTTCTTTTCTTTAGGGAAGTAATCAGTCTCAGGTATTTCGTTATAGCAATGCTAAACATTAAATGCATGCATCACTAGTTATCATTTCTTTCTGGCTTGAGTGCCTCTTCTAGTGGCCAATTTCTCTCTGTTTCCTCTTGAACTGTGAGATATATTTGTTAATAATTTTCAAAGCACCAAGCTCCATGCCTCTCCCTCACTTGGGCGAACCGAATTAATTGCATCAATGATCTTGACCCCTGAAACACAAATGCCTGTTTAAAAATAAAAGCCTGATTATTATATAATGAACTGTATTCAGTTTACTAAATAGTTAACTTAAACATAAATATATGTATATATTTATGCTGAATAGATGTGTAATTTATGCTAATGATAATTGCCAATAGGACAAAGGCATAATGACTCCTCTGCACGCTGCTGTTCATTACCCGTGCTTCTTTTCTCTTCTGCTCAACAGTCAGATAGTGACAGTTTGACATGCCTCAGGAACTCTGCTGCGCAGTGAGGACATAGAGATTGTTAGGATGTAATCCTTATCTTCAGAGTTCAGTTGGAGAGTAAGGCAGGCACAGAGCACTAGAGATTATATTAGAAAGTCCTGCAGTGATCAAGTATACCCCATTTTTTAAAATAATATTTATTTATTTATTCAATTACATCCAGGTCGTAATGCCATCCCTCCTCACCTGCCAGGACCACCCTCCCTCTCTCCTCTTCTCCCTCCCCTATTTCTCAGAAAAGGGAGCCCAGCTTTCCACCCACCCCAGCTCATCAAGTCGCACCAGGACTGAGTTTGTCCCCTTCCCTGTGGCCTTGCAAGGCAGTCCCGCCAGGGAGAAGTAATCAAAAACCTGGCAAGAGAGTCCATGTCAGACATAGGCCCCACTCCCCTTACCAGGGGACCCACATGAGGCCTGAGCTGCCCATCAGCTACATCTTTGTAGGGGGGCTAGGTCCAGTCCATGCATGGTCCTTGGTTGGTGCTTCAGTCTCAGCAGGCCCCTGTGGGCCCTGGTTAGTTGGTTCTGTTGATCTTCTTGTGAAGGTCCTGTCAGTTCCAGGTCATTTTCTCTTTCCTCCCATTTTTCCACTAGACTCCCTATATATAGCCTAATGTTTGGCTTTGAGTCTCAGCCTCTGTTTAGAGGCGCTGCTGGGTGGAGCCTCTCAGAGGACAATTCTGCTAGACACCTACCTGCAAGCATAGGAGAGTACTGTTAATAATGTCAGGGGTTGGCGCTCTCCCGTGAGGTGGATCTTGGGTTGGGCCAGGCACAGATTAAAGCCCAGTTTTATCAAGACTCTGGAGATTTATTTGTGATGCTGTTTCTCTGTTAGCTCCGGCCTCATCTTATCTACCTGCATTGTAGTCATCACCTTGTGAGGTAATATTATATCAGTTAGATCTGTCTCCATTCTGACATTGAGACAAAATAATCTCTAGCCTCTGGATAAGAGTATTAGCATATCAAAGCTTTAGGATTTTTACTCAGAGGAAGCTCAGGATGAAGATGGCTACCCCTGCTTTACTTGGCTACCCAGGGATCCAGGATCTAGTGGTGCACTTAGGACTTTGGGATCTGTCAGTGAGTTTAGGGATCCAGGATCTATCTGCTGGTGCATTATTCATTACTAGGTGCTGGTGTGTCATTGCACAAGTCACAGCTCTCATATTAAAGGGAACAAGATAGTTTATTTGGGAGCCATTTTGAGGGGTCATGGCCTGAGAACACAGATGTGGGAGGCTTCAAGTTCCATGTTCTGATGTAGAAGCATTTTCATGGGGTTTTATAGTTTTACAGAACAAAGGAAATCATAAATCAAGACAAGGTTAAAGTACATTGGTGGAGATGTTATAGAGGCAGACACCGTGAGATGGAAGAAGCCTTCCTATGGGCTCAAGATGTTATCTGAGCCTTTGGCTTGTTGATCATCTAAGTTAACAGATTCCAAAAGGGTTTGATCTATTGATCACAAGATGTTAGTTCATACAGAGGTGAGCAAGGAGGACTTGAGCTAGCCCGAGCAAAGGGAATTAGCCTTGAAACATTCCAGGCTCCCACCATTTCAGTTCTGATCAGTCAGCCTCTGCAGACACACCTTTTCAGGAGTTTTCCTACACAGTGTACTGGAAGGGGTATCAATCACCAGTTGTAGCAATCACTGCTTAGCATCAGCAACAGTGTCCAAAACTACCTACAAGAAAGACTGGCAAACAGGAGAACCCATAAGTTATCTAATGTCCACCAGTGGCCTTGCAGGGTCATGAATTTAAAGCCTAAGTTCCCTTTCTTTTCAATCCTAAATCGCATGACTTATTTTCAGGGTCTTCAAGGAGAAAGGCACAATTCTCCTTTCCTCTGTAGCTTTGAATTTAATAATAAGACACAAGAGAATAAAAATGAAGACCAAACTACTGTCTTTGCTATTGATCGAGAATGGGTTGTTATCTAATTAACCAAGTGGGTCCACTGTTGGACTCAAGAATCCAGCTGGCATCTGGACCAGGTGGGATAGATGTCACGGTGAAACAGGAGAACTCTGCCTGGTACAGATAATTGGGCCCTGGGAGGAGAGGAAGTGAAGGGGAAAGTCAACACAGCATGCCAACTACTCTTACCTTCCTGCCAAGTAGCTGGGCCATTGCACTAGCAGGAGAGGCGTGGTCTAGTGAGAGTGCAGAAAATCTAATGGGGGGGAAGGGTATAGGGAAGGAACCAAAGCAGAGGGTGAGGTTCCCACTTCCTCTTGTTAATTGTGCCTTTGGATCAGCTGTAAAGCCTCTTTCAGGGTCAATTTGCTCACCTATAAATCAGCAATCATATCTCATGGTGTCTCCTCTTGGGTCTCTACCATCCCTGGAAGCTTGGGGATGTGCTGGACATGTAATGAGAAATAGTTTTTCTTTTCTTTTTTCTTATTTTTACTAATTTATTCTTATTACCTCTCAATGGTTATCCCATCCCTTGTACCCTCCCATTCTTCCCTCCCTCCCATTTTCCCCTTACTCCCCTACCCTATGGAGAAATAGTTTTTCAAGTGCTTTCTATCAGATGGTCATGAGTATGTGAGACTACTTACTGGTTTATAGAGACCAGATGGCTTTGAATGGATTCTGTACCTCAGCATTCGGGACTTCCAAATCCTCTGAGTGGGTTCTTTCAGAGAACTCTTCCCACTGGTACTTAGCACATTTCTTCAGCAACCCTCAGAGCTGTTCTTGTCCTCACAGAAAATGCCTGAAAACACCCTTTCCCATCAAAGCTATCCACTGATGTCTTTCCCTGGAAGTTTCTGTTTTAACCCATGTTAAAACTGTGTCCATGTGTTTGGCTGACACTCGAGAACGGAGGAGGGGAGCCATTCACCAACAGGAACTGTCCACCTTCATCTGAGGGACTAATTAGTCTATGGCCTAGAGATTCTGAGGTTCAATCTTCTCAGATAAGAGGGTTTCTTTTTCGTCTAAAAGAATTTTAAAAGTAGAAATGTTTTAAATCAAAGTATTAAATTACACAATTGCATGTGTAGACGGTGCCACTGAGGAAGTTATTTTTGTCGTTGTAGGCTGAATCTAGCATAAAAATATTTACTGCTCTGAAATGTCAATATGAAATAATCAGAGTCTAAAATTAAATATTTACTGTCTAATCAGCCTGTATTCATCCATCCACAATGCCCCCTAAGAAACACTGATTGCACTGCATTTGACCACCTGGAATCTCATGTTTTCAGGCTTGGGGTGGGGGGTGGGGGGCTGTACCAACGTCTCATTCACAGGCATTTTCTAACATCTTTCCAAGGTGCTTCTGGACCAGAGCTGCATACAACAGTACAACTGACGTCAGACCAATTAACGTAACATGTGTGCCCTGAATAGACTAATGTCTGTGTCCTTGTCCAAAAGAAAACATGTGTTTTGAAACCCCATCCCTAGCAATGATGGTGTTTGGAGGTGGAGTTTGGGGAGCTTTGAGAAGTTAGGATCCCCTGAAATTGGATTAGTGTTGTTTAGTAAGAGAGCCCGGAAAAGTCCCTCACCCCGCAGTCTTTCTCAGAAGGACACAGTAAGATGTGAATCAGGAAGTGCAGCCAGGCCTTGGCTAACCTCAAGGCAATGACTCATTCCATCTTCACCAACTCTGTCTGATAACAAACCAACAATACAAAACTATACCAAACAGTAAGGTTGTACATGAGGTTTCTTAGGAAACCTTCTATAGTGAGAGACCGATAAATAAGTAAGTAGTATAGGCAATGTTTTGTGCCTGGTGATAAAGGCTTACAGAGATGCTAAAGACAATCCACTTTTAGATATCATCCCCAAATTAAACCAAGGTCAATTTTTATTGATCTATTGCAATTGGAAGAACAGAATTTTAACTTCTTATGGTGATCTAGACTTTCATATTTATTAAAAAATGATTATTGAATCTGGCGATCAGATGGTGAGGAATGAGGCTAACTGTATGTGGCAGCCCTGTGAAAGTGCCAGTGATGGCAGGAGACCTGGGAAGTGTCTTGCTTTGATCCATGCGGTCCTGAGTTAAGAGCATAGTGCTTTATCACAAAACCTGTTCTTCTAGTCTTTCAAAAGCAAGGAGGTCTAAGCACTTCATATTAGGCCCCTGACAGTTTTCAAGAGTTACAACATCAAATACAAACCACTCTCCTTCTTTTTTTTTAATTACAACTAATTATAGAAATGTTCAAAAGGGGATTATATTATCCTAACTTAATTATAGAGATTCTGTATATTCAACAATCAGTGAAATAACGTGAGTTGAAGAGCATGGGTGTCTGAGACTGGCTCAAGCTTTCCTAGCTATTAAGCTGTGAGCAATGGATTTAACTTTTCCAGGCTTTTATTTATAAATTGAGAGGTTAAAGCTTATCTCAAGAGGAAGTCTGAGAATTAACCAAGACTGTGAGTAAATGAAGTTACCATTGGAGCTGAGTGCAAAAGTGACCGTAGTCTGCAGAGTTGTGTGTTGATACTTCTGTGCGTCATAGCCCTCCAAGATGGCGAGGGAAATTCCTTTGCCTAGTGAGCATCTGAAAGAGGAGCATATACTCTCTTTAGTTGTTGCTAAAATTCCCTCCTTGAAGGAGCATAAACGGTATCTATTCCCCTACAAGGTCCCAACAACAAACCAAGGTACAATTCTACCGAAGTTCCCCCTGGAGAACCAGTGAGTTTATTGGGCTTACAGAGCACAGATCAGTACTACCCTCAAAGGAAAGTCTTCACTCATCATAGATGATGACTTGCCCTAGCAACAATGATGATGCTCCTTTGTTCCAACTTTCTCCGGCTTATATGATCTGCACCCCCCTCCCCAAGGCTAAGAGCAATTAAGGCAGAGTTGTACACATGGGTAGGGAGAACTAGCTAGACACTTAGATGACAGCCACGTGGCTCTTGCCACGCCTCTTTCTATGAGGGAACACCAGTCAACAAGCCAAGCCATGTTAATCTTTTGCAAGCAGGCAGTGTTGAACTCTTGACGATGCCAGCTGCTTGGTTTGGAGGGTTGGTCCTGTACAACACTGGTCCTCATAGTTCAGTCAGGCAGGGCACAGGAGGAATGGTGCAGGAGACCATGGTGGACAAATGAGTCTGTCCAGAGGAGGGAATATGATAGCTGGGATACAGCAAAGTGAGTCATCTACGCAAGCAAAGCAGGAAGGAACATGTGAGGATGTCAGCAAAAGGGCCACAGTTCTCATGCTGTGCTCCATGAGAAAAGACTGCAATTGGTGGGTGCAGAGGCAAGACTGACAGGCCGCCTGGGAGCATTATGCAGAGGAGTTGAGGATTCCAATCAAGGCAATGCCTCAAAAGATGATTTATAATTTATTTGGCTTTAGAATTCATGCTAAGTAAGATTCTTCACTACTCATTTCCTTAGAGGTCCACATCAAGGGAAAACCAATGGTCTGCAGACCAAATCTGGCCTGAAGTGTAAGCTCAGAATGGTTTTGATTTGTTAACATAGTTGTATTTTGAACTTTATATTACTCAGTTTCACCCCTTGCTACAGTGTGTAAAATAATACAGGTATTAAGACTACCTCAAGGTAATTTATTTTCTGAACATTGGTTTAAATAGATACTGTTTAACTAATACATATCTGTATTAAACATGCCAAGAGCCCCTACATTTATAATGCTGGCTTTGTGCCTATTCTGGGTCTGGATTTCTCTTCTCCCCCTAAAATTCATTCGATCCCAAGCTTTCTTTTATGTTATGTAACAGGCTGTAGACTAGTGGTTCTCAACTTGGGAGTTCTGACCCCTTTAAATGAGCCATTCAGAGAGATCAGCTAGGACCATCCGAAAACATAGATGTTTACGTTACAACCCATAACAGTTGCAAAATTACAGTCTTGAAGTAGCAACAAAAATATTTTATGGTGGTGGTGGGGGGGGGTCACCATGACATAACGAAGTATATTAAAGCATCCCAGAATTAGGAAGCTTGAACCACTACTCTAGACTGAATGACTAGGAGTGTTCTCTGGCTTCTATATCATATATATACTTTAAAGTCTTTCTCAGATAGTATTGTAATTGAATAATGGGGCTTGTATTCCTTTAAAAAATTAACCTGGACTCAGCAGTACCACCCATATCCATTTCTTCCACCTGGAAATAATAACTTCCCTCCCATTTAACTTACCTAGACCGAAATGTTTTCCAGCGTTCATCATAGCTGGACATTGGTGGTGATTCCGTTTAAGAGGCACACCAAATGACAGGAGAGTGGGTAGGAATGATACACTCTCTAATTCCTTACAAGCCCCGAGAGTGCTGAGCAGGGCTCCAGAAGACCTTGCATGGGTCTGGGCTTCCTTTGGGTCATTCTTTTCCCAGCCTCATGAGTTGCCATTTCCTCAGTTGGGTAAGATGGTTTACCAGCGAATTGTATTCCAAACCCTGAATAAAAAGATGGTGAGAGCATAAAATGACAGTCATGTGGTTCCCCCAATGAGCAGTGCTCAGCTATCTGTTATTATTAATAAGCAGGTAATTTTCCTGGGTCTAGAGAAGTGCCAGTTTAGTCTCTGTTGAGTAAAAATAATTTCAGTGATGCTGAATTGTGAAATCAATATGAAGATGCATTTTTGATCTTCTTGCTGGCTCTAGTATTATGACAGTTATTATCATAATGAGTGTACCAGTAGAGTTGCACTTGAGAGAGAGGGGTGTTTTTTTATTTTTTTTCTATTTTGTTTTGTTATGAGCCAGAGATTGACTCAAGGATTTCAGTCCTAGTAAATCTTGAATTCCATGCATAACTCAGCAGCAGGCTCTCCCAATCCCTGCACTATTTTCCAGACTCTTTGCCTGTAGCCAAATCCTATTAGATGTATTTCCATGTCATGTTGTGTTTAAATAATGTGGCAGGACAGGGCCTTGACTTAGAAAATGACACCATTCCTCCAAGGCGGCTTCTATCACAATCATCTCATACAGAAATCATGTCTTGTATTTTGCCTCTGTGGAAATGGGCGACGTTGTTAAAAATTTATTTCTGCTGCAAGAAAATCTGATTCTTGGTTTATTGTGTCAAACAGCTGCTCGTATGTGGCACTGGGCAACTGTCCAGCTGTGCAGTTCACACAAATTAATTTAACCCGCCAGTATACTGTGAGGCCAATTAGAATGGTCCCTGCAGGTGAGGCAGGCGGTATCTTAGGAAAGCTGTCTGTGGTGGGGCAGGGGTAAGGATCTTGATAATTTGATGAGGTCCAGAGCCATATAAGGCATATTTTCCAAATACCAAGTCATCATATAAAGCATGTTTATGGCAGCACGGATACATACATATTGAAACAGGGCTGAAGGGCCATCACAGAAGTGCTTGTTGTACAGAACGGAGAGTGTGCCTTTCAGAGCAACTCAAGGCATTTGACCATAATTGTAGCGGAACCTCAAACCCCCCCCCTCTCTGTTTTTGTGTTGTCTTGTTTTTCATTACAAACATTTTTCATTTAATAAGTCAACCACGTCCAGGTAAAATGTTAGATAATTAGTTAATAATAATCAAAGAGGCTCAAGATACTTGGACAAAAAATTAACCCACTCCTGACTCCTAGCAGTGGGAACAGGGACTCCTAGCAACAGCCTCTAACTGTGTTGCCTGTCTTTAGGACTCTCTGCTCCTATAGGAGAGGATGCAGTGCGCCTCGGCTCACTGCAACTTAATATGCCATGGGAGGCCTCCCCTTTTCTGAAGAGAAAACTAGGAGTAGATGGGGGGGGGGAAGGAAGGTGGGGAAGAAGGAATGGGAGGAGAAGAGGGAGAGGAAACAGCAGTGGAGATATAAGATAAATAAATAAGTAATTTAATTAATAAAAAGAAAAAATAAACACTCCTTCTAATCAAATTTCATATAAAGTAAAGAAAGAACACAATGAAATATTACTAGCTTTATCAGACATTTCACTCTAGTTGAAAGTTAACTATCCTAACTGGCAGCATTACTCAAGTATTTTTTATTTTAAAAAAGCATACAGTATATTTTGATCATGAATTTCTCTTCCCTCAATTCCTCACAGATCTTCACCATATCTCCCTACCCACCCAACCTTATCTTCTTTCTTTTTCCCTCTCTCTTTAAACACACACACACACACACACACACACACACACACACGCACACGCACACGCACACACGCACACACGCACGCTCACCCACACACAAATAGAAATCAAAACAATAAGAAAATGACCTATAAGACCAAAACAAAAAATAAACAAACAAACAAAACCTGAAACAAAGCAAAATGAGACAAAGAGTCTAGAAAAAAAATACCACTGGGTTGGTTTCATGTTGGCCAGCTACTCTTGGGAATGTGGCCTGCCCTGAAGTGTGATTAATATACTCCAGTGAGACACCACTGGGATAATTTTTCTAGCAGGTGTCAATCGTAGATAACTTCTTGGGTGGATAGGGTGATGTCCACTTCCTCCTCTCAGTGCTAGAACCCTGCCAATCTTGAACCTGTACAGGTATTGTGAATGTAGCCACAGTCTCTGTGAGTTCATATATCCATCAATCCTGTTATGCCTGAAAGACACTGTTTCTTTGGAGCCAACCCTCACCTCTGGCTCTTATAATATTTCTCTCTCTTCCTTCTCATAGATCCCTGAGTCTTGAGGGGAGGGACTTGATGCAGGTACTCCATAGTAGAAATGAGTGTTCCAATGTCTCTCATTCTCTGTATGCTGTTAAGTTATGGGTCTCTGTGTTAGTTCCCCTCGAGCGAGAAGAAGCTTCCTTGAAGAGAGGTGAGTAAAGTCCTGATCTCTGGGTACAGCAGCATGTCACCAGGGTCATTTTATTACTGTATTTCCTTAGGAAAGTAATCATATTATGTTTTGCCCTAGGATCATGACCTATCTAGTGTCAGGTTCTTGGCTACTTTAGTAGTATTCACCAAGGAGTCCGTCTGCGGTGGAACATTAAATCTGAGTAGGTTTTAAATTCAGAAAGTGGTTTGTTAGTCCCATAATATTTGTGCCATTATTATACCAAGTTACTGTTGTATGTTGCAGAGATTGTGTCTGGGATACATTTGAGGTGTGATTTTCTCCTATAGCAGTGGATAGAATAACTACCAGTACCTACTGGTGTAGAATACTACTCAGTAGGGGTGAAACTTATATATATATATGTGTGTGTGTGTGTGTGTGTGTGTGTGTGTGTGTGTGTGTGTGTGTTCAGTTGATGACATACTGTTGTCTTTAGCAATAGGACCTTGCCATCACATTGTGAAGAGTAACCAACGGCTTAAACAATAGCATATTATGTTTATGAGTTTGTATGGGGCCCTTTAGGTCAACAATTCAAAAAAAGTAACCTTATCTTGGCACTGGAGGTTTTACTTGGCGATATATCTATTTTAGAAACTGTCTCTCAATTAGTTGGTGACTTCATCTGGATTCCTTTCATATATGAATATATTTTAGGAAGTTTCTCCTGTAGTGGGTTCCCATACGGTTTTTAAAAAAAATAACCTTAGTGTTAGTTGTCCCTTCTCCTATTACCTCTTTTATGCTTCTCTTCCATCTCCCTCCCCATTTAATTCTCCCACCCCAGTCTCCCACCTGGATCTTCATAACAATAGATTTCCCCTTCCTTGGGAGACCCTATCCCAACCTCAGCCCCTTACTAGGTACATGGTCATTGTGGTTACTCAGGTTGTAGTACAGATATCAAAGGCTTTAAAACTCACTTTCACATCCAAGAGAGAACATACAGTATTTGTCTTTGGTGATTAGAGTTACCTAGCTCAGTGATTTTTTTTTCTATTTCTACCCATTTGCCTGCATTTTAGTAGCTAAATAATATTCTTATGTATAAATATATGACATTTTCCACTATCCACTCCTTAGTTGATAGACATTTAGGCTGTTTACACTTCCTGGCTTTTATGAACACAGCAGCAGTGAGCATGGATGAGCAAGTATGTCTTTAGTAGGATGTTGAGTCCTTTGAGTGTATGCCCAAGAATGGTGTACTCGGATCTTGAGGTAGATCTATTTCCAGCTCCCTGAGAAACTGCCACATTGAGTTCCATAGTGGCATCCCGCCTGCAATGGCTGAGTTTTCTCCTTACTCTACTATATCCTCGACAACATGTGCTGTCATTTGTTTTATTGATCTTGGCTACTCTGGCTGGTATAAGATAAAACAGTGGTTTTAATTTTCATTTCCCTGATGACTAAGGATGCTGAACATTCCTTTAAGTGTTTCTCAGTAATTTGTGTTTTATCTTTTGGGGACTCTTTGCTTAGTTCTGTACCCCGTTTTAATTGGGTTATTTGTTTTACTGATATTCAGTTTTTTTAGTTACTTATATATTTTAGACACTCACCCTCTGTATTGGACATAAAATTGGTAAAGAACTGTTCCTATTCTATAGACTGTCACTTTGCTCAAATGATGATTTCCTTTGCCATACAGAAGCTTTTCAGCTTTATGAGGTCCCAATTATTATTTGCTACTTTTAATTGTTACTTTGTGCTCTCAGTGTCCCATAGAAAGTTCATTCCCAGGGCCAGAAGGCTGTGAGGTGGAACTGTCCTGAATCTCCCCTCTGAGGACTCACTCTCATGGTACTGTAAGATACCATGCAAACTTCCAAAGGAGGAAGGCAACCATTAGTCCTATTTATCATTCACACCTATAAATCACATAAACAAACTATCATGGCACAAGAACCCTAAGGTTACAGTAGTGGCACACATACCTTGATGGTGACCAACAGCTCTATAACTGGGCTTTATGAATGCTCAACAGGAGGGATGCAATGCCTAGTACTGGAAACCTAACTAGTCAGTGCTAATAAAATTACTGTTATTAAAGAGGAATCTTTACCTTGATAGTTACTTCTTCTTTTGATTGGGGAAATTTTCACCTATTCTTTTGTTAGAAATACTTTCTCTGCTTTGACCTGGGTTTTTCTCCCTTCCTTTACCCCTATTATTCATATATTTGTTATTTTCATAGTGACCCAGATTCCTTGGGTGTTCTGTGCCTGGGTTTTTCTTTCATTTCTTCTACCTCTTCTTTAAAACCTGAGAGTTTCCCTTCCATTTCTTGTAACCTGTCGGTGAGGCTTGCCTCTGAGGCTTTTGCTTGGCATCATTCTGGGTTTTATTTCAGTCTGTGTTGTTTACTGTAGTGATTCCATTTTGTTCTTGTTTAAATATACTTTCATATCTTGAATTTTTTATTATTTTATTCAATTGTTTGTGTTTTTCTGGACTTCGGACTTCATTAAGGGATTTATTCATATACTCGTTAAGTTTTTTGAACATGTTCATAATTGCTATTTTAAAATCCTTGTTTTGGGCTTCAGCTATATTGTATTTTCACGGCCTATTGCAATAGGGTTAATGACTTCGGGTGAAGACATATTATCCTGCCTCTTCCTGTTTGTTTGTTTTGTGGGTGTGCATCTGGCATCTGGAGCTCTGATATTAGTGTTGAGCTCCTTCTTGTCTTTTTTTGGGGGGGGGGGTGTTTCACTCTTGAATGCTGTTGCTCTCTCTGGATGCTAGGCAACTGTGGTGGCTGTGCATTCCCTGGTAGGAGATCTCACAGCCTGGAATAAGAGTCACACCAGAACCTCAAAATTATCTCTTTTATTGTCTTCTCATCTTCTCTTTCCACTGTTTCTATCAAGAAAGCATTGAGCTGGCTGACTCTTATGATGCATGGACAATTTTGAAAGTAAAACCGAATGGTAAAACTTTGAAGAGATGTGATGGGCCTCCTGTGGTCCTTAGGCCTTTATCTGAAGAACAGTGAACTGAGCATTCAGTCACCAAAGGTAATTTCTTGGACTAGCACACTCATTGGCACAGTCATGAAAGCAAGCATGGAATTCACACAGTTGTATCTATTGTGTGTTTCTATCCTTGTGGTTAAGAATATGCATACATTAGCATTTAGCACTACAGTTAAATGTAAAGAAAAAATTATTATGGTATTCTCATACACCAAATAATATTCACAGATTTCTCTGGGGTTGGCTCTTCAGACAAAGAGTTTGAGTGCACTACATCAATTTCCAAGTTGCTTTTGAGGGACTCTCTTTTGGATCTTTAGTCTCCTTTTGGATAAGTTTCATTTCATCTGATGGGGATTTTTTTAAAAAAAGATTTATTTGTGTATTATTATGTACAGAGTGTTCTGCCTGCATGTACACCTGTAGGCCAGAAGAGGGCATCAGATCCCACAATAGATGGTTGTGAACCACCATGTGGTTTCTAGGGACTGAACTCAGGACCTTTGGAAGAACAGGCAGAGCTCTTAACCACTGACCCATCTCTCCAGGCCCCTGATGGGGACTTTCAAAGAAGCAACACTCAGTTGCATACACATACTTGGGGGAAGAAATCCCCAGGTCTAAGTTATGACTCTTCCCTGCCACCATACATCACCAGCAACTTCCCCTGGACTAGTTACGTATTCTCTTCTAATATCCCTAAGAATTTTGCCCAAATGCCTTAACTAATAAGTCAAGAGTAGTCTGTTGTTGTCATATGTGTGCTGATCTAATTCTGTATTCATCAACAGAAATAATAGTAATAGCAATAATAATGACATAATAGCAGTTAACACCCATTTAACAGCTACTGTGTAGCAAGTATTGTAATAGATTCTTTACCCATGTTACCTCATTCAAACTTCAACATACCCTTATAAGGTAGACACTGTTATCACTGCAGATATGAAGAAGTTTGGATGGAACTATTCAGTAATGCAAACTATATGTGCCACCTTTCATTTTCTAGTATCTACATTTTAAAATGTAAAAAGAATTTAGTTTAGTGTTTATACAATGCAGTGGCTAAGGTAAAATATAGTCCTATAAAAATTAATGCTGAGTTTAGTAGAAAAAATATAACTGCTTCCACTTTTAGTTTTAATTTTAATTAATTAAAATAAAAATTAAAAACATTCGGTTCCTCAGTCATATTGGTTGTTTCCCAAGTGCCCAAGCATCTTGTGTAGCAAGCAGCTGCTGTACTGCATAACATAGACTTGCTGGGGTGGCTTCTGTCTTTATTCAGTGAATTTTAACTAAATGTCTCTTATAAAAGTGTTCTTGGAGAGCTAGGGATATAGCTCCGTGCTAGATCCCTTGTATGTGACTTACTGAGTTTTATTAACTGAACTAAAGTAAATGCGATCAAAAAGTAAAACAAAATAAGCATGGTCTCTGGGGACATGGTAATAAGTCCAAACAGGTAAATCACTGCTGTCGGAAGCTTTCTTCAATCAGGGTTAGAGGCGACAGTAGATAAATAACTAGAGATGCAAGGTGGTACTCAATCCCATGGATACAACACAGAGGATGTGATGGACAGACTGCTGTGGACAATCCCTCCGTCTACATCTGGCAAACTTCTGGCCAACATTTCCCATTGACTGGGACGAGTGCCAGCCCTCAAAATTGTGCAAAGCAGTAGCCTTGGGATTTGACCCTATTCTTACATGGACTAGTCAGGTCATTCAACATGAGAAGGTCATTTCTGCAAAATTTGAAGACCACAAGGAAGCAAGCTACACATTATCTAGAAGAAGTAGTTTTCAGGAAAACGAAGAGAGAAAATGGCTAGATTGAAAAAAAGATGCTGTCCCAGAGACCAAATGTTGGGGTACAGAACTCCATGGAGTGTGAGGTCACCATCCACCCCCACTCTGCTTCGAGTAAGGGCGTCTCTGTTCGGATCTAACATAGGACTGGATCCAGACTCTGTCTTGTTCATGCGTTTACCTCATAGCATAGGAAATACTGGCCATTCAATATTTAGTTAAAGGGAAATGCATATATTATTAAAATATTTTATTGATCAGGTGACCAAATCCCAGCAAGTTTAGCGTTAAAATAGCAAGTGTGATTAGAGCTTAGCTTTCTGGGTTGCGTGGCACAAGCTTGGCCTGGGTATCCCCCATGCATTACATCTCTCTCAGCTTAGGTTGTCCAGGAGATAAGGATCTGAGGCAAGGCCAGTCCTGGACAGCGCCTTCCCTGCTCTGTGCTGCTCCCATAGATGTTTTCCCAATTTCCTTCAGAGACCTAGGTGAGGTGAGTGGAAAAGAGCAAGAACAATGAATTAAAGCACATGATCGGCTTTGCTCTTCAGTTCTCATGTCTTTTTCTGAACCCAAGTGCAAAAGATAAGAAAATATTATTTCTCTTCCTCTTTCCTCACATGGTTTCCTCTGGATGAATATGTTCTCCCAAAGCTCGTGGGCCTGACATCACCCTTTCATTTTTCCCTCTAGGGAGGACTTTAAGAAAGGCTAGTGGGCCAATGCCCCTGTAGCATCATCTGGTGAAGACTTCACTCTGCATGTTCCCACAGGCGCATGAAAATCAGTGCTTTTCTGATATTATTGCATAAGAAGGGGCTTCTGTGTTTTAAAAACAGAAGGGGGCAAATGTCACTTTGCCACAGACAGACCCCTTCAACAGTCTCTTGTGTAGTCTCCTGCTAACTACTTCTGTTTATGAGTGTGTGTTTGTGTGTATGCATGCATGTGTGTGTGGTGTGTGATATGTATATATGTGATATATGTGTGGGATGAGTGATTATTGTATGTGTGTGAGAGATGTGTGTCTAACTTGTGTGTAATGTGCATGTGTGTTTTGTATGTGATATGTATCTAATGTATGGGATATGTTTATGGGTGAGACGTATGTGGTATGAGTAAATGCAGTGTGTACGAGAGAGAGAGAGATGTGTATCTGTGATGTGTATGGTATATGTATGTGATGTGTGTGTAACTTATATGTGATTTGTGCATTTGTGTGTATGTGTGTTTGTGATATGTATTTGATGTTTGTGCTGTGAATAATCTCTATATTCACTGCCTTGTGATGAGAAATATGTCTCTATACGTGCGAACACATGTTAAACATATTTGCTATAAGTTCTATTTGTTCACTTAAAATATATTCTTTTCCTTTGACCATGTAGTATTCACTTTTTATTACAGTGTGTGTGTGTGTGTGTGTGTGTGTGTGTGTGTGTGTGTGTGTATGCGTGGTCCTTGGCATACTTATGGATGTATAGCTTGAGGGTGTCAGTTCCAGGGATCGAACTCAGGTCTGCCGGCTTGGCGGCAAATGCTGATATCTGCTGAGCCTCCTGCCAACTCATGTAGTATTCATTAGCACTGCCTCAGTAGCCTTTGCCGTTGCTCAATGACAATGGCGCTATCTCTTCTCCAAATAGACTTTTACGTTGCTTCCTATTCTACTGCCATGAATAATGCGGCAAGGCACATTTTTATCAGAATATAGATTATGTGTTCAGGGACTTCTTTAGTCAAAAATTCTCAAACACGAAATCATTCAGTCAGAAGCCACAAGCCTTCCAATCTTCTGCTACAATTTGTTCATGCACCATGTAAACACACTGCCATTTTAAAGTTCTACCTACAGCATGTGTCGAATCCTTTCTCTTCCTGTTAGTGCTAAGTATTGTTGTTATAGCTTTTTATGTAAACTATGCTAAAATGCTAAAAGCCACAACTGTTTAATTAATATTCATGTGTTTGCTTGCTTTTAAACACGACTATTTTCATCTGCTTTTTATTCATTATGCTAAATATTTTATTCATGTCCTTTCATCAGTTATCCACGGGGGCATCAAAATGTTCTTCTCAGAAGTTGGGGCCTAACTTTTTTTAGAGTAAACTTACCACATTTGCCACATATTTCTCTAGAGATAAACTTTCCCAGAATAATTCCCCATGTTATTTATAGCAGAGGCATACGTATAAATTTAAGATGGCCAGTACGTTCTAAAGTAGTGAAGACATTCATGGTGTGAATTTTAGGCAATGCAAATGAGCAAAAATGAGACAATAAAATCCTCCCATCCTCCTACTGTTGGAGAATAGACATTCACAAAGTTTATGCATTTTATCTTTTCCATTTATACATGTGGTGTGTGTGTGTGTGTGTGTGTGTGTGTGTGTGTGTGTTTACTTTTTATAAATGTGGCCTCACGATGAACAATCTACCATTGTGTTTTCCCTACCTCACATACTGAGGAGGTATTATATAACAATGAATATTATTCTTAATTATCGCTTTAATGGCTTCATAATATAAACAGAAATGTTCATTTATGTTAGGCTGAATCTCCATCTAGTAGCTACTGCTTTGGAGATAGGTAACCACCTTAGTGTGGGACATGGAGACTTGTCCATAGTTAGTTACTTAGGATGAATTTGCCTAAAAGCAGGTCAAAGGTTTAAACAAATGTTATGGTTTTGGGTTTGTTTTTTTGTAGTAAATTACACATTATCTTTCAAACCCATGTCTTAAGTTTATGGCATGGAATTTACTTTGACTTAGGGTTATAAATTTGTACACAGTGTTTGAAGTGATTTTAAGGAAGGAATTTACCTAGCTACTCATGTGTCATGAATAAAAAAAAGAAGGTAAATATACAACATGCCAAGAATCCAAATCCCCAGAGCAGATACCTCAACTCTAGAATAAGGTAAGTTTTTGAATATTGGTCATTTGCTTTGCCCACATTTTACTCCACAAAGAGAAATTTTCTAGTTCTACTGAACATGTGGAGACAGAGGATCAGAGGATGGACAGTGCCACTAGCCCATGCCTTCATGCCTTCATGATATAAATCCCGGATGACCTCCATTCTCTGTCTGCAGTTTCATTTTGGAAAGAGGAATCCACTGAGCCTGGGAGCATGTTGGGTGGTTTGTTGTAGTTCACAAAGTGGAGTTTCCAAGCTGGGATCTATTACACTCTAAAGGCATATGGCTTTTACTGCCTGGTGTTGCCTTTCTAAGACTCAAAGCTTTTTAACATGAATTCTGCTTCTAGCCTATCCTAGGCCTGTCAACTTACAGGAGGATTTACATTCACATAACCATTGAACTTTGAGAATTGAGCACAAGTTCTCATCACAGCCTTCCGCCTCTCCCACTTCCACTTTATTTTAATTAGAACATTTTAAATTTGTATACAGTACCCCCAAATAAAGAAGTTTAATACTAATAAGATTAATTATATGTGTACTGTAAAAGAAAATAAACCCAGCAGTGATTGTTTACAAAGCTGGGGATATATCTTAATATTCCTATATTCAGCATTGAGTAATGTTGTGATTTACAAGAGCCATATGGTAGAAAATATTTGGAGGGAACTCACCATAATTAATTAAAATATGTAACAAACAAAATAGAATACCATAGTACACAATGAGACACAGAACAATTGAGTCATATGTGTTTTGGTGCTCTGTAGATGCTAAGTAGAAAAAGATGCCACAAGTTCTTTAATCTTATCTTAATTTCTTACTAGTGTGTCACTTGGGAAAAATAGCTTTCCTTGGCTTTTTATTTTCTAACCTTTAAGATATGGTAACATTTGTTTCAAATATGAGAGTTGAGTTCAATACTGAATATGGTAGTCTAAATCACTGAGTAATATTAAAGTATGGTCAGAGAAGAAGCAGAAAAGGCTTGTAATGTCAGGGTGTATCAAGAACCAGGAATGGCTCAATTGGGAAGGTATTTGATGTATAATCATGAAGACCTAAGTTCAAATCTCCAGCATGCGTATTAAAGCCAGGTGTGGCAGCCCATGCCTGGTCCAGCACTAGGGACAAGAAAATTGTTGAGACTTGTGGGCCAGCTAGTCTAGCCAATCATCTTGTCCATGGCTTACGTTAAAGACCCAGTCTCAAAAAGTACAATGGAGAAGCCATTGAAAAAGACACCTGAGCCGGGCGTGGTGGCGCATGCTTTTAATCCCAGCACTTGGGAGGCAGAGGCAGGCAGATTGCTGTGAGTTCGAGGCCAGCCTGGTCTACAAAGTGAGTTCAGGACAGCCAAGGCTACACAGAGAAACCCTGTCTTGAAAAACCAAAAAAAAAAAAAAAAAAAAAAAAAAAGAAAAAAAAAAAAAAAGAAAAGAAAAAGACACCTGATGTCGACCTCTGATCTCTACATGCCTGCTCACACACATGCACACACCCATACCAAAAACCAATTAAACATTAAAAAAAAAAAGAAATATAAAACAGTTTCCCAAGTATTTGCAGTAGATGCCCGTAAGCAAGCACATCATGTCCTTTGAGTCCTGGGAGCAATTACCTCAGCAGGCCCTTCCATTTCCACGGTACAACACTGGCTTATTTCTCATCTAGGGCAGGCAGTCTCTGGACCTCAATATTGCATATATGACTTAAGGATTGGCTGTCTCACTGTTTATGGCATGCAAATGAATGACATAACAATTTCTACCCTGGTGTCTCTCTGTTCAAAAGTGAACAGAGGGAAAAGGCTTAATTCAAAAATGCCAAGAAGCCAGATACCTCCCCGATTTCCCTCTGTAACTGTAGCTGCCATAGCTGGTAGACTGGAGAATCAGCGAGAGACGGGGAGTCTCCAGGCCTCTGAGCGTCTCACTGTCACACTCCCTCTAAGGCGTATCACTCTTTCCGTGCCTGGGGCGAAAACTCCCCAGGACCTTTCTTTCTTTATTATCCACCAGATGCCATAATACTGTCTCCAGCTGAGTTCAGAGACAAACCAAAGACTGTACAAAAGAAACTCAAAGACACCTTGGGTGAAATCATTGCCTGGAAATAGTGTGGCTTTTTATCTCTGGGGAGAATTCTAGAGAAAGTTTTGCCAAGTCTAGGGTCAAAGATGAGTGGCAGGTGATGACAGCAGGCCTGCAAGGTTATATATCAGCATTTGTCAACCCGGTTTTCAAAGTAGAGAAACTAAGGCAAACCAGCATTTCACAGAGAGAAAAACCCTGAGTGACAACAGAGCCTTTGTCTTTTGAGAAAACTCAGCCTGCAACCACAGTGTCTTCAAACTACCACCATGCCGGGAACCTGCCTCCACGGGATCCTGCCTCCACGGGAACCTGCCTCCATGGGATCCTGCCTCCACTGGAACCTGCCTCCATGGGAACCTGCCTCCCACCTTCGTGAAGCCCTCTGGATTTACTGTCCCCACAGAAGAGATGTAAAAATAGTGTGGCAGGATGTCTTTTCAGTCACTAATTTGTGCCCAGATGATCCAAAAGTAACCTCTTTATTTTGAGGATTAGTTATTCTCATGCTTCTGATTTTGCGGAAGTCCACCGGTATTTCCCAATGTCATCACCTGAAGTGCTGTGTCAAAGCTTTGCAGTGCTGCAAGACCACTTTTCAAGATGCTGAGTTGGAGCTCATTTGCATGTAGGATGGTGTAGGAATCTGGATCGGCCAGAGGGCGAGCTAGACAGTCTTAGAACCACAACAAAGACCATGCCAGGCTCTGCTGAGGTGGCCCTGCAGAGTTGAGCCAAGTTGTCAGTCCTAGATACCAGGAAGAGAGAAAGTGTCCCCCAAGCAAGTGCAGCAAAGGAAACAGGTGCTAAGGTAAGCTATCAACGTTCAAGCCTACCAGTCAGTCTCTGGTAAATGAGAGTTCTTGTGTAAAGGGAAAATTGGTCACTCAACTGTCCTGTGGCACTGAGAAACCACCCTGAAACTCATTCCATTTGCCAGGTAGATGTGCATGAACGCAGCTCAAATAGGGCTCAACCCAGCACACATGGGACGTGTCCAGAGGCAGAAGGCTATGCCTGGAGTCAGCTTGAGCTATCAGACACTATTAAGAGAAGAACTTTTGATTAGAGAGAACAAGAAAGCCAAGTTTTTCTGCCTTTTAGACAAACCCGACATTTTAAAATTCACTCTGCCATTGTCTCTCAAGGTTGATCTGTGAGTGTCCTTTGCATGGTCGTGGCACATAACATACCTTTAACAAGGGCAAGCGAACTCTCCCCATTTTCTGTTCATTACAAGGTGGGCTTGGGTTACATGTCGCCTAGGGTCTCTCTGAAGTCCCACATGCACTCTGGAATAGGCCGATGGATTTTCAGATTCCATTTCATTTCCATTATTGCGTTCTCCCTTGACAGAGTCTGTAGTAAACCATCTTTGGTTTTCACTTACTTCTTGTGATCACGAGATCTCGTAGGTGGAGCAGACATCTGACACAATACCAGCATTCTCCTTCACTAATGAGTCGACAAGCACGTTGGTGTAGTGAGGGAGGCGATTGACTTGTACAAGGTCATGGCGCCAGTAACGACAAGGTAAGGGACACTGCCCATGCTTCTGACCCATCTGGCGTTCACCGGCACCCCCATCTTCAGCTGCAGCTGGTACGTTCTGGTCTATAAAGCACCACGATCAGCTTCCCTTGTGTTAACATTATTCTAGCCTGTAATATCTGCATGCGAGGCAATGACCTGAGAAATACTTTTATTTCCAGGGCTTCGCTTAGTCTGCAGGGTTTATTAATTTTATTTATGTATTTGATCTCTCAAATGAAATAATAAACTAATTAGCGGGATAATTTACTGGCGTGCTCCTCCGAGGGTGTTTTACAGCCACTGTGTAAGCGGGTTGAGCTGTAGTGTCAGCAGACCCACTCCCTGCCCTGCTGCCCTTCACTGAAGCCACGAGACACATGGGGCAGGCAGCCCCGTTTGGGACTTGTGACTCCACGGGTATCTGAAGATGTCAGGTCATGGAGCAAAGGGATTTCTTGCCCCCAGAGACCTTCGGGATTTCTTCAGCAGACAGACTGTTACATGAAGTTGCCGGGATGTGACTGGGGCTCCCAGAGAGCAGAGGTGGGATGTCTGCGTAACAGAGGCAGCTTGAGGATAGAAGGATGGGAAGTCGGAGCCTATTAGGTTCATAGTCCAAGATGAAGACAAATGTAAAGACGATGGACATTGGCACCCTGCAGGCCTTAGGAGCAAGAAAGGGCGAGATTCTAGATGAGTTGGAGTGATAGGGCAGTAGACCAAAGTTACGTTCATTTGCTTTGGTACAATTGGCTTTGAAGTGAACTCTCTTCCGAGGTAAGCTCACCCGAATCCCCATGCTACAGTCAGCTCTCGGCGTGTCCTTTAATTTGTGACTCTGTCCTCATTTGACTGGGGTTACCAGGCGTCAGAAGTGTCTAGAGCTGGGAATTGAACCGTGGGTCCTCTGGAAGAGCAGCCAGTGCTCTTAGCCACCGAGCCATGGCTCCAATTCCCAGCACCCACCTAACTGCTCAAAACCATCTGTAATTTTGGTTTCAATGGGTCTGACACCCTCTCTGCTTCTACAGACACCAGGCAAGCACACAGACATGCACACATATAGGTAAAATAGTCACACGGAGAAATATAATAAACATAAAAATTTTTAAAAGTGTCTAAAACTAAGTATGGAATGTAAGAAGAGGTCAGTATACATTCAGTGAATGAACAAATAAATAGGTGGTTGCACAGATGTATAGATGAGTGTGTGGAGAAATAAATAGGTGGATCAATGCTTCAAAGCTGCATAGGGGTCTGAGACTTAGGAGCTGCAGTGTACACACCAGCTCTCTCTTATGTGATGGGCAGAGGCAACCTTTTCCAGTCATTTATATAAGCCCCAGAATTGTTTCAACAGAGCAAACAATATCCATCATACAAGTATTTGACTTCCCTTGGCTGAAGCATGTTTCTTGTGAGTGTATGCGGCACACATTGTCACATGCATCTACGGTCAAGGTAAAAGTCCTGCAGTGTCCTAATGTCTCAGCAAGCCTTCGGCTCACTCTCTGGCTGCCTGGAGACACAAATACAGTCACTGTTCTGGCAACCGCTGCACTGCCACTGTGGGTTAGAGGGGCATGTGGGTCTCGTTGCTTAAATTCCACATCTCTCGGTACAGCCTGGCTGGAGCTCTAGCAGATAGGACAGGGTTGGACTGCAATCACACTCCTGAAAGCTGGGAAGCCTTATGCTCCTCAGTGGAGAAATCTCATGTTGTGATTGGTTCCTCTACAGCTTTTACTGCTTGCACCGCTGCTGTGATTGGAGGCAGACAAATTAGCAAACTCGAGGTACCATAGTGCACATGCCAGCTCTGCTACCCCGTTAAACTCCGATATGGCATTTTGAGAGCTGTTCCCATAAAATCCCATGGTTTGCCATTGCTGTTCATATACAGTGACTCTCATTGAAATACAGCTAGTTCCTATGAATTAACAGTGTTTAAGTGCTGGGCCCGTAGCAGGATCTTACTCTTGCCTCTATTCAGCTTAGCAACAAACAAACAAACAAGAAACCACTGATGCTGGGTTTCTAGGTCTAGAAAGATGCTTACACATCATTGGCAAATATCTACAATCATTTGTGTAACATACGGAATTATGTGACTTACCATTTCATCTATGCCTAACATAGAGAAGTCACTGTACAAGGTTGTTCACTATAGTGCTTAGCACCACAGCACATCTGCAATCAAAGTGGATCAACTGAAGCTTAGAAAGGCAGAATGGTATACCGAGAGTTACATAAACCTTACCGTATTAATAAGAAAACATTCTAACTTTTTCAGAATGATGGAAATTACCAAGGAGGTAAAAACCAGCATGAGACAAATGCTCAAATAGCAATTTTCCACTGACGTAGTTCTAAGTGAATATGTGTGTGTGTGTGTGTGTGTGTGTGTGTGTGTGTGTGTTCTCATAGGTGTGTGCCTGTAGGTGTGTGTATGTGTATACAAATAAAGGCAAGAGGATGAGGTCATGTGTCTTTCTCAACTGCTCTCCACATTAGTCTTGAAACAATCTCTTACTGAACGTGAAATACATTGACTGACAGGCTGTTTGGCCAATGATCTCCTGTCTCTAGTCTCCCAGTGCTGGGGTTACAGATGCATGCTGCCACACCCTCTTTTTTATATAAGTTTAGCTCCTCGTGCTTAGCAGGAAATGCTTCATTCATTCCTTGAACCATCTCCTCTTCCTCTCCACTGAACTTTTTCCATCACAAGTTGGATAGGTAGCAAGAATAATCTTACTGATGAATCTTTATCATAATGACATTTACAGACAGATTGGAAAACACCTGCATTGAACTCAACAGAGAATGATTAGGTTATTCTCAGCTGACCAGAACAGGGACTTTTCTAGATGCTCCCAATGGGCAAACTGCAGTTTCATTCTGGTCGAAGGCCTGCGTCTTGAATAAAGCCATTGAAAAGGGCAAGGTAAAGGGAGGGTGACCAGAATAGTGCTTAGGCAGTTTGGGCCACGAGAACAGAATTACACTCGATTGCTTGGTAGTTTATGTCAATTTTCATTGCCTATAATGGAAGCTCTGTTTAGCTTATTGTTTAGTCCTCAAGATCAAAGCAGTGTTTGACTCAGACTGTCAGCATGTGCAGAACTGAACAATGATGAGCGGGTGTACGGAAGGATGCAGTGGACAGCTACGCCCTATTGGCTGGGAACACTCAGGATGAAGTCATAGTCACTGAAGTGTCATGGGCATTTACAGAGGGATGGGAAATGTAACAAGTGCAATGAGATATGAGACTCTGAAGACTTGAGGACATTGTATAAGATAGATAAATCATTATAAGTTAATGTTGAAATGATGAACCCAGAACTACATGCTACCTAGATAATACCTATTTGTTCAGAAAAGTGGTAGAATCCTTGCATCATACAAACATTATTAATTCTAAGTGGACTAAATGTGAAATGCATTACTGTAGACTATTTAATAAGAACTAGAAGGCTGTATACCACAGGCTCTGAACCAGACCAACAACTCACTGTAATGAACATTTATAAGTAAAGATGTGTGGGCAAAAGAGTGTAGTGTGTGACACACTGCAGCTTCCAGGGTGAGGTTTGGTTTGTTTGTTTGGGTGGTTGGTTTTGTTTGTTTGTTTGCTTCTTTGCTTTTTATTCTTTTTTCCTTCCTTTTAGCAGGGAAGATTGCAAGGGCAGAGGACAGATGAGGGGGGTTGGGGGGGCATGATGTAAAATTCACAAAGAATCAATTAACAGTTAAAAGCAAAAACAGCAAGCAAACAAAAGAGTTAAAGATTTATCACTTAAACCAGACAAAGCCCTTACCTTAAAGACAAATATCTATATACCCTTTTGTATTAAAAAAAAAAAAAGTATTTTGAAAAGTTATATGTTACTGGGCTGGAAAGATAGCTCAGTGGTTAAAAAAAAAAGATACTTACTGTTCTCATAGAAGAGCCAGGTTGATCCACAGCATGTACGCGGTAGCTCACAAACACCTGCACCTACAGGTCTAGAGGGTCCAGCGCGTCCTTCTGGCCTCTGAGGACGCCAGGAGCGCATAGAAGTACTAACATACATCCAAGAAAAAACACTCATACACAGAAAGCTCTGTGTGTGTGTGTGTGTGTGTGTGTGTGTGTGTGTGTGTGTGTGTGTACTATTTTTAAATTGTATGAAATAAAAAGTCAAAGTTTGGACTAGAAAAAAATTGCAAATTTTGCAAACTATACAGCTACGCAAGGTCTGTTAGCGGAAGCATATTGATGGGACAAAACATAACCATAGCAAACTCCCACGTCCCTCCACATCCCTTGGCCAGATGTTACCATTCATTGTGCGACTTCCTGTACTTCGAAAGGGTGCTTCCTAGGACCTGCGCTCACACTGACTTTAAGACGTTCTAGTGTCTGCTAAAAGTCCTATGTAAAGCTGAACTCCTGCTCATGCCAGGCACTGTTTACTCCCTGCTCTGGCTTCTCCCATCTCTGTCTGACTGACAGACTAGGCATTTGGCGGTCTTACTTGCTTCATTTTGTCTCTCTCCTATACAAGCCCATTGAAAACTGAGTGAAAAGAAAAGCAAATGGCAGAAGGAAAAACATCAATATAGTACGGGAAAAAAATCTATCTCACCAGTAGTTAGGGAAGTGTTAATAAAATCCTATGAGGTATTTTGCATTCATAAGATTGGACATCATAAGATTCACAAGATTGGGCTGGAGAGATGACTCAGTGGTTAAGAGTACCTACTGTGCTTACAGCGGACCCAGGGTTGAGTCCCAGCATCAGAGACTCAGAATCTCTGTAACTCCAGTTCCAAGGGATCTGATGCCTCTAGCTCCCTACCAGCACTTATGTCCACATACCCATATGCAAGCCACACAGCTATACATAATTAAAAATAATAAAATTAAATCTTAAAAATAAATTTTTCAAAAGATTGAGCAAACCTGAAAAGTCTGGTCACATGAAAATGTGAAATAATGCTGGAGAAATATAAACACACTTAGTAATGTTGAAGATGAATTTCCTCTCTGCCTTGGCCAAGTCAGTGTTGAATTCTCGCTCCTATCTCTGTACCTTAGAAATACATACAACTCCTCTTATCCATTTCTGTTGACACAATAATACTGGACAAAATAAACACATGCCTGATGGATGCCTGCAGTTTGAATACCATTTACACAGTCTAAAAAAACATTTAGCTCTGGCTGTATGGTTTATGGATACAAATGTGTATTAAAGGCTGCAGCACATGCACAGCGACTTGGGAGGGCAGTTGTCTTTGAGGGTGTTGACCTGCATCTTCAATGTTCAGTATTAAAAGAGAAAGGCCTGGGGCATGGATGGGATGGCAGAGCGCTAAAACCCAGCCGGGCTGGTGGCAATGCATGCCTTACTGTCATACTTATGACTATGTACAGATTCACATTTGGGATAGTTCATAAGAAAGTGGAGAGCAATTAAGTGGCACTTTAAGGGAAAAGAGTCCAAGACATAGTCTATCAAGGAACACAGCGTGATGTGGTAAGACAGTAGGGTGAAGTGTGCTGGGGTGCCTTTGTTCACACAGTTAAAGGGAACCAGGCTTTTGGAACTAGACATTGAGAGTTTGCATCTTGACTCCCATGCCACTAAGATGTCTCAGTCTGAGCATCATTCTTCTCATCCTTCTCATCATTAGGACAATAAATCCTAAACAGAGACCAAAAAATAGATGGGAAATGAATTTTACAGTTGAATCTTCAAAAAAAAATCAATAGCACATATAAACCTTCAGCTAAATAATGAAAAAGATTTCACTAAAATCAGAAGTGAAATAAAATACAGTACTGCCAATTGCATGGAAATGCCCCCAAATAAGAGTTATAAAGTAGGAAAATGAGAGCTAAATATTAGGAGTGTGATATGAGCAAAGGCTTGTGGTGGTTGGCGGCACATCGTGTGGCACGTACTGAAGTCAGAGGTGGGCGTGTGGGCAATAGCACCAGGTACTGATTTTAAAAAGACACAAATACGAAGTCTGGTTTTGACAGTCATGTTTTCTGTTATTTTAACTGTTTTTTTTACAATAAACTCATGAAAATAAATAACAAACGTTTTCTTTTATTTATAAGGAAATTAAGCATTATAAAGGCCCAGTCAACTCCTAAGAGTGGGAACAGGGGCTGTCTCTGACTCTGCTGTCTGTTCTTAGGACCCTTTCCTCCTATTGGGTGGCCTCTTCCAGGCTTAATAACGAAGGAGGTGCCTAGTGTTACTATGGCATGCCATGCCATGGGTGGCTGATATCCAAGGGAGGCATGGCATTTTCTGAAGAGAAGGGGAGGAGGAGTGGATGATGTGTTTATGGTTGGGTAAACTGCAGGGAGAGTCTGGGAGGAGAGGAGGGAGGGGAAACTACAGTTGAAATGTAAACTAAATAGATAAATAAATAAGGCCCAATCCTTTGCCCAAGTTTACCCAAATTACCAGGTCTTCCTCCGGAGGATTATAAACACAAATTAAAACCCTGTGTATATTTCAGTAGTTTTATGAATAGTCTCAATTGAATTTCTGTAAAGCACTATAATCTATCCCTTTGGGAAGGGAGTCAAGCAACCATTGCTGATAAAAACTAATAACAAACACCTACTTTGTTTATATCCTTGTGACCACAAATACGTAAAGGAATTATAACATAATATTACTAGCTACGTAATCTTGCCTCAAACAGATTTTTAGTCTTGGAGTACAGCAAAAGATCACTAGACTGTGGTAGTTCATCATGTTCTGGGCTGTGTTATTTTTAACTACAGACTCCCCCTCCCTCTGTCTCCCTGTTGTTGCCACAGCCTGCTGCTTTCTGCTTGGTACCCTCTTCTAGGAATTCAGCGGAACTTTTCTTGGTTATCATTATTATTTTGACCAAACTGTTTTCCATTGATAAAGTGTTTATTCAATCACTCACTGTCTTTTCTTTATGCAACAAAGGTTGATTGAGTGACAGCTTAGTCTCCGGCTTAGGCTCATGGGAAGCAAAGGTCAATGACAAATGACAGCTTCATCATCGGGGGATGCTCATGACTAGAGGGAGGTGGGGGAGGAAAATGAGTAACTCAGTGCCAGGTGACACCTTCAGGATGGTGATCGCCAGGGAATCACAGAGCAGGGAATTCCCAGCTAAATAAGGAAGTGTGGGGGAAGTGGCATGGAAATTGTGATGCTAGAGGGGAAAATGTTTATTTCCGTCTATATAAAAATACAAGATCTTTGTAGAAACTTTGAAACATATAAAGAAATAAGAGAAAGACCTAAAATTATACCACAAAGGTATCCACTGTGATATTGTAAACTTCTCCACAGGTGAGCTCAAACCTCATCAACAGTTTTGCTATGTCATACAAGATGTATTTCCTGTATTTTGTAATTCTTTAATCTTGTTTTTAAAGATGCATAATACTGTCCCTTAAAGACAGTATTCTTTAAAGGCCGCTCATGACATCCTGCTTTCACTGACTATTTCCCTCTTACAAATAACAATGCTAAGCACTTCTGTGTATAAATATGGATGGGCATTTAAACTTACTTTCCTTAAGAACAAAGACAGAAGAGGAATGACCCCAGCGAACTGCAGATTAAAGGGTGTAATCATGAGTTTCCAAAAGATGCACATCCTGATTCCCTCTAAGCAGGCACATTAATCTTCCTATGCCTAACACTTAATGATGATTGTGTGTTGGGTTGTGGTTGGTGACAGTACCAGTGGTAGAGGCATTTTTATTTTATCATTGTCTGAATCCTCTGGGCCTGTGTGTGAAAGGAGGCTGGTATATATTGGGGTGGGGGGCGATAACATCATTAAATAATTCATGTTTAGTCCTTCTATTTCTATTTCTGTTTTGTTTGTTTTCAGCATTCAGCAAGACATGGTGGCGAACCAAGGCTCTGAGTCTTCATGATTGAAGGACTCTTTTGCACAAGACAAAGGTAAATATTTGAGTCTGGGTGGGCTATTCTGGTGGAAGGAAAATCTTTCTCTTGGGGAAGGTTGCTCATACATGCGTCCGGGTTCTCATAAAGTGGTGGTGTCTTGTATGTGTCTTGTGCTTACAACAGGTTAGAGTGCTCACAGAGTCTTTGGAAGTTGTCCTGTAAAGTGGCTTTTCTCTGGCCAAAGTCACTTGTGCTTGAAAACATATAAATTTTATTCTTAGTCTTCTTTTCTTTAAGTACCTAGCAAATAACAGGAGCCTTAAGTTTTCCTGTCTAGATATATCAGCTTCTTGTAACAGATTCTCTCAGGCTGGTCTCACTCACAAACAACAACATACGCTGTCTTTTCTCACACGCCAGCAATTTCAATACATTTACCAAGGGAAGAAAGCATTCTTGACTGTAGACCATAAAGTTAAGCCACAGGTAAGATAAATGCTTCTATCTACGTAACAGAGTTGGGGATTTATGAGCTGAAGAGACAAGTACTATTATTTTGAGTTTCTAAACTTTTAAATGATGGCAACACTGAATTATGTACCTCGTGCAGGAGCCAGGAAGGTACAATTGAAAACGCCCATTCCTTTGATAAATTGGAAGCATCCATTCTAATATCTATTTCTTGTGTACTGGGGATAGTGCTGAATGAATCACAGGCTGGTGGATGGATGTTCCATCCAACACTTTTAATTAGCTGTTCTGCCTATTAGCATGAGCAGAGGGTTGCTTTTCTGCCATAGATTACTCCCCAACCACCCTCCCCCCCCCTTAGCTGGAATAGAAGTCTTATTCTCCACAAGGTAATATTCATCTCTTCCCCAGCCAGACAAGCATAGAAAATTAAACAATGGTCTGTTAAAAAGCCCAGATGATGTATTTATCATTTCCAGTTTATGTGAGTTTGCAAGGCAAACAGAAGCAGGAGCTATTTGCTATGGGACCTTGGGGAACAAGGGACTGGAGAGGGAACTGGAAGGCCAAAGGATGTGGGGCTTGTGAAAGGGAATCATTAAAGATATGAGGTGCTGCTGAAGACAGAAAAAAAAATTAATTACTCCAAGGGACTCAAATGCCAGTAGTCATTTAAGTGACCCAGCGAGGAGACTGAGAACTTTTTCCTTCTAGTCTCTATAGCCAAGAAGGAGGGGGCTGGGATTCCTCGGCTGTCAATTTTTGTGCATCCTCCGTGACTTATTGACACGTTCAGCTGACTTGTGCCCCAGCCTCCTCTAATGAGAGGAGTTAAATGAGAAATGCCGTTCTAGCTAGAGAATTCTCTCCATCCTGTGGGCTGCCCAGGGTACTCAGCTGAGCTTACAGCTCTGCATCCGGCAGGCCTGAGGGAAGCCTGTAATTCACCACAGTGGGTGGAAGAGGTGGCCACCCAAAACTGGCCTGAATTTGATCTTTTACTGTTGCTTTTTCATCCACAAAGCTATTCTCTGGGGGTGGACTGCATTTGGAAAGACAAATTAAGGCCTTCTAAGGAAGACTTGGGAGCAGTCGCTTCCAGAAACAGACATCTTTTCTAGCTTGCTTGTCTAATAAATCTCTCAGAAGCTTTGCAGCTATAGATGGTAGTTGAAAAATATCTGTATAATGACCTCAGAGTTTAACAGCAGTAACCCCTGGTGGGGTAGAAGCTTTTCAGTGGTGGGCCCTGCCTGCACTCAGGAAGTCAAAGGATCATTTTCAACTTTGCCACTAAGTGTCTATGGCCCCCATGTGTCATCCTAGTCCCCTAAGCCTCTGTTGGGTCACTTATAAAGTGAGAAGAAGAATATCTATCTTCTGTGATTTCAGAGAAGATCAATTTACCCCAAAATAGCATCGAAGGATAGATATATCATACACATGTGGTGTCCTTCCTGTCCTATTTTCAAGTCTTAGCTTTTAAACATTGAGGTAACTAGGCGGTCTGTGTTCCCTCTTGGACCAAGGTTAAGAGGCTTGGCAGTGTTTTTCCTGGTCTATTTAGTTAGGGATGGTGGGCAGACAGACTAAAGTAGCAGGAACAGAAGTTGCTCCGAGGACTTTCTTTGGGTGTGTACGGATCAGGGCATTGAAAGAGGTTGGAGCCCTGGATATCCACATCCGGGGGCAAGCCTTGAGGACACTGCTTCTACAGCTGCTGCGAGCCTGTCTTTGAAGTAGAGATGGTGTGGGAGGGTGCACTGCTATGAAGCCAGGTTCCGCGAATGGTGGTGGGGAAGATGTTTCAAAGGTTGCCTGCTCCTGGGAAGAGATGGCAGTTGAGTAAAGTCTGTAGGGCTGGAAGGAGAGGAGAGCATTGAGCTTCATTTGAAAGGAAGGAAATCCATCCAAGCTTAGTAACCAGCAAGCGGGACACATACAGCATGAGAGACAGATGCAGTACCTCTAAGCCTTACACTGCCCCAGCCCGACCCCAGGCACTTGTAGTGGCAGTAAGGAGACAAGCTGTGGGTACAATTCATCCACTCAAAGCTCATTGAGTAAACAATTGACTACAGGGTACAACAGATGGGAGCGAGCCCAGGAAAGCGGTGCTTGGAAGTGTGCTGGGAGGAAGGGTAGTATATGAGCTCATCCTCAGAGGCGGGGCAGCCCTGTGCTGGATGAGAAGGAATTTAAAGCAGACATTTTTCAGAAGGTCACCTGCTCACAGCAACAATGGGCCACAAGCAAGAGGTCTGTCACTAACTGGAGCTTTGTGCACCAGGATACACTCAGTGATGGTCAAAGGCTCCCATAATGAGCTGCCTTCCTGTCCTATTTGCTGCCCTTTTAGGGACCCAAGGAAGACCAGCTTCATGCTGAAAAAACTAGTGAAGCCAGTATTCCATTTCCTTGGTGCTATTTTTAGCTTTTTTTGGGTTACCTTGGAAAGTCTTTAATTGTCACAACTGATCTGTTGACTATTTATCATGTTAATTTGATTTTGCCGCTTTTATATTCATTTACAGACATCAGAGGTGAGCCGTTATGCCTTCCTGCTTGGATAGGGAAATAGCATCCAGGCAGGAAATATATTTTAAGATTTATGCTTATTTACATGTATGTATGTGTGTCCATGTGAGTGTGTATATCACATGTGTTCATGCACTGCCCATGAAGGCCAAAAGACGGTGTCAAATGCCCTGGCACTGGGGTTACAAGTGCTTCTGCGCCGTCTGGCAGGGGTGTTATAAACTTAATTCAGGTCCTCTATAAGAGAAGCAAATGCTCTTAACCACTGATTCATCTCTCCTTCCCAAGACAGGAAATGCTTTCCCTGCTATTCTGCCTTTCCTTTTTTTTCCCCCTCCCTTCTTTAATTCAGCCCTTTGGTGCCTCCTATTTTCCTATTTCTTTTTATTTTCTCAGACTCCCTTTGTATGTCTGTGTTTCCTCTTTGTTGACATAGAGTCACGCATTTGCCAACTTAAAAGGAAACCAGATAGTCTAAATAGCAGGCAGCTCTGCTGTAGAAGTTTAAAGAGGATTCTTAGCAATGTGGCCGTTCCCTTTCTTTGTTATGTTTGATGGCGTTGATGGGGTTGCCTTCCAAAAGTGAATGTCTGAGATTCAGATATCTGCTCCAGCCCATAACAGCTACTTGACATTGAGCAAATCAATCTCTTTGAAATTCAACTTTTATAACAGCCAAACTCAGGAGATGGATAAACTTCCAGTCCAGTCGGGACTATTGGAAGACTCCAACAATAATGTAGGTCAAGAGGGCTGATACATTATGTACTTATTGTTGCTTAAAATGATACATTCCCATTAGAACCCTTTAAAATACAAATATAGTGATTGTTTGGTAACAAGGAAGATGCTGTGGAGATATATTCTTATGCTGTAGCTGGTCTTAGAAAATAGAGAGCCAGAAGAACAAAGGCACTGTGAGGAGCTGGTGCATGGGTGTCCTGAAAGCCCTCCTTTGCTGCAGTGACTGGGATACTGGCCACTGAGATTTCTAAGGTTTCTTCAGCCAAGTCAACTGTCCCCCAACTGTGGTGTCCTTCTCTGACAGTACGGGAGCTTTATATGCCAGCATGGCTAACTTTAATGATGGTCCATGGGACACAGGCTCTTGTATGTGGCTACAGGACAACATGGGAGACTTGGAGGTAGAGAAGAAGTCCAGCCCTTTTGTTCCAGCCCTGCTGCTGGACAGAGCTCAGCCTTCTGGCCTGGGGCAGCACTGGGACCTGAAGTTGCTCTTCACTGTGTTTTGCTCCCAACTTCCCCATCTCCTTCCATGTGTTGTTTAGTCAACTTGAACTAAAAGAATCAACTTACTGAAGGAGAAGGTTTGCCTCGGCACCCAGGTGTGATGGTCCCAGGCTGTGGTTGGTCAGCCATGTTGCTCTGGACCTGTGATGAGGCATTACATTGTGACAGAAGCATGACAGAGCAAGTATGTTTACTTGATTGTCTAGAAGCAAAGGAGAGGAGGAAGAAACCATGTTCCCATAAGCACCTTCAAGGGCCTGTCTCCTAGTGACCCAGAATATCTCATTAGGCCCCACTTCCTAAAGGTTTCACCAACTCTCACTAACTCTACCTTGGGGACCAGCATTTGAGACATGAGCCTTTGGAAAATGTTCAATCCCCGAATGACCTTGCGGTACCTAATGTCTTGACCAGAGGCCCTGGCTTCTACATGTCACAACCACACCAGCAGGCTGAGAAGTGATCAACACCAATATTCCAGTAAGTTCTCGGAGGCCTCTGCTTATTCTTCAGGGTTCTCTACTGTTCTGATCTTTCCTCTGTAACCATCTGCCTTCATAATTACCTGCTGAGAAGACTTCCAGCCCTAGTACTGGTTGTGAGGCCACAGACCTTAACCTCCTCCTATGACTGCATCATGTTGACTAAATAAATAATGCATATGCATTAATTAAATATATACTTACATACATATTAATGTGTGTGAAAAGCAGACGCAATCACTAGGACATATATAAGTGTGCGTGTGTGTGTGTGTGTGTGTGTGTGTGTGTGTGTGTGTGTGTGTGTGTGTGTATGAAGACATACAAGCACATGTATACCTGATCTACTAATGTTTGTTTCTGTGTCTCTGGTTGACCCCACACCGATACAGATAGCCATGAGTTGTCATAATGGAGAATTCTTTGTTTCATAGTACAGACTATTATGTTTCTATGTTATTGCAAGTAAGAATTAAGCTTTTAATCTAAAGATGTTTTTCAGGCTAAGATACACTCCACAGTCTCCTTAATGCTCTCCTTTCTCCATCCTAAATCTTTTCACAATTCCATCCAAATCCATTTATAGTCTGTTTCCTACCCGATAAACTTTAGAATAAAGCCCTTAATAAAATTAACCTCATATGTATGATACTGCAGACGCCTTTCTGCTATTCCGTGCCGGCAGACTGCTCTCCTCCTGAAACTTTCTGCATCTTTTGAAGATAATACCCTGATTCTGCGTGTTTACATGGCCTAGGGTAGGAGCGGGGGAAACCACAGAGTCAGATGCGGAAGACAGGAACTGGATCCTGCTACTGCAGACTGCATTGTTCATTAAGCTTCAGAGCATACCAGGTGTGAAATGGGCACACTCACCCAGACCTGCCTATCCTCAGACTAAACTGTTCTAAGTTCTAGAGGCCCTACAGTCTCAGTCTGTCTCTTATAGGCTCAAGGAAGTTCATGATTGAGTTACAGAAATGCTGACTGTGACCAAAAAGATGAGTTTGGCTTAGTCTGGTGGCACAGGCCTGTAACCCCAGTGACTTAGCTCCTTGAGAAGATAAGACAGTATCGCCCCTGATTCAGACACAGCTCGGCTACAGAATGAGTGCCAGCCTGGACAACTCAGTGTGATTCTGTCTCAAAATGGAAAGTAGCCAGCAGCCTGAGGATCTGACTCAATGGGGCAGCACTTTCTTAGGCATGTATGGCTCTGTATGTTCAATACCCAATACTGTCAATAAGAAATCTGAACTTTAGAAGTCCTTAAATTAGCAAATCAGGACAATTGTTTTATTAAAACTATCTTTGATTTTAACTGAGACATAATTATAAATGTATGTGGGGTACACTGTAATACTTTGATTAATCTATACATTGTATAGGAATCAAATGAATGTATTTAGTATATCCATAATTTTGAAGATTTTATTTTCCTTGTCATAAGAACATTTAAAGTCATCCTTTCTAGTAATTTGAACCTCTATAATAATGTTAGCTGTAATCACGCTATACCACAGAATAGCAGAACTCACTCCTTCATGTAGCTACAGGACAAGGATAAGCGAACCCAGGACTTGGTACATCCTAGGCAAGTGCTTTGCCAACTAAGCCAAACTCTAAACCTCTATGTTCTTTTTTTTTTCTTTTCCAGCCTGATAACTGCCCCCTCCCTCCTCTCCTCCCATTCCCACCCTCAGGCCCCACTCTCCCCACTCCCTCTACTTCCTCCTCCCCTTTTCTCAGAGAGGGTAAGTATCCCCCCTCCATGAGTACCAACCTACCTTGATGCATCAAGTCTCAGGAGGACCAAGCACAGCCTCTCCCACTGAGGCCAGACCTGGCAGCCCAGATACAGGAAAGGGATCCAAAGGCAGACCAGTGTCAGAGGCAGCCCCTAATCTCATGGTTAGGGGACCCACATGAGGTCCATGCTGCATGTCTAGGTCTAGGTCCAGCCCATGCAAGCTCTTTGGTTGGTGATTCGGTCTCTGTGAGCCCCCGAGGGACTGGGTCTGCTTATTCTGTAAATCTTCTTGTTGTGTCCTTGACTGCTCCAGCTCCCTTAATCCTTCCTCACATTGTTCCAGGAGACTTCCTGAGCTAGGCCTATTGTTTGGCTATGGGTCCCTGCATCTATCCCCATCAGCTGCTGGATGAAGCCTCTCAGAAGACAGTTGTGCTAAGCTCCTACCTGCAAGCTTAGCAGAGTATCATTTACAGTGTCAGGAGCTGGCTCTCTCCCAACTCCTGTTGCGTTGGTCTCAAGTTGGACCAATCATTGGTTTGCCGTTCCCTCAATCTCTACTCCATCTTTATCCCTATACTTCTTTAGGCAAGACTAATTTTTGGTCAAAGGTTTTATGGATGGGTTGGTATCCTTCTCCCTCCATTGAAAGTCCCTGCATTGGCTACAGGAGGTATTGACTTTGGACTCTCTACTCCCTCCAGCTGTTGGGAATCTCAGCTAGGGTCACCTCAATAGACTTCTGGAAATCTCCCCTGTCCCAGAGATGCCCCTACCCCTGCCCACCGACTTCCATTCTCTCTTCGTTTTTGAATGATGTGTTTCAATTTCAATTCAAGTCCTTTGCATATTTTTCATGAAGTTTTTGTTGTTCTCTACTAAGTTTATATATTCTAATACTAATTCCCTGTCATATGTGTGGATTATAAATATCTTCTCTTATGCTGTAGGTTGTCTCTATTGATTCTATCGATTAATTTCTTTTCTTGGACCAAACATTTTCAGTTTGATTAGAACTCACTTGTTCTTTCTTTTGCTACCTGTGCTTTGGGGTCTTATTTTTAAAAGTTGTAAAGGAGAAAAGGGAAGTGAGAAATTATGTAATTATATTATAATTTCAAAAATTAAAGAAAAAAAATTTAAAGTTGCCCATACCAATGTAATGAAGTATTTCTCCTATATTTCCTTCTAGTTGTTTTATAATTTGGTCTTACATTTACATTTTTAATCCATTTTAGTTGATAATTGTATATAGTGAGAAAGTAGGGCCTAGTTTTATTCATGTAGTCATCTACTTCACCTAGAACCATTTGTGGAGAAACTGTCTTTTACTCAATACTGTTGTTGGTGTTGGTGCCTTTGTAGAAAAACGTATGTTTTTTTTTCCATGTGCTCTACTATGTTTCTTTGGCCTAGTTGACTATTTTTATACAATATTATGCTGGTATTTCAACTATTTCTTTTTAGTATATTTTGAAGGCGGGTAGGTACTGTAATGGAAACTTACATTTCTTTAAGTAAATACCTTGAATTGGTAGGATCCCAAATTCTTATACTATTCAGTGTCTATGATGGTTAATTTTCCCTAAAATCCTTCTTCAAATAGTTGACATAATTGAATGCATAGTAGTTCCTTTATAAATGGCTCTATATGTAAAGATGAATATACAAGATTCTCTCCCATATCAAAAAAGTAGAAAAATAGTCATGACAAATAAGCCTATCATAAAGCTGTCTACTAAAAATAGAAAACGTATGCTATAATGAATAACCTTAAAAAGTGGCGCAGCCAAGACATACAATTGAATATACATCAGGGGCGCCTTCCTGAAAGAGCTGCAGAGCTGTTCTCTCTAAGAGAAGGGCTGCCCTCTCAGCCAAGCAGAAGAGGCAATTCGGGGATCATCTTGATGCACGATATAAACAACCAATTGTGATCACACACCTACCTGGTAGAGAAATCTCAGTCATTACCAGGTGCATGGCTCCTAGATAAAGATCTGGAGAGGTTAAGGCCACAGTTAAAATTGCCTTCATGGACACGTTTCATCCTGTCCTCTACATACATTTATCATTGAACAATGGCCAGGAGTTGTCTCTACTCTTCCTAGCTCAACCATCAAATAAATAATATTCACAATTTCTAGCCCACAGTAGGTCCTCATAAAATGCCTGGTGGTGGTGTGTGCTATTGAATCATGAAGACTCTCAAGGGAGAAGACTACAATACATCGATATTATGTCAACATCCGGGACAAAATGAAATGGGAAAGAGATGCTCAGAAGAATTACTCTTCAGTGAAGTTTTAGCAGCTGATGCTCATAACACCTCACTTCCCAGAGGTGTCCCATTCAAAATGACTGAAGCCATGGATACGATTAAATTGGCCGTATGTGAAAAGCTGACTGCTACCACCAGGCAACAGGTGGAGGTGCAACATGAGGACTTTTGTTTTTCTTTTCTTTCTTTTTTTTTTTTTTTTTTTTTTTTTTTTTTTTTTTTTTTTTTTTTTTTTTTGGTTTTCGAGACAAGGTTTCTCTATGTAACCTTGGCTGTCCTGGACTCACTTTGTAGACCAGGCTGGTCTCGAACTCACAGTGATCCACCTGCCTCTGCCTCCCAAGTGCTGGCTTAAAGGTGTGTGCCACCACCGTTGGCTGAGAACTTTTATTTTTAGTGTTGAGGAGAAAGTTAATTTGATGTAAGAGACACCCAGGATTGGTAAGAGAAGACTGGGTTGAGAGGGAGGGATTGTATAGATGGTAAGGCTGAACAAAGGATTAAGAATAGAGCAGAGAAAGACTAGAAAATGGACTGAACATCTCAGAGAGCCAGAAACATAAGGAAGTGTTCTACAGCCTCTCATTGGCATATGACCTGATGTTACTTGGGCAAGCAATGTCAAAATAGGCACCTGCAGGCTAGCAAATGGGCTTCTAGTAAGTAAAGAGTGCTAGAAATCCTCCTATATAGAAATGTGTGCGTCCCCTGGGGAACAGGAGGCATCTTAGAATTTTTCATGTGTATGGGTATTTTGCCTGCATATATGTGTATGCACCATGAACATGCCTGGTGCTTTCAGAGCCAGAAGAAGATATTGTGTCACCCGGAGCTGGAGCTAGACACATGTGAGACACTATGTAGGTGCAGGGACTCAAAACCTGGCTCCTCTATAAGAGCAGCCAGTGCCCTTAAGCACTGAGCCACATCTCTTTATGACGTCACTTTACAAGGTTCAGATGGGTCTTTACTTCCCCAGAGGCTGCATCTGTGCATTTAGTCTATAGCGTACTGAAAATACTTGGAAAAGTTGCATCTGAATTGAACATATTCAAACTTTTCTTGCTTTTTTCACTAAATACTGTATTATGAACAATTGCTTTATTTGGGTTATCATAAATAATACAGGGCACAGAGTAACATTTAAAGCATGAGTGAAGAGTGTAAGGGATATATTTTCTAACACACTATGCCATATGTTATAAGGGACTTTAACTTCCAAATATTTTAATGTCCTTGGGTTGAATGTTTTCACAGACCTGAATCCTATAGACTCCAAGAATCTACTCCACATTACATAGGTTTGAATTTTCTTTCATTCTTCACTTTTTTGAGATTTTAATGAATACCTTTATTTTGTTTCTAGTACAAACAAAAGTTCATTGATAAATATACATTTGATCAACTTTAAAAATTTTTTTTATTAATTTATTCTTATTACATCTCAATGGTTATCCCATCCCTTGTATCCTCCCATTCTTCCCTCCCTCCCATTTTCCCCTTATTCCCCTCCCCTATGACTGTTCCTGAGGAGGATTTCCTCCCCCTGTATATGCTCATAGGGTATCAAGTCTCTTCTTGGTAACCTGCTATCCTTTCTCTGAGTGCCGCCAGGTCTCCCCCTCCAGGGGACATGGTCAAATATGAGGCACCAGAGTACGTGTGAAAGTCATACCCCACTCTCCATTCAACTGTGGAGAATGTTCTTTGATCAACTTTTTCAAGTAAAAAGAATATAATTTCTAGATTAAAATTTACATATTGCCTTAAATAATCAAAACTCACCTATGTCAACTTTGGAATCTTAGTTCTTCCTAATACTTTGGTATTTCATCTAAGGGCTAACTTACAATCATGGATAAATTTTTAATATTTTTCTATTTAGTGGTTTTGTTTTCACTTGTTTTTTTCATCCCACAAATGCCAGGCTGCTCAATGGATTTGTAATAAACTTCTAAGATGAAGAGAAAAATCTTATGCTTTGTATACTGCACACCTTGGCTTGTGTTTGTTCTATTAAACAAAGCATATGTCCCCACAAGTTCATCTGCTAAAGTCCTTTAAGGATCTTCCTTGCCAGTTATGTGTGGTGTGTACCATTCTGAGGTATGTGCACCAGGCTAGTAAACTCTACTCTTTGTATCTCACCAAATACTGAGATGAAAATCTGAGGACTATTTTTTCTTCTTCATCTTTTGTGGTAATTAGCTCTCAGAACCATTTTCTTCTAAATCATTGAGTTCCTCATGCACTGAAAAATGGTAAACCACCCTAAATACACAAAAAAGCTATATCTGTCCTCACCCATAAATACAGAAGTGGATCAGAGTTGAACCAGTTATCAAAGCCACACAACTGGTGCATTTGATGCCAACCTCTGAGTAAAATCTGTCATCTTTCCACTCTTTTTTTAAAGCTTATTTTCATTTTATGTCCATTGGTGCTTTGTCTGTCTGTCTGTCTCTGTGTGTGCATGTGTTAGAGAGAGAGAGAGAGAGAGAGAGAGAGAGAGAGAGAGAGAGGAGAGAGAGAGAGAGAGAGAGAGAGAGAGAGAGATCTTGGAGTTACAGACAGTTGTGAGCTGCCATGCGGGTGCTGGGAATTGAATCCAGCCAGTGCCCTTAAACACTGAGCCGTCTCCTTAGCCCTTTCTACTCTTCCTTTGAGCTTCAGAGCCTGTTATTGGGGAAACAGTCTCTGAAGATTTCTGGGAAGGAAGACAAAGAGGATAAGTGATAGTGATAAGAGCGCTGAAGCCACGGGGGGGTGGGATGGTGTTGGTCACTAGTAGTCAGAGATGCAGAGAGTATGTTCTGATCATAGAGTAGACAAGTTGGACCAAAGTATTACTTAGAGATTATGCTAGGTGGCCTGAACCACAGGAAGAAAGCTAGAGGAAAAAAACTAAAGGAATAAATTTGGGAATTTATCCAGGAGCATTCAGGAGCTCGGTGGAAATCAATTAGAAGATCATGACAGGTAAAAAGAAGAGCCTTGTAAGTTGAGTGAAACAGAAAACACTTCGGGTTGCTCTTCAATGAGGAGCCAGCCTTCCCTGCCGCAACCCCATCCTTTGCACTCCACTCTTATCCTTTCACCCACCGCCTGCATTTAGCCTGAGGCCAGAGTGTTGCACTAACGTTGGTGTCTCTATTTATCAATGTCTCTTAGCTGGGGGCACTAGCGCAGGGTTTCCCACCGAAGGGAATGTTCCCCAATGGCTCACAAAATTAGGGTGAATAACATTTAGTGTGAATAGCTATTATCTTCTGTTAGTGAGCCCTTGGTGCTGGACGCATTTAACTCTACTGATATTGTCCCTGAGTCATTTCATCCTAAGCATGGATTGATTAGAACAGGGGCATAGGCTAACAGTGAAGACAGGGAGCCCTTGGAGCGGAAAAAGCTTTGGAGCTACAGCCCTGACTTCAGGGTCCCTTTGACAGTTCTTAGCTGGGTGTATCTGCATCACAGGTCATCCTCCCCCTACTCACTTAGCCTTGAAAACACAGGAATAATGGGGATTAAGAGGCTGTTTCACCATCGATGTGAAAGAACTTGGTGGTAAATAAATGGCTCTGAAATATAAGTTAGTATAATACAATAGGATATGAAATACAGTAGCGCTGCATTGCATCATTTGCCATCTGGGATACAGAAGAATGTCAGAGATGATAAACCTCAGCTTCCTTTGGCAGAATTCAAGTCTTCCAATGGGGAAGTAGCTTCCATCACACAACAAATGATACAAAACTGAGTCTCTGGCTCATGAGACCTGCTTCTGCATCACCCCTTCTACCCAAAGGCTTCTCTTTTTTCCCTGCCCATGCTTCTGCACAGTCTGCTACAGCCTGAGATGGAGCTTATGCAGGACAGGAGACACATGGTACATGCCACAGGAGATCACCCATTCCCAGAAAGCCTACATTGCTACACCAGCTCTCCAGATTTCTGAGCCCATGTTAATGCTGAGCTGAGCTTTAAAGAGGATGGCATTTGCACTGGATCGCCCAAAATGACATCAGGAGCAGGAAGATCTGTGTGCTGACTGTAGAGCATTGTGCGTCGTCAGGATAGCCTGTATGCCATCTCAAAACACATGCTTCTCCACAGCCCTCAGCCCTGCAGCCTGATGTTCCTCACCCAGCCACACCTAAAAGGCACATTTTCTAAAAAAAAAGACATATGTGGACACACTGATATTTATCTCTGCACTTGCCTCGAATGAAGATATCACACATGAATTATTGTTTTTATTAATGAAAAGAAGCAAAACATGACTATATAAGGACCTCTGTGACTGCGAATCTACACATTCTAGTTTAAAATAAAACATAGTACACAGAGGTTAGAGACTAACTACAAAACAGAAAGTGATCATAACCCTTCATTTAATTTTTACAGTGCTCTGTCTTATATGAGTTTCATCAGATGGGCATGTGAATGTAAGTTCTGGTTCATTTCCCTTCTAAGCATTTATCAGTCTTACAGAATACCTCAGCAACAAGCATTCTAAGTGACTGAATAATAACTTATTAAATAAGTGGGCTATTGATGAGGGTTGACCCACCCTCATTTCTGGAGTTTTGTCTTTATTTTTAAATCACGGTGTTGGAAAGGCAACCAAGAGTTCTATATCAGGATATGCAGGCAGCAGGAAGAGCAAATGAAGCCAGGCAGTGGTGGCTCATGCCTTTAATCCCAGCACTTGGGAGGCAGAGACAGGTGGATCACTGTGAGTTTGAGGCCAGCCTGGTCTACAAAGCGACAGGACAGTCATGGCTGCACAGAGAAACCCTGTCTCAAAAAAACAAAACAAAACAAAACAAACAAACAAAGCATATGACACTGGGCCTGCCTTGAGCATCTGAAACCTCAAAGCCTACTTCCTAGTGACACACTTATTCCAACAAGGCCACACCTACTCTATCAAGGTCACACCTACTATAAATATCCCCTCTAATAAGATCACTCATTGTTCCTTTCCACCTGGTTCCCCTCACCAAGGCAGAACTCACTCTTGGTCCTTATGATGATTTTGAAGACCTGTATACACCAAGGCCCTTGTCTTGGTCCCAGCATCATGTCCTTGTGAATCCTTTATCCCCTGTTAACCCAGTCAGCAGCCTGTCCAGTATCCCAGTTTACCCATCAGGATGCTCTTTCACTCCATGCTGGATCTCAGCTGCCTCTGCACATTTCATTTACCACCACCTCACCTCTTAGACTCAGATGGCATTTGCTCTTTGAGGGGTTTGATGGCTCAAGCAGGATGGATTAGGCCCTTTCCTCTGAGGGGCCATGACTCCATATATATATATATGTGTGTGTGTGTGTGTGTGTGTGTGTGTGTGTGTGTGTGTGTGTGTGTGTGTGTGTGTGTGTTTATCATTATGCGTGGCTCTCTGAAACTGGGGAATGCATCTTTTCTATTGTTTCCCCAGTCATTAACACAGTACTCAACACATAGTGAAGTGTAGAATATCTGATAAACGAGTCTATCAATAGATTTGGCAAATGGGATAGCCCTGGTAATATGCTATGGAAAGAGTAAAATATATGCAAATGTTGACAGATGGTGTCTCCTCTCTCTCGATTTAAAATGGCAAAGTGTATTATTAGTAAAGCACAAAGAGGAAAGAGGAAAAAAGACTATACGTGGGAGTGCTATAAAGAAACTGGCTGTGGGAGATATGCAGAGACTTCAGTTGATTTATTCATGTGCTTTCAGATAGGCAGCGTTTCATCCCATGGAAATCTGATCGCCCTGTACAATTGCTGATGCCATGCCAATGAGTTCCACATTTTTCTGTCCATCTTTCCTGAACTCAGGACTCCATTTGCATCCTCAAGCATCTTTACTGCATATCTGCTGGCAGCTCAACTTTGAAAAATCCAAAACCAAACTTATGATTACCTACTCCAGTGCTGCTTTCGACAACTTCCTCATCTTAGTGAACGGCAACCCCAGTTTTCCAGGTGCATAGCAGAGCCTTTTAGTGGTCATCTTCCTGTCATACTATGTATCTCACCCCGCACACACTGTGTCCATTCTCCCTTCGAGTTACATTCAGAAATTCTCATCACGTCTCATCCCGCCGCTAGCGCCTCATTGCATCATGTCTTGTCTGCATCATAATAATAGCCAACCATTGCTTAGATTTCAACCTCGTCCCGTATTTTAAACACAACATCAAGGTATCTTCCAAATGTGCTCCCCAGTTTCTCTGAAAACCCATCACCATCTGGAAACAAGTTCAAAGTGTCTTCCTTGGCTGACTTATAGCCAGAAGCCACCTCACGGTGTCCTCGCATGGTGTTTCTCCTCTTTTCAGACTTTGAAAGAAAATAAACATGCTGTGATCTCCAGTCCTTTTCTTAGACATCAATTCTATGGCCTCACAATGCCACCTTATAGCCTCACGTAACCATTGCTTTCCTAGGCATCTATAACTAAAAACTACCATATTGGATGTTGGGACTGCTACATAAGCATTTGGGAGAGTCAGCTCAGAGGTTAGAGAGAGCTCCCTACTCTTTCAGAGGACTCCATTTGTTCCCAGCACCCACATCTGGCAGATAGCAACTGCCTAAAATTACAATATCCTCTTCTGGCCTCTGTGGGTACCCACATACAGGCACATAGACACAGACAAATAGACAGACATATACACACACAAACACACACACAGATGGACACACACATAAAGAAAACTTTAAAAAAAATAAATCTATTATAAAACAGAGCTTGGAGGAGGACATGATTCAGCACAAATTCTTTTTCTTTTCTTTTTTTTTTTTACTTTTTAAATTTTTAACATTTATATTATTACACATGAATAAAATAAACTACATGCAGCAGGAAGAACCATGACACAATCAGGTTCTAAGCACATCTTGATCTAAACACATCTTAATCCCTAACCACCCCTAACCAACTAAGCTTAATTGTAAGACTAAACTATCTGGTCTACAACCCCATCAGAGACTTGAGAAAAAAATAAAACTTAATTACCTGAGTAAACTGGAAGTGCAGTTTAGCAGCTTCCAAAATAAAGAAATGACTGAGGCAGTTTACTGCCTGAACAGTTACCCAATACTCTTTATAACAATGGCACATCATCTTCAGCCTTCTAGCCCAATATGCCTGATAAACATATTTGCAAGGCAGGAACTATTGAGGACTTGCTTACCCTTGTCTTGGCAGAGTTTGGCCATCGACTCTGCCTGCATCCAAGCTTGCCCATTTTTAGGCAGAATTCTGTCTGTGGCAGAAACGAGGACATTTTGCCCAATGGCTGCTTTGCCACACTTGATGCCAGCTCCATAAGGAGGTTCTTTGATGCTTATCATGTTTGAGGTACGCTGGGTGTTTCCAGGAGTTACCTTGACTTGTTGTCAAAGAATCTTTAGGTCTCTGAGGCTTTTGAAGACCTTATTTAACTATTTTACCTTATATACCTATAGAATCATATCTATCTGTTAGACACAGCGTTGTAGAAAGCTTCTGATCCCAATTGGTCCAGCATTTCAGACTGTCCCACACAGGGCTTCTACTAAGCCTGGAATTTCTCAACATTTAGAAAATGAACCACAAATACTATCCCTGGCTTGCTTAATCATTTTCCCCAATTCTTTTTGGGCCCCTTTAAAGGTATTGTTCACCCTAAATCAGCCTGAAGAAACCTAAAGAGTATGACTTCCCATTTCCTCTAAGAGGAATTGGGTAGGTTTCTGTTTGCTCTCTTGGTCTATAGATGCTTATTTTCATTGGGAGTTGGTTATAAGTTACTATTGATCTTATGCAGAGAGAAAACTAGGTTGGACTCAGGGACAACTCTCTTTTCCATTTTCTTTCATAGGTAAGGAAATAGGAGCTGAAAAGAAAGGTGAATATAGAAATTCAGAGGGAGGATAGAACAAAAGGTAGATCATGGAATCTACTCCTCAACTCAAGGCCTTAATTGTTACTCACAAATAAGGTTATTTTTAATTCACTGGTATAGATTTTGTGTATTGGTGCAAAATAAGTGTAATTCTGATACATTGGTACAGAATTCAAATCAAAGATTATTCTTCATACACACACACTATATAGATATGTGTGTGTGTGTGTATATATATATATATATATATATATATATATATATATATATATATATATATATATTTCTACTCTAATATAAGGTGTTATACCCATCCAACTCTAATATAACTCAAGGATTACTTCCAATTCCTTGAAAGTGGTACTGCAGCTTATTTAGGATAATTAAGCAATACAACCTAATTGTTAGTTGAACAAATCATGGTCATGTCAAATACTAGTATAATTTTATCACAAGAATGTATATCCTAGGTCTAACAGGACAAATCTTTCTGTGATCCACAGAGCTCTGTCCTCACCACCCTCAGTTGCTCCCGCCAAGCTGGACTCAGTCTAGCTCCTTGTACATTTCCAACCCACCCCCACTCCTGGAATACTGCACTGACCATGCCTCCACCTGGGCACATGCATGATTTATCTCTCTTCCCTTCTGGTGCATGCTTAAGTGACATGTGCCAACTGTTTTCTCCTTGGCCATCATATATTAAGCAGCAGCTCTACCGCTCTCCAGGCCCGTCCAGTGTACCTAGCTTTGTTGTCTCTAAACCATTTCTCTTAGCTACTGTTATGCATTTGTTAAATTATTTGAGGTACTTTACTTCATTGTAAGAAGTGAAAGTGAGCTCGAGGAAGTGTAGGGGTTTAGTCCTTTCTTACAAGTATTTTGCTGATGCACAGATGCACATAAAATAGCTATTGGGACAATAAAAAAAACTACCAAGATACATATTATAATTTGATAGATGGGGACAATAAATCTTCTAAGGGATGTATTATACATATATATAGTTATAAGTTCATTTGCTGGGGGCTTAATGTCAGTAATGGATATGCAAACTTGTTTCTATTTAATCCTTGGAGTAATCCTAAACGATTATATATTATTATCCCCATTTTAACACAACGGGCCTTAAAATGGCACAGTGGCTTGGCCAAGGGAATTGTAACTGAGTGGCAGCCTAGATATGAACGCTAATCTGACTTCAAAGAGATGGTTTCTAATCTATGATTATAGCCTGTATTTTTTTTCCAGCACACTGCCAGGTGTTGTGACACTGTAAATTCATAGGAAATTCCTATTCTAATTTCAAAGATAAGATCACTGGCGCTCTGAGAGGTCATTGTCTCAGGTCATATCTAGCTGACCTAGAAGTCTGTGTTTCTCAAACTAGCATTCTTCTCCCTAGGAGAGCTGAGTCTTGAACCTAAGACTTTCTACTGGCACAAACTGCCTGAGTTAGCCCAGAAGTTCAAGATGTTGCATTCCTGGCACAACCTTAATGTTTTGTATTCTGATTTCAGTAGGTGCTTGTCAAACATGAAGTCTGGGCTGACAAGGCAAATAGATGTGTCCATTAAAAATATTGACAAATGCTACATGATGTAATTATTTTCAGAAGGTCGTATACTCCCTTCCAGGTTAAGTCAGCTTCTTCGTAACTGTTCTTTTTCTTCCAAGGTACCTGGAAAGATGTATGTATGTTTTGCCCAGCCTGTCCCCTGACCTCTAATGCCGTTGCTTAAGTTCAGGAATAGAGAGGGATAATTGAATCTATTTTTCAGACTTTCATCAGTGGACTCTATTCTGGGCACATATTATTAGAATTGTGATAACCAGACATTTCTTTAAAGTAGAGATTGTTTGGCTGAGTGAGGGAGATTATTAAAAGGCTTTACCGTGCCACTGGAAAAAATATATAGGACCCGTAGATTCCTCACATGGCCCCTCCCCTCAGCACAGAGCTCATCCAAACTACTTTGCTAGGTTCAGCGTTCTCCCTTCAGCATGCCTCCTTGTCTGCAGCCTGGCCTCACTGTCTGCATCTCTGCCGCATTAGGCTGGTGATCTTCAAAGTGTGGTCCTGGGCCAGGATCAGCATCACCCACATTACCTATGGGCTTTGGACACCTCCAACATCCCTCACTCTACTCTTGGCCCACTCAATGTGAACCTAGAGGTTGAGCCTCACCCTCTGCTTTCACTTGATCCCAGAAGATTCTCATCCATGATCAAGTTTGAGAAAGCTGCCTCAGGAGAAGGGACAGCTACTTCCTTCCCTCTTCTCCTCAGTCCTGCAGGTGCCAGACACAATTTGAAGTTCTCAACCCTTCTCCTTAGCTGCAGCCACAATTCAAGTAGGCAGAGAGCCTGGCTGGGACCCAGATCTTGACATAACTTCACGCACAGATTTGAGTTGAGTACAGGCAACAATATGTCTAACTGTCGAGCATCCAGATAAGACACATTTATGGGCAATTGCCATCTGCTTTAAGAAAAATCTCATTACTAACCTTTCCCGTTTTGATCATATCTTTAGTCTTATCTAATATAGCATAATAAGAACTGCTGTTTAATTGAGTGCATTCTATTTGCTTTAAACTTGTTATTAAAAAATCTATTTACTACATTTGAAACAAATAGTACTGCAGCTCCTGTTGAGGAGTGGAAATCCCCAACCTCTCGCATACACAGAGCTCCACGTTCTCGTTCTTTTAACCCTTTCTTTTGCTCTGTAACCTCATGGTTCTAAATGCCACACTTGTGCCGCTATTTCTTGACTCGCTTACTACAAGCATTATCTCTTAGCTTCCTTTGACTGGGGAGTGGGCACACTGACCTCCTGTGATTTCCTTATTTTCCTGACCCTCATAGCAGTCTGTCCTCCCACAGCCTCCCCTGCCTTCTCTCCCCTGCGCTGGAATCCCTGGGTGACTCTGTAAACTTTTTTTTTATTATATTTTTTTCCTTTTTTTATTAATTTATTCATATTACATCTCAATGGTTATCCCATCCCTTGTATCCTCCCATTCTTCCCTCCCTCCCATTTTCCCCTTATTCCCCTCCCCTATGACCGTTCCTGAGAGGGATTACCTCCCCCTATATATAAACTTGCTGATGGAATCCAACTGCCTCCCCACACCAGGCACCGCAGCTGCAACTCCCTGCAAGATGCTCAGTCACTACCAGTTTCCCTCTAAGGTCAAAGGGCACATGGAAGTCTCTCGTTGGCTGTGGCTGGTCCTGCTTCTGTGTTAACAGAAAGCCTACTTAAACTAGGTGCATTCCAAGGTTCACAGAAACAGCCACAGAGAGATGTTCTTTTATGGCTTTTAAGTAACATTTTGCTTTAGTAATAATATCGAATATTATTAGGACAGTTTTATATTTATATTACATTTCATAATTATTATTTTCAATTGATAGTTTATATTGTATAGATAGGCTTCTGTATTTGAAATAAAAGCTCAGTGCTACAACTTACAAGTTCCTACTTTATGATTCTGTCCTTTGGGGTATGCTTGGAAGGTCTTCAGTTCAAAACAGTGATACTCCAGATAGCATTGTTTTAGAAACATGTAGCTTTCTGAGCTTATCATGTCTTAGGTATTACTCCAAATCTACTGCATGTGTAAATCTTTGTTCCCCTCTCAAGCCCTGTGTTAGTTCACCATGTTCTGATTTTGATAACATCCTACAGATGAGGAAGTTAAGTCCCAAAAGAGTTAGTTTGCACCAATTCGACAGACAACTATGTGGCGCTTCCATAAACATCTCTATAATAACCCTTGTGTTGTCACGTGACATCCTTTAGAGGCTCCATTTACTTAAGCCTTATACACCTTTCTAAGTTTAGCTATAGTTGGTCCCTGGCATCACTAAATCACTTATGTCTCACAATCACATGCCACTTGCTGCAGGCTTCCCCCTCAGAATCCCACAGTGAAATCACGCTGGGCGTCATTCTGCTGTGCCTCCCTGACAAATAGTTCAGATCTCTCCTGGTGTTGATTCTGCTTAGTCTACCAAGACCCTGGGGCCTTGGTGAGTGGAGCTGGGGAGCAAGCAGCCCATGCCAGACTCTTTGGGCCTTGGTGCTTTGGGCTTCTAACCATCCCTTTTTTTTTTTTTGGTCCTGGCACATTTCTATACTCAGTGTCATAGTCACTGTTTGTATGATTCTATCATAGCTACTCTAAAAGTATGTATACATGTTATCTCATTTATACCATGGATCCATGGATCCTTATGACTCTGAGGCAAGGGCTTTTGTTTCCATACTGCCATAGTCACAATCTACTTTCTCAGAGATTCTTTGAACTTGAGTGATGAGTTTTCCTTCAACGGGAGCAGCATGAGTCTCCACAGCACTGAGAATGCCAAGATGTATAGACTTCGTGTCAATTTGTCTTCCTTCATCATTTAAAAAGTTAAATTATTGACCTTGATCACAAATATTAGCTAAGATTTCAGGTGTTTTAAATTACAAGAACAAATCTCTGAGTATGACCGCCTTAAAGACAGCAGAGGACATTGTCACACCACAGCCTGGTCATCACCTCTCGTTCTCACTCAGTGGGGGACCCAGCGTGGTTTGAGTCCAGGGCCCCATTTTTCTATGGGAAATGGTGCTAAGGCACATAAAACAATTGACTGAAGAGCAGAAATCTTGCAAGGACCAACACTGAGATTTGATCTCAAATCTTTGACTTCTGAAGACAGAGTAATTTTACTGTCTCTTACTTCCATGTTACTTTCTTCCTTTATAGATATGAGCCCCTAAGATATCCACCCTGAAGTTAAATAAATGACCTCATTTTTTTTCTCAGTAGAAATCATCACTTAGGTTAGCACTAAGAGACAGTTTTCCTGAGGTGAGGATTGTCAAATACCTGAATGAGCTCTTGAGGTGGGTTATAAAATTTCCTCTTCCGTCACTCTCAAAAAGAAATGAGACAAGGGCTTTTAAAATTGACACAGGTTGCCAATGACCTCTTAAGGTGTCCTTAGGCACTGCCAAGCTGTGCTCAAGACAATTGAAACCCAGAATTAGTTTCCATGACATTGGCTCCTTTGTCTGTTTGTTGTCTTATTAATGAAACATTCAGGTGACAAAACTAAGTGACTTTTCCTCTCTTATTGGCGAGCTTTTTGCACCCCCATACTCTGCTATGCTGTTATCATAGCATCCAGGTGGAAGGGATAGCTTGGAAAATTAGAAATAATCTTGGTTGTCTTTCCTCTGTTTGCTTCCTTCATCTTTTTTCTGTTTAATAAGCACAAAGTAAATACAGAACTGATTTTTTTTATTCTGAAATGTTATGAACATTAAGCTCTGAGTATTATCATGGGAATGCATTTCATTTGAACTCCAAGGGGGCATTAATGTAATTTTTTTTCAAGAGAGAAAAAAGAATCCAAGCTTTGTAGTGCTGTGACAGTTTCTCTGAGCTGCAGCGAATCTAGAAGACTTCCCTGTGGGCAAGAATCATGTCTCCAAATCCATTCAGGCCTCTGAGTATAGAGGAATGACCTTGAAGTATACAGAGAGATAAAGCCTGACACCAATAGGCAGCATTTCAAAAGATGTGTGGCTGATTGTATAACTTTCCGTAGTAAATCAACCTCTTGCTGTATGCTACATCATCGGTGAGTTCTGGACCTGAGTTCCCATGTGGCTTTAGCATGCACAGCTAATGAAGAGTTCCTAGAATCCTCCTTTGCAGATAGTTGGTCACAATTCAGAGCAGGTAAGTGCCTTGTGCTGAGTCACCCCACCAGCATCTGACAACAGGGCTTTGAACCAGGACCGCCAGTTCCTATTATCAGGCTCTGGCCACTATAACGTGTCCCAGTGCTGTTGCTGTGACCAGTAACCTTGTTGCCTCACCCTCTTCTCGTGGATGTGGGTGCTCTCATTCATCCCAGGATTACACTTGGTTAGTCTTTCCTTCAACTTTAGCCACCTGCCAGCATTCTGCAGCATTCCGTTTGTTTGGCTCCAAGTGGTTGCTCAGTTGGCTTCTCTGGAGGAACTCTGGCATAGCCCATCTTTGCCTCACTCGTCAGCCATTTGCTGTGCTCCATGGCAGCCTCCCAGTTGATGGGTTTCTTGTTTGAGGGACACGGAAAGTGATCTGTGCAGACTTGGGGGAAGAAAGATTATACCATATCTGTGTGACAGAGAGGTAAAGACAGTGTTCCATGGGAGTGTCCCAGGTGATTTTACCTAGAAAAATTCAGGAGACTTTCCAGGGGATGAACTGGAGATGAATTTGAAGGATGTCTGTACTGGCCTGAGTTGTATTTTCTCCAAATTCATGCTGGTGCCTTAACTCCAGTATATGAACATGGCTGGATTTGGACATTGATCTGCAAAGTTGCAGTTAAACAATGTGGGTGAACTCTGAGCCCTTCTGACTGGTGCACATCTAGACCCTGAAGGAAGCATTGGAGCGGGCACACATGAGGTGGCCTACCAACCTTCAGTTCTGTAAGAAAATATACTTTGGTAACAAAGCCACATAGCCTATGGTCTTCCTTCATGGCAGGCATAGCAAACAAATATGGCGTGGCCCAGACCTCCTCTCCCCATCTCACTTAGGCGGCCTGAGCCTCTCAACAGTCGTCTCTTGACACCTGTCACTCATTTCTCTCTTTCCCATTGCCATGGCGTGTTGGAGCATGCACACATGTTCTTGTGTTCCTCTCATTAGTGTAAGGAGTAGAGTTTTCATCTGAGCGCCTCTGCCAGGGGTCACAGGGAATGCACATCAGTTTATAAATATTGATACTGGCAGGGCACAAATAGCTCCTGGCCATTTATAAGAAATGCATGTTTCTGGCATTCTCTATAATCTTTCCTTAAATAAGCTCAGAATTTGTACAATATTTGACAGTAAGTGTGTCACTTTTGTGTCATGTAATATAGAGCAGAGAGCTGCTTATAAGAATTGTAAGTGCATCTGAGATTTAATTACTTATATAATTTTATGCATTTTATACATTTATGCTTTTAATCAAAGATTTGAAATTTGAAAGGACTGTAAGAACTCAGCAAAAGTAGAAAAATGCCAAGGAGACAAGTGAGGAGAGATCAAATAGACTGCTAATTAAGTTAATATGCGTTCAGTGCTTAGAACAGCATTAGGCCCATGGTCTGCACAGTGTTCGTGGTAGATTTAATTATTGCTTTGAGAGAAAATTGACACTCTCCAAAGCACAAAGATTCTTGAAAAACAGTGAACAAAGATAGTAAAAGCTGGAAATGAGAAGAATCAAACCTTGTAAACTTTGATAAAAATACCAGATAAAATAGCAAACACACAATAACATGTGAAAACAAGTAAGAAACGCAGGCTTTAAACATGAGTGCCACAACAGGAGACATTTCATAGTGAGTAACACAGGCCCTATAGTGCTCATCAGAATGTATGCACACACACACACACACACACACACACACACACACACACACACACACCTGAGGGGCAATTACAAAGGACATATATGACCAAATAATGTTACTTTTTTAAATGAGTTTTGATTTGCCTGTTTGCCCCACAGTAGACAGTGAGATTTCTAGAGAGCTTGATTTTATGTTACTTACTCTGGTATCCTCTGAGTGCACTGAGTAATACTGAGTGTCCACGTAGTGACCGGGTGACAAATGGGACAGTGAAAAGAAGACTTCACTCACAAGTTACACAGGAAAGTGGCCAAGTGCTTACTGAGATGCCCCAGTGGCTGTCACATATATCTCGCTGCCTCTGAGCTGCCCACTCCTTTTTCTTTCCTGACTGTGGCTTCTGCTTGACCTCTAAAATTAATGGCTAACACTTGTGTGACACAACACACTCTATAAACGCTTCCCTACCTGTCAGCATATTGACATTGAACTTAAAACAGGCCTGAAGTTGTAGACAAAGCAAAAGCTATTTTATCTCCTGGTACAAGTGAAGAATCTGAAACTCAAAGAGATGGGTTCTTGCTCAAGGTCACACACAACATACATTAGGCAGATTCGGGACCTAGTCACAAGTTATCTCCCTCCAAATCAGGCATTATTTTCAGGTCACCACTGTGTATGGAGCAGAGGAGATTATGAATATCTGCATTCATAGGGGAGTTATAAATGCCTTCCCTGGGAGTACTTGACTATGGGTTATTTGCTTTCACACCCAAAGACCCAAGAACCTCTGGTCTGGTCAAAGCTCAAAGACCAAGAACGAGGATGCCAAGGCCAGGGGAAGATCAAGGGATCAGCAGTCAGTGATGAACTCTTCTGACCTCTACATCTTGTGCTATTGAGGGCCGTTACAGCTTTGGGTACTTTCCATGTGTACTGGGTATAGTCCTCCACTTTACTGAGCCAAATGCTAATCTGATCTGGGAAAGCCTTTTTTGTAATTTGAATGTGAGCTATCCTCTGTAGGCTCTTGTGTTAGAATACTTGGCCCCCATTTAGAAGTGCTGTTTGGAAAAAAAATTGTGGAACATTGCCTCACTGGAGAAAGTGGGTCACTGGGCATGGGCCTTGAGGGTTTATAGCTCAGCCTCATTTTCTGCTTGCTTTCAGCTTCCTGGCTGCAGCTATCATGTGACTTGATGCCTTCTGCTCCCACTACAGTGCCTCCTTGGCCATGAAGGACTGTATCTCACTTTAGCTGGAAACCAAAATAGCCCATCCTACTTTAATTGGTTCTTGCCTGGTATGTGGTCACAGCAAAGAAAAAAAAAAAAAAACAACTAAGGCATGCAACCTTTAAGGACCTAGAGAGTAATACTTAACTTAGGCACCAGTTAGCCAGGCACGTTCAAGTCTACGATTATCCACTCACAGGATATGGTGGTCTGAGTGTTTATGTTCTCTCAAAGATTATATTTTGGACATAAAAATAAGGAAAAATGAAAAATGTATATGTTGAAATCTTAATCTCTTAAGGCATAGTCATTTGGAAGCAGTTAGACCACAAAAGTAGGGGACACGTGGATGGGTTCGGTGCTCTTCCAGAAGCTGCCTAGAGAGCTGCCTGGTCCTTCAACCCAGTGAGGACACACTATAAAGATGGACATCTGTAAATAGGAAGCCCACCCTTACACCTAAGCTGGCCACGCCTTGATCTTAGTGTTCCCTGCCTCAAAACTGCACTAACACATTGCTTCTGTTGATCCTTCACTTCTGAGACGCTACGGCAAAAAAGATCCTTTCAACCTGACTGCTCACCCCTGCATGGCTCTGTGTGGGGCAGCTTCCCTCACCGCTGTGTCCTCGCACTAACGAGCTTGCACTTCAGCGTCTATACTTCAGAGGGCCTTCATAGCTGCTGGATCTTCATACCTACATATGTAACTACCACAACCCTCTTCCGTGGTGAAACAGGCCAGTCACAAATAATAGGTGCAGAGATTTGGGTCAACCGGAGCTTATGATCCACAAAACACAGCCAACAAAAAGCAAATATCTCACAGCCCTCATATTTGCAGGCCGGCAAGAAAGCACTTGTCATTTCCCTTGGACCCTTCACTGGCTCCTTGATTCTCCACAAATACAACCTTCTGGACACTGCCTCAGGAAGTACTTGCCCAGAACAGACCTGCCATACAGTTCTCACTGCTTTAAGCAAAGGGGTGAAAAATAGAATGCTGAGCTTCATATAAACATATACTCTATTCAACTACTGTCTTTTCTTCTAAATATTTAGCATACTGCATTTGGTATTTAATGTCACTGCTTTCATAAAATTATAATACTGAAGGACAATGTTTCTGAACATGCCTCTACTTAGGAGAGGCGTCCCCTTGGCCCAGCATTGCAGTTTGGTTGTTTTTCTTAAACTTGTGATGAAATCTAAAAGGTAGGGTTCTATTCTGCACTAAACTGAATAAAACAATAGGACTATATTTTCTCCTCTTCTGGCATCCTCCCCCACCCCTGACTTCTATGGCAGTTCCCCCAATCCAGCAGCTTAATTGCTTCAGCATCCCAACTCCTTTATACTAGGTGATTATCTCTGAGACTTTCCCTGTAGTTCCTTCTGCCTGGATAACACCTCTTCTCCCTTCAGGTATACTTGAAGATGCAGATTTTTTTTTACCTCCTTCTGCTTTTCAAGGCAGGGCTGGCTCTGTCTCTCCTGGAAGCTGACCAATCTCCGCTGCCACACTTCTATCTCTTAGCAGGTGTGCTTGCTTCTCTATTTTTCTTTCCCATGAGACCCTGGTTCCACAGGAGCCCCAAGACTTTTTTTTTTAAAGAAATACATCCATTCCTATACAATGTAAATCCAATGGATGTGATTTTAAAGAAATACATCCATTCCTATACAATGTAAATCCAATGGATGTGATGATGGAGAAAGGACATGGAAAAGGGATGTAAGGAATGAGGGAGAAAGACAAAAAGAAAAACACAGAGAAATCGAACTGAGAAAAAGAAATTAAACACAGAGGGAAAGGGCAGAGATGGGGGGAGGGTTAGAGGGGAAGGAAAGAGATAAAGAGAACATAAGACAAAGGATAGAAAGAGAGAAAAAGGAGAGAGGGAAGGCTGAGGGGGAGGGGAGGGAACAGTAGGAGCAAAAAGTTCTCACAAACACAGGATTCTTAGAGCCAGGCTTGCCCAGACTTCATGAAGTGTCTCAAACCTGCCTTCTTGAGGAAAACTATTCCTCAGGGGCTTTGGCCTGAGATACATTTCACATTCTATGATCACACGGATGCATTTATATCGCATTATATTTTGATTGTCAATATCTCTGTCATTTTCCAAGATAGATAAATTCTTTCAAAAACGAAAACGCTATAATACGTGTTTAACCTTTTAAAAATAGGCATTTATGGGGAGCAGAAAATATTTTTTCCCCAAGGATAGCACCTAGTAGCCTGTGTAGGAATGCTTCTGCATGCATTACAGAATGGCAGTTCCTGACTAGCCTAGCTCTAATTTAAGAGGGTTCTATTTAAAGTATATATTTTATTAATGAAGCTCTCTAGAAATCACCATAATTAATGGAATTCTATTTTATATGATGCTATTTCTTCCAAGTCTGGGTTTGTTCAACAATGCGGTGCATAAAGTTAAGAACACCTGTGGGCGGGGCTGGAGCATGGGCTGTGTGTATGTGGGCAGGAGAGATGGCTCATCAATTACCAGCTCCTGCTGTTCTTATGGAGGACTCCAGTGTGGTTTCTAGCACTTACATGGGGTTGCTCAAAACAGCCTGTGTGACTCTAGCCTCAGGGATCTCTGAAGCCTCCACAAGCATCTGCACACACACACACACACACACACACACACACACACACACACACACACACACACACACACACACATTTTTAAGAGAATGCCTTTGAGTGCAAAGCCAAGCTGTCATTTCAAGCTAGACACCATTACCTGAATATCTAGGACACATAAGGTTCTTCTTGAAAGCAGTGGGCATAACTGGACCTAGTAGTGTTTATTAATTCTTTTTCCTAGCCCTGAGACACAGGGTGCTGACTGTACCATGTGCAACTCAGCCTGTAAAGCCTGGCCACATCCTTCATACTCTTATGTTAAGACAGTACCGTTGAGCCTCCCAGATCTGATATTCCACACCCATCCATCCCACTTTCCTGCAGCTCTTAAAACAGCTACAGCTACATGCAGTGCTCGTGTTATTACAAGACCCCTAATTGTTATTAATTGCCATTGGAGGTGATAATAATTAACACACTATAAAGAAGTACTAGCCCACCGTCCCAGTGTCTAGATTTAACCCATGCTTGTCTAAGGACATCAACAGATTCCATAGAGACCCTCTATCCATGGTGCAGAAGAGCAGGGCTATCTTTACACTGGATACCCTGGAAGCCTTGGGCTGGGCCTGCCTTAGTGCAGAGCTCACTACAGTGGCCCATGCATCCTACAACTTCCTCTCTGCTTCCCTGGCTCCCCACTGCCAAGCTGCTTTGCTTGATCAGAACAGCAGGCTCATTTGATGACATGCCAGCATGGGCTTCAAACACCAATTACCACTCCAGCAATGACAAATATAAAGGCGGGGGGGGGGGGGAAAGCAGCAATGATCATTTAATAAATTAATAATGAAGACAAATGGCCCTTACATAAATTACCTTCCCTCATCATTTGAAAAAAAATCTTGCTTATTAAGATACATAAGCAAACAAGGTAAAGTTTAAAATCCTGAAAGCACAACCTCTGGGTGGTATGCAGAAGAGTTTGAGAAAGCTCCACGGCCTGAGACCAAGGTCTGTGGTGAGATTCCCTAGGATACGAAGAGCCTTTGGTTTGGTTCTACGTGGCTGTCAGCACTGCAGGATGCTGAAAAGAAACAAGTAACTTTTGTGGGGTTTTTTATTTTTTTTAAGATTTTATTTTATTTATTATGTATACAGTGCTCCATCTACGTGTACACCTGCAGGCCAGAAGAGGACATCAGATCTCATTATAGATGGTTGTGAGCCACCATGTGGTTGCTGGGAATTGAACTCAGGACCTCTGGAAGAGCAGTCGGTGCTCTTAACCTCTGAGCCATCTCTCCAGCCTTCTGTATTCCATGGAAAGTTAATATAAGCACGCCCCCAAAAGATCTCTAACAACTTTTAGAATGGATGGTGCTTAGAGAGCAAAGAGGGGAGGAGGGTGGCTAATATACATAGTGAGAAATCGCTGCCTAAGTACTAGGTTGTGTTCTGTCTTATGCTTCATAGAGCAGATGTCCTCTGGCCCTTTTGAAAGTCTACAAGGGTGGTGAGTGAGCAGCAAAACACTTAACCTGCATCAGCCTTGGTTTCAGAGACTCCCTGCACAGGTCCACAAAGGACCAAACCACTCTGTGGTCTTGATCAAGTTATGTAACGTCTCTGGCTTCCCTTGGCCACAAAATAGAGGTAATTGCAGATGTCATATAGATCTGTGGTGGCGGTGGTGGCGGTGTTAAACACTATGTGGTGAATGCTACTCATAAAAATCACTCCATTTTACTTTTAAGTTATTATTTCCCACTCCCTCCCACCATTGGAAGAGGCTCAGACCCAGGGTTAGATCTCACCCACAGATATACAGCCAATACTGTAGTCTAGATACAATGTGTACCATGGTCCTTTTTTCCTGTCCATGTCCAGCCTCTAATGTTCTCTATGTGGGTGAGCATTGCTGAAGGCTTCAGGACTTACAGAGGTCAAATGCCTTGCACAGCCTTGTCTATTTCATCCCAAAGAAGAGCTGGGGCACTCTCCTTCTTCTTCTTCTTCTCCTTCTTCTTCTTCTTCTTCTTCTTCTTCTTCTTCTTCTTCTTCTTCTTCTTCTTCTTCTTCTTCATCACCAACTGTATTCTTCTGGGTAATAGGAAAATGTAACTCTCCCAAATATATAACTAAAGATACAGGGGTCCTGTTTCTGGCACCTGCCTCCTCCCCTCTCCTATCTCCTGTCCTCTACTACTTCCCATACTTGGATCAGCTGCAGGATTGCTAAAGACATCTAAGATTTTGTCTCTGCCCAAGTAGACTTCAACTGGGTCTTGTTCGGCATCTCCATGTACAAATAGTTTGAGGGAAAAAAAACATGCCCAGGATAGACCATGGTCAAACTGCTGATCAGTATAGTAAACGTCTCCTGAGGAAGTGGTTATGACCCAAACATATATGTTGGGTGATGGGCTTGGGGATGAAGTCATGCAAAGATGGATGCATTGTAATGTTGGAAACTGGTTGTGGTTGTATTAGGTGAGTCACTAGCCATTTGCATTGAGAGCCCACTCACTACCAAGCCCCTCTCCACTGAGCAGACATTGTGTTCGATGGGTGCCGTCTCAGAAGGAGGCTTGGGGTGGTACATAGGGAACACATCACCCTTACAGGAAAGCGTTAGAAGAGCTTGCCTGTGCCCATCTGAGCCTCCCCATCCAAAGTCTTCTCAGGGATAACTTTCACCACCCCCAGAGCAGAAAAGTAAACACCTGAATACACCCCACCCTTGTTGAGAAATGTACAATTTAGGGCTAGGGTGGGGCTTGAGGACAAGGAAAGCTCTTAAATGATCCCGGTGTCCCACCTTGTCACTCCCCATAGAGGAGCAGAATAGTTGAAACAAAGAAAGACCCAGTTTTTCATTTTCTTTGTAATATATTCTCTCATACAATAGGTCCCTTCCCTCCACTCCCTCACAACTCCCCTCTCACCCAGATCCACTCCTCCATTTCCCTTCAGAAAATAGCAGGCCTCTCAGGGTTATTAACTAAACACCGCGTAACAAGATGCAGTAATATATTGGTCACAGATTCTCATACCAGGGCTGGGCAGGGTATCCCACAGTAGGAGGGAAAGGGTCCCAAAATCAGGCAGAAGACTCAGAGACACCCCCTGTCCCATTGTTAGGAGTCCCACAAACACCCCCAAGCTAACAACCACAGCATGTGTGCAGAGGACCTAGTGCAGACCCATGGAGCCATGCAGGCCCCTTGTTGGTGAAGACCTAGTTTTTTCAAGCTAAACCTTTTCGCTTTCAGGACTCACACATGAAGATGTATCCCACCCCCCAGCAAACGTGTGTTACACGCTAACACACACAAGCTTAAGCACAGGAGTACTCACTGGCAAACAGCTCTTCTTGTAATCACAAACTGAAGGTCATACACTTTCTCTCTCCTTCATACCTATAAGCACACTCTTAATCTCCAGCCTATACTGCCCCCTACACACACACACACACACACACACACACACACACACACACACACACACACACACACACACACACATCTTTAAGGCCCAGATAAAAGGTGTGTTTGAGAAAATAGAACAGTCTGCAAGTTGTCTTCTTGGGGAGGAGCAAGAGGCTATGAGAGAAAGATGGTTGCCTTCTATCACTGCTGATAATGCACACTGTAGGTATATCTGTCCAGCTAACAATGCACACAGTAGGCATGTCTGCCCAGCTGCTGGATTTCTAGAGGAGCACCTGCTACTGCAGCTGTGGCTTCCTCCTCCTCTCTGGTCTGCACTGTCTTCCCTGTTTCTATTGCTGCACCCCAAAGGACAGCCACACATCTGTGTGTCACTCTCATGCCTTGTCCTGTGTGCTGTTCCACAAAGAGATGATGATGATGATGATGATGATGATGATGATGATGATGATAATAATAATAATAATAATAATAATGTCATATTGTTGCATAGATTATGGAAGGAAGGAATGGGAGAACTTTTTAAGATGTCTAAAATCTTGCTAAGATTTTGTAAGGCCAAAGATGAGGAGGGAGGGAGGTGCTGTACTAAACCTCACAAAATCATTTACTTTGCTTAACTGGAGGTATACTTAGATTCCTCCCCTTGCCCTAACTTTCACTCCCTGACCCTACTAATCACTATATTCTTGAGGCATACCCTATTTTTGGTGTGTGTGTGTGTGTGTGTGTGTGTGTGTGTGTGTGTGTGTGAATAAAGTGCGGTTCAGCCAATTGTTAGCAATTTTAATATTTTCTCAATATTAATTTCATACTAAGATACCAATTTACTGAGTCTTGAAGTCAAATCAGCATGGTAGGGAGCCGTGTGTCTTGTCTAACCTATTAAAACAGGCTGAGTTAGAGTCCCCATTCGCTCACCCACCCACCCACCTGGCCAGGACTTTAGAAGACACTGCATTGGGACATATTTTGTTTGTTTGTTTTTTGGTTGTTGTTTTTTTTTGTTTTTTGTTTTTTGTTTTTGTTTTTGTTGTTTTTTTTTTTTTTGTCAACTTCACACTAACCTCGACCCTCTTGAAAGAGGGACTCTCAATTGCACAAATTCCTCTCTCAGGTTGCCCGCAGACAAGTCTGTGGGGGACCTTTCTTGACTTGTGATTGATGGGGGAAGGCCCAGGTCACTGTGGGTATTGCTGCTCCTTAGCTGGTGGCCCAGGTCACTGTGGGCATTGCCATTCCTGAGCTGGTGGCCCTGAGAAGACAAAGGAAGCAAATTGAGCAATCCAGGAAAAACAAGCTAGTGACAGGGATCCTCTATGGCTTCTGCCTCAGTTTCTCCCTTCAGGTCCCTGCCCTGCTTTCCTATTGTTAGACTATTACCTGGAAGGAAAGATGCAATAAACCCTGTCCTCCCCAAGCTTTGTTTGCCCATGGCCCATCACAGCAATAACTCTACAACAGAATATCCCCACTGTCATCTCTAGGCCCTGGTTAGAAGAAACGGACTGGTGTAGACATCTTATCTTCCTGCTGTCCTGTAAGATGCCACATAGCAGTGCTTGAGGGACTGGGTCTTCCCTCTTCCAGGAGAGAGGCAGCCCCTAGGGTCCCATTATTTTAGCTGTGAAACCTGTGCTTAAAGGGGATTACCACTGACCCGACTGACCACCACAGCAGAGAGGAAGGAGAGCCAAGGGTCCTGAGGCCTGTTCCCTCTAGCCATTGCCCTTGTAACATGCCTTCCATGTTCTGGTGGTCTCCACCCATCCAGATCTCTGGCTCAGCCTCAGGCTCTGTTCACACATTCTTAGGCAGACACCCACTCTATTCTGGCTCTCATGGACCCCTCTCTCTCTCTCCCAAGTATGAAACTTGTTATGAGTACAACAGGATTATTCTTCCAGGCCATGAAAGGAATCATGAGAGGCTCTGTCCTAGTTCAGCCATGTCTCTGAAGCTTAGTTCTTTTACACATAAGATGGGTGATGGTGGCGCTCACCTTTAATCTCAGCACTTGGGTGGCAGAGACAGGCAAATCTCTGAATTTGAGGCCAACCTGGTCTATAGAGCCAGCCAAGGCCACACAGAGAAACTGTGTCATGAAAACAAAACAAAACAACAATAACAAACAACAGAGTGACTCACAAAGCTATGGTTAGACTTAAGTAAATAATATGTCGAGTTACAGCACTGGCTCACACAAGCCCTGAGTGCGCTCAGGAAAAACGAGTTCACCCTCTCCATCCTTGCTGCATAGGACTTCCCCTGGAAAGTTTCCCAACATGTTCTGTATGATGCCCCATGAAGAAAGAGGCTCTGGAACTCTTTACCACATTCCTATTTCAAGTGATATTATCACTCTAGGTACTAGGGAGTCTTGCACTAAAAGGAAATCATTTCAACCCATTTTGTCCCATTATAGCTGACAAAATGAATACATTAGTTACAGTAAGCACTTATGTAGCATACCCTATCTGTGCCACACATGCCCAGCAGTCTTCTTGTCCACCATATCAGTTGCCCTTGGTAACCACGATATGAAAATATTCAGTGCAATATGCTAGAAATAAACAATTCCCAAGCTTAAAATTCTGTGCCTTTCTGACTAGTGTGATGAAAACTGCACCGTTCGGCTCTGCTTTCCCGGGACATGAGGTCCAGTATATCTATTCTTTATATGCTCTTCTGCCATTAATCATGGAGTAGCCGTCTCTGTTATCACACTGTCTGTCATAGTGGAACAGTTCTTGCAGTCGAGATACTTTTTCATTTAGCCTAAGGCTAAACTAGAATGTTCACATCACTCATGTCACTCTGTCTCATCATGAAGATGTTGCATCATCTCACATCATTACAAAAATAGGAGCGCAGATACAGGACAATAGGATGCTGTTCACCGAAGTTTTCTTTTCTTGCAGTGTAGTCTTACCCTGCTCTATTTCATATATATTCCCTCACTCTCTCTCTCTCTCTCTCTCTCTCTCTCTCTCTCTCTCTCTCTCTCTCTCTCTCTCTCTCCCTCTCTCCCTCTCTCCCTCTCTCTTTCTCTCTTTCACTCTCTCTCTCAGCAATTGATGACTGAATTGTGCCTCCTGCTTTGTTAACCTATTTTTAATTTACGGACTACATTGTTTTTCGTGGGTAGATACAATTAGAGTAGGCAACAGTCTACACCGGGTTCTGTGTTATCCTTGGCTTCAGGACCCCATTAAAGGTATTGGAATGTAGATACTGCAGATCAAAGAAAGCTGTGGATGCTGAGTTATGAGCAAGCACTATCATGCTATTATTCCTATAATAACTGTTGATAGCTGATTTAGTTAGGGTTTCTATTGCTGTGATGAAACACCATGGCCTAAAGCAACTTGGATAAGAACTGGTTTGGTTCATCATATAGACCATAGTCTATTTTTTTCCAGGAAGTCAGAGCAGAAATCCTAGCAGGGCAGGAACCTGGAGGCAGGAACTGAATCAGAGGCCATGGAGGAACATTGCTCATCATCTTCCTCCTCAAGGCTTGCTCAGCCTGCTTGCTTTCTTATACAATCCAGGACCACGTGCCCAGAAGTGGCACTAACCTCAATGGGCTGGACCTCCCACACCAATCACCAATCAAGAAAATGAACCACAGGCTTTCCCATGGCCCAGTCTGGTGGGAACATTTTCTGACATGGTTTTCTCTCTTCTCAAATGACTCTAACCTGTGTCAAGTTAACATAGAAAGTAGCTATGACAAGTCTACTAAATATTAATTCCAGAAAATATTAAAAGCCTTCAGAAATTATTAGACTCCCCTGTTGCCATTTCTTAAGACTTAGTGACTTAGCCCCATGCATCTGTCATTATTGTGCATTATATGGGATTCTATGACATCACTGGACAACTGCATCACTTAGGGACCCCTTCTCAAGATGGAAGCAGAGAACCAGAACCCAAAGGATCCCAGTCCTATTTCTCCTAACTAACCCCAAGGGCAGACTTCCCAGCAGGACAGTGTCTCCTTCTTTGCTGTCATCCTCCCATTGCTGTGCTTTCTACAGGGTGAGTGGGTGGGTGGATCTTGCCTTTCTTTTCCAGGGAGAAGAGCATTTCCTGGAGTACCTGAGTCAAGGGAAGCTCAGTATCTCCATCATGGCCACCCTACTAATGAGTCAAAGCTGTAGGAAGTGGGTTCTCCATAAAAGGGGGAAGTTGTGCTAATATAGAAATGACCAGATATTAAGAAAGATTGTCACTTGTATTCAGTCCTGTGCAGTGAAATGGAATATAGGTGCCTGCACCTTTTATTGAATAGGGTCGCCTTCCATAGAATAAGTAAGCACAAGTGACTCTTGCGAAGCCAGACTTTGACATTTCTTCCTTTGAGGTGCTCTGAATCTGCTCCTCTGTCTTAAGAAACAACACAAGTTCGAGCAACCTGAAAATGTCATTTTGCAAAATACCAGCAAATCACAAGGCCTGAGAGACCTCAGCTCCAGCTTGGCAAGCCAGTTTTCTCCCCAGTGCCGGAGCAAAGATGAGCAGGTGGTAACATTTTAAACACTGCATCTGAGCTTATAGGGCAAGAGGGTTGTGATCAACTTCGTGACACATGTCAAAGGACCAGTCTCAGTTTGGAATCCTTAGAAGATAAGGTCAAGACAGTTCATTAAGATTTTAGGATGGAGGGCGCTCCATCCAAGGTAAGAGAGAAGAGCAGGCTGGGTGGAAGGAAACTTAGCTAGACTATAGTGCCAGGCGAGAGTCATCCTTGGTCCCTGGAGGGTGGGCTGTGGACAATGGTGACAATGTTGGTGACATAAAAACCCTCCCAGACCAGTGACAGTGGCTCTCTTTTGCAAGAGGCAATTCTTAGGAAAAGGTTGCCTGTGTAAGACATTCCTGTCCAACACTCACTCAGAGCAGCTGGGAGATGGGTGCCCGAGCCCAATAAAAGGACTACGGGCAGAAGACGCGCAATGTTCCCTGGCGTTATGGAATGAGAGAATGGAGGCCCCTGGGTTGCTTAGTTTGCATCCTTAGGTATAAATCAGACAGTTCATTATACAGCTGAAAAGTCTGACTCAGAGATGAACTGAAACCAAAAGTCCTTGGCGTACTGTTGTGGGCTTGAGATTACACTCAGTCACTAGTCACCTGCTGGCTCAGGGGCAGTATGCCATTCTAATGCTGCCAATATCTTACTGCCAAAGGATCCCAGCACCTTGCCTGCCCCATCCCTCTTGGGAACCCATCATCTCCTGGGAACTGCAGACATGAACTTCCCTTTCTTTTCCAAATAGCCATTATAACCCCCCAAATCAGTAGACCCACATCAGAACATATAGAATAACGAGCATCACAAATCACTTATACGGAATCACATTATCCATTCATTTTTATTTATTTATTTAGGTAGTTATTTGGTGGTTTATTCCCAATACTGTGGGTTGAACCCAGGACTTCATCCGTATGAAGTAAGCTCTCTATTGTAGAGTTAAACACTCAGGCTATCTTTTTACTGTTTTAGTTGAGATAGTGTCTTGTTAAGTTGTCCTGGCAGGCCTTAAACTTTTGATCCTCCTCCTGCCTCAGCCTCCAGAGTAGCTGGGGTTACCGGCCTATGTCACCAAGCACAGATTCATGGCTCTGTTATAAAGAATCTGGCAGGATTTGAAATCTCAGAGCAATGACTTATAGGTACCCATCGATTATCTATAATGCCTGCTCTGCCATTATAGATCTCTCCTAAGTATGTATGGAACATTATGGATTTCCTGTAGAAGCCCACTGATTGCCAATGATAATTGTGCCTCATTAAATAGTCATTCGTTCAGCTCTCTATTGAGTATTTACTCCACCCCACACCGTGTGGAGAAATTAGATGAACAGAACTGACAAGGCTGCTGCCCTTATTCTAAGCAAAAGAAGACAATCAATACACAAGGAGCTAATACATAAATAATTTTAGATGGTTCGAAGGGGCACTGAAAATGAGACAAAACACAGACTAAGAAAGGCTTCTGTAAGGACGCAACATATGAGATGACACGTGGACTGGGACACAGAGTTGTCTAGGAGTCTGAGAAAGGAAACTTCCTCAAGAAACAGAAAATGGAGTAGCCAGAAGTGGCAATGCGCATGGCACAATTCAGGAACAGGAAGAACATTAGGTCACCAGGGAAAGTAGATAGGTGGAAGAGGTGGTGACAGGTGGAAGAAAACAGAATATGTACTGGGGATGAAGAGATGGAAGCCATGTTGCCTTCCTTCCCAATACACTGTCATCTTGAGGGCACTGTGGGTGGCAATGAAAAGTTCCCTTACAGAATCTCTGTGGGTGTTTATGGGACTGTTTCAATGTCTGAGTGCTTTCAAAAGGTGGCCACCATGATAATGTGCCATTGTCCATTTCCTGTGGGAACAAGGTGGTTTCTGGAGCAATTTAGTTGGTCAAGAACCTAAAGTCACCATGGCCCCAACTGTGAAATGAAGCCTTCTCCTGAGGCTCCTTAATTGTATGCACAATGTCCTTAATGATGGCTTGGAGATTATTTTAAACCCAAGAGCATCCCAAAGAACACTCTCCCCACTCAATTACTCCCTTTTATTGATTAACATGAGAAATTAATTCCAATGCATATATTTACTACAAATAATGGTCCCCAAGCAGAAATGTTCTCCAGTGTGACCCTGGGCTTGAGGCAACAGAGATGCAGAATCAAAGGGCTTTAGTAAGAAAAAGGTCCATTTCTTCCTTGGGAAGAACTGTGGCATCCACAGATCCAATTTGCCATCCTCCGTTCAGTAGCCCCGGCATCTAGCCACATATAGCTCCCTGATCTGCCATCAAAACTGTGCTCCAGCCGCCACACACGTCCCAAGGAGCAGGTGGACAAAGAAGTGCATGCTGAAGGGCAGCCAGGTGGCTGGGGAACAAAACCTGCATTCCTGTGGCCACTAGCCTGGGGCTGGTTCTGTTGCTGAGAAAGATCAGGGAAACGGCTCATAAGAAACTGGTTTTCTGTTCACTTTATGGACACAAAACAGGAGACAAAAGTCCTGTTAGGCAAAAAATACTCGCCTGTGGTCAGCAGCCTTGGGACTTTAAGATGTCATGGAACTACTATGAAAGGGAGGCAGGAGGGATCAGCATCATTCTGTTGACTTAAAATCTCTCTAAGTGAGGGCATGAAAACCAAGCAAGTAAAACCTGTCGCCCGTAATCGTCTCACGAAGAAGACTATGAGAGGCCGTGATCCATAAACACTTTACTAGGGTAAATTTGGCTTTTGTTGGATGGGGAAATCCACTCATTTCTCTTGCTTTACCACAAGGTGGGTGGAGCTTCATCATAGACTCATATTATTAAATAGGAGGCATTTCTTTAAAATAGTGTGGTTTTTGTTTCTTTGGTTTTTTTTTAGTGTTTGTTTTTTGTGATTTTTGTTTGTTTGTTTTGGTCTAAAATCTTCCACCAAGTAGCAGTAAGAATGGTATTTAGTGCAAACTATTAACTCATAGGCCTTGGGTCAAGTTTTATTTCTTAGATGTTGTATTTCATTGAATCTGGAGCATGTTTTTTGTTTGTTGGTTTGACTTTTATTTCTATTTTTAAATGTGTGTCCAGCATTAAAGCTTAAGGAATCTCTCATTTTAAACAAAATCAATTATTGTTTCCCTTGGAAAATGGACGGTTCTGGCACACAGAGCCTTGGTTTCCACATGGTCACTCCCAGCTGGACACAGCTTAGCAGCAGCTGCCCCTTCAGATGGGCATATGTGTGCCAATTCATTACAGGTCCCACCTGGCCAGCTCCTCTCCTTCGTGCTAGCCTCCAGGGCTCTATGGGACGCTGAGCCTGTCATTCCTAATGGAGTCACTAATGTTCAGGTGTTTCTAAACTTCCCGTTGGTTGGAACATAAAGCATTAATATCCACACTTTAGAAGACCAGAGCCATGAGGTGACCCAGGCTCTGAAGAACTAGTAGCTTCCCACCTGCACATTGAGCCCATGGCACTATACCACCCCACCCTCCTGTGGGCCTCAAGCCATAGCTCCTGCTCCCTCCCCCTCCCCCTCCCATAAGCAGAATCTGCATTATACAATCTCCATAAAATTAGTTGTGAAAAATTCTGAATTTTCCTGTTTCCCCTCCAGTATTATTTCAGAATCTTTTTCTAATTTGTTTTTGAGGGGAAAAATGTAGGGGAGGGATGATAGTTCAAGGGAGGGTGCTGCCATCCATCATGCCAACACCGTGTGCATTTAAACAGCTTTGAGCACAGAAATTGGCTACTCAATTGGCCCTAGCTAACCCATGGAGTGAGGCGCCAAACTGCACTATAGAAACAGCTGTTGGGGTGGGTGTACCTGACAGAGCTCCCGGTGGCCCTCCTGACCCTCCCACTCCATCTGGGCTTTTAGTGTCTCATGGGAAAAGGCTTTCAGGTGATAAGTGTGACTGCATCCTTTCATTAACGCAGTCCTGAAATAGAACAAGGATCCCAATGGCCTGTAGCATGAACTTATCTTTCCTTGCAACTGCACCGTTTTACTCCCAGGATCCACGCTGAGAATTTGGTCAAATGAAATGGTCTCACTACCTCATAGATGCCTACTACACATGCTCCAGTGTCCTTGTCAAAGAATGCTGGGAGAATATTAAGCATCTAAATAAGAGGACATTTTTGGACAGAAGTCACAGTGTTTTCTTCATTCACTCAGATTGAAGTGACTGCCGTGTATCAGGCAGAAGGGGCAGTGGGTTTTTGGGCAGCAGTGAGGTGTAGCCCTTGCACTCCAGCACCCACAGTGCAGTGTGGAAGATCCTTGTGTGAACAGGTAACCTGTGTGTTCATTCACTGGATAGACACAATGTTTTTAACGCATTCTGCAATTCAAATGCTCTGTTTTCACAGTTTTCATTCTACTGAGAGAGTCTCTTCTCTTAACTTTCTATGCCCTCCATAACAATGCACCACAAACACAACAGCTCAAAACAATGTGAATGAAGCCAGATATATAAAATCAATTTCACTGAGCTAAAATGGAGGTACTGGCCATCTGTAGTTTTTTTTTCTGAAGGCTCTGGAACCCATTTCCCCTCCTGTCCAGCTCCTGTGGATACGCGAGCTTGCTTTATGGCTACTTATTCCGTGCAGAAAACCTTTCTTTTCTCTGGATCCTGCTTCCCCACCTATCTTCTCTTCTTAGCTTTGGTCCCTCGCCTCCATCCTGTAAGAGCTTTGGAATTATGTTGGCGCTGCCCAGACAGTAAAGAATCCTCTTCCCATCTCAGGAACCTTCATGTGATTTCATCTGTGAAGGAGGTTTGGGGTTTTGGTTTAAGTTAAAAGCTTGGGGAATTTAGACAGAATGGGGGGGATATGTTTGGAATCCTTTTTCAGCCTCTGTGTGTGTGTGTGTGTGTGTGTGTGTGTGTGTGTGTGTTTGTATACATATACATACACATATATATATATGCATTGAGAGAGGGGAGGTAAAGTATAGGATGAGGGCTCAAACATAATAGAGATGATCTAAGGAGGTTCCGTTTTGGCCAGGCTAAGTGGGAGGCAAGCACTCTCAAAAGGTAGGTTCTTAAAGCTGTGAACTTTGTACGAATAGCTAGTACCCAGACACTGTGCCATGAGGGAACTTGGAATGCTGATTAAAAAAAGCAAGGATGCAGGTTGGACCGGGTCAGAGCACAGCAGTGATGAATGCAGCCAGGTAGGGGATTCAGGGTTTGTCACCAGTGTGACAGGAAGATCCTAGTGGGTTTTGAGTGGAGGAGCTGTGTGATCTGACTAACATTTTAAAATCATCTGGCTCCCATGAGAATTGATAGGAAGGAGCAAGAGCAGCAAGGCCTGACTGAGGGTGCTCTTTGTCCAAGGTAGGGGTGAGGAAGCCAGGCTCTGTGACGGCCGTAGAGGAGTGGATGGATGCTCAAAGGCGAGCTTCTTGTACGATAAGCCTGCTTGGCTTACTGCCGCATTGGCTGTGGAGGCTGACAGGAAAAGCAAGGGTCAGTGTGAGTCTGAGGGCTCGGACTGAAACAGCTCTATGCTTTAAATGTCCTCTAATACTAGTTTAAGAACCTGGGTCCTGCTGGGCATGGTGACACACGCCTGTCATCCCAGCACTTGGAGAAGCAGAGACCAGTGAATCTCTATGAGTTCAAGGCCAGCCTGGTGTATAGAGTGAGTCCAGAACAGCCAAGGCTATACAGAGAAGCCCTGTCTCAAAAAACCAAAAACTAAAACCAAAACCAAAACAAACAAACAAACAAAAAAACCCAAAACAACAACAACTAAAAAACAAACTTGGGTTCTGGCCAACAAGACTTCAGTGACCTCAGGCAAGTTGCTGAATGGCTCCAGGCTTTTGGTTCCCCCACTGACAGCGGAACGTACCTGAGCAATCTTCCTTCGTGGCTTCCTAGCTTATGTGGAAAAAGAAATCCACATGAGTACAGGACTCAAACCCACGATGATTATTAATATCTAACTTTTTATTTACAAGCACAGTAATTGGAACCTGCTTTTACTAACATGGAGGAATAGATGAGTCTGGTCCAGTTCAACTACGGGTGGGTGGGTCGTAGGAGCCTACTGGGGATTCAGAATTCAGAGACATCTGTCAACATTCTAGCCACTGAGTCCTCAGTCTAGGAAGGGGTCCTTCAAGAGCAGCCAGGTGCAGCGAGCGGATAAGGACTGCCGAACCACAGGGAGTCTCCTGCAGGTGAACACACCAGAGAGGAATTTGGGCCCAGTGCCCAGCGTTTAATGAGAGACTAATAAATACTTGTTTCTCGTATCCATCTGGAAATAGTGCCAACTTAGGACCTGTCCAGAAGAATTCTATTTGTCCAGGGAGTGCTATTTTTAAAGAAATAGGACTATATTTCAAACAAATTGAGCATAAATTTGTGGTTTGTGCTGAAATGACTAAACAAGATGTTTTAATATACATTTTTATTTATTCTTTGACAATTTATACACCCATACAGTGTAGTTTGATCATCTGATGCCCAGTCCTCCCTCCATCTCCTCCTCTTTCACTCCTGTCACACGCTTCTCCCAACCTCTTATTCTCTCCCTGTAAAACAACAGCCCATTAAGTCCAACTAGTGCAACCAACATGCACATGGGTATAGAGCATCCACTGGGGCAGGGGAGCCTGCCAGGGGCCACGCCCTTAAAGAAAACAGATTCTCCAATTTTCATCAGCCATCAAGTGCTAGTAACCCCAAAGCTAGGGACGGGGCCCCATGAGCCCTTCTCCCATACACATGGGAATTGTGACCAGCTTGACCTTGTGCATAAACAAGATAATTTAACATCTGGAATTTTTTAAATACGGAGCTTATGTTTCTAAGATTTATTTTTTTTTTTTTTTGCTATTGTTGTTTACACAAAGCTAAAGTTTGTATAAGCACGCAGTTTGCTAAAATGAAATGTTTTAGAGCAGGGAAGATGGTCTTGTTTAGTAAAGTACCTGCCATACTAGCATCAGAAGCAGTGTTCATTCCCCAATGCCCATGTAGTAATCCAAGCATGGTAGCACTTGGTAAAATTCTAATTCTGGGAGGACAGAGGCAAAAGGATCCCTGGACCTTGCTAGCCAGCTAGTGTTGTTCAATCGATGAGATCTGGACTTGTCTTAATAAGGTAGGTGGGGCTAGAGAGATCACTCCGTGGTTAAGAGCACTTGCTGCTCTTAAAGGGGAACCACGTTTAGTTCTCAGCACCCATATGATGGTTCATAACTCAAGTTCCAGGGAATCTGATGCCCTCTTTTGACCTCTGTGTACCCCAGACATGCATGAGGTACACATATATACATGCAGGCAAAACACTGATACACATAAAAATGAAGCAAATCTGAATATGATGTTTTTAATTAAGGTAGAAAACAATTGAGGAAGGCATAAATCATCAACCTCTGGCCTTCACACATAATGTGAACACATGTATATGCTCTTGAACACATACATGCACATACCAACAGATATGTACACATACAACATACACGCCACTTTGTTTAATATTTACTAAATGGAGTAGCTATCCAGGCAGGGTACCTAAGATCATTTCTGTCACCAGCTCATTGTCCTCTTCCTTTCCAGAGAACATCGATCATTTCAGAGAAGCCTTCAGCATTTAGTCCGGGACTCAAAAAATGCAAATGTATCGAGGGGACAGGCTATGAAGGCAACAGGAGGTGTAAATGCGCCTGGGGCAGGTCCCAGGGACTGAGACCCTGCAACCTGCACATCCCTATCATAATTTATATTCATAACTTGCATTTTCATGATGTATCATTTTCTCAAGGGCGAGTAAACACCAGTAGCTCATGGCTTCACAATAACCTGAAAGTAGAAGGTGTCTGGGGATGTCTCCATTTTACAGATAAGAAAACTGAGGCATGGGTGGATTAAATTGAAACTAAAAGAAGAGCGTAACTAGTCAGCCGCCGCGGAATGTGGGTATCAGGAGCACGTATCTGTAGCCAGGCAGACCCCTCCCAGAAGCTTGAATTTGCAGCGTGCTTCTAATGTTGAGATGATGCTTAACCTACAGGATCTTAGTTAGTCTCCCTTTGTGTGTAATATATGTGATAAATATTAAAGGAAGTTCTAATAATATGTGTGTGTGTGTGTGTGTGTTTATATTTGGGATATAACAAGCATTTAATAAATAGTGTTTATTTAGTCACGCTATTAAAATGGGGAACCACCCAAGTCAATTGTAGATGTGTATTTTTATCTGTGGTCTCCCGAACCATCAGGTTTGAGCACTCAGAAGATTACAGGATATTCCTACAGGATCCTCCCAGTGATGAAGCCCAAGCCCAAGAGGACAATAAATTCCACCTTTTAAAACACATCTCTTCAGCAGGTTGATTTAATGATCAGATATCAAATATAAATTTGCATGTAGGAGAGAAATCATAAGTTGTCTGAGCTCAAGGTGACCTTCCTTTCCAGGTGAAGACACTGAACTAGGGAGGTTAGATTTTAACATCCCACACTCTGTTTCACATACATTTTTTGTGTTGCATACATAGCATGTATATCCACATGCATATATATGTGTGTACATATATACATATGCACACACATGTGAGCATTGCTCCTGGGGAAATGATCTGTAGCATATAGACCTCTCTTTCTGGAAAGGGCATGCTAGATCTTAGACTACTGCATATACATACGGGTATAGAGAAAGAAAGATGACCAGCTACTAGGCAGTTCTACTTTTTGTCCCCATATTATATGCTCTGAAATACTGGACAACCCTGAATTCTGACTTCTTTATGGTCTGCTTGCCTGGTGAGCAGCCTTGTCAGCTGAATCCAATCCCCTCAGTCATAACTCGACCAGTCCACTCGGGGCTACATGCTTTTTGGTCTCTTGAGCTTATTTCCATATCTCGTTTGTGAAGAGCTTGTTCTCATGTATTGTTTATCCCCTCTTTTTGGACTCCTCAGCCTGAGCCAGAAAAGCTGGATGTGTGTGGGATCCATAGATGCTTTTCGTAGGCAAGGCTTATTGGGGGACTTTGTGAAATTGGAACTGGGTGAGGCTGAAGTTACACCAGGAAGCCCTAATGCAGAGTTCTGGGATTCTGTTCCGAGAAATGATGTCAGTCCTTCAGGACCCCAGGAGGAAAGGATGAAGAGAACCGTTTTGAGCATATCTTCAAGGTCAAGTTTAAAGGGTTTATGGCATCCGGTTTACCTGACTAAGTAGATAATAACTCTTAACGGTAGAAAAGGCAGGGGAAAAAAAAACAGATTTGAGAGGAAGACAATGAGTCAAGTTTGGCCAGTAAGTCATATTAGACCTGATTGAAATCTAACATTTGCACGTAAATAGGATGCTGACGTAAAGAAAAAAGTGCGATCAGCTGTGGATGCGATCGGAGAAATGTTTGTAATTTAAAAATACTTGGACTGTGACCCAGTGTAAACATACATGTAACCAAACAAGGACTAGAAAACAAGCATGTGTTAATGTTTTACTGTCCATGGTGCTTTCTGTGACTTGGTGTAACTTACACAAACTTCTAGTCAAAACCTAAAGGACTGACCTAATGGCTCATCAATATGCCATGAAAGCACTGGACTCCCAGGTGTAACGGAAGATCTTTAGACAGGAAAGCAAACTGAATACAATAACCATAACCACAGTCAAGGGTTTGTTCTCGAGATCAGACTGTGAGTATTTTGAAGAAAAGCTTCACTGTTCAGTGACAAAAGAGAAGTCACCAGTACGGTGGCTGAGATTCAACCTTATCAATGAGGCAAGGAATAGCTCCAAGTGCGACACGGGGACAGAGGATAGCTAAATTCTATTGTTCAGAAGAGTTTTAGCAAGTGCATTGGAAGGTCGGACTTAGGCAGCACTGGCATGACTTCTTATCAAAACACAGCCATGGCAAGAAGTGGGATTCGTACTTAAAGGGGAGGAGAAGAAAGTTGTCTCAGTAATGCGTTTCCATTTGAACTAGAACTGCAGCATCTTCTCACAGAAGCCCTGCTTAGCATGCTGCTGCAATAGGACGCAATCGGTGCAGGATACATTTTATCCTTCCCCCGTATAATTAACTGTATGTCTCCAAGGGACCAAACCCTTCCCACGGTTTCTAAGTAAAAGCTTTTCTGTTTGGTTGGGTTTTTTACTTAGAGATCTCTGATCCACTCTCGGCGTCGTTGCATTTTATTCTGCACCATTTACTGTCTGCTGTGTGTAAGATCATAGAGTAATGTGCAGATAAGCTAGATAATCCTGCCCTCCAGGCTTTCTCAGTCTTGTTTCGAAGAGAGAAAGGGAAATAGCTCACCTCAGAGATAGGAGTGCCAGAGATGAGCGCCTAGAAGCAGCAGGGGGCAGCAGACAGGACACTCACGCAGGAGGCACCGCCCCTTTGTCACCCTCCAGTTGTCCACTCCACTCTGGCTAAAGCACTGTGCATCCTGCCCCTGCACTAACTCACTCACTTCATTCCAGTAGCCTGCTATTTTTGGATTCCTAACGTTTGCGACACTGTAGCAGAACACTCCATAGAAACAACAGAAGAGAAGAAAGATTTATTTGGACTCTGGGCTTTTCAAAGAGATTTAACCCATCATGGCAGAGAAGGTAGAGCAGCCCTGTGTGTGGGGACAGGGCTATATGACAGTGACTTGGCTGACATCTCAGCAGACCTGAAAGCAGAGAGCTAGACCAGAACCAGAGGCAGGTGCTACATGCAAAGCTGGCTCCTAGCAACCTGCTCCCACCAGCCAGGCTACATTTCCTAAAAGGTCCACAGTCCTCAAGATAGCATCACACTCTGGGAATCAAGACTTAGCAATAGTGTGGTGTGGTGTGGTGTGGCTTGAGTGAGAACGCCCTCCACAGGCTCTCATATGGGGAGTTAGTGGCACTGTTTGGGAAAGATTAAGAGGTGTAACCTTGTTGGGTAGGTATGGCCTTGTTGGAGGAAGTGTATTGTTGGAGTTAGGCTCTGAGGTTTCAAAAATCCATGTTTGGTCCAGCCTCTCCCTCTCTTTCTTTCTGGTGCCTGCAGAACAGGATGTAAAGCTCACAGTTTCTGCTCCAGCACTATGAATGCCTATCTGTTCCCCACCATGATGATCATGCACCTACCCTCTGAAACTATAAGCAAGCCCTCAATTAAATGCTTTTTTTTAATAAGTGTTACCTTGGTCATGGTGTTTCTTCACAGCACACAGGAATAGAGTAGTAACTAAAACTGGCTACTTCAGACTCAAACTGAAATATTCCTTACGGTAACTTTTTGTCAAGAAATATCTTTGTTCTCTCTCTCTCTCTCTCTCTCTCTCTCTCTCTCTCTCTCTCTCTGTGTGTGTGTGTGTGTGTGTGTGTGTGTGTGTGTGTGTGTGTGTGTGTGTTTGCTGTTGGAAATTTAATCCAGGACCTCTAGCATCCTAGGCCAACATTCTACCACTGAGCTACACACTCATCTTCCCTTTCTTCAGTTGTAAAGTTTTTGTTACACTTCTTTGTCAGGGACTCACATGCCACTACACAACATGTGTGTATGAAAGTCAGAAGACAACTTGTGACTGTTGGAATGACAATGTCACCCATAGTCTCTGACATCTGAATGTTTGTTCCCCAGTTGGCGGAACTGCTTGTGGAGGCTTGGGAGGTGTGGTCTTGTTGGAGGAAGGGTGCTACTAGGGGTAGGCATTGAGAATGGAGAGACACTCAACACTGCTGCCTCACTGTCTCTGCTTCCTGCTTTGGCTTTGAGGTGTGAATCCTCAGCTGTTCCAGCCACCATGCCTGCCTGCTGCCAGCCTTCCCCACCATGACAGCGCAAGACTCTTATCCCTCGGGAACTACAGGTCCAATCAGTGTTTCCTTCTGTAAGCTGCCTTGGCCATGGTATTTTATCACAGTAATAGAGAAGTCACTACAGGATCAAACTTAGGTCACTAGGCTTGGCAATAAACATGTGTACCTTCTGTGACATCCCACCAGCCTTGTTTAATATTTTAAATAAACAATGCTCATATATTGTGCTCGAAGGTCCAATGGATATGTTAGTCCAAGGACATATACAAATGTCAGTGACAAACTCATAGTTTTTCCAACAAGAAGATCATGAAGTAGTTACAACACCGAGTCACCTTTCAGCAGACACACTTACTGACACAAAAGCTTTTGCCAGAGTCTTCACCTGAACACCTGGAGAGCCTGAGGATGCTGCAGGTTGTTATAGATATAGTGTCAAAAGCCACCCCAAACAGTTCTGGCTTAAGACAACTTATTGTGACTCTGCTTGTCTGTAGGTCACTCAGACAAGGTACACTGGGAAAGGCTCATGTCATCTACAAAATGATATCCGAGGGGTCAGCTGTTATGGTACAAACAGCTGCCACTTGCAAAAACTGTTGTCATTAGTTTAGGTCCCCTCTCCTTTTATTTCTTTTATAGTAAAACAAAAACACATGCAAAACAAGTTGTTGCTCTTCATAATGGACATGGTATTGGCCATGTGTAATCTCATGGGTCAAACAACAGCCCAGGGAAGTGCATCTCCATTTCATCATGAAGATGCTGAGATCCAGAGCTCGAAATAGTTAGCATTGGAGTTAGGATTGGAGGCCAGTCTTGCTCCCTGGTTCCCACCCCAGTGCTCACTTTATGTCTGTCTACCTTATGCATGCATTTCACTTATACCCCCACTGTACACAGGGAGTCACAGCAGCTGACAGAAAAGATAGCAGCGACCCTGGCTTTGCTCAGGGCAGCGCAGGTGCCCAGATGCGCAGGGGAAAGCCAGCATCAGTGACCTTGAGACAAGGGCTCCAGCCAGAGGAAGGGTATCAGCATTCATAGACGGATGTGGGAATGAGGAGCACAGTGAATGGTCGGGCTTAATACTGTGCACACACTTCTGATGAATATGCAAATGTGCCTGGTACCCGAAGCAGGAGGCGAATAACATTTACTAAACAGCAGTGTTAAGCCACTCTGAAAGGGGGTGTGTCTGCAGCTCGGTAATGAAATTAATCCTCTTCACCTGTGAATTATCAGGGGCTTTGGGCCCTGTCCAAAAAACGTCTGACTCGAGTTTGCTTTTCTCAGAGCCTCTTGTGTAAACTTGATGCTAATAGAAAATGAAGCTTCAGAAGCCGATACAAAATAAGGTGGTAAGAGACACTACTAGAAATCTGCTCCTGTCAAAGCACCTGTTGGTAAAATTCTTCCCCAGGGGAGACATAAGCAATGTCTACCTGTCCTCCCAAAGTCCCAGTGACAAACCGAGGCAAGATTCCACCAAAGGTCATTGTGTAGGACCAATGAGTTTACTGGGCTTCTTCATAGAGGGTAGGTGAGTGTTACTGACAGGGGTGTTGTTGCTCCTCCCCAGAAGGCTACACCAGAGAGTCTCTATGGCTTTCCAATAGCCAAAGAGATGGAGGCCTCTTCTCTATAGTCTTTTCCAGCCCTATATACTCCAGCCCTTCTCAAAGGCTGTGTGCAAGTAAGGCAGAGTTGCAAACAAAGGGTAGTTAGAAGCTGCTAGATACTCAAGCAATGGTCTCGCGACCCTGCACCTCTGCCACGGGGATATGTAAACAGTCAGGCAAAACAGTTGGCACAATGTTTTGCAGGCAAGCACAACTGAACACTGCAAGATGGCCATTGTTTTGGTTGAGAATAGTCCCGGACAACAAAACCACAGGCAAAAAGCACTTGGGTTGCGCCCATTCTGGGCTGTCTCTGCTGATCTGATTAAAGATGACTTACATTTGTGAAGAGGATCGTGGAGGTTACATCAGGCCTTCTTCTGAGAGGCACTGAGTGTGCGTGTTCCAGGAGAATTTATTTCCTCCGTGGCAGAGGAGGCTACAGGCTCACTTGTAAATGGATTCCACACCAGATCTAAAACTAAGGTAGGACAAAGAAGGGCATCTGTTAGCAAGTGCCATGCCATTTGTGGGAACACAGAAACCATGGCCGACAGAGTCCTTTTCAGCAAGTGACAAAATTCCAGTTTCAATATCACTCATCATGCAGTCTGTGGTGGTCATTTGTCATTTAAGATTGGCAAATATTTTTACTCCTGTCTCTGGGGAAATAGCATCTAAATCCCTTTGGGGGGTGTCCATTATTTTCCCCTCTGAAGCCACCAGAAGAGGCTCTGCTTTTGTACCCATTAACTCAATCTGGAACCCCAGTTAAGCCAACTAGAGTCTCATAAACTCATAATTGTATGCAGTGAGGACAGAGCAACATAATTTGGGGCCTCTCACCACAGCCCATCAGTCTTGATTATTAGGTCTCTAAATCCACCCTTGTCCCCACCTTCCCATGATCTGGGTCCTGAAAACTCCTTGCCAGCTTTTAAACTATCTAATATCCTCTGTAGCATCTCATCTTTCCATCAAAGGGAACCCAAACCAATCTCTGCTTCTTATGGGCAAGGACCCCGAGTGTGTGCACCCTCATCTTTCCATTAGCATCCTCATCACCTAACCTTGTGCCAGGAGTGGGGTGAAGAGGTGACCAGAGCTGTCTTTGGGGAAGTTACTCTTTAGGGAACTATATCTTTGCCATAAAGCAGGATCTAGCCTGAAATCAGGTCTTCCATTTATTCCACAGAGCTACGTAAAACCTCCTCGGTGTGGGAGCAAGCACCTATCCTTCTAGCACTAGGAGACAGGGGGAATTCCTGGAGCATCAGAGAGACAAAACAAGATGGAAGGTGATAGACAGAGACATCTAACATCCACCTATGGCCTCTCCAAGAATGCACACTCATGCATATGTAGCACCTCACATGAACACACATGCACACATGCGCGCATGCACACACACACACACACACACACACACACACACACACACACACACACACACACACACACACACTATCATCATCATTTCATAGGTTCCTTGGTCCCATGATTGAGTTGAGCTCACGCAGGAGGATGTGCAAATTTCTTCCTTTCCCAGGATACCTACCCTGGATGTGTAAGTTCAGTCTTCTTATTAACAACCCTACTTTCCAAAGAAACAAACTGAAGCTAAAAGGCTTAGGAAATGTCAGCCTCATCTTCATTATGAAGACCTGGAAGGCCACTGTGCAGCCCACAGTAACTGGCAGGAAGGACAGCGAGCTCGGGATGGAAGGACAGACAGGCTTCCCTGCGCCCAGAGCACAGCCATGTGCATGCAGTGGTTTCCTTCTCACAGGATTGGCAGAGAAAGGAGGCTCTGTTCATGGGGAAAGGAAGAAATGAAAAATAGCACAGGTAGCCAGGCATCAGTTAAAAGAGGCGAAAAAACCTTCTTTTTTAATTAAAATTAAATGTCCACTGTGGAGAGGGGGAAATGCAGTGAGCAACAAACACACAGTGCCTTGTTTAATCACCTGTGATGAATTCTAATTAGGATTTGAAAATTATTGAACTTTTTCCCCCTGTTCACCTTGGATCTCTGAAGGTGAATTTCAAAGAGTACGGGAAGATGAATATTAAAAAGTTTGTTTTATACTTGAGCGCCAGGGCTCCCATCTCATTTTTCCATTAAAGCTCAACTTTTGAAATTTTTCTCCGCTTTGCAATAATTACATCTTCTGCCTGACAACTCATTACATGACAATGCTTATGCTAATTCGATTCTATAGGCTCTGGAAAGGAAAGCACAAGGGGTTTTCAGGGATGGCCTCGGAGGGGCTTTTTCTCCCTGGTTCAAAGAGGCCCTGCCTTAACCTAGCCATCCTGTGCTCCAGGCACTGAGCATTGACAAGGCTAGCAACTTTTACCTTGGGCGGACAGACACCCAGCGCTGGCTGGCTGTGGTACCCTTGCTCCCAGGCACCTAGAAGCTAGTTCATTTCATTTTAATTTAAATCCTGCTTTGTTCTAGAAAGGCAGGAAGTGGGATGACTTGTATAAAGCTTTCTATTTCAACAGTGAGGCAAACCCATTTGTCTTACCTGCCCCGAAGTGAGGACTTTTTCTTTTCTTTCTTTCTTTCTGTTTCCCTCAGCATCACCGAGATCATGCGCTCATTACTGTGACTGAATTCCTTTGCAGCTGGTAAAGGCTCTCCTCTGTGCCAGTTCTCTCCAATACCCCATGCCTGGACCTGCACAAAGCTTAGATTTTTGTGGAGAATGCAGAGGGCAGAGACCAGGAGACAACCACGCAGCACTGCAGCTTTGTTTCCCAATACAGCAGGACAGCTAAGGGGTCAGAGATCACCTAGACATGGCAACAGAGTGGGGCAGCTGGGGTGGCGTGAGCCTTACCCATGAAGGTATCACACATAACCTTTCACTTGAAATTAGAAGGACCAGCCTTAGTGGGCCAGGGGATGTGCAACAGTAGGAGGGACAGAGTAGAATTTGTGAACGCTGCTGGAAGTACCAGTCTTCAGTGAGGATGGGAGAATGCTCAGAGCCCTCGAGGTACTGTCTTATTTGCATAAAAGGTCAGAGCGCAAAAGTTGATACAAACAGCATCAAGCCAGGGGACAGACCATATGGCAGATTCTTAAGGGCCAAAGAACCAGAGAGAAGAGGTGGGGCTCCCTTCGCATGGCTGAGGAGCATGCTGCCTTTTCATAAAGGCTTTGGCATGTACCCCTGCTGAGCAGGTGTTACATGTGAGTTGTGCACACTACCATGTGACTAATCACACCCGGAGTCAGCAAGTGCTGTCTCCATTTTGCCTTAGAGAAAACTTGAGACAAGGCAGCACTGAGTTGGTTCAAAGGTAACAGAGATGTCTGCAAGACTTGTGGAATCTGGCCTTTGATATTGGAATACATTCTTCATCTAATGTAGTTCTGTTTCACACCACTTTAATGCACATCGCTTTATTTATTTGTCTGTTTGTTTACTTGCTAATGACTTTATTTCTTGCTTTTTTTTATTGATACCACGGGAATGATGCATACAAAAGGCAGTTTGTAGTGAGTTTCTTATTCTACTTCAAAATGGGTCATGAAAAAGTGGACACAACACGTTCTGCTGCTGCCTGTCACCCACAGAGCTGAACTGTCCAAGGTAGGGAGAGCTGGGCATTTCTGAGGTAGGAACTCTGCACTACCCCCAAACAATCTTCAGTGCTCTTAACGAGGTATCTGAGTGCATTCATCAGCTTCTGGAATCTTGTATGAATTGGCAGAGCAGCAGGAAACCCTGACTGGCATTTCTTGAAATCACCCCTCTAACCCAGGGACCCGTGAGGATACATTTGCAGTTGAGACTCTCCCACTGGCTCACAGCTCATTTCTCCTCAGTTTTTCTTCTTGATTATAGAACTAGTTGTTAAACCCTATCTTCAGGAAAAGCCTACACCAACTCGGAAGTGTTTCCATGGACGGTCCCCCTGCAATGATCAACAAAGGCTTTAAACTATAACCCATCCTCTCCTGGGTCTTGAGAACAAGAATAATACAGTGGGTCCCAGGAGCTGAAGATGTAGGGGAGGAGGGGAGAGAAAAGTGCTGCCTGGAGAAACAAGGGAGAAAGGACAGAGCTGTGCTAGTGAGTAAGGAAGTAGACTGAGAGCCTCATGCATCCACGCGGCTGGCTGCAGGCTGGGGGTAAGGAGACCTAGGGCACCTTAGGAGCCTTCCATGGACTCTTCCAGAAGCAGGTGGTGAGGTTGGCCTCCAGCCCTATCAGTTCCCATAGGCTTGGGTGCCTGGTCCCCTAAGTGAACTGTTGAGCGATGTCACCTGTCACCATGCCTGGCCCTGTCACCGGTCATCGTGCCCTGCAATGACCGCACACCAGTTGGTTTCTTCAAAGTAATTTATCCTTGTTCTGTGTTCTTTGTCTCCAAAGTAGTTTTGGCTGGTCCCAAGCATTGGCTAGGAGGCTGCTTCTGAGCCCCATGGCCCTCTCACTGTCTGTCCTGCCCTGCACTTCCTGGAGATAATCAATATTACAGAATCTGATGTCTGCCGCATGCTTCCTGCCTTGCTATATAAACCAGAGACTTACGAAGGTCATTAAACCTTGACATGCAATTATGAGAAAGATATTAGGCTACATATTTTTTTTGGCTTTGGCTTTGTTGTTGTTTTGTTTGATGTGGCTTTGGTTTTTGGAGTTTTTATTGTTTGGTTTGGTTTGTTTATTTGTTTGTCCACTTCTGCTGTATAACTAGAGAAGCGGAGGCTTGGAGAAATTAAGAGATTTGCTGGAGGATACCCAACAAGACAGTGATGGAGTTGGTATGACCAGCCGGGAGCTTATTTAAAATGTAGATTTCCATTCTAAGCTTTCTCAATCAGAAAGTACATTAAAAGATTGTTGTTGTTGTTGTTGTTATTGTTTCCAGGTAACTTACTTGCACATTTTAAACTTTAAGCTTGCTTTATCTTTTTTTTAAAAAAAGAATTAATGAAATAAAGATCTAAGGTAGTGCTAGCTTCCTGCAGCACTTCTAAGATTACAATGGAGGTTTCTTATTGCTAGCTATTCTCTATGCAAAATGTGGAGTGAAGGTGCTGGGATAAGGAATCTTGATCTTAACTCTGAAAGCTCTCGAAATCCAAAAGTCTTCGGGTAGAGATATTCCATGGGCCCCACACATTAGAAATACTTCTTGATCGCATTAGTTTTTCCTCCCACACGCAGGACTGTATCCAACAGCAAACAAAGCGGTTTGCCTCTCCTCTCTGCTCTCTTCCCGGTGCCCTGCATCCAGGCGGCAGGGGGATTGCTCTGCTGGCTGAGTGTGGCTGTCCTTGTTCACGGTTCTGACGCCTGCTTTCCCATTTTCTTGCAAAAGAATTCTGAAAGAAGCGCATGTTGATGATTCGCTGTATGGCTTCTTGATTAGATGGCAGATTTGTAACCCGGGTGGATGTGACAATCAGGCAGGCTTTGATTAGACCTTTCTGATATGTAAATCCAGGTGGATAAGATAAGTGCCGTTAGGCTGGGGCTGGCAACAAAGGTAGGATGAAATCCCAGGTGACTGGAATTAAAGAAGCAGGCTGGGCAGAGTTTGCTAGGAATGACGTGAATTTCAAAGAGCCCGGGATAAACACTCACTTTCAGACGGGCTAATTTATGCAGGAAGTCATTTGAGAAGCCAATTCTCTCATCCCAGAGAGTTCATAGAAGCTAGGGGAAAAAAATGGTTACACACTGGAGTGTAAACATTGGTAATTGGTAATTAATGGGCACACCTACGAGGAAGGCATATGCCAAATTAAATTGATTGCTGGAATCACTCATTGATTCATTAAGCAGTGTGTGCATTTGTTTTGAGCTCCGGTCTCATCCAGGCGCTGGGCTTGGTGCTGCAGAGTCACAGATAAACAGGACAAGTTGCTGCTTTGCAAGAGACCACAGACGAAAGGGATGGACAGCGTAGCTGGGCATGGCACCATTTTCTCCCCTCTTCATTCATTCTTTCTGGTTTGTTTGTTTGTTTGTTTGTTTGTTTGTTTGTTTTTGCTGTGGAGACTCTTTGGGGTGGAAGACAGAACAAATCCCAGCGCGATCTGGGCTCACACCACATTGTGTCAGTAAATTCATGGGACAGGGAACAAGTAGCAGACATGGAGTGGGCTCTCAAGAAGGAAATCTGTAAATGGACGCATGAACGCTCCAGCCGCCACACAAATAATCGCATGGGTAATCGTTACACGAATAGATCTTAGTGCTAGCGAAGAAGCTCCTGTCACAGGGTACTTCCGGGAAACAAAGGAAGCCGACTTACCCCTATCCAGGAATTGAGACGCTTCTCCCACAAGAAATGGCAATTAAAATAACACTTGAGCTGAGCAGTGGTTAGCATCTGGGGAAGAAGTGGGTAAAGAGGGCAAGCGCTGTAAAGGAACCCAGGGGAAGTAATTGGCCACAGTGCGATGGGCGGATACTTAGAAGGTCATGGGTAAGAGAGGGTGGAGGGGACATCAGAGGTCAGCAAGCCAGCATTTACCCAGGACTTTAGACTGTGTTTGGGTTTCCTAACTGTAAGTCCATGTGTACTATAGGAAGTTATTGTTATACCGTGAGGAGACGCGTGCCTCATAACAAAGGCAGGACTACAGCCTGACACAGTGTGGTAAAGGATTTGCAGAGGAAACAGCAAAATAAAACAGAACATCAAGGCTTAGAGCCAGAAGGACCCTTATTTGAATTTTAAACCTGCCGTTGACATAACTTCTGCCTGTCCCTGACAAACCTCAACTGTCCCCCAAGGTTCACATAGCAGATGGACTTGCTGACCTGTCCCTGCTGCTAGCAGTGACAGAAAAACATGACGTTTGGAGAAACGAAGAAACAAGTCACGAGAGAGCACTTGCCCTATGATTTCACTTCCACAGGGCACAGAGGTCTGCCGAGGTCAGAGACAAAGAGCAGGGTGGTGATGCCACAGCCAGGAGGGGAGGGGAAGGAGGATGGCTGCCCAACAGTGTACCACTGAGCTGTGACTTCTAGAAAACCTATCCCTCCCAATACACATGCTGAAATGCTAGCCCCCCTCGTATGGATGCGTCTAAAGAGAAGACCTATAAGGAAGTGAACCAACGAGACCAGAGGGGTGGGCCCTGATACCATTTAACTTGCCTTTTTATGAAGAACGAAGAAACAGTTCTCTCTCCTGCAACCAGAGCAAAGGCCGGGAGAAGGCACAAGCAGAAGAGCCAATGTCCCTGCAAAAATCCAGCCCAGAAGGACCTTTTTCCAGAAGCCACCATGACTAACATCCTGATCCCTAAAGCTTAAACCACGGGATCTACACTACTGTACAGTGACAGTCAAAGCTGAGTAATACAGATCAAAACATATATACATAATCACGTTTCTAAACTTGGAGGAGTGAGGTGAGGTGCACACTTCCAATCTCAGCATTTAAAAGGTAGAGGCAGATTAGTTCAAAGCCCGCCTGCCTGGGCTACATAGGGAGGCCCTGTTTCAGAGGGGGGTTGGGGGGGGGGAAATAAACAAAGGAAGCACCAAGTCTTCCTAGCAGCCCATGATAGGTAAGCCAATGTTCCTGGTGCTCCTCCCCCACCCCAACCCCGACCACCTGCTCCCACACCCCGACCACCCACCGGCCTCAGTATCAAGCAGCCATAGCTTGGCTCTTCTTTCTTTTATCTGCGACCTGAAACGTCCTTATTCATGGCAACCAATTTAGTCATGTAAGGAGTCTCATGCAGCATCCATATTAAATGCCCCCTCCCCCCAGCAAGTCTTTGCGCCATTCTGTGCTTCACAGCCAGGTAGTGGCTGTGCTACCCAACATTTCCATCCTTCTATCCTTTCCCTCCCTTGCCCCACCATATCCCCACCCTGCCCCCAGCATCTTCAGGACAGAGCATGCCCAGGGTGCTCCAGAAACAATGCACTACATTTTCGAGATTATCCCCAAATTCCTGTACTCAGAGATAGTCACCCCTGCTCCCAGAAGATGCAGCCCTGAGAAAAGAGGGTTACTTCTCGGAGGAGCCTTGTCTCCATTCCACAGCCAGATGTGCCTCTTTGCAAGGCTTTTCTTATCTGCCTCTTTTAAGGGCAGACACTCAGGAAGGGCCTAGCCTTGCTGACAGCCCGGCTTGGTGCTAAAGGGATTTCACACTATCAGGACTAACACCCCAGCCTATTAGATTGCAGAAATCCTTTCAAGGCAAGTCTGGGCACATTTGTAACTTATCTGAGGAAAACATCACAGAGAATATTTGTAGCCAGGGCTCCTTCAGCAGAAAGGGAACCAATGAAACCGTGCCCACAGCCTCTCCCTACCCACATGCTTCTGAAGGCTACAAAGCTACACTCCACCAGCTTGTGTGGCTTGTACCCACCACACCCTCCGTCACTGCAGATGGTGCCTGCATACCAGCCACAGGCAGACCTTTGATAATCAGAGCGAGAATGTAGATCTACCTGTAGTGCTCTGTGTGTGCTGTATACTATGAAGTGACTCTCAGCACCCATTTTATAGGCCAAAACACTGAGGCCAAGAAACTGCAAGTTGCCTCGATGTGTACATCTTGGCAGTTGACAGAGTTAGGATTTGAAGCCATATCGATTTGGTTTCTGTCTGTTAAGCTAAACAGTGCCCAACTCAGAACTTCAGTTTCTCCCAAACAGATTTGACTGTGATACGCCTGGCCCTCGCTGAGCACCACCTTAATGGATATAGCTGGATCTTTGCTCCCGAGTGTGTTGGTCATGGTCAAGATGCATGCTGCCAGTCACCAAGGGCAACTGACATGGTCTATAGTTTTCTTCCTATTGTACCTATAGTTGTCACTGAAGCTGGAAAAAGATAAGGATGTTTCCCGGCCACACAGCCAATAATGAGGGGTTTGTAGTTTGAGCCTTCTGATGCCACAGTCCAGGAGCTTTATGCTGGGAATGCTGCCCCTTCCCCAGAGTCCCCTGGATGCAGAGGCTGTGTCACTGTCCCACCACAGGTTCACACAGTAGCATCTTGACAGTTTCATTGCCACATACAAAGTGATCTGGCCATCACCTGGCTCTATATCAGAAGCACTTAGGATATTTAATTAAACACACACACACACACACACACACACACACACACACACACACAAAACAAAACAACAACAAAAACCTTAAATCCTGTCTCAAAACATTCTGTTCCAGTCATCAGTTTTACCTCAGTGGAAAACTGAGGTTAGAGATCAGGATGCTGGTGAAAGGTACATGTTCTTCAGACTGAGCACCACTGTGGGGGTTGGGTGCTTTGTTCTGTTGTTTCTGTCTTTTGTCTTTTCTGAATGAAATTTTAGAATTAAGGCTGCCTGGTTTAAGTGAAAGAGTGTTTCTATCATGACTCTGTGTGTGTGTGTGTGTGTGTGTGTGTGTGTGTGTGTGTGTGTGTGTGTGTGTGTGTCTGTCTGTCTGTCTGTCTGTGTCTGTCTCTCTGTCTGCCTATCTGTCTGTCTGTCTGTATTATGAACTGTATTGTGTCCCCATCCACCTCTGAAGCCCTCCTGTGCTTGGTGATGGTGCCCTTTAAAGAAGGAATTCAGATGGAGTGAACTTGGAAAGGTGGGTCTGCTATTATTTCAGAATGGTTAACCCCCAGCGTGTTGTTACTAGAGGCGCACAGACCTATGACAGAAGGGGCTAATGGGAGGACCTTAAGACCAGTAAGGGTCTACCATTTACTTTTCAAGTCACTGTGCCCAAACACTTGACAAGAAGCAACTCAAGATGTAAGCATTGCGATCACTTACAATTTAAGAAGGGATCTGGCCTTTACGGTGGGCGTGGTGGCAGGAATGTGAGGGGACTGGTCACGTAGTCTCCACAGTCAGGAAGCCAAGAGGAGGCAGGAGGCAGAGCTTTGCTATCAAACTTTGAGCTGCCCTCTCCAACCCTCCTTCCACCCCACCCCCACCCCACTCTACCCCTCCACCCCCACCTCCTGTGACTCACTTTCCCCAGCAACCCTTCAGCTTTCTAAAGGTTCTGGGCTTCTAAAACAGTGCCACCAACAAGAGACCTGTTGAAGGCATTCTCCAATGACACCTCAAAAGCAGGGGATATGCCACCAGAGAGATTATAGCTCAGTGCCTCTCTGTTGCACCCTCCTGCTATGCTGTGCTCTCCACATCACCAGAGGCCAAACAAATCAGGCCAAGCCGATCTTGGACTTTGAACTTCCAAAATATAGCTAAATAAGTGTTTTCTTTATAGGCAGCAAGTGTTGGGCCTCTTGTTATAGCAACTGAAAGTAGCCCTAACTCAAAGTGCATGGCATGATACGGGAGGAGAGAAAGGCAGCAGAGAGTCAGGGATACAGAGGAGACCACACCCAGAGACAGGAAAAGGATAGCCAATGCTCCTAACAAAACACTAGAAGAGGCATCCACGTTTACCCTTAATTTTCAACCTTAGTATCCTAGAACCACAACAGAACAGACCTATATTACATAAGCCATGCAGGCAACTATTTTCTTGTGGCCCTAGCCAGCAACTGCAGTCTCTAATGGTGTTCCTCCAGACTGCCTTCTACAGACTTCACATCAACACTTGTTCATCTAGCAGAGGCTGACTGCGTATATCTGCCTACATCCATGGATCCATACAGTACTGTTTTTAAGTCATCCAGATCTGAAAGCATGTTGCTGTCATAACTTGTATTATTTTCCTCCCCCTACTGAGAAAGAACTGTTTTTACAGTTGTGCTAGCTATTTGTATGTCATCTTCAAACTTTCTATCAGAGAGTTTGTGCTTTAAAAAAAAAGTTCTTTAAATATCAAAGACACTCTTATCTCTTTTAAGATTTATATTTATTATGTATACAACATTCTGCTCACCAGAAGAGGGCAGTAGATCTCATTATAGATGGTTATAAGCCACCATGTGGTTGTGGGAATTGAAATCAGGACCTCTGGAAGAGCAGTGTTCTTAACCTCTGAGCCATCTTTCTTGCCTCTCAAAGACACTCTTTATAGCTCAAAAGTAACAAAAACATTAGCCTTTTTCTAGGCTACTGTACATCATTTGGTTTCATTTATATTGTATCAAATCTATTGACTTTTTTTGTTCTAGTTTCTCTTTCAGAATGGCACCCTTAATGTCTTGCCTTCTGCAATACTAGAGAAACAGAAAAAGAAGCACTTGTATTTTGACCTAGTTGTTTTATTTGGAATCTATTTGAAGATAAAACTACAGGTACTTACCTTCTCTCAATCAAAGATGAACTAATTGTCCCAATGACTTCATTGATCACCCACTGTTTCTGCCAGTTTTAAAAAGTCTTATTTGTCTAAGAAGAGACTTGATAACCTATGAACATATACAGGGGGAGGTAATCCCCCTCAGAAACAGTCATAGGGGAGGGGAATAAGGGGAAAATGGGAGGGAGGGAAGAATGGGAGGATACAAGGGATGGGATAACCATTGAGATGTAACAAGAATAAATTAATAAAGGAGAAAAACAAAAAGAACCAAAACAAGCACAAAAAAAAAGTCTTATTTGTATATCCTAACATGAGTCTGGACTCTCAGTTCTATTTCATTGGTATGTCTTTATGTTACATGTGAGCTGTTGTTTTTCATCGTGGACAATATCCACTGCTCCCAAACATTACATAGAGAGGAGAATGAGGAGGCTGTAAACTATAATAATTGTCAAGCTGGAAAGGACTCCCTGAATGCGCGCTGACTCATTCCCTAATGCAGGCAGAAAAGGAGTGTTCACTCTTCCTTGATGCACCTTAATGATGATAAGATTTCATCTTCTTTGTATTCATGATACTAATTCTCCAGTATTTACTGGAATGCCATTAATCATTTTAATCACAATAAACTCATGCTCGTAATGTGAATGTCCTAAGAGTTTTGATAGCAGTTCCATTTTAATTTCCCAATAATTAACTTTACCATATTTTTATAGCGTTATCAGGGCTGAGAATAAAACTTGCAGAAGAACCTAAAGAACACAGGATTCCTTTGTAAAGAGTGGCCTATGGGTAGAGGAGCAAAGGGACAGAATACAGATGTTTCCTATAGTCTGACGCAGCTGTGGGTTCCTCTATCCTATCCATGTAAAGCTGGCGCTACCCACAGCTGGAGAAATTAAAATAACTTGAATGCTTCTCACCAACAAATCTAAACAAAACTTTACATAATGGCTAAGGGAGTGACATGGGGGAAAAGCTCAGAAGAAGACTGGGACAGGGGAGAGACCAGCAACAAAGAGGCCCCAGAATCACAGGGACAGAGGTCAGGGGAGGTTGCTGACCTTGCAGAGGGCCTAGGCTAAAAGCATAGATGGTTGACTCTCTGATTCAAGGCCAGGAAACACAAACAAGCATGCCGATCTCCTAGGATGTTGCTGTCTGCCGGCGTTCTGCCGCTGAGTTTAAGGATCTGTCTTAGTGTGTATTGACAAATCTCTTCATTGTGCTGAGCCTGACTCACTCTAACTTGACACAGAAATAATCACACCTCTCTTGTAAGATGCAAGAATGAGAGCAATTTTCTGCTATTCTACAGGCAGAGCCTGAAGAAAGAACTCCCCCACGCCCCACCCCCATCACACCTTTATCATGAGATAGCTGTGTCGCCCTGTGGTGGGATGCTTATGGTAGGGTTAAGGCATGGGGAGAATTAAGCCATAAGGTTCAGACAGCAAGTCTTACCTCTTTCCTTTATTAGCAGTATGACCTGGAAAAAAATTTTTTATAATCTTTCTACAACGGTCCCCTGATATGTGAAACAGAGACTACTAATCCCACAGCAATTTGGGGCTCAGAGTTTGTGAGAGAATAAATTACCTAATGGTTAGGAGAGAGTGTTGAAACCCCTCTAGGTGCTATTTGCCTTTCAAATGTGAGGCCTTGTTATCCCATAGAGATTTCCCAGCAAGCCTTGAAACCCTGTGGATGTCACTATCCTTGACTCTAAAATTATCTTATGGAAGAGATTTCATGGGCCCAGCAAAGCACAGGAATATTTGGGCTGGGGGAGTTAATGGGAATAACATTTTAACTCAATTAGGAAGAGCTGTCTGCCAAACAAGACTGTGTATTCCTTTGAGACAATGCTCCAAATGCCCAGGGCTGTCTAGTGAGACAATTCTCCACCTCCTGTCCTGCTCTGGTATAGAAAAGAGACAAGGTAATCTTCAGGAATGCTGTAGGTTGGCTGTGAGCATTGGTAGGGAATGTTTTCACTTGAGAAACAGTTTATATTTCATCTCCTGAATTTGCCACATGTTAAACTCTGTGATAGGCACCAACAGTGGTAAAAGTTTAATCCTAGCCTCAGGATCCTTGGTTGTAACCAACGCAGAGAAATGGCACCATCTAACTTGGTGGTGAGGGGGGGCAATGATTTGAGATGGGCCAGGGGAGGTTTTCTATGTAGCCCTGGCTGTCCCAGAACGTGCTATGTAGATCTGGCTGGTTTCATACTCAAGGAGAGCCACCTGCCTCTGCCTCCAGAGTGCTAGGATTAAAGGTGTAACCTTGAGCATCCTGTTGCCTCCACTTCTGAGTGTCTGGGATTTTGGATGTGCAGTCTCAGGGCTTTGCTTATGATGAGTAAGCACTCCACCAACTAAGCCACATCTCAAACCCTAGTTCCAAACTCTTTCCAGTGTGTGTGTGTGTGTGTGTGTGTGTGTGTGTGTGTGTGTGTGTGACTTAAGACTCAAATTCTTTAAAGGAAGAGTGTGCCCTAATTTTATGTGCCACCAAAAGGAGAATGTGTATCGTTAAAATCTATCAGCCACCACATCCGGATCACATGGAAGCGGATGGTGGCCTGGTTCCTTCAAGAAGAAGTCAAGTTTTTAGATAAGATAGAGGACATGGTGGGGAAAAAAGGAAAGGAAAATGCATATTACACTCCCTACCCGGCAAGTGTCCTAAAGTGCCCCCCCAAAGTGCCCCAGAAAAGGCAATGTGGAATTGTGGAAATTTGTGTGGAGGGAACCAGTTCACCAAAACTCAGACATAAGGCAGAACAACAAGAAGTTGAATTCTGAGGGAAGAGGAGAAAGAAGTTAAGTGAGGATGGTGGGGAGGAAATAGGTCCAGAAGAGGCTCTGTATTAGTAACTCTTCTGTTGCTGTGATAAAATACTATGACCAAGCACAAGTAATAGAAGAAAGGGCTTGATGTTACAGTTCCAAGGGAGATGCCCACCATCGCGGGGACAGCATGGCATGGTTTCAGGAGTGAGGCAGAGACACCACACTGTACCCACACAAGGAAACAGACAGAACAGGAGGAGGCCTGCCACCCCTCAAAGCCCACCCCCAGCGTTGACCTCCTCCAGCCAGGCTCTGCCACCTAAAGCTTCCGTAGTCCCCTCAAACAGTACCACTAACTCGGGACCAAGGCTTCAAATACATGAACCTGTGGGAGGCGCTTCTCATCCAAAGCACTACGTTCAGCTTTTGGCCCCTGCAAGCTCATGGCCATAATATAAAGCAAAAGGTATTTAGTCCAACTTCAAAAAGTCACCATAGCCTTTAATAGTCTCAACACTGTTTCTCTTAGCTATGGCCCCCTACAAAATTAAAATACATAAATAAGCAAGTAAGTAAATAAATAGCATACTTATACAATGGCATACAAAATATATATTCCTTTTCCAAAAGGGAGAAAGATGGACTAAAGAAAGATTAGACCAAAGCAGGACCAGAATCCTGCATGGTAAACAAGTCCTGTAGTTCTGTGTCTAGTGTCTGGTGCTTCCGTTTCTAAGGTCTCGGATGGCTCTGCCAGTCTCTACCTTTGCATCCTATAGCATACATCCTATTCAGGCTGGCTCAATTCCCTATAAGTGTCTCTCCTCAGCAGGTATCCCATGGTGGGGGCATCTCCAACTTCTTGGGGTCTCCACCACAATCCAGGCTTCACCCCCATAGCTTGGCTTACTGATCTGTCAGGGACTCTAACCCTGTTGCCCACTACCTGGCTTCAGTGGCTCTCTGAAACTACGGAGCAAGAATCCACAAAGCCCCTCCATCTTGTATCTGGCTTGTTTCCAGACAGAAGCGAGTACCAGTGCCGTGTGCAGGACACTGGCAAGCCTAGATGCCAGCTTGGGCTGTAGCCTCACCACCTTCACCTCATTTATGCCAGCTTTTATATGCAGTTGCTATCTAGGAGCAGGGAACTCTTTAGGCTCTTTCTTTTTCACAGCTTGCAGCTTCAGTTTGGTAGGGACTAGTCCGGCCGACACTTTTCCTGTCTTTCCAATACAGAGAAAGGGCTTCTCTTTAGTGGTCCTAATCTCCTTTATAATTACAGCCCCACTCCAGTACTGTAGTATCAAACTTCCTAGTGTTCTTTTCCTCTCAAACTACACATTCTTTCATTTCCTTTTGCCCACTTGTTGATCTCTTACACGGTAGCCGTGCACACCACTTGTCAGTAACAGCCATTCCGTAGTCTCAACATCATGCTGTCTTGAAATGTCCTCTGCCAAATAAATTGTCTCTTTTGTTTTGTTTTCTTAGTTAGGGTTTCTCTGTGTATCCTTGCCTGTCTTGGTTGGCCTTGTATACCAGACTCACAGAGCTCCACCTGCCTTTGCCTCCCGCCCTGCCCCACCCCCCACCCCCTTTCCCCAAGTACTAGTTTCTAACTTTTAAAACAAAATGGCTTCATGCACACTTCCAGGACATGGACAGAAACCAGCCAGATTCTTTGCCAAGATAGCACGCAAATGGCCTCTCTCTCAGTTGCTAGCACAATCATTGCTCCCCTCTGAGGTCTTATAAGCCAGACATCCACTGTCTACTTCAGTCTCAGCATTACTGTCTTCCAGGCTCCTGTTAGAATGACCCAGCAGGCTCTGCTTAGAGCATTCAGCAGCTTTTCTAGTTCAAAATTCCAAAGATTTCCCCTGAAAAAAAAATCAAAAAGCCCCAAACAAAGAAACCAAAACAACCACAGTCAAGTTATTAATAGCAACAGCCCCACTTCTCAGTACCAGCTACTGTTCTGTTGGCTGTGATAAGATACGATGACTACATGTAACTTATCAAAGAATTAATTTTGGCTTAAGGGTCTAGCAAGAGTATTTCCATGATAGTGGGGACAAGCATGGCACCGCAGCAGTGACAGGAAGCAGAGCGCTCATGTTTTGTCTATACACAGGACATGGTGAAGCAAGGCTATTAAACTATCACAGGCCACCCCCTAGAACGCGCTGCCTGCAGCAAGAAATCCTCTTCTAAAAAGACTCTGCAGCCTCCCCGACAACACTGCCAACTAGGGACCAAACGTTCAAATACATAAGTCCACGGGGACATTTCTCATTCAAATCATTTTGCTGTGACCCTATTCCCTTTGAACTCTAAAATCACATGATTTGGAGCACGAGTCACCTTCTGCTAAGGCAATGCTTTCCCTATTCTGTATGCTTGCACTTTGTAACCTCTTTCTCATCTCTGGCCAGTTTATTAGTTCCCCAGGTATGATCACCCCCATAAAGCCAGCATCTGTGGTTGTTTGAACTAAACCCATGTAATTCAAGTGCCCAGAAATTAGTTCTATAGACAAGGACATGGAAATCTAGTATATCAAAATCACCTGGCCTCAAAGCTGGCCAAAGAAGTGAGGTGAAAGAATTCTTTTGTTTGTTTATTTTGTTTTTGTTTTTTGTTTGTTTGTTTTTGTTTTTGTTTTTGAGACAGGGTTTCTCTGTGTAGCCTTTGCTGTCCTAGACTCACGTTGTAGACCAGGCTGGCCTTGAACTCAAGTGATCCGCCTGCCTCTGCCTCCAGAGTGTTGGGATTAAAGGCGTGTGCCACCATGTCCAGCTGAAAAGAATTCTTGAAAAACACTTAGGAGGTGCTACAAACCTTTCTTTACTTTGAAAAATACGTGGTAGGCGCACACACTCGACAAGGTTGTATGCACGTTGACACCATGTGCTGCGTTCTTGTGCTAACCACGCTCACATCGGGATCCCTGTGTCATATTTCTGGGTTGTACTTAGCGTGCTGCCGGATGTTGTTTCCAGAGGCTCTGAGCCATGTTGGGGCTTATCCGAGTCTGCTGGGCCTGAAACAGATTGGCAAGGTGTGAGCCAAATGCATCTGAGGTCCAAGGCAAAGGGAGGGACAAAGACTCTGTAGGACCAGGCAGCCCAGTGCCCTCGGAGAGGCCACTCTGGCTCAGCAGGATCCAGTTACTACGCCATGAATGACAGGGAGCTCAGTGTTGCCCAAGCATCTGATGTTTCTTTTTAAAATGCTGGTAACATTAAAATGACTTTAAGTCAAGTACACTAGTATAAACTTAGAAACTACCTAAAGCAGCCTGTGGGTTGTGCCCCCCACCCACCCCCGGCACAGGGGGTCCATACAAGATATCCTGCGTATGAAATACTTATTCCTAACAGTAGCAAAATTATAGGTATGAGGTAGCAATGAAAATAATTTTACAGTTGAGCATCACCACGACATGAGGAACTATATTAAAGGGCCTCAATATAAGGAAGGTTGAGAACCACTGCCCTAGACTTAAACCTTGAGCATTTACATAATAAATCCAACGTATCCAGCTGCCAAGATATCTTCCCAACTGAAGAAGCTCTGGATGCTCCCTGCTGTGCTTGAGGCTTCTGGGGGGCAATTGGGAGACTTTTGAAAATGCTAGAGTCGGGTTTCCCCAGTGTGCTTGACTTAGTGGAGGACCAAACTAGGTAGCTAAGCCAAATCTGGCTCTGGGTTACCCATGTGCCGGTACAAAACTAATCCAAACCTCTCATTTAGCAATAAAGAAAACGAGGATCCAGGACAAGGAAGTGTCTGAGGTCACAGGTTATGTCTGTACTGATGTTCCTTGGAATGCTCTGGCTGCTGGTAACATGACTTAGACACACATCCCTGGGGTGTTGGTGTTTGTTGTATCACGGGGCTGGAATTCCAGGGCATTGAGTTCCAGGTCTCTGAGCCTGACAGTTCGATAATTTCAGTGGTCTAAATTCAAAGCTTAAATTTTCTTGGTATTCTCCCTCCTGGCTTCAAGAAGGCTGCCTTCCTTCAGGCAACATATAGTCACATTCCAGCACACAGGGAGGACAGTCTTTTCTGGGACCCTTCCCTTTGTCACACTGCCAGAATTCGGCCACTGCATAACCTCCTCTCCACCCAAAAGGAATGAGCCTGACCCTGTCAGCCTTGACTCCATCGTGACTCATGCTCTGGGGCAGAGCCACTGAATGGTCCTTGGTTACCTAAACAAAGTCAGAGCCTTGTGAAATCAGACAGCTGAGAGACGGCCATGGCTGTGAGACTGAGCCTTTGTCGCTGAGCTAGAGACAGAAACAGGATGCAGGTCTCCCGATACCCAATACCCAGCAACCCTGACAGAAAACCTCGACTTTCACATTTTCGCATGGCATGTCTGATTGCCCTGAACCTTCCAGGCTGAAATCCTAATCCCCAAAGTGGCCACGTTCAGAATCGTTGGGAAGGCTATAGAATTTGAGTTCATTGAGCTACAGTTCCCATGGTGGACGAAAGCCCAGGGTTCTCTGCCTGGATATTGCAGGAAAACAAGAGCAGGCAGCAGTCTGCAGGCCAAAAAAAAAAAAAAAAGTCCACAGGAATCTTCAGCAGAGTCTCTCCAGTTCCAGAAACATAGGAAGGAAATTCCTGCTTGACCCACCAGCCTACCATGCTTGTCATAGGTGACCACTGTGACTAAGATGGCCTGCTTACTGGGGACTCAGCACAAGTAGAGGAAAATACTTTCATGGGCCACTTGTCCAAGTTTCCTATAAAAGCAATATGTGTCAAGCAGGGCGTGGTGGTCTATGCCTTAAATCCCAGCACTCAGGAAGCAGAGGCAGGAGGTTCTGTGTGAGTTTAAAGCCAGCCAGGTCTACAAAGCAAGTCCAAGACAGCTGAGGCCACACAGAGAAAACCTGTCATGAAAAACAAAACAAAACAAATCAAAACAAAACACCAGGCATGATAATGTACACCTTTAATCCCAGCACTCAGGAGGCAGAGGCAGGTGGATTGCTGTGAGTTCGAGGCCTGCATGGTTTACAAAGTAAGTCCAGGACAGCCAGGGTTACACAGAGAAAATGTCATGAAAAACCAAAATAAAAAAAAAAGTCACTCCAGCAATGCCTTTGATAGAAGGTGTTGCCATTCTCCTTTGGGACACACCTATCACCTATCACACTTTCCGTTCATTTGCATACATGTAAATTTGATATCAATATTAAACAACCTAATATGATAGAATATATTCATATATTCAATTTTATGTATTGAGTATTACATGGTAAATATTTAATATGAACTGATTTCATATAAAAATGAGCCCAGTGGAGTCAGTTCCAGCACTCCTATCTCACAGATTGTAAGACCCAGATGCAGAGAGGGTTAGTTATTCAGCCCAAAAGCAGTCAGTGAGGCCTGCATCCAGGCTGAACCAGATGCTCCGCCCAGTAGACTTTCCATTGTATTCAAATGTTTCAGATTTGGGACACTCAGAGATCCAGCACAGCCCACTCCTTTGAAGCTCATAGTATTTAAAAAAAAAAAAGAAGAAGAACCATATTTAGGTCGTTCATTTTATTTTTTGTTTCCCTAGAGTTTTCTCTGAAGTGTTATACTAAAAATATGTCATTCTATTAATGTCTTTTTTTTCCCCCTTTCCCAATCCTCTGAAGCTTTAAAAGATTCTACCTTTTGTCGAATGTAGAAATTGCCTTGATTTCTTAAAGTGACAAAAACATGCCTGGATGTCTGACAAAGAGCTCCAGGAGGCTGCAGACTGAGCCAGCAGGTGTTCGGAGGGGAATCTGCATAGAATCCCCTGGGGAGGAGGCCACCTTTGCTTTGTCTCAGAAGATTTTTTCAGTTCAGTCCACTGGCTGCTCAGTGGAGCTGGGTCAGGAAACAGAAAGCACCCTGGTCTAGCCTCAGCCAGGAAGTCCTGTGATCTACTGTCAACTCCCGGGTACTAGGTAAACGGTGTTGTGAACAAATGCCTTTAAGTCTCTGGATCTCCACAAACCCACTTCTAAACTGGGCTATGGTAACATGCACATCACAGGGTTGGCCAGTAAGTGGGATGGCCTACTTGGGGTCTTACTGATACTCTGAAATGGGGCTGTGACATTAGGCATTGGTCCAGCTGTGTGGCTTTAGTCCCTGTGAGGACCTAGCACCTTCACAAAGTACTCCCTGCCTTCTCAGAGCTCACAGAGGTGACCAGGCGGAGCGAAAGGAGAGAAGATTTGAACGTGTATTGAGTGAAGACCAACTAGAGATTCTGAGGGTGGAGGAGCTTCAGGTCTTAGGCTTCAGATGTTGGAAGGATCAACACCATGGGGAAGATGGATAAGGCTTGTGCCACGCTTCCTCCAGAGAAATTCAGAAGCCAGAAGCAGAGGCTTCAGGTGAGCGGGGCAAGGCCAGTGTCAAGATGCACAAAGTCTCTCAGTCAAGTGACATAGATGGGATGGCTTCAGAAGAGACAACGAGCTATGCCTTCTTGGAGCTGACCAACAGAGTTGGCTGGCCACATGCAATAGCGTTGTTGCTGTGAGAGGCCATGGGCTATTGTTTCCCAGTTAAGAGACATTAGCTGGAAGCCATTTTCGTCCACAACCCACCTACTGACACTCCGGGCTTCTGCCCACTGCACGGGAGTGAGAGGACGCTCTGAAACAGCTGTTAAGTCTAGAGCACGCCATGGTCCTTGAGATTAGTCAGCCTAAAAGCCTGCCTTATACCTCTCTAACGCCACAGTGACAAGGTTTCACTGCAGTGTCTCCCGCCAGCAACCCTGGTGCTTCTTAGAGGCTTCCCCTGGTGCGCTGTGTTCCTTCACCCTATGCCAGCCTCCCTCCTGCTTCGGATCTGGTGTCACCGTGCCTCCCCCAACCACCTTAGCAAGGTGCATCAGAGCGTGTTCATGGCAGGTGTCCAGGCTGGTGCTTGTCAGGCAAAGGCATGCAAGTCACAAGCTGCTGGTCCTCAGGACCTGCCTGCCTACCTGGACCATCCGGGAGTGTGGAGTCACTTCCAGTCTAATCTGACAGGCTTCCCATATGATGCTGACAAGAAAGCCCGTGAACCCAGTCCTCCACACCAAACTCTGTCATTATGAAGAAGAAAGGAAAATAGAGATCAAGAAGGGCATAAAAATAGCCACGTTAATGAGATCCTCACAGTCATCCTGAGCATGTTGTCACCCTTCAGTTAACCTTCCCAGTAGTGTTTGGGGGCATACGTTGTTTCTCCTACCTGATTTACAGAGGCAAAGTAAGGGTGCCTGCCTGGGAAGGGTCTGAGGTGAGTGGAAAAGGGCAAGGTTTAAACTCCGCTGAGTTTGTCTCCAAAACTTGCTATCACTGTCATCGAACAAGGACAAGATTTAGGGAGCTTTTGTCACCATGGAGAAAAAAAAATAAAAGAGAACAGATCTGCTAAAAATAAAACAAATGCCTTAAATCTTAGCTGTCCCATGGTGGGCTTGCTTGGGCTTGGTAAACATTTGCTTATATTTTGCTCAGACTCAATAAACACTGGCTCACAGGTGGTAGGTATGTGTGTGTGGGTCTATCTCTAGTGTTTCTAGAACACTGTGGGGGGGCGTCCTCTGTACAGGATGGTGACTGTAGCTAACCACCTGCCCCTTGAGAGCGTGAAGTTTTCCTTTATTTGGGTAAGTCCTGCCCATCAAAAGAAGCTGGCGCTTTGAATAAGGCATATTATTTCTGGCAAATTATTCATGTATTCGGGCAATGGTTCAGCAGTAGGTAGCAAATGCTGACTGTGTGCAAAGGCTTGACTGTCCTGCTCCAAAGAACTAGAAAAGGAGTCAGAAATATAGTCCAGGCTCAAGGGAAGGGCTAATGCAAACACAGACACCGCACACACAACCGGCAGCAGTAAATGCCTGCGTAGCTAAATTAATAAATTAGGCTAAATTAGTAATACACCCCAACCTTTGACTATCCATCTATATCCCTCGCAATCCTCCCACTGGCAAACATCAGGAATTTGATTGGAGCAGCAGCGTCTTCTCCTGGCTGTGCACCTGGGATGTGTCAGACAAAGTCTAAAGGGCCAAAGGTGGGTGAATTGGAACTCAGAGCCGGCGAGGGGTTTGCTTGATGTCTCCCAGGTTATAAGGGATGATGCCCAGGCTCTGATGAGAGCCTTGGAAGATAATCTCTAGGCAAGTAGACGTCTAGAACCTAGATCCAGTCCAGGAAGGACTCTGACTCCCACGGGACACAACTTTTGTCAGGGAACTCATAAGGCTAACACTCAGCACTAGGTATTGTCTGAACCCAGCCGACCCAGAAGCTGAGCCTGGCTATGTATCAAGGTAAGGAGGTAGAGAGCTCTAAAAGCTCCTTGATTCAAAAGGAAATTTAAAAAGTGACACATTGGAAGATCCCTGTGCACGGGCCCATTGTGGCCAGGGAAGCGCCCTCTGGCAGGATTTTGATTTGCAATCCCTGGCTTGACCTAATTTCACTTCTTTCATTTACATGATAGATGAAAATGCCAAAGTAGAATCCCAAAGGCCTTCCTCCCTCATTGACAGGCACCCCGGTCCCCTGGCTGCCTGAGGGCAGTTATGGAATGTGGGTACCTCTCTGGAAACCAGACGCGGGACATGTTTCACACTTCAAGAGGAGATGTGGCTTTGAGGACAGCTGGTGGGTGGCATCTCTGCAATTTGGCTGACATTTTTTGTAGCTGGGCTTAGAACTCAAGGAAAGGAAGTGAAAGAGCTATAGTCTGGACTGAAGAAGACGCACAACACCTCAGGGATGAGGCCGACCATCCGATCCCCAGGAGTCTGCCCAACAGTGTCTCCCTCTGGAATTCGGCCTCTGCTGATCTGTGGAGTCCAGAAGCTTCTTGCAGGCATCCCCTCTCCCTGTGGCACAACTTAAGATGTGAATGGATATAAATCCAGGTTTGGCTTCTGGCAGCTCCTACCACAGCTACTACGTGATCTTTAAAAGTCACAGACCCTCTCCAAGACTCCTTTCTGGATGCAAATGATACCTACTTCCAAGATCATGGCAAAAATTAAATGATAGACTACCTTTAATACCCAGCCATGCTACGTATCATTAAAAAGTTTATAAACTACGTTTTATAAAGCATTTTTATTTTTGTTTTGTTCTGTTTGTTATTCTGGAAGCTTCCAGGTCTTGATGTAAAAGCACAGGGTTAAAGGTCCCCATTGGCATCCCCTAATCAATAAATAGTTTCCAAGCCTCTCAAAGCTACAGTTTCTGCTTGGTCCTCAGAACCTGAGCCTGGCCAATGGTCAGCTCCCCAGGTCAAGGTGAGGAGGACATGGTAAGGGCAACAGCCCAAAAACAATGAAACACTCTGCACATTCTCTGAGACTCCCATAATGGCAAAGATGATCAGAGTGGGTACCAAAGTGTCCCCGTCAGCATCCCTGGCAGCCCGCTTCCCTGAGTATTACCGTCATTTTCAGCCGTGGCATACATTTATATGCAAACAATTACTGTGCAATAGTATTTTGCCGCATCTCCTGCTCAGAAGTGGCCAGCTGCAGTCTCGTTTCCATTATTAATTTGCGTGGTAAACCTTTTGCAGTCAAGGTGAATGAAGAAGCAGCTACAGAGACCAGGAGCTTGTGGGGGAAGATGAGCGCCTGCAAGACAAGAGACATAGGCAGGTACAGCTCCTCTGGAGCTCACGAATAACCAAATTTTAGTGGTTTGGGGAGTCTCTTTCTACCTTATATACAAAACTAAGCTTGATTTAACGTGTATGTGCATGCATAATTACATGTATGTGCGTGCACGTGTGTGTGTGTGTGTGTGTGTGTATTCTTTTAAGTAACAAATCTCACTACCTGATTTAGGGCTGCCTTAGGTAAGCATAAACCGAGTACCTTAATACCAAGAAATCTGATGTCTAACAGTTCTAGAGTTCTAAAAATCTGGTGTGAGAAGGGCCACACTCCCTTTGGGGACTGACTTCCAGGGACTTTCTTCTTATGTCTTCCCATCCTGCAGTGATGCAGATCATTGTTGGAGCTCCTTCCGCTGTAAATGCATCACTCCAGCCTCAAGTATGTCAGGTAATTTGGTGTAACTCTAACAAAGTACCTGGCATGAACAAACTTAAAAGGGGAAAGATTACTTTGGCTTATGCTTTCAGTGTTTCAGTCCATGGGAGAGAAGGTGTGGGGAACGACCCACAGTGGCCAAGAGGGAGCCACGACTGAGACCAGGAAGCCATCTGGGATCACGTGATCCCAACAGCAGCATCCAACTTCCTGCAACAGGCTTCACTTCCCAAAGCTCCTATAACCTTCCAAAATGCTACCCTCATCTGGGCCCCAAACATTCAGAATAAGAGCCCTGAAGGGAGGCATTCATATATAATCCATAGTGTTGCAGCTCTCTTCCCCCTTGGGTGCATCTTTGTTCCTTTCCTGTAAAGACGGTGGCCATATGGGATCAGGAGCCAAACCACTCCACCGTAACCACATTTGAATATAGGTGACTACAGCCCTATACACAAAGTAGGACTACATTCTAAGGGAATTGCAGGGGGAGGTCATGATCTCACAGTGGTTTTTGTTGTTTTGTTTTGGTTTTTGTTTGTTTGGTTGGTTTTTTTTTTTAGAAAACGACACAATTTGAGCCTTACTACCAAATGTACAATGGCTTTGCCTCCTAGTTAGTGACCGTCCTCTTTATTAGTAATCAGAATACAAACTTCAAAGGAACAGGGCTTAAGTCACTGTTTCCATGGTGTCTACATCAACACTGGGCATGAAAGAACTGAGCAATGACTTATTTAGTCATAACCTACTCAGAAACTGCAACTAAGGAAAGCGAATGAATCTAAGTTTTCTGGGACCTACATTCTTGGGACCCAGCAACCTAGGGTAGTAAATCCTTTTCTTTTTCTCTCCATTTCTTCTGTCTAAGGCTGAGCATGGAACCCAGGCCTTGCACATACTAAGCAGATACTCCTCAACTAAGCTCTTCCTTCCTTCCCAGTATTCTCTTTTGCCAGTTTCTCAACCTCTCTGCAGAAATGTCTTCATTTCTGTAACACACACAGTAACATTTCCCAGCGTCGCTGTTGTAATTAAATAGCTCTTCAGCTGTAGCTCTGCCTTGTACTATGTGCATTTTCTATTTAACTTGATATCAAACCTTTATCATCCAGTTCTGTCTTTTCCCTGTTCTTTTAATGTTTTGACCTTGAACATGACATATTCTCTCAGAGGCTCTGTTCCTCAATCTGTACCATGGTCTCAAAATAGCTCTTGCAACCTCCTGAGTCGTAGAGTTGATAGAAGATGAAGCCATGGCAACTGTGGTGGTAAGTTTTGCTTACTGATTTGACACAATCTAGAATCACTCCGGAAGGGAATGAGGGATTGTTGGGATCAGGTTGGCCTGTGGTAGATTACATTGATTATATTAAACATGGTGGGAAGACGCAGTCTACTGTGGGTGGCGCGATCCTCTAAACAGGGAATCCTGGCTTACACAAGACTGGAGAAAGCAAAGCGAATGTAAGCGTGCAGACAGTTATTCTCTCTGCTCTCTGTGGAAGTGATTAGCTGCTTAAAGTTCCCACCACCCTGAGTTCCCTGAAGTGATTAACTATAACCTGGAATTGCAAGGCAAATAAACTCTCCCCCTCAGTTGCTTTTGTCAGGATATTTTATCACAGCAACAGGGAAAGAAGCGAAGACAGCAACCTAGGGGGAAGTATTTTCGAAACTAAACAGATGCAGGGTTCCTGTCATCAATCTGAAGGTGCCATTAACATTATCCAACATTTATGCTGTTTCTTCATAGAACTCAAAGAGATTCATCTCCATTGATGTCAGTGATTCCTTTATAGAGTATTTCACTAAAGCCCAGAGAGGTTAAGAAATTTGCATAAGATCACAGAGCCAATTGCAAGGCCAACAGTAAAAGCCATTGCCTTCCCAGAGCATCCTTCAGCCTGATCTCTTCCCTGCCAGCCTTGTGATGCTTGGAGTAACACAGTAATGACTGCAACAATTTTGTCCATTTATGTACATTTTAGAAGGTTCCTAGTAATCTCTAATTAGTTCACTTCAACTTCTACCCAGTCCTAGAAGCAATTGGTTTCATGGATGGGGAAGTAAAGATTGAATCAAGCAGTCAGAAAATAAGAATAAAAGGCCCTGCTTATCAGCCTTGAAGATTAGACCTTGTGTGGCCTGATCCAAGTGTCATTTGTATGCCCTTGAACTCCCCTACCTATAAAGCCACTGGGCCACAGGCCCTGAGCCATGCTGGTTCCTGAGCCATAACAGGTGGTACCCAGGAAGAAGAAGCCACCAGTTAACCTGCCACACCTAGCATCTGACGTGCCGTATAGGCATAGTATCTAGCTGTCAGGCTGCCTACCCAGCTGCGGCTGTCCTCCTGCTCTCTGCCAACCTGAACTCCCAGGACACAAGACTTGGGAAAAGGATGGGCCCTGGAAGAGTCAGGCCTTTGACTGCAACTACATTCGAACTTGAATTTTAATTTTGTCATTGTCAGTTTGAAACTGCATCTGGAAGAAAAGAGTTTACTTTCTTCATCTATATGATGGCAGCAAAGGGGGTGTGAGAAGGGAATGAGATAATAGGGTGAATGGCACTTATCCCTTGCCAGGCAGTAAGAATCTGGGAGATTTTTCTTCCTGGTTCCCGTTCTGCACCCTGCAGAGGACCTGCCCTCACCTCCAGCCTGTCGGGCAGCAGCTCCAGCAAGGCACAGTCCTAGCCCTCCTTTCTGCTTTGCCTAATGCAGCCTGCTCAGTGCTGACTGCAGGAGGGAGATTGGTGAGATAAGCGTGTTCCCCTGAATCTTGAGCCTGGTTTTCTCCCCCAGGAACCTCTCCTTCTGTGCCGGCCTTACTGTGGGAACCAGAAGCTGCTTGACTTCTTCAACCTGTTTCAGGTTTATAGAACACTGTAGCTCTGGATTCTTCCACCTCTGGCTGCTGTCTTTTCAAGAACTGTCTTTTCCCAGAGTCACTTTTCTCTTCCCTTCTGCCATCACTGGACACTGCTGATGCCTCACAGGCCAAGCAACATGGTTTACATCAATGCCTCCTCCCAACCCTGACAGGCAAAGAGCACATTCACCCTTCACTCACTCCTTTTACTATGCGCACTCATCAGTTGACCACGTCTTTGGTGACGATGCCCTACCTACACCAGAGCCCACCTTGGCACGATGCTGGTATGGCACAGAAGGAACTGTCATAAGCAAGTATAGCATGAGGGATTCCAGCTCCCCAGCCTCCTAGCTTGCAGAGCTCTGGCATCCTAAGGATTTCTGGAAGACCCCTTTATTGTGACATTAAGCCACTACAAATATTTTTAAAGACGTAGTTAAGAGGTTATCCTAATGTATATTTCAGGACCATTGATGTCCAAAGTTAAAGCCCCAGACTCTGTTCTTTCCTCAGCAGTGACACTACTCCAAGTGCTAGAGATCACACCACTTGGAGGACACTGTGGGTTAAATACCCCATTCTGTTTTTTTCAGGTTGCAAAATAGTTGGGGATTCTGATACAGGCTCAAAGTCCATTCACTAGTCATAATCTATTGGCACTAAACATCTTATATATAAGTTCAACGTCATAACAGTCCTACAAGGGAAGCCAAGCCCTATCTGTATAGTATTGGGTGGGCGTGAAAAAGACTGAGGCACAGAGAGACTGTACTGTGCCTGATATCATATGTATGGCTGGAATATAGCAGAGCAGGGATTGGAGCCAAGGCATTGTCTCTGTATATCACTTCTTTTAGGGTCTGTGCTTACATTGGCTGCTCTCAGAACTTAGTTTATACCACCCTCCTCCTACCTCTAAGAGGGGCATGACTATCCTCATCTTACATATGAGTAGTGCCTTGCTCAAGACTCCAAAGCTACTCAATAACAGGGTGGGTATTTAACATCAGGTGACCTCTGTAGAGTCATAAAATTGAATAGCGGCTGGCAAAGTCATGTGACTTTGACCCAGGCTTGTCTGCCGCTAAATCCTTTCTGCATCACACCCATAGACTCAGGCTTTGTTTTCTAGATCCTTGGTCCCCATTCCCGCTGATGTTGCTCTCAGCTGGCCATTCCTCTTATCTGCAGGACTACCCTTGAGTCCTATCTTCTCAAACCATAGCAGCTTCTTGTAACACTCAGAACTGGGTTATCAAGGCATGTCTCATGAGGCTCTCCACCATATGCGGATAAGTGGGACAGAGCTTGGCTGCTTTCACACTAAGAACCTGAGGACTTCATGGATGGAGTCTTTCCCCTGAGGCCATCTTGGTCTTTAAAGAGGCCTGAAGTTATCACACCCATAAGAGAGATTCTTTAGCAGTACTGAGATCCCTGTTTGCTTCATGTCCTAATAAGAATGATAAACCTCCAGTCTCTTCCCCAGTTCTGTCTAATACATGTCACCAAGGCATTTCAAGTCTTTAATATCATAATTGTCTAAAAATGAGGGACAGCAATTTGTCCTCTTCTAGTCCAGAATCCTATTCTAGCTGGGAGGAGAGTCCTGAGCTCAACCAGTACGCTTTGTCTTGGGAGGGATTTAATGTACTGCTTTTCATTCTGAGAGCACGCGCGCGTGTGCGCGCACTCACACACACACACACACATACACACACACACATACACACACACACACGCACGCACACATACACACACACACACATGCGCACACACACACACATACACACACACACATACACACACACACACACACGAACACACACACACACACACACACACACACACACACACACACACACACACGAAATGTGCCTTACCAGTTCTATGCTGTTATTAGTCATTCTTAAGCTGAGGAGCAAGGCTGTCCTCTGTACAAATTCCATGGGAGCCAAATGAGGGCTGGTGTACAGAGCCTTGGTTTTCCAACTTTTAAAATGGTCAGTACAGGTGACACTGGAGTTAGAGACCAGACAAGGAAAACATTGGTGGCACAAGTGAGATCCTCCTCATCCTGCCAGCAGTTCTCAACCTGTGGGTCGAAACTCCTTTGGGTATCACATGTCAGATTTGTACATTATATTTCATGCACGCATATAAAATATTTACATTACAATTCATAACAGTAGCAAAATTACAGTTTTGAAGTAGCGATGAGCTAATATTAAGCTTGGGGGTCACCACACCATGAAAAACTGTATGAGAAGGCTGCAGCATTAGGAAGGTTGAGTACCGCTTGCTTAGAGTCTAAGCCATCTTGCTTCTGAAGAAGAGCATGCCTCCTTCTGCATCATCCTTTCTTGACTTCCACAGAAGGCACACATCCTCTACCCACCTCCCACTCAAGTGTGGGATCCATAGCAAGGGTGTCATGGCCCAAGTCGTACTGGTAAGTAACAGATGGGACAAGGCTCGGAAAATGGACCTCATACCATGCTTGGCAGGATTTAGACATTTCATCACCATAAAAATATAGAGGTTGTATTGACATAGGACTAAATTTGAACTCAGAAATCTTCCAGTTGGATTCCACACCCTACAACACAGATCAATAGATGTCTAAGCCTAAGTGTTTCTTTCTGAGGGCAGTGTGTGTTGGGGGTTGCACGCATGGGTGTTCACCCACACATGTAGAGACCAAAGGAGGAGGTCTAGTGTCCTGTTTTATTACTCTGTCATATTTCCTTGAGACAGAGTCTATCACGGAACCTGGTACTAGACTAGACGGCTAGCCAGTCCCAATATCCTCCTGTCTCTGCCCCTTGACTTCCCAGTGCTGATTATGGGTGTATGTGCTGCCTTATATAGAATTTTTAAATTTTTATTTTTGACATGAGTGATAGGAATTCAAATTCAAGTCCTCATGCCTGCATGGTAAACACTCTTATGAGCTGAGTCATTTCCCTCATCTCCATGTTTTTGTTGTTGTTGTTGTTGTTTTGTTTTTTAAAGAATGAGAGCCTCTCTCTGAGGCCAGAGAAACCACAGGACCTAGCCAAAGATAGACACTGTAATGCTGACCAGTAAACAACTGTGTGTGTGTGTGTGTGTGTGTGTGTGTGTGTGTGTGTTGGTATGGTTTTGTAGACTCTAAAGAATAACTAAGAGGCCATTACTTCTATGTTTATATTGTTTATTTTCCAAAAACAGAATTATTTTAATTTCTTTTCTCTCTTGAAAGAAAAAAGAAGACAAAGTTAGACTGAAAAAGGAAGAAGCAGATGGAAAACAAATTTAAAAGACTCTTAAGATTGCAGGGCCCCACCTGGTCCTTACGTAAATGTGCTCTGGGATCTTCCTGACCCTCCTGAGCTAAGGCCATTCTGGAGGGAGGTGAGGGCCTCCTGCTAAAGCACCATCTTAACCCACAGCCCCAGCACAGAACTCCAGCCTTCCAATGTCTCTCTGGAAGGTTTTCAAAATCAGCTTTAAAATAGAATTCAAACAAACAGCCAAAAATCTTTGTAGGGTAGTGTTTTATTAAAAACTCAATTTATAAAGCAGAACCAGCCAGAGTGTCTATAGGTTAAAAGGAAGAGGAAAATAACTCCCCCTGATACATGTGTGTGTTATACAAGACAGGCCTTAATTAAGAAAACAGTTTGTCCCCCCCCCCAAAAGTGTCCATACAAAGGTTGTTTAGAACATAAAACACTTTGCACAAAAGCTACAAAGATTATGTTTTCTGATTCAGAGGCCACCAAAGCTTACGAACTTAGACTTCGTATGGCAATGTCAAAGACAAGAGCAGCACAAACCAATTAGCTTGCTAGAGCCTAGTAAAGTCTTTCTCAATATGTGGGTCATGCCCCCCTGGGGACCAAATGACCTTTTCACAGGGTCAGATATTCTGCATATCGGATATTTACAATATGATTCATAACAGTAGCAAAATAATTACAGTTATGAAGTAGCAATAAAAAAAGTCTATGGTTTATGTTAAAGGGTCCCAGCATTAGGAAGGTTGAGAAACACTGACCTAGTATATCCCAGGACTGTGCGGCGATGAACTTCATGTTTCTGGTGTGAAAAGAGTCTTCATAGTAACCTGCAAGTCAGGTTTTGCCTACTCTACGGGTGAGGGGTGCAAAGTTTGTGGGCTTCGGGTGTCTCTTTCAGCCATGTGAGCTGTCCTTCTGAGGTGGCGTGCTCTGTGGGGCTTCCACCTGCTTTGACCAGGCTCAGAAGAGCTCAGTCTCTTCTTCAGTTGCACCCTTGGAGTTGGTGGGATCAAATATCTCTTCTCTCGGTTCTTCTCTTTCATTCTTTCCTTTGATAGCTGTTTCCTCACAGCTTACAAACCTACTCAGGTCTGTCTCGGCTTAAAGAAGCAGTAGTTAAACTTAACCTGAACATTTACCCTGTTGAGTGATATTCTTGTTTTTTTGTTTGTTTGTTTGTTTTTGTTTTTTTTTGTTTTTTATTCTAGCCTCCATGGAGGCCTGGGCTAGGTTTTCTTCCTGCAGTCTGGCTTCCCTGCGAGGTATGCTTTGTTTTCTTCCTGTTGAATTTCAAAAATCAATGTTCTTAAATGCAAAGTGAGAAGGATAATTTTCTGGCCAACACCAGATAGCTTGATGCAGAGGCACTCCAGATCTGGAGAAATAGCCTCGCCTCCTTGCCTCCACCTACTTGGTCCCAACCCTCCTCTTGTCATTATTGTCCCTTCTGCAGTGTTCACTGACCTCAGCAGGGGACATGTACTTGGAGGCTGGGTCTACTTCCAAGACCTTTTGCTCCATTCCCAGGGGCCCTGTACAGCCAGCCCAGCTCACACACCTGTCACCTTCCTGTTCTCTTCCTCTCCTTCCTTCACCATCTACTTCCAGATTACTGTATTTTTCGGACTATAATACAACCTGACCATAAGTCGTACCTGGTTTTTAGAGCAGTAAAACAAGAAAAACAGTAAAAACAGAAATTGGGCCATAAGGCACACCCTAATCCCTCCCCCCCCCACACACACACACTTTTGGAAAAAAAATGTGTGTCTTATGGTCCAAAAAATATGGTACTTTTAGTAACAATTTTCACTTGCTGTTTTACCACCTCCTATGCTGTCTTCTCTTTTGCCTTTAGGTAGGAGGTAGAGATTACAATGTTCAAATTCCCCAGGTGTCGTCCTCCACTGTTCTAAACTCTGGATACTTTGTTGAGAGTGTCCACCTGTGGTTTTCCTCTACCAAAGTCTCTAACCTCATCCCTCACCAAACTGCTACTTTAGAATTATTCCTTAACAATGAATTGTTTCAAAACTCATACACACAAAACTCCCAACTCACTAAGCCTGGCCTAGCCTCCTATTTTGTCCTTTCTCTGGAGTGCTGCGCCCACTGCCCCATGCACCTGACACTGTCTCTAGTGCTGTGTGTCACAATCCTGTCTCCCAGGAACTGACTTTTCCAAGTGAGCAGCAGAAACCCTTCCCCTGTGTTCTGGAAGCTGCAGAAGCCTCTGTCCACTGCCAATCACGCCGATCTGGAATTTTCATCTTTCCTGTCTTCTTTGATAGAGCTATCACTGAAATCAAGAATCCTATTTTGTTTATTTCTGTGCTGTGTCTAGCAATGTACCTGCCACCAAGTAGCTATTAAGATATTTTTATTGACTCCATTGGGTATACATTAACCCTAAATCAGGAATTTTTTTTTATAATGAAAGCTGCTTGGTGGCAGGAATCTGAGTAGAGTCCATAGAAGTAATCTAGTTTAGAAGGCGCAGGTGGAAGACAGACCTCACTAGACTAGAGCAGCGCCCGCTGTGAAGCCACAATATGGTGGAACTACAGTACTTGCTCTTCCTGGTGACAAGGAAGCAGGAGAGATGCTTGGGAAGATCTTCACTCAGTGGGGAAGGAAGAGGGTCTCATAAACACTCTGCATCTCTGCCATGGACCAGTTCACCTAAAGGCATGCGTGATGCTTCTCACCCAGGGGAACACACTCATCACTCGTTCAAGGTCTGTTTCTGGGGAGGACCTCAGTCTTTGTTCTCCTGGTCAATCATTAGGAGTGCTTGTTTCAAGATGCAGGTAGAAATGTACCTTGTCTTCTCTTCTCTCCCACTCTTGGCCTATAAATTAATCCATAAAGAAGGCTTTTATCTTCTGTTAAGGGATTCATGGCAGTTATGGACACTCCAGAGGCTCCAAGGTAGCCACGGGTGAGCTAATGAGTTCAGAAGTGGAGGTTTTTAAGTAGCAGATCTGCGTTTGCATAAGGAATGGTGCTGGTGCAAGCAGCAGTGGGCTCTCACGTTTGTCATTACCTTTAGTGGCCCTGTATCCTCACACCGTGGGCTCAAATGATTTGCTAGGCTGCCTAAACTCCAATTTCTAATTCTCCCTTTTCATGTTATGGAAGGATCCTGTTAATCTAAACGAGTGAAACCTGGCTCAGGATCCTCGAACTTTGTGCAATTTCTCACTCACTTATTATCTGTCCTCATTATTGTCAGAACCCTGCCTTATGCACAGAACAGCATACACAGAAGGCCAAGATCCTACTGAGGAAGAGGCTAGCATCCCGGCTTTCCCCCATTTGCAAGCAGTGCTGACAGATACCTATGTCATGAGGTCCGAAGAGATGATAGGAGGAATAACAGTTTGCTGAGCAGTAGGGACAAGCTAACAAATAGACAGTGGGCTCCTGCCCACAGGACCCTGCAAGGCAATGTCAGGGAATGCTGATTGCCACCTGCCCACTATTCCTAGGGCTATAGACGAGTATGAGAAGGTGGGAAAAGGGCAACCTAAAGACAGTCACACCTGGCTCGTCACATTAAGTGACTTGGGACAAGGCTTTGAATCCCTCAGAGATTCAAATTCATCAACTGTAAAGAGGGGTTTATGCTATTACAGGGCTGTTCTCAGAGATTCTAGAAACTAATTATGCAAAGCTTCCCAGCACAGTGCTTGATACCAAGTAAGTGCTTTGTATATGTGTTTTTCTTCAGGCCACTTGGGACACCCAAAGATGACTTGGACAAGATACTAAGTTATTTCTTTTCCAACTAATTACAAAGTATATTAGTTATTAATAAAGACAGTATGTGGTAAGTTCCCTGGAAATAATGCATTCAGGGAATTTATAATACACATGTGAGATTAGGAAGCAGAGAAAGCTATGAAGAGGAGATAGAACAGAAAAGTAGATGAGATGGATGGAAGGATGGATGGATGGATGGATGGATGGATGGACGGATAGTGGGTGAGTGAATGGATGGTGGGCGAGTGGGTGGATGGATAGATAGAAGGATGGGAGGATGGATGAATGGATGGTGGGTGAATGGATAGATGGTGAGTGAGTGGGTGGATGGTGGGTGAGTGGGTGGATGGATAGATGGATGGGTGGATGGATGGTGGGTGAGTGTGTGATGGATGGATGGATGGTGGGTGACTGGGTAGATGGATGGATGGATGGATGGTGGGTGACTGGGTGGATGGATGGATAGATGGATGGATGGTGGGTGACTGGGTGGATGGATGGATGGATGGATGGATGGATGGATGATGGGTGAGCGGGTTGCTGGATGGATGGATGGATGGATGGATGGATGGATGGGTGAGTGGTTAGACAACTGATATATTGTAGGCAGCTAGAGAGATTAATACAAGAAAGTAAGACAGCCTACTTGTGTTGGGGTTATTATTATTGGCTATTGGCGAATAAAGAAAGTAGATGGTAAAGGGTTTGTCAAAAGACCTGGAGGCATAAATGTCTGGAGGGAAGACATGTACATGGAAGAGTCTGTAGGCAATACAATTAACAGATAATTTAAGAAACATACAGTCTAATGAACTTGTATTCCAGCAGTCACCTAACCTAAATCCCAATCCACACAAGAGCACTGTTGATAACTCCCCAATACTAGTGGTCTAGCCTCAGGAGAAGAGGGAATGGACCACTTCCTATCAACTGCTCTATGGACAGTGTCTAAGACTAACAGCTCCTGTTTATTGATAGCCTACATGTTCTATACATTATCTAAAATCCTTTCAAGTGTCCTGAGGAAAGTGTTATTATCCTCATTTTACAAAACAGCAAAATGAGGCGCCAGGATCTTGCAGCTAACTAAGGACCCTGGAATCTACATCAAGTCTTTAGGGTTCTGACTCCACCAAGTTACATCTGCCTACAGAAAACATTGCTGTGCATCAAGAGGACAGTTACTGGATGCTGATCTTGTCCAGCCTTCGGACTCTCCTGACAAAGGCCTTTCCTGAAGTAAAGGATAGATCTTCAGACCTCCAATGTCTGCAGAGCCCTCACTGGCTCTTTTTATTCCTTTTAATATGGTACTTAGAACCAGGCCTTGTAAATCTCATTTCTGTTTCATAAATTTGTTCTTTGTTCTTTCTTTAAGTTAGAGTTATCCAAAGCTAATCGTAATCTTAATGACTTGCTCCTGATTTCATCCAGGCTGACCTAAAAGAGGTCTATTATCTGTCCCATTGCACAGTCCAGCGTCTCCTCTCCAAAAGATGTATTAGGGACTTTAGCTATTCAAGGGATTCAACTGACTGTGCATGCTTGGGTCAGTATAATTTGATTTATCGGGCTCTTAAAGAGTGTCCTTGATGGACTCAGTGCCTGCCTGGGAGCCGACTAGGAAGCTCGCCACAAGCAGGGCCATCTGACCTTCAGGCCTCAGAGGCAGCACATGATGTCATCATGCAAGCAGAACTGTCTCCAGACAGAAAGTGCTTGTCTCTGACTGGCAGGATTTCCAGAATTAGATCTGTTCTTCTTGTCTTCCCAGACCCTGGATGTTGGGGTTTAGGAGTTCAATTTAGTTTTATTGGAGGCCTACTATGTGTCAGGCACTGTGAACAGTGCTGACGCGAACAAAGTAACATAAACTTTCTGGGCTGCTGAATCTTATAACTGTAAACAATAAGAAGGCTCTGAGGGAGGAAACCTACCCAGTAGAGAAATATTCTGGGCTTTCTGTCTCCTGCAGCCAGAAAATGTTCAATACCCATAAGCAGCCCATTTCTTTGAGAGGCAATATAAAATACTGGCTTAGGGTGTTGTCTCCAGGGTTACACCATTCAGATACTGTATTTAAGCACTCTGTTCCTCAGTTTGTTGATGATAAAATAGGGACAGTGATAGCACCCATCTTATTAGGTTACTGTGAGAATTAGAGAACTCAGTGTACATGAGATACTGAAAACAGAGCCCAGCACACTTTAAACAAAGGTGTTGGTACTAGTGATTCCTGCTTCCAAGCAGAAACGCCTGTATGTATTAAGTCCAAAGCTGCTTCCGTCCCTTAGGTCAAAGTCTATCCCCATGGGCCTCACCAGGCTCAAACACTGTTTGGAAAACAACCAAAGCTGCTTGGTTAAATTAATATTTTTGAAGGCATGAGGCAGCGGAGGGGAGGGCATTGAGGCAGGGGGCAGGTGTGTCTGGGCTCTTCTTTTCAGAATAAGTGCTGCTGAACAGGTCACGACTGTCACCTGTCCTAGGGAGGGAGGGGCTAGAAACTGATTGATAAGTGCTTGGTTACCTAGGGTGATGAGGGTTCATAGCTAAACATGTAGGTGTTTACTGAACAGATGCAGCAGGCAAACACTTTTGATTTGGGTGCAGCGGGAGCTGAAAAGACAGACACAAGGCAATTTCTTGGCATGGTGGTTTAGAATGTAAACCCTGAGATAGAATTTCAGCTGTGTTTTATCTGTTAGACCTGGGGGCCTTGAAAAACTAACTTAAATCAATGGGCTTTCAAATTTCTGACGTATAAAACAAGATGATGATAATAAGTGTAGCAGAGTGTGGCTGCAGGAAATGGAACTTTTTAAAATAGAGACCTTGCCAGGCTGATCTTGAGCTCATAATCTTCCTGCCTCCGTTGTCCAGGTGCTGGGATTATAGGCATGTTACTACTTGAGGATAAGAGCAAAATGGTATTGCTTTACATTATTTGGTAAAGAACTTAGAATACAGTAATTACAAACGAATGTTACACAAGACTAATGCGTAGTCTATACATTCATAGTCCGCTTGCTATGCTGGGAGACAGATACAGATGGTTATAACCAAATGTAAATCTGCTCCTAAGTGCACAACAAATAAAAAAAATCAACCATGGAAGAAGGGAAAAAAAAAAGAAGAAGAAATCATATCTGCAAAGATGGTGCTGGATGGGGGGGGGTGGTTGTAGATTAAAAATTTGCTTCTACCCTATATTTATCAGAGGTTCTTTTGTGCCACATATCACACCAGAGGGACAAGGATGTCAGGGAGACAGAATTTCAGAAAGAGACACAGTGAAGAGGCAGAAGATGAAGGGCAGTATCTGGAGGAAGGCTGCGGACAAGGAAGGAAGGAGAATAGAGAAAAAAAAAAAACAGAGGACTGAAATAGCAACGATTGAAAGCAAGACATGGAACTTGACCCTCATTCTTTATGCCCATCATGACCAATGGGGTGATGTTTGCCCCCAATAGACATTTGACACCACGTAAGGGCAGTTTTTATTGTCACAATTGGAAAGATACTGTGGGCACCAGGTGCGCAGGGGCCAGGGAGGCTGCTAGGCATCAATCATACAATGCACTGTGTAGGGAGTTCCATAACCAGGAGCAGCCCTGGCCAGTACTTGATGCTCCAGAGTCTAAGGAGGCCCTACTCAAGCTCACACAATACTAACAAGTCAAAATACAAAAGATAATATCACTAACTGTTGAAAAAAATCACCAACCGTGTGCTTTTATTCAGGTGGTTTTAAATAAACTGTCCCAGTTTTGGATTGTTTTAGATCCGCGGATACATTCTGCCAATGCTATAGAAACCTTGAGTGTCACCTGGGTGCCCTAAGGTCGCTCTGAGTCCCATAACCACTCCTTTATTTAGGTCTCACCACTTTTCCATTTCTTTTTCTGTTGTAGAATGCAAACCCAGAATACCACGATATACATAGCCTCCATATGTTTTATGTGCATATTTGTTGAAAAATAAATGTATTTGCAGTGCTTTCCGTCAGCCCTGTCTTGAGCTCTGAGCAGGCCCGGGTGCATTCAGCAGGAGCCTTTTGCTTTGGTAACATCAGCTGTCAACTCTGCTAGGGAGTCCTCAGGATGCTGTCTTGGCAAAGAATCAAGCCTGCAACTGACACTTTACCCTGTACATGAAATTGCTATATTAAGCCAAGCTACAGCTTTGTAATGCTTCCCTGTGGAAGAATTAAGCCTCTCAAATGTAGTGCTATTTTAAAGGAGATTCAACAGGAAAGAAAAGCTTTTCTTTACAGGTATTCTCAAAACAAGAAAACAACAACAAAACCCACAAATTGCTGAGCCTTTGCCAACGGTCCTCAGTATGCAAATATGAATGCTTAATGCTTCCACGCTTGCTGCATCTGGGCAGCTATTGTCTGTGGGCCTCAGCTAGGGGCAGTCTTCAGTCTGTAAGCTGAGAGGCCAGCATGGGTACCTGGCCAATTAGGATCCTGTCTTTCACCTCTGTCCCTCCTGGAATTTCCTCTCTAGTTGTTTCCTCCTGGCCTCAGCCCTGCTTCTTTCTTTTCCTAGCTCTGTATCCCAAGTCCTGACTCCCATTCAGCCTCTTGTCCTTGTCTTCTTTTGGGTCTTATTCAAACCATTAATGTGGTTTTATTGAAGAAAACTAATACTTTCAAGTAGAGGCAAAGAGGACTTTAAATAACTCATAGTCTGTAACTCCATCACTATTGATATCCTTTCATTTTGCCTCCTGCATGTGTTTACACAAATTACAAACATACACACTATACACACACTATGCATATACACACCCACTACAAATATACACCACACACACACACACACACACACACACACACAGAGTCACCCTTACACCTTTCCTCTGTCCAGCCTTGTCAATACAGTGTAAACAGCCCAAGCGCTGCTGTTTACGCATCTCCCTGCCTGCTACACTCCCATTAGTCATTCTAACAGTTAGCAATGATGACTTCATTGCAAAGGTTTGCTCTGGGGCATTCATCTGCACTTACATAAATATTCATTTCAACAAACATTTGCTGGGTGCCCCCCATTTGTAAAGTTTTAGGGTCATAGACATACAGTTCCTCACTTATAGCGTGATACAATCTAAGTGATTGGGCCAGAATGGAAAGGGTAGTCAAATAAAGCTACTTATAACATGAGCCAAACAGGAGAAGCTATGAATGCTGCCTGGAAGTCTTGACAAAGGTTTTCAGAGGCGGTGCCTAAATGAATGTCCCTTGCTTGTGGTGACCTGATCTTAGAACTTGAGCTCAGCCCTCTTGGGTGACCAACATTTAGGGAAGTTCACAGGAAATGACCCTTTCATGGCCGAGTCTTAGGATAAATTGTTTAGCCTAAATAGCCTTGAATAGCACAAATATAACACATTTCCTCCACGGACCAGATTATGACACAGTAAAGGAATAGGAGGATATGATGTCAAGTGATGGGGCAGGAGAGACGAGGGGCTGCAGCGCCTGGCTGGCAGAGTGACCTACATTCAACTCCTTAGGATTCTGAGAAGGGAATATTCCAGAACAGAACAATTCAAGAACCAGGGATGGGGTCTGTGAGGTGGCCCCAAGCCAGATCACACAGGCCTATGCGTTGTGAAAAGTGATTTGAATTCTATCCTAAAATAAGATTGTTGGGGGTGGGGGTTGAGAGGGGCACAGTAAACTCAGAGCTACACTTTATAAGGACGGCAGCACGCCGTGTGCAAACAATGTGAGGTACAGGAGGGAAGCAAATTGGAGCCCCTGCAGTAATATAGGGAGACAAAGAGTATACCAGAAAGTGTAAGGGGAGAGCGAAGGCCACAAGCAAGCCTAGGCTTAACCCGCCCCCCCCATCATCTTCAACCAAGAAACTTTTTGAAAATTACTTAACTTCTGTTAACCTTTAATCTTATCTGTTAAGTGGGGATTAACAAATTGTGGGAGAGAAATGAAAATGTGTATGAAAGCAATGAGTGGCGATGACCTGCTGCTTTAATATGAAAATGGTGGAATGCCATAGGAATTAAAGTGTGGAATCTCTCATCTGATCTTGAGACCAATGGCTAGCCATGAGCAGCTTGAGCAACTGGTTAGGTGGAAATGGGTATTGCCTGCGTCATTCAGATTCTTTCTTCCAGGTGTGTGTGTGTGTGTGTGTGTGTGTATGCATGTATGTGCATGTGTGTGTATGTGTGTGTGCATGTGTGTGTGCATGTGTGTGTGCGTGTATGTGCATATATGTGTGTATGTGTGTGTGCATGTGTGTGTGCATGTGTGTGTGCATGTGTGAGTGTATGTGTGTGTGCATGTGTGAGTGTATGTGTGTGTGTGCATGTGTGTGTGCATGTGTGAGTGTATGTGTGTGTGCATGTGTGTGTGCATGCATGTGTGTGCATGCATGTGTGTGCATGTGAGTGTAGGTGTGTGTGCATGTGTGTGTGCATGTGTGAGTGCATGTGTGAGTGTGTGTGTGTGTGTGTCCTTCTTACTTTTGCCCACAGTAATAATGTCCCTCAAATGCTTAGCAGTCCGTGCTGTAATAGCTTAGATGCTAACGTTTCCTCTCTTCAGAAATGACGGTCCCTCCATCCCATTCCCATTTCTGCTTCACTCAGATCCTAGTTTATATCCACTCAGTGGAAACTTCTCCGGGTCTTTCATTCCATGAGTTACTACTGCTTCTTAGACGGTTAGTTCTTGAGCCTAGGGGTTCAAGATTGACAGTCTTCAGCCACTTGCTCCTGCCAAAGGCCCCCTGCTACACTGAGGGAGAGGGTATGAGGCAGCGAGAGTACAAGGAGCCATGCTTGGTCCTGGTGGAGGCTGGCTGCCGCCAGCAGGGATGATGACGATAGCTGAGGAGAGTGGAGTACTAAGCTGGGTACTAAGTACTTTGCCTGGCTAGGGAACCCTTCTCATCGCTGCCCTGTTATTGCTGGCACTCAGCCCCTCCTCCTCCCCTCCGTGTCCTCTAAGCTCCTCCCCTCCGTGTCCTCTAAGCTCCACCCCTCTGGAGTTCCCTGGCCCCCTGGCCTGTGTTTCATGCTCCCACTTATTCTGCCATGATTTTCATTGTCTCATTGCACCCAATCTTGCATTCTATGCTTTCAAACATTCCCCCTCCCTTCTCCTCAACATCATAAGGTCTTCTTTCCCAATATCCCAAAATCATATCCTGCTGGGCCTAACTCCCAGGAGAGCTAGGGACAGGGCCCTCTTCAGAGCCTCAGGATAAACCACCATCTGCCTCATGTCACCCAGAAGAACTACCCTTATGGAATCCATTTGGAGTGAAGCTGTGGCTCAGGCATCCACTGAATGACTTCAGCATGGAAAAGAGCTGGCACTCCTCAGACATATTCCCACATGTTAGCTTATTTCCTTGTGTGCATTTCACCAGTGGGCAGTGGTCACAAGTCACTGGAGCTCAGTTAGCTGATCATAAAATGGGAATACGCGCTCCCACATCCCTGGACCTCTCCCCATCACCCATGCTCGATCTATAACCTTCTCTCTTTTTGGATCCATTGTTCTAGCTCTGTGTGTTCACAGCCTATGCAAGCATGAACCCAGGGTTTAACCTTCCTCTTTAAATGCTAGATTACTTTAAGAAACTTGCTTAACTTCTTTGAGGCCAGAAAAAAATAGCAACATCTAGTAATGGATTTTAGTACTGTCAGGAACTACTAATGACTGTGGTTCTTTAAGAGGACCTGAGGTCATATTTAGTACCAAATAGTAGACAATAGATGTTGATTTCTTCTTTTCATGCAAGACCAAAGCAAACACATCTGCACTCTCCATCTATCCAAATCCATTGTGTGTTATATCTCCCTTCTCCTATGAAAATATCTGTGCTCAAAAATTCAACCATTTTTCTCGCCGTTGAAGCATTGGTGAAGGGAGAGGTTTACCCTGGTCCTGGCATACCTAAAGAAAGGTCTCACAAAGACCTGCCTTGACATATGGCACTGTGATGGAAGCTTTGTATCCGTCTCTCCAAGCCTCTGTTTTTCTAGTCACAAAGTTGGGGGGAGGGTCGGGGAATCAACTAACTGCCTTTACAGAATTAGATGGAGCAGCACCATGATTTCAACAGAGTTCCTGAGCTATGGCTCGGCACACAGTAGGCGTTTAGTAAACATGTTAAGCCATTTATAAGGCATGCAACATGGCATTTGTTTTTGTCATAGCCTATTTTTCATGGCCACTACCAGGGATACCAAAACGCGTCATCGGTGTGTTAAGGGAGAACCTCACTGTTTCAGCTCTGTGCTGGAGAACTGACTGGGCCTCAGCCTCCTGTGTTTGGGATTATGGCGTCATGTTCCTCCTGTCAGGACGAGCTTTTGGCCGCGTTGTCACTGTGCCCACGTTTGTCATGCAGAGAGAATTTCTTCTCATTACACATCTCACGTAGCGTCATTATTTATGTACAACTCACAGATGATCTTTGGCCTTTTTAAATTACATTTATTTTTTACTGTCTTCTGTAATCCTACCATGTTTTCAATTACCCACTCACTCATTCAGAAGGTTCCCCCATTTTGGCATTAAAAAAAAAAACAGCAAGTAATTTTGCAAAGCAGCTCAAAGGTTTCTCTCCCAGGGAGAATCATTCAGTTCACTGTTCTGTCATCTGGTGTCCCAGAGAAATTACAGAAGAAAAGCAATTTCTTAGCTCACAAAAAAATACACACTTTTCTGCCTTCGCTGTCTGTTGCATAGCCAGTGACTCAAAATAATGTGAAATCATATATTTTTATTTTGCCCCAACTTTAAGTGGTAGGAGGAAATAATCTTTATAGGTGCTAGTTCCTTTAGTATTAGATATAATTTCCCTATGCCACATCAAGAGAATGCCCTCTCCTGCCTTAGATTTTATTGTTTTAAAGGTTTTCATTGTTTTTTAAATCATCTGTTTATTTTTTCTAATTCATCAAATCATGCAAGTCAACAATGGGATGGAGAAAGGACCCCTCCAAAATATTTTTGAGATCAGCATTCTGGTTGTTAATTGGTCTATAGAGACTGAGCTGATGGGTCTGTCTCCCTCCTCACCACTTCCTCAGAAAGCAGACAGGCTTCCTTCCTACCAGAGAACTGCTGAAGCTGGCACCTAGTCTCCAGTATCAAAGGAGGAAGCCTTAGGAGGCTCCCAAAAGAAGGAAGAGTCATCACTATTATAACTATAATGCCACAGTGCACTCTCTAACCGAGTCCCTGGCAGAGATCGTTGGCTTTTTGTTCCCTGGTGTGTCCTGAGCACACGCCCGCTGCCTAGCCCTGGCCAATGTTCCTTGAATCACTGTGCCCAGAGAGCCGGTGTGAGTGGGTCCCAAAGAATCCAATAGTCATTGTGAATGTAGATTCTTTACTGTTTGCTCTCTGCCCTTCTGGTGTTATAGATGAGTGCAGTGAATCTGAGAGGGGAGGACAGAGTGCTAAGGTCTGGTGACCCTTCCGAAGCTCATGTTGAAATGTAATTGCCACCACATGATAGTGATAACGGGCAGGACCTCAGAAAAGTGACTGGGTCATGATGACTGCCTCCTCATACAAGAAAGGATTTAGTTATTACAGGAGTGGGTCTGAATAAAAGAATACATTTGGCTGGCATTCTTTTATTAGTTATTGCTTTTTGTTGTAGGTGTCTTCTGCCTTCGTGTATGTCTGTATGCCACTTCCTCTCCATGCCCGGTGCCTATAGAGGTCAGAAAAAAGCATTGGATCCTGAGAAACAGGAGGTACAGATAGCTGTGCCAAGCAACACTTGGCTGCTAACAATGGAACTGGTGTCCTATAGAAGAGTGGCCAGTGATCTTAGCTGCTGAGCCCACTCCACAGCCCTTGGGCCCCCTTTTTTCTCTGTTTCATACACTTATCCTTCATCCTCCTTACTATGATGTAGCATTGAAGGCCATGACCAGATGCAACCCATTCATCTTGGATTTCCACACCCCACAAACCGTGACTCAAGTCAGCATTCATTCATTATATTTTTCAAAATCTGGGATATTTTATGTAGCTACAGAAAACAGTTAAAGACAGCGCCAAAGGCAGTCACTGGCAGCAGTGAGCATAGACTACAGTGTTGGGGACGATAGGCCATATGACCAATGTTCAGCCATCTTGTCCAAGCCTGCACCTTTAAGTCTCTGTCTTTCCCAGAGCTTACCTTTCACCAGAAACTAGCTGACCCTGTTGTGAGTCAGCAGTTAGACTAAAGACAGATAGGGATGGAGCGACCCTGTTGTGAGTCAACAGTTAGACTAAAGCTAGATGAAGACAAAGCAAGATACCCTTGATAGCAGGACATCATGACCCTGCCTGGAATTCCCTATGTTTTGAGAAAAACCCGCAACTGTGTTGCTATAGCGATATGCTTCCCTGCCTTCTAAATTATAAAAGCCGCTGCCTATAATAAAGTTGAGAGCTTGATCAATCAGACTTGCTCTCCTTTCTTGTGTCTTGCATTCTCAACAGGTGGCATCCCTCCCGAGTTTTAGTTGAACCCTGCAGGTCGGGGCACTACGGGTCCTCCGGTGCTCTAGGTTCTGCGCATGAGTGCCATCCTGGGCTGAGTAATGGGACTTGGGCCCAAGACCAATAGCTGAGGACAGAGGCAGCTTGAAGCTTTTGTCCTTAGCATTCTTTTCTGCCACTTATATTTTCCAACCTTTGTAGCAAAGAAGGTGGGGTGAAGAGTACAGGCCTGGGAGACTAACAGTGCTTGCTCTTCTTGATGCTGGGAAAGAACTCTAGGGAGACAAGAAACTGAGCATCCCAGCTTCTCAGAAAAGGGTGCATGGTATCAAAGAACAAATAGAGTATAAACCAGAGAAAAATGGAGCCAACCAAGAAGAAAGCTGTTGCCAACATACCAAGTATACAAGGCCAAGTGAGATTCCTTCATTCTTACATACTCTTGGGAGCACCACATAGACAGAGGGATGTGGTAAAGCTTATGCCCTCATGGGGGATTACGGTCTATTGAAGAAGGGGGCTACATGGCAACCATAATGCATCCAGCAATAAGGAAGGCAGAGAAATGGTTTCTATTCTTGAGAATCACCTCAGAAAAATAAAAACAGGGTCTGCCCAAATCAAGGGAACCTGAAACCTTACAATAGTAAGTCAACCTGTTTTTAAGCTGATACACAGGATGGTCCTGCTACAAGACAGAGACTGTGATCTCCACCTGGGTAGCCAAAGCCATGGACTAACCTAAAGAGCACATAATATAATTGAACTCCATAGTGGAAGTATAGTAATTCAGAATTACTAGAGCATAGAGACCCCAGAATATCTCTTCTGAAAATTCACCCAAAGCGCTTCAGATGATGAGAAGCCCATTTTGGGAACCTCTCCATAGGAGCAGCTCAGTGCAGTTACAGTATGACATAAGCCACAAATGTACTAGTGACAATAACCACCTTAAAAAATAGATGAATAAAATTAATTGTAATGATATTCTTTATTTAACACATCCATTAGGTTTTCCTCTTGTTTTGTTTTCTCTCATTGCTATGACTAAATACCAGCCCAAAGCAACCTAAGGGAGGATTTATTGTGGCTCATGGTTTGAAGGAACACAGTCGGTCACAGTGGGGAAGGCATGGCTAGGGAACAGGAGGCAGGAATCAGTGCCTTTAGCTGGTAGTTGAGAAGATAAATGTTAGCATTTAGTTGCCTTTTCCCATTTTTCCTATATATTCAGTCCTGAACCTTACCTTCATAGGATGGTGCTGCCCATATTCAGGGTAGATTCTACTTCCTCAGTTAACCCTTTCCTGGGAATGTTCCACAACAGGCCCAAAGGTGTGCCTCAATCATATCCTTAGGTATTTCTTAATCCAATAAGGTTAGTGATCAGAATTAATCATTACAGCACACATATCCAGCATATTACCGTTTAAACATGAGATAAACAGATACTATCACCGCTTAGTTTTCCTGTGTTCTATTACAGTCACTCCAAATCTTTGACCTCTGGTATGCAAGGTTCAGGATACAGATCAGTGGTGGAACATTTGCTTAGTAGACCCAAGGCCCAAGAGTCGATCTCTACCACCCCACAAACCAGAATAGAAAAGGAGAGGGAAAAAGACTCTGTATGCCTTTCCTCTACTGCCCCTGAATCTATTGCTGCCTGGACATGGCTAGAGTACTACTATGTGTTTATTTGTGTGTTTGTATGTGGTATGTGTGCGCATGCATGTGTGCATGTAGGTGTGTGTGTGTGTGTGTGTGTGTGTGTGTGTGTGTGTGTGTGTATGTGTGTGAACTGGAGACCAGAAGTAAATGCCGGGTGTCTTCTTCTATCACTCCCCACTTTATATTTTGAGACAGGGTCTCTCTCTGAACTGGGAGCTCACAGTTTGCACTAGACTGGCTGGCCAGTAAGCTCCAGAGATGGAGCTGGTTTACCCAACCCAGAGCCGGGGTTATAGATGCACACTACTGCGCTTGGATTTTTACTTGGGTGCTGGAGATGCTCCTGTTTGTATGAAAAGCACCTTATCAACTGAGCTATCTCCCCAACCCCACAGCCACTGCTTTAGAACTTGAATCGAATGTTTGCATTACAAGTAATAGCAGCCATATGAACAGAGTCATATAAGCATATGCGATGGGCTAGCAGGAGAAGGTAAGGAGCCAGGGTCAGTCTCGGAAGAGTAAGGCTGGTGGGCTGTGAGAAGGAGCTGAGTCTCCTCAGCTGTGGCCAATTGGTTTCTCCTGTGCTTCCTGCTGTCTGGCGGATTGTTTGTTTGTTTATCATTGGTCTCATAAGCCTACCACAAAGGTATAAGAGAGATTAGGAAGGACTTTAAATTTACTCAGTTTTTATTTCTAAAGCTCTAACGCCTCCTGGATACGTTAGCTTTCTAGGCTTATAGTCAACCTCAGGGCAGGTTGGCTATGTGGGCCTCTTTTTGTTGGGAGTGAGACAGTAATTAGGGATGACTTCACTGATGCTGAGAATATGTCCAGCATATGCTTTTCCAGTTTAATGTCAACTTCAGATTTTGTCAGTGTCCTTCCAAGCCTCACTGTGGGTGCATTAGATGCATTTTTAAGACAATAATAACGCTGATTCAAATGATCCCATCTGTTAAAATCCTTTCACAGAAATCTGTCCCGCTTTCTTGGCACTAGATGACTGGCAAAATTTGTAATAGATTGGTGGAGGGATTTGTCACTGGCTTCTCATCAAATTTAGAAACCAACTGTTCCGCGCCGGCGTCTTGGTGTATTCTGTGATGCAGTGGGACACTGAGCAACTAATTGCAGTGCTGAAACGTAGCAGGAGCGGGAAGTAAGTATGTGTGGACCTAGAGTGTGGGGCCTGCAAAGGAAAGTCCAGTCTAGAAGGCAGGCAGTGGGTGCGGGGAGCAACTTGTGTGCTGCAGGTTCCGAGCCCAGAATTCCAAATCCCCCAGAAGTACTGAGTGGGTCTTCACACTTCCAATCACGCAAAGCAGGACCACTGTGATCTGTTCTGTCTGAGGATTTTGGCACAATATTGCACTTTAATAATTAAAAGGTTTCTACAACTCCCAAAGCTTAGGGGAACAATGTTGCTAATGCAGCCTTAGAGCAAAGCGTTGACACAAGGGTCAGACAGCATCTAAAAGGGCACAGATTCCAGCCTGGCATTGTGCCTGTGCCTGTGACGTCAGCACTCAGGAGGTCAGGCAGCACAACTGCGTTTGAGGTTATCCTGGATTAGGCAGAAAGTTCTAGGCTAGCATTGAGCTACTTAGCAGGATCTTACCAAACAACCTACCAAAACAAACAAACAAACAAACAAAAGTAAAGCAAAAAAAAAAAAAAGACAATAGATTCCACAAAGTGGTAACTGCCAGCTCTCCTTTGGAAACTGGATCTAGAATATTTTTACTTAATTATTAATCTATTCATTTCTCAAATATTTTCTATCTGTCATTGGCCTAGATACAGTGCCAGTACCTAGAAATATAGCTGTTATTAAGTTCTCTATCCTTATGTGATTTATATTATTGTAGAAAAAGTCAAACCAGAAACTGAGATACAAGTAAGTAGATACAATTTTTATTGCTTGATATCAGGAAGCCAATGTAGGGACAGGAATGGTGCAGGAGGGCTGCATCTAGGAGGGTGTGCAGGGAGGAGATGGCTTAGCAGGTGTCCTTAAAGTGAACCCGGATGCCAGCTCCGGGACCAGCTTTCCGGGAAGATAGAGCAGTTGGTACAAATAACTGTGACAATGCCTTGGCTTGTCTAGGACTTAGCCGACTGTAAGGTATGAGCACAGTCAGCCGTCATTAGGTGAATTCATACCACAGGGGAAACTCCACTTATTTGTGGCCTTCTGGAAGCCATGGTGTTCTCTAAATACAATGTACGGAATGTCAAAGGCTATTGACATTTTTCAAAGGCCATTTCCAGCAGCACACCTCATTAGTAGGAAAACAGTGGCAAGCAGAGTCTTTTCCTTAGACCAGCAGGTAGGTTTCGTTTTCGTTTTGTTTTTCAAGATATGGAACGAGAAACACAAAAAGATCCTGTTCGCAGAGTGGAGACCTAGGAGAAAACTCGAGGGAAATCCGTAGGATTTGAGGCACCATGCAGGATGGTGTCTCCCGATGGGCCAAGGAGCTTGGTGCTTCTGCAAGTGAGACAGAAGCCACACCAGGCCTTACTTCAGGGCAGAACTGGTCCTGCAGTCTAGAGAAAGATTTACTCTGCAAGCCAACTAACTGATTTGGAGCCCTGGGAAGATAGGGGTCCGCAGGGCCGAGAAGGGACCAGCCTCCCTCACACTTGGAATGGGAGCTTTGACATGCTTTAATCCACCTTGAGAACGGACTCCATGCTGGCAGCCAGCACAGGCCCACATCAAATCCACTTTCCCCACAAATTGCATCCACATTTTTGCAATTTGGTGTGTATTGATTTTCTCTGAGGGACCTCTTGTTGAGTTATTTAACTGCCACCATTGCAAAGGGCAGCAAGTAATTTTCAGCATGGACCCACTTCTTCGGAGAAACTTCAGTCTAGGCCAGTCCTATAATTTTATTTCAGAGCAGTGCACATGATTATATTACCCAAATGTGGGCGTTGCTGTAGGGTGAGTGGATCAAACACAAAGATAGAAAAAGTACTCGATCGTCTTTTCTATCTCAACAAACAAACAAACAAAACAAAACAAAACATTACCCAGGAGTAAAGTAAGGGGAATCTGTAAGGAAAGGAAAGGAAGTCAAGTCATTCTTCACTCTTCTACCTTGAGTGAGGATGGACTGGACATCTGCTCCAGATCCACAGCACCACCAGCTCCGTGGATTTTACGTTTGCATTCCTGAATTCCATGCACCTCCTTAATAGAACCATGAGCGACTTCCCATGTGCATCAAAAACTGTTTTCTCCAGAGCTCTTTATGAAGACAGGGATCCTTGACCCTCCTCTTCTCTTCCCTTCTCTCCTCTCCTCTCCTCTCTCCTCCTCCTCCTCTTCTTCTTTCTCTCTCTCTCCCCCCTCTCTCTCATCTCTAAAATCTCATACATAAAAGGATCTGAGGGATTCCTACTTTTCCCTTTATAAAGCTGTTGGTGAGGTTTTTCTTCTCAGATGCTGAACCCACATCCTTGTTCACATTGCTTGCCAGGAAGCTGGAAGGTATATGTCACATAAGGGTCACATGATTGTTTTGTTTGAGTATGACCCACACACATACACATATAAAAATAACGTGATTTTTTTTCTTCCATTTTCAAATTGATTAATTAAGGTAAGGTATTACCACGTTGTTCAGGCTGACCTTGAACTCGGGATCTTCTTGTCCTAGCACACCCTAGAAGCTGGGATTATAAGCATAAACCCTCTCACTCAGCTACAATTTAAGTTTATAGTCACATATCTTTAGTGCTAATTTTCATTCTTTGTATTGTCTTATTATGAATTTACCATTGGTGTTTAAGTTGCCCCAAAATCTTTTTTGGAAACAATTATGAAGTAAATGAGTAAGAAATTGTCATGCTTTGATTGAGAAAATACTACACCAAGTTTCAGAAGAATCTGAATAAGAGCCCATAGGATCCACATGAGCATAGTGGACACTGAGGTTCCCACATAGGGAAGGGGGTCTGACCTCTGAAACATGATATCGATTGCAGTGGGAGCTGGTCTGAGGTATGGGGACCACAACTGTGGGCATATTATATATATATGAATGAGAGTATTTTGTAGTGTTTTTATTTTTAATTTATTTTTAATTTATATATATATTCACTTTACATCCTGATGATAGCCCCCTCCCTCCTCCTCCTGGTCCCTCCCTCCCACTCTATTCCCCTTATCCCCCCTCCTCTTGTCCTGAGAAAAAGGAGCCCCCCACCAACCCACCCTAGAGCATCAAGTTGCATCAGGGCTGAGTTCCCTCTCATCCACTGAGGCCAAGCAAGGCAGCCCGGTTAGAGAAAAGTGATTGAAACCAAGCAACAGACTCCATATCATAGACAATACCCACTCAACTAAGGGACCCACACGAAGATCAAACTGCCTATGGGTTACATAATAGGTGAAGGGGACCTAGGTCCATTCCATGCATGTTATTTGATTGGTGCTTCCATCTCCGTAAGCCACCATGGCTCTATGTTAGTTGACTCTGTTTATCTTTCTGCAGCATTCCTGCTCCTATGTGTCCTTCTATCCTTCCCTCCCGCTCTTCCACAGAACTCCCCAAGCTCTTCCTAATGCTTGGCTGTGAGTCTCAGCATTTGATTCGATCAGCTGCTGGGTGGGGCCTCTCAGAGGGCTGTTAAGTTAGGCTCCGGTCTGTTAACATAAGAGAGTGCCCTTAATGGTGTCAGGGGTTGGTATTCTCCCTGTGGGGTGGGGCCTCAGGTTGGGCCAGGCATTGGTTGGTCATTTCCCTCAGTCTCTCTCTTTATCCCTGCACTTCTCGTAGGCAGGGTAAATTTTGAGTTGAAGGTGTTATAGGTAGACTGATGCTCCCCTCTCATCACTATATAGGTCCTGCCTGGATAGAAGGTGGCCCCCTCAGTCTCTGTGTCCCCCGCTGCTAGGCGGCTCAGCTAGAGACGTCCCCATATCTTCCCTGGAGCCAACCGTGTCAGGTCCCCAGCTTGTCTCAGTGATGCCCCCGGTTGCGGTTCCCTTTTCTCTCCAGGACTTTAAGCCTCCCCTCCCACTCTCCCCCCCCACCTGATCCCCTCACCCCGTTTCCTTCCCCACACCCTCTCCTATGCAGTCCCCTCTCTGCTTCTTCTTCCACTGTCTATTTTATTTCCGCATCTGGGTGAGATTCAAGGAGGGCCTCCCTTGGCCCTTCCTTGTTACTTACCTTCTTTGGGTCTGTGATTTGTAGTATGATTATCCTGTAATATATAGCTAATATCCACTTATAAGAGAATATGTACCATGGATGTCTTTCTGGGTCTGAGTGACCTCCCTCGGGATGATCCTTTCTACCACAATTCATTTGTCTGCTAATTTAAATGATTTCCTTGTTTTTAATAGCTATTGTGTAAATGTACCATATTTTCTTTATTCACTCTTTGCTTGAGGGACATCTAGGTTGTTTCCCATTTCTGGCTATTATAAATAAGGCTGATATGAACATAGTTGAACAAATGTCCTTGTTGCATAATGGAGCATCTTTTGGGTATAAGCCTAGGAGTGATATGGCTGGGTCTTGAGGTAACACTATTTAGAATTTTCTGAAAAGGCACCAGATTGATTTTCACAGTGGTTGTATAAGTTTACACTTCTACCAGCAGTGGAGGAGTGTTCCCCTTTCTCCACATCCTCGCCAGCATGTGCTGTCACTTGAGGTATTGCTCTTAGCCATTCTGACAGGTGTAAGATGGGATCTCAGAGTCGTTTTGATTTACGTTTCCCTGATGACTAAGGACGTTGAACATATAAGTGCTTCTCAGCCATTAGAGACTCCTCTGTTGAGAATTCTGTTTATCTCTGTGCCCCATTTTTTAAATGGTTTATTTGGTTTGTTGGCACATGATTTCTTGAGCTCTTTATATATTTTAGATATTAGCTCATTGTTGGATGTACATTTGGTGAAGATCTTTTCCCAGGCTATAGGCTGCTGATTTGTTCTGTTGACAATGTCCTTTGCCTTACCGAAGCTTTTCAGTTTCATGAGGTCCCATTTGTTAATTGTGATCTTATAGCCTGAGTTGTTGGCAATCTGTTTAGGAAGTTATCTCCTGTGCCAATGAGTTCAAGGCTGTTCCCACTCTCTCTTCTTTTTTAAAAAAATGTTTATATATACGTTTCTATTATTACACATATATAAAATAAACTACCTACAGCAAGAAGAACCACAAAACAATCCTAACTATATTAATGTTACATTCATAGTGTTTTGCCTATTTGTATTTGGCAAACTTGAAAAAAGCATCTTTCCTATCTTGGTGAGTTGAAAATTCTGAATGTAAATCCATATCTATCATAAAACATCTATCTAGTCCTAAAAACATCTTAACCCCTAAGCAACTAAACTTAATTGTAAAATTAAACTATCTTGTCTTCAACTCCATCAGAGATTTGAGAAGGAATAAAATTAATTACCTGAGTAAACAGGAAGTGCAGGCTAGCAGCTTCCAAAGTGAAAAAAAAAATGACAGAGACAGTTTGTCGCCTGAACAGTTACCCAAAACTCTCAACAATTTTGGAGTATCATCTTCTAGTTTTATGTTGAGGTCTTTAATCCACTTGGACTTTAATTTGGTACAGGATGATAAATATGGGTCTATTTGCATTTTTCTCCATGTAGACATCCATTCGGACTACCACCATTTGTTGAAGACACTATCTTTTTTCCATTGCATGGTTTTGGCGTGTGTGGGTTTATTTCTGGGTCTTCAATTTGAGTCCACTGATCAACCAGTTTGATTCCATGCCAGTACCATGCAGTTTTTAGTACTACTACTGTGTCATCTGTGAAGTCAGGGATGGAGAATCTCAAGTGGTTCTTTTATTGTGTAGGGTTGAGAGTATTTTCTAAAATTTATGTGTGCATATGTATGTATGTGTACATGTATGCTCAGGTGCCAGTCAAAAAGGATGTCGGATCCCCTGAAGCTGGAGTTGCAGGTTGCTGTGGACCACCCAACGTGAATGGTAGGAGCCAAAGCCTAGCCCCAGCAAGAGCAGCAAGAGCTCTTCAGTGCAAAGCCATCTGTCCAACCCTTGAGTGAGAGTATTTAGATATAATGAAAGAACTTGTTCTCCAGAGCCAGAGAATCTGGGTTAGAATCCAGCTCGGTCCCATATAAAATATCTGTACTTTTTTTTTTGTAAAATTATGGTATTGGGGATCAAATGAGTTAATGCTTACAATGTGGTATGGCAGTGATCTGTGTATTCTAAACACTCAATAAATGTTACCTGCCATCACTATTGTTATTATTCTCTTGGTAACTACTTGTCCTGTGTCCTTAAGTACACACACACACACACACACACACACACACACTTCAGTGAACTGGACATTGATATCCCCCCTTTAAATGGAGCTTCTTCACACTGCATTGCCCTGCTTGAGTTCCAGCATCAGGATGTTGGATTTCAACACAAAGCTGTATACCCCAAAGTCTAGAATGTTCTCACACTGATACCCTTATCACATGCAACAAATGGAGCAAATAGAAAATTCCCTACTGATGCATATCACAGGCCAGATAGAAGCAAGTTTCAGTAGTGATTTCTGCATCCCAAAATTATCTGAGAATGCTTTATGTCAGTCACATGATGGAGATAAGGTTCCCTTGCATGTTCTGGCCTCAAGTGGCTTCTAAACTAATGGGAAAGATAAATAAAGCAAAATGGAGTACAGTATGGAAGATGCTAGATCAAGATACAGTGAGTGACAAGACAAAACAGAGAAAGGGCATCTGATTCAGTGTGGAGTCAGAAGCTGGAAGGATGACAATTGGTTGAGAACACTCACTGTCTTTCAGGCTCTTTGGAAGAGATTGGGTTTTACAGGTGACAGCAGAGCAAAAATACTGCCCCTTTAAATAAGAATATCCTTCCTCATTCCCCAACCACAGCCTCAGCCCTGAGCCCAACTTCTTCAGGAAAACATTAAGTGAACCCTCACTGACATTATCCTAAACCTGGATGGCTTATATCTAAGAGCCCAACAGTTATATTACTAAAAAAATGTTTGCAAGCCTGTTGCTGAAAAGTCATCAGTAAAACCAAAGTGATATGACATGACACTGAAACGAATTCCATAGAAGACAAAGGTAATAAACACCCCAAGTGAATAGCTTCCTTGTGTGATGACCACTCTCTGTGCACCTGGGTTGCTCTCCTCTCCCACACGTGGCTGGTGTGCAGCTGCACATCCCTTCCCAGCTCCACATTTAGCAGCTGGTTGGCTGGAACCAGCTGTGCTGGGATTGTGCACACTACAGGAATGGGTAAAGGTCACAGGTCAGGGCCTTATTTGCTCATAGAGCTGACTGTCAATCTCCACCTCCCCCATTCCTCACTGTTGATAGCTCCTTTCACAGCACTTTATGCTTTGTGCCCATATTTGTTCAAGCCACCCCAATTGCTTCATACCTTTGTCCTAGGACGTTTCTTCAGCCTTGTCCAGTACTTTTTTTGACAGTCAATAAACTGGCCTTGATTTAAAATCGTACCACTTAGCTTACTGTACTTGGAGGGATTGATTTGACAATGCTGGCCAAACTACTTCACTACTTTTATGGTGTGAGATGTGATGACAAAGACCAAGGGTAGTGAAATGTCCTCAGGGCATCAGAAGCCCAGAGGAGCTTGAGCCTGAGCCTGGGCCCAGGGACCTCTACCTCAGCTGTTTCCTGGGGCAGGGCATTCTCTGCAGTCTTCTGTAGTGTTTTAAATGCCTTCCCTGAATCCTTTAATTGGATTGCAGCACACTAAACAGTTGAAAAGAATTCAGCACAAGCTGCCAGGATCTCTCTTAATGAACATTCTGGGTGTCATTGTTTGCCAAGAAAGCCATTCATTGGATGGAAATCAGATTGAATGAAGAAGTGAAATAATTTTTTTCTTTATTCTTGTAATGCAAATGCCTTTTTCCTCATGTAATGATTATATCTTCTAGTCTTGTGTAGATTGGTTTCCAGCATTGAAACGGTTAATGAATAGCTCTCTACACATTCCATATTTAATTTCACACCATTGCATTATTTCTTGTATAATATGCAAGATCCTACTGGGTTCCATTATAAGCTAAATTTTCATGAATCCTTTTCCTTAAATGTGCAGATGGCGTATGTTCTGTCCATCAAATCTATATTGGTTCATAAGCCCAATATAATGATATGCAGCAGGGAAACAAGAGAGAGATGGCTCCCTATGTGCCACAGTTGACATAGCATAGCATAGCAGAATCTAGAAAATTGGGAACACAGACTCCTTGTCTCTTCTCTCATATGTGAGAAAACTGAGACCCAGAGAGACTAACACACATCAACTATACACGATGAGATTCTTAGAAAGCCAATTTTAATACATAGTAAAGCTCTCAAGTTTGTTGAACCCAACAGAGTTGCTTTCCTAAAAACCTTGTACTAAAATGCTTCTCTATGACCTCCAACTATTGCATGCACGTCAGAGTGTAACATAATGAATTTACTGCATTATCTAATAGTCTGTGAAAGTTGTGAACATAAGGGACTGCATTCGTTGCTCACTGCCTCCCTAGCGACTGACAAGAGTAACAATACAATAGATGCCCTGTACATTCACACACACACACACACACACACACACTAAGCCGCAAATGTGTGTTGAATATGTAAATAGTAGTGTATCTGCTTCTATATGTTTGGAGAAGAAATGGAGTTGGAGATTCCTAAACATTCATCTACAAAAATGTGGATCCAAAAGAGTGGATTACAATCATAAATGCAGGTTACAGTTTTCACTTTTTTTTTAAAAACATTTCCTTGGGCGCAGTGAGTTGAACCCTAGCATCACTGTGTCTGGGCTTGCTTACTGGCATGTGTCCAAGACGGTTGTGTCTTCCTAATGAAATATTCTTTTAAAATGAAGTTATTATTGCAAAAAGTTTATCCATATCATGAAATAATAATGTTTGTCTTAAGCCCACTTTGTTGCATATTTATATATTTTCATATCAATTTTTTGAAAATTTTAAGTTGTTCATTCATTAGCTTTCTTTCATTCTTTTACTTTGAATTTGTCCTTGTCTTTATATTTAAAGTACATTTCTTAATGAAGTAAAGTTGGTCTTCCTCACTATCCAGTCAGACAATCTGTGCCCTTTAGATATTACTTGCTATTTGTGTTCATTTAAAAATCTTTCATATTTACATTTAATGTAGTTAAGGTAGTGATGGATTTAAGTCTCTTGGCACTTGTTCTCTGTGGTGCAATTTTTGGTCTTTTATAGCTTCACATATTGTTTCCTCAAGATTGCTCAATGCTTTTCAGTATTTCATTCTACTGATCTTGTCTATGCTTTTGACTTAACGTTTACAGCTTGCTGTATAAATTACATATACATCTTGCATATAGATTTTTCCTTTTCAATAATATGATAGGTACACTGCTGGCAAGCAGGCGAAGAGTTCTACAACTCAGCACTTTGTTCTCCTCTGCTTGCTCTGTTGTCCTGTGTTTTACTTCTCTACGTGTTAGAGAATTTGTAATATGTTCTCATTGCTTTTCTCTAAGGTGTCAATAGCCAGAAAGAGAGCGGGGGAGGGAGGGGGAGACAGAGAGACAGAGGGGGGAAGAGAGAAAGGGGGAGGGAGAGAGAGAGAGCGAGAGAAGGAGAGAGAGGGAGGGGAGGGAGGGGGAGACAGAGAGACAGAGGAGGGGAAGAGAGAAAGGGAGAGGGAGAGAGAGAGAGAAGGAGAGAGAGGGAGAGAGAGACAGAGAGAGGGGAGGAGAGTGAGAGAGAGGGAGAGAGGGAGGGGGAGAGGGAGATGGAGAGGGAGAGAGAGAGAGAGTTCTAATGCGTCTCTATCTAGCATCACTTCTCTCCACCTGAAGAATTTTGAAAATCTGAAGTCTAAAATGTTACAAAACTTGAAATTTTGAGCATAAAAATCATCTTACAGAGGTTTCGGATTTTAGAGAATTTCAGATTTTCAGATTGGGATAATTGACTGATAAAAAGTTCATGAAAACATTGCAGGACTTGAGAACTTCAAAAATCTGAAGCATTTTTGCCTGCAGCATTACAGATAAAGGGTACTCACCTCATCCTGCAATTCTGCTAACGACACGGCATCACCACTGTTATTTATCAAAGTGTTTTTATTTTCTCACTTTTCAAAGCCACTGAAAGAGAGGCTTCTAGATCGACAGCCTTTGAATCTTCTGCCTTCCCATAGAAAGTCTGCTGTCAATCTTACTGTATTTCTCACTAGCATAATATGAGATTTCTTCTACTATTTTAATACTTTTCTCTTTAATCTGGTTTTCAATAATTTAAGGATGATGTGCCTATAAACACTTTTCTTTCTAACTACTCCGGTTACAGGGAACTGAACTCTTGGGCTAATGGTATGGGCTTCTTAAAATTCAGATTTGGCAAATGCTGTTGCTGATGATTCTCTGAAAAGCAATTCTGCCCATCAGTCTCATTGTTCACCCTAAGGCAACAACTGTGGAAGTGTAAGTGACCAGTCCATTGGATTGTCCCTCAGATTCTCACTTGGGCTTCCTTCATTTATTTTCCAAATATTTCTGCCTTCATTTCAGATTTATACTGACATTCCTTTGAGTTTGCCAGTCCTTGCTTCCGTTATGCAGGTCATCACACAGCGAGGAGGCTGTGCATTTGGGCTTTTGGTTACCTTTGCCTTCTATGTGATTTATTACAGTGTCGAGTGCAGATGGTAGCTTCCTGGAACTGATATTTCCTTCCTCTTTTCCATTTGTTTTGGCTTTCTGTGGCTTTCATTCTTTCTCCCCCAAATGTCTCAACAGGATCTCTCAAGCACTTAGAGTAAGTTTCCAGTGATGACACACTGTTCCCAACTTTGCTTCAGCTCTTTTTGTTCCCACTGCTTTTATTCCTGATGCCTCCCACTTCTTGTTCTACTAAGGATTTGATGAATCAAGTCTGGTGAGAGCTATGGGGTCTGAAATTTTCCATTAGTGATATTCTACACAGAGCTCTCTGCTTCCTTGTTTTTATATGTGAACAAATATATATATGTTTATTTCACTATCTTAAATTTTTCAGCAGCATCTATTCCTGCATCTGAGATTGTATGTACAAGAATCAAAGCTTCTGGAATGTTTAGGAATGCTGCATTCTAGTTTTATGCTTGATTGAACATTTGGATGAATATTAGATTTTGGAGTTGAAAATCATTTTCTGAAATAGTGCCTCATCGATTCCTGGCAGCTGGCATGGCTGACACCATGCTCTTTCTGTATCCTTTGTGCATGATTGTCTTTTGTCTTGTCAGTCTGTTTTGTGTTGTGTCACATCTAAGGCTTTAGGGTTCAGGTCGTATTCCGGTTTTTCTGAAGCTTCACATTAGCATACGTTGTTATAAGCCTTTCTATTATGATTATTGCCCAAGTCTTTGTATTGGATACTTGGTGGATACTGTTAACTTAGAAACTCTTGTCACTATTTCTTGCCCACTGGTTTTTCCTCCATTTCCTTCTTGCCATGTGACCATGAAGTCCTGAGTTGGTCCTCTGCTATCCACATCTTCTGCCTGTCATTGCCGTTCCTTGGCCTTTTGGTTTCTCTTCCCATGATGTTTTCTAAGTTTCATTCTCAAACTGTCTAACAGATATATATTTTCGAGTTTTCTGGCACTATCTTGTTATCAATGCATGTAATTAAAGTTCATTATTCTCTGTGTCCCCCACAATGTCATCTATTTATCTTGTTATATTTTCTGTTTAGCATAGGCTAACTCATTGGAGGGTTTTTCATAATATCTAGTACTCATCAGCTGTCTATTAATATACAATTATGCAACAATCAAAAGCAGCTGGGAAACTAGGTAGTTTCGGTGGGGAAGAAGAGAAGGAAAGCATGAACAAACACACAAGAAAGGCAGCTTCCCCACTGATGGTAACACTCTCCTCTTCATCCTCACATGCACTGATGCGTAGTCCCCAGCATTCTCTCAGAGACTAACCTCCTCCTCTGTGAAAGAGTTCCTGTTTTGTGGCCTCAGGGGGAAGGGGAAAGCAGGTGTTCAATGTAAAGCGCTTTGGTAAGATGAGGCCTGTGAGGGAGAGAAGGAGTCTAAGGCTTTCGGACCCAAGGGTCACGTGAGTCTGTGTTGTTAGTTGTATTCCTCTCTCTGCTCCTCACTCCACCTGGTGTCTCTACACAGACAGCAACTGCAGATGGGCAGCTGGTCAGTGAGGAAAGTGGGTGCTTACACCTGACCTACACAAGGAAGGAAGGAAGGGCCTCTGGCTGAGGATTCTATATGCAATATTAGCCAAACATTACCATCATCATCATCATCATCATCATCATCATCATTTTTTCTACTACTACCATTACTACTATTATTACTATTACTATTACTACTACTACTACTACTATCTTTATACTTGTCTGTCTTAGGGTCTAGTGTCCTCAAATCCCATCCCATTCTAGAATTTGGCTCTAGTAGAATCTGTTCATCTGGACACCCCCTTGGCAAGTCATCAGAGTTCAGCTTCTCCTTTGCTAGCCCTTTCCTAATCTCCAAAATCTTGTTCGTATTCCTTCTTGCTGCTTCCTCATCTCTTGTTGTGTTTGTTAGCTATATACACTATTGCTATCACTTTAAGCTGGAGTATGGGAAGAGAATTAAGACAAATGCACCCATAGGCGGTGCATTAAGTTTACTCGAAAGCCTCTACAAAAGAGATTTTCCTAAATAGATTTGGCCTTAGTGTCGTTCCCTACTCCAAATCCTTTAAAGCCTGCTCATAACTATAAAAGTACTTTAACTAACACATAAAGCACTTCATGACCACAGCTGCCATCTCCTTAAAATTAATCATTAATTACTCACCCTGACTAGGCCAGTAGAGTTGTCTGTCTACCCCTCTTTTTACGGAATAGCTCCTGCTTTGTGGGCTCACAGAAAGAACAACCTTCTTCCTAAATCCGTCTTTGTTTCCCAGGTTACTATTTACTCACCTGAGATGGACTAGTGTAGCGCTCTGAATCAGAAATGTTCCCCCGTGGGCTCACATAGTTAAACTCTTCACCCCAGCTGTTGTATTTGGGGAGGTTGGGAAACCTTTAGATGGGAGAGCCTTGCTGGAGGGAAGACATCATGAGGGTTGGGCTTTGAGAGTTTATGACCTCGCCCCTCCTCCTCCTCCTCCAAAATAAACTCTTTTCTCTAAGTTACTTCAGATCACAATGCTTTATTGCAGCAACAAAAAGTGACTAAGACAATCATCCAATCCCCATCCCCTAAAATTTGGGAGCCTACACACTGAGAAGATGCTGAAGTGATGCTATTGTACAGCACTGGGAAGCAGCACACGCTTATCTGTAGATGCAGAGCTAAGAGGGCATTCTGATGGTAGTCCTGATTGCCTGATTCTTTTTCATTTCTGAGACTTGTTTCTGCCCTTAGCTCTCGAGTCTCTCTGTGTCTGTATAATGAATTCCATGCTCAGAGTGCTTTATTGCACGTAGTTAGTACTCGGTGCGTGTTGGCAACCATTATTCACTCAAGTCTACTAAATGAGTGTGGTTACTTCTGGTTTCTCGAGGACAGCTCCATATGTCAAGTGCACATATTTTCCAGTGTCTCTTCTGCCTGCGTGCTCTTCCCTTCTCTTCCTTCTCCCCCTGAGGTGACTCCTGCGTGTGTGTCAGAACTCAACTCAAGTACAAGGGAAGATAGAAATGGCAGGGAAAAAACCAGGAGGAATAAAGACAGTGAATCTGATCAGAGTGCAGTAGCTGCGTGAATGGAAATATTGAGAAACTACCTCAGCCTAAAGACCTGTGAGATGCCCTCCCTCTCCCGTGAGGATGCCCTCCCTTACTCTCCACCCTGCTTGGGCATCCTCCTCTGTGAATACTTTTAGCACAGCATAATTTGACAAAATTGTTCTCCCTTCTCTTTGTCAACTCTTCAGTCATGGAGATGTAGTTACTTTGCTTTTGTGTCCTTAGAATATGCAAATTTTAAAAAACTAAGTTCATCAAGAGAACATACTGTCTGCTTCCAACTGACAGCAAGCACACTTTCCCAAAATAATGTCATTATTATTTGGTCTTTATGATAATCAACCCTAGACATGTATTTCCACCCAATCCTCACTTTTCTCCCTAATATTGTAATAAAACAAGAACAGTACGTGAAAAGGACAAATAGCCTTTTGATTTTTCCAAAGTACTGATATGAGGGAGAAGAACACACATCTCAACCTTCCTGTCTGTGGAGTTAATGCCTCCTTTAGCCGTGCATCTCCAGAGCACCAGTGGGCATGCTCTCAGTAGGAGAAGGGAAGCAAGCCCTGTCTGCTCTCCCTGATGAGGGAGAAGGAAGTAGAGTAGGAACCTGAGCACTTACTGGGGCTGCCATGCTCCAGCCACCAGGTGGGAGCTCTCACAGGTGCTTGGACTCTCTTAAGTCACCTGAGCAGGTGCCTCACCCATGCAGTAATCACCCTCAAGGCAACAAAACTTAATGAGGTCAAGTGACTTGGCCATCACCCAAGAGGTAGGATCACAAGTTAACCTACACCCAAGACATGGCTCTAAGATCTGACCTTTCACACCATTCCACATTTGTAAACATGTCTATGATGGGAGTTTTAACTGGATACTGGGAATATGAGTTATCCATGGCACTGTTAGTTTTCTCAGTTCCCTGTAGTTAACACACATTACTTTCCCAGTTTTAAAAAAATATTACATTTTTTTTGTGTGCGTGAAAAAAAGCAATTCCCTTACATCAATAGAATTGCCAGGGGTATTTTATTCTTTGAACAGCTAAGTGTTAATTATAAGGATCCTTATTTCTTATTAATGTGCAGTCAAAGATAGGATTCAGGCATTTCCTCAGCTTCTCACTACTACTTATAAAGCTAGCTGCCTAGATACCTTGTTTCTGAGCACAGGTGGCAGTTGTCTATGCTTCCAATTCCATGCTTTCAAAGCCCTCCAGGGGCTTTCCTGTGAGGGGCCTTTGCCATGGTCTCCCACCCCCACCTCACCCCCAACCCCACTCCTACCCCCTACCCCTATCTCTCAATCCCCACTCCCATCCCCTACCCCCAGCCCCCACCCCCACCCCCACCCCACCCCCACCTCCACCCAATCCCCACCCCTACCCCCATCCCCCACCCCCACCCCACCCCCACCTCCACCCAATCCCCACCCCTACCCCCATCCCCCACCCCTACCCCACCCCCACCTCCACCCAACCCCCACCCTCACCCCTACCCCCATCCCCCATCCCCTATTCCCCACCCCCACCTCTACCCCCATCCCCCACCCCCACCCCCCAGGCAAGGCAGAGCAGCAGCGACTCTGGAGTATAAACTGGGATGAACCATCTGTCGGCCGCCCTCCACTCTGCTTCTTGCCCTGTAGCCTTAGACAAACGCTTTCCCCTCCCCATGTCTCAGCTTCCTTATCTATGAACAGGAGATAGATGGTTGTGCAGCCAGGATGAGGCATAAAAGGGTTGATGTAAGCAAACACTCAGATCCGTGTACACCTCATTTGCTGGGACTAGAAGTGGAGGTGCTGGGAGTCATTCCTGTGGCAGCTATTGTTAAGGAGAAATCCAAACCTGCAGTTGACTGACCAAGAAAGATGCCCTGGAACACAGCCACTAATTAACTATGTGCATCAGTTCCTTGGGAGGCCTTTCAGAAAGAGTAGGCTTCTATTCAAAAGCTGAGAAAGCTGCTCTCTCCCCATTGAGACATGAGGAGGAGGATGGTGCATTCTAAAGTTTTCTGGGAGGTAGGCAGGCTGATCGGGACAGTTTCTGTTAGTTATGTGGCAGGGACGAAGGGACAGCTCCCTTGCACAGAAAGGTGTGTGAAGTGTGCTCTCTCCTATCTATAAGAAAGAAAGAAAGAAAGAAAGAAAGAAAGAAAGAAAGAATGCACGCTATGGCTTTCTTCTCAGCTTTTCCAGATGTGAGGCAGAAGGGGAGGCATAAGACTTAAAATGCTGTCAGCAACAAACATAGAAGAAATGGAACCAAGCACTTCATTGGAAAAGACAATTTGGGAGAGTTGTGAGCCTTATTTGTAACAGGCTGAATGATAGGGCAACAAGCGTGTGGGGCCTGGGAGAGTGCAATGGAAATACGGAGGTGGTACCCAGGCTCCTCTGAAGAAATAACATTTGAGTGGGGACTCAGATGAGCATATGAAAAAAGTGTCTATTCAATGGGGAGTGGCCAGCAAAAGTCATGATGTTAAACTGCCCTAACCCACAATGTGAGAGCATGGTATCAGACAGCAGCCGATCTGTAATGAGCGAAGATTATAAATGTCCAGGGTGATGACACTATTGTGTTTGTCAACAAGAAAATACCAATTGCCGTATTCAAGCATTTGAAGAGCTGCTTCATGGACGACTGAGGATGTGACAACAAAAAGCCAGACATCACTAGTGATGGTGGGGTTCAAGCAGTGGGGCTGGGACCTGAGGACCAAGATAGCTGAAGGTTTTAAAGCTGTCCCTAGCTCGCAGCATCTGTGCCTGGGGAAAACAGTGTTCTGAAACAATGGGGCAGGGAATGCCTGAGAAAGACACCGATATGTCTCCTCAGGTGCCCTGGTTTTCATCACTGCCCATGCAGGCTGGTGCTACTTTCCCTCTGTGCAAGGTCTCTCAAGAGCTGTAGGGATTTCTGTTTAAACACCAAGCTTGAAGCCTGGTCTAGTTAGTGGCTTATTTGCATGTCAAATTAGGGTTCAAAGAAATGCAAATATGCAAGCTTATTTGCTCAGATAAATTTGCTTTAGTAACCTGGAGGAAACAGTAGGGTCTAAAACACTCAGACTGAAATTAATGAGGCCATGGTGGCCTGTTGGCTTTTCTTCCCTCCCACCTTTCACCTTCTCTTTTTCCATCTTGATTCCCAAAACATGGCAAACACTGCTGATTCCCTGCTGTGTGGAAGTCACGGTGAAGAGCAATCAACAGACCCAGCAAAACCAACACCTTTGCTCCACACAGAAATAGGCAAAAAAAAAGAACAAAGGGAATGATGAATTAGAAGTTCTAAGTACATTAGCAGATACAAGTTTGAACAGCGAATAAACAAACAAATAAAAAAGTCAATGCCACCACCATACCCTACAGCTGACCGCAGGGCCACTTTGGAACCAAAGATGCATTTTGATTGGCTGAGAAAAACAGAGACGTTATTCATCCTACTGGCTACCTTCCTGCCACTATGTCCCCTGCCTTTGGCACAGGCTCTAAACTAGAGAGAAGCCACTTCGCATCCACCTTGTTAGTGCCACTGCATGCCGTCTGTCATTAGTTAGGTATCGCCGTCATCATATCCGAGGAGATTATGTGAGGAGCGCTGGAGCTGAGGTGGGGGGGTGGCATTACCATGCCCCAGCTGCCATGGGGACTGCTCTGGTAAGAAGCCTTCGGGGAGCAAAGTTGGAGGCAAGAAAGTGGAAGTCAGTTGGCCATTGCAGCAGCAGCAGCAGTGTGGACAAGCAAGCTGCCTGGAAGGAGACGGGGTGGGGGGTGGGAGCTAGCAAGAAGAAGGCTCTGTGAGCAACACTGAGAACTCCGGTGAAGAGTGTGAGCCTCATTCCCTGGGAAGTTGGCAGCCAGCCCTTAGAAGTTTTCCAGCATCCGGATGACAAGATCAGAGTAATATGGCTTCATTGTTCTCTGCTTGTCAGTGTGGAAGCTGTGGCTGTCATGGGTGATTAAAGGGCCATGGAGGGAAAGAGCCGCTTTAGAGACGTTGGCGTGACGGCTGACTTGCGGGGTGTGAATATGTGCTTCTGTACTTGTGAATTGGGAGACCCACCCCACCTTATGTCCTTGTAGCTTCTATGTAAAATTTCCCTCCTTTTTCTGAGTAGCGTGCTCTACTCTCTCCCTTTTAAGAACTTTAGATTTTAATAGTATTCTCTGCCTCGAGCCCAAAGAACAGACTTCTCCATGAATCCCCATGTCCAGCCACAACCCTTTCCCCGAGGCCTTCTTGACTTCTCCCTCTGCCTGCCCCACTAGCCACCAGCCCCACATAGTATGAACTAATTCTTAAGTGCATGTATTAATTGTGTGGGTCTTTGCATCTTAAAGCCTTGGTAGAGCAAGGCAGACTCCACTATCAGTGAGAAAGATTTTATCACGTTTATATACTGTGTGTGTATGTCTGTGTGTCTGTGTATGTGTGTGTGTGTATGGCTGAATGTGTTTGTGACTGTGTCTGTGTCTATGTGTGTCTGTGTGTGTTTAGGTGTATCTGTGTGTCTGTGTGTTGGTGTGAGTGTGGCTGTGGGTAGAGCTGTATGCAATGAAAATCAGAAAACAACTTACAGTAATCAGCTCTCTCTCCTTCAACCATGCGGGACCCGGGGATCAAGGGCAAGTCGTCAGGCTTGGCTGCAAGCACCTTTACCGCTGAGCAGAGTGAACTATTTCACACACGCAAGTCTAACCTCTAGGACCTGGTCACAGAGCACAGCATGCTGTGCTTAGTAAAACCCTAATGGGTAGCTGGCTGATTCGGAGAAAGATAGGGATGGATGTGAGGAAACCAGGCTCATCACTTCAGCGACCATGAAGACACACTGGACTCCATGAGAAATACCGTGAAGGTGGAGACCTTTCTCCGGATCACTTCTGTGTCCAAAGCCTCTCAAAGAAAGATGACCCATGAGTACCTGTTTAAGGAAGAAGTAAAGGAATAATAAATTGCAGCCAATCATCTCTTTCATCTCTGTCTGCCTGGCATGGGGGCCCAGGGACAAGAATTCCCAACAGCCAACAAGCTGAATATCCAGTTCTCTTGGACTTCTAGAACAAGATAGTTATTTTTTATAATTCACACACTTGGTGTTAATGTTCACACACACACACACACACACACAGAGAGAGAGAGAGAGAGAGAGAGAGAGACAGACAGACAGACAGACAGACAGACAGACAGAGAGAGAGACAGAGAGAGAGAGAGAGAGAGAGAGAGAGAGAGAGAGACTACTGAGATTACCCTCAAGGGTCTGTTGGTACAAATAACTTCCTTCAGATTTTATACAATCCTCTCGAGTTTGATCACTATCCATATCGCTGGTGCCAAGGACGTGAGAGGAGGACTATTTTGGTGACGTCATTGTACTACATCATTTCTTCCCTGTAGTGCCTCAGGGGAAGTCTAAGTCACCTGTTATAATCAATGCCAAGTAGCTACTTTCACTACAAACAAAACAGAAGCTAATGCATATCTTAATGACCTCAACTCACCCATTGCACCTGCATACTTTAAAATACGTGGTTTACTGCTAATCAATACAAATTCATTTATCAAGGCAAAACTAAACTGTACTGCCCTTAAGGTGCGACACAGATCTATGTTGGGTTAGATAGTAACATGTTTGAGGGTGAGGGCGGGCGTGGGGGCTGAGGTTAGAGGCGTTAGAGGAGGGCCTCATTGAGAGGGTAATGTTGTATAAGACTTTGAGGAATTAAGGGGAATATACAGAATTTAGGAAAAGAGCTGGATGGGCAAAGGAAACAGCTTGCAGAAAGGCTCTGAGCCAAAGGCTGCCTAGGGCTGATGAGTGACAAAGAGGATGACGTAGCAAGTGTAAGGTAAGACATTGATGAATTATATGAATACAGGCTAGAAATGCATAACTTTATAATCAACACACCATTGTTGAAATTTGATCTCAGTGGCTAAACTTGGTTACATCATTATGGCAGGTATGCCCATGAGCCTCAGTTGTCCCCTCAATAAAATGGGGACACCAATTTTCCTGCCAGGAGCATAGCAGACTGACTATATTAAGCATAACATGGAAGTGGCAGACGGAACCCTGGTCCGTGCTGGCCTTGCAGCTCTTCCCAGAGTGTTCTCATTGAGAGCTTCAGTTTGCTCCCTCCACGGAACTTCCTCACACTCCAACAGGCAGAAGGCTGCGGGCTCCACTGTGTCCTGATGCCCATCCCAACGATGTGCCCTTCAGGCCTGCAGCAGGCTGCTCAGACACCTTTCCATTTGCTTTCACCAGTCCACAGCGAAGGCTGGAGTGTGGGAGATGCTTCAGCAGGACCGTGCCACTGGCTGCCAAGTGAAGAACAACTTGAGCCTTTGCAAACAAACAAAGCAAAACAGTTTCCAAGATGTAGGCCTTTTGTTTGTGTGAGCGGGGACATGAGCAAACACCGGCATGTTTCAGTTTGAAGCAGCTTCTGGAGTGATTGCTGGCACTGCCTTCCCTAATTACATAATGTCTGTCTTCTTTGGCAGTGACCTTAGGATTGTCTTTAGTGTGAAAAACATCAAGTCTGGGACGCCACAACCTTATCTGGGCTAGCTGTTTTGTGTGCCGATTTCTTAGTTCCATCCAGACCAATTTATTTCCATTGTTCCTTTCCTGGTTTCTGAAAATATTTTCTAGAAGAGTGATAAAGTGTTCAGGTAAACTTGTGGATGACAGGTTTACTTGTTTCATAGATATTTGCTCATCATCAATGTTGAATCTAAAAGAGGACTAAGCCCTGGGGGTAGAATATATATATATATATATATATATATATATATATATATATATATATATATATATATATATATATATATATTCCTTGCCTTCCAGAAAGTTGGGAGAGCAGACGTATAAGATATCCTGATGTTCAATCCTAATGTTCATAATTCTTACAATTAGATACACTTGGGTTGCCATCCTAACTCCCCTCTCACTTTGTGACACTGAGCAAGTTATTCAAATGCTCTAAAGCCATCTGTAAAACAGAGGGCATAATCTCTTAATTCCCGTATGGTTGCATAAGTTGAGTTAGCCAATATTTTAAAAATACTTGCCATTGTAAATAGTATAATGCACACATTAAAATATTATTTTAAAAAGGTGGGCTGCCTTGCCAGGCCACTGGGGAAGAGGATGCGCTCAGTCTTGGTGTGACTTGTGCTGGGGTGGTTTGGGGGAGCCTCCCCTTTCTGAGGGGGGAGAAAGATAGGGGAAAGAAGGAGGGAGGGTTGGACCCAAGGGAGAGGAGGAGGCTACAGTTAGGATGTAAGTTAAGTAATTAAAAATGAAAAACTATCTTCAAATGAGGCTACAAAGTTGGCTGAGTGGTTTTGAGAATTTATTCCTCTTGCAAAGGATTTTGGTTTGGGTCCTGGTACCCATATCGTCACTCACAGCCATCCCTAACTGCACTGCCAAAGGAACTTATGCCTTTTTCTGAACTCCATGGGCACCGGGCATGCACATGGTATACAAACATATATGCAGGCAAAACATCCATACACATACAAATTTTCAAAATCATTTTAGAAAATAACCAGCTGTTATTATTACTAGTATTATGATACATGTGAAGGCCAGTTTCTGGGACAGAGCAACGTGGAGTGACTACAGAGGCTGCATCCATGGACACATGAGGTTTGTAAAACAGTCAAAGAGAGAGGAGACATTTCAAATACAAAAGATAAGAGAATAAGAGTAGAGGACGAAGGTAGGGGGTGGAAGTTCATTCAAGAAATTATATTGAATTTCTACTACATGCGAGACATTATATCAAGTTTCAGGCGAGAGAGTGAATAAGACAAGGTCACCTACCATAAACTCCAAAAAAACAAACAAATTAATAAGCAAGAAAAATGTATTGAAATTGTGTCTGTGATAGAAGTGGAGTGATTTAAAATAGAGCAATTAAGCCCTTCTGCTGGTGGCATTATTTTATGCAAAGTGGTCATGAATAGCCTCTTTGATGGGAGTATGATTGAGTGGAGCTCTAAGGAGCAGGGTGAGCCAGAAGACAGGCATTGAGGAAGGAGCGCGTGGCTGGCCTTGGGATTCTGCTGAGAGAGAAAATGAGACAGGAGAGGCTGGATTTGGCAATATGGGAGGCACAGAGTTGTGTGGACAGAGCTTCGGATGGGCTCAAACCGTGAACGGGAATGGCAGTGTGCTTATCGGGTTTTATATTTAAATTTTTAAAGCTTAGTACAGATCATTATCACTGTGAGTCATAGCGTGCGTATGTGAATGCTTTCCTCTGTTTATTTGTGTTCGTCTTGACTTCTGATACCTGTTAAAAAAAAAAAATAATGATGTGAGCATGTAGGGACAACAAGAGCCATTCAGCTGAAACACTTGAGATGGAGCCGTGACTCAGTGGTTTCTGGTTTTGTTTTGTTTTGTTTTGTTTTTAATGGGAGTTTTGAGAGCATGTGTAGAAGATGACTGAGCATCTCAAAGGAAAAGAGTGTGTGTGAAAAATTAAAATCCTCGGCAAAGGAGAAAAGAGGGCACGCAGAAGATAGAGGGTGGGGCTTGCCTGTAAGGGGATTAGGAAACCCATACACATAGGAGAGGAAGGAGAGAGGGTACACAGGCACAGACAGTGAGGAGAGGTTCATTTAACTTGTGTGGATAAAAAAAAAAATGACAGACCGCTCAGTGGCTTCTACTTTCAGTAGAGTCTGAGATGAAGTCATCAGCTCATAGGGTGAGGGTATAAGCGACTGCGATGGGGGTGTGGGGGGTGTGGAGACACGGGCTGAAAGAAGCATGGGCTGTTGACCCCAGAAAATGTGGACTCAGTCCTGAGCACCATGAGCCCAACCAAGGACTGAGATTCCTGATGCCAGACCTAGAATAGCTTCTACTCAACAGCATTCTTCCCCCATCAACTCCGGCCACCACTGAGGTCTTTAGCAGCTCAGATCAAACTCATAGGAGGTGGAAGAGTTGTTTTAAGGAAATGGATGAAGACAGTCAGAGTTACAGAACATCTGTTTGTACATTAAACTGTATGCGAGGCACTGCATTTACAGTATCCTACAATGAGATTTTAGCAATGAAGTAAGTGAAGACCAAAGAGTCTGAATAATCTTTTCACAGCTATATGCATGTGTGTCTGTATGTGTGTGTGCATGTGTAGGTATTTGTACGCACTAGATATACACCAATGTATTTTATATGTCTGCCTTCAGATGTAAACACACATAAATACCTATATTCACACTTATCCTCAGATGAGATTCCATCCTTACTCAAGGAATGCATAATCTGTTAATCTAGCCAGAGAGACAAAAGTGATATACAAAGAGACAGAGAAGAGATCAGCAAGCTTCAGCCTACGAGCCAAGTGCAGTCTGCTGTCTGATTGGTATTGTTATAAATAAAGTTTTATCAGACCATAGTCATATCTTGTTTCAGTGTTGTCAGGTTTTCTATTACAACAGCCACAGAGTCAGACACTGCATCAAGGAAATAGCAACACCTGCATCCCCTCTGATCCCATCCATTCCTTCCTCCAACAAAGCGTATTTTAGCATCTTCTATGCACGAAGCATCATCCTGGGTGCTTGGGAGACAAGAGCAAAGGTCACAATCAGGTATTTCTGCTCCTGTAGGACCTAATCTGCAGCAGTAGGAGTTAAGATATGAAGAGAGAAGAAAGACAGTGGTGCTGAAGCAATGGTAGAAGGTTCAGAACCAGGGGGCGAGGCAGAGTGTCCTGCAGGCTGCGAGGAGAGCGAGAGAAAGGCCCTGACTACACATAACGACTTTCAAAGTGTGATCCTCAGTCTCCTTACAGTCTTCCAAGAACTTATTAGAAATACATACCCTTGGGGGTCCTTTTATTGACAGCTTAAAAAAAATCAACAGTGCTTGGTTTTTACCCTAGGTCTCTGGGCTATCGGGTCTCTGGTTCTTGATTATTCAACTTGTGTTGAGTATGGGTTCCTTCTCCTGGAGTGCTTCTAAACTCAAATCCTCCCGTTGGGTTGCCATGTCCAACTTTGGTATGATAGATTTTGCTTCATCTTATTATATTTTACCTTGTCACGTTTGCTTGTTGTCTCTTGGAAGCCTTTTCTTTTGTAATGAGAGATAAAGAGTGGATCCTGAGGGGAAGAACTGGGAGGAGTGGAGGGAGGGGAAACCATAATTGGGATATATTGTGTGAGAGAAAAATTTATTTTCAATAAAAGGAAAAAATTTTAAATTAGAAAATACATATTCATGGGTCAGAGTCTACTGCTGTTTCTAATTCTCAAGGCTGGGACACTGAACTCATGAACTGACCACTTCCTCAGATGATTCTTACACTTATTTTTTTTTATTATTTATTATGGTGGAAGTCCATATGGTGTCCAATTTTTGGAGGGGGTACACTGGTACATGGAAGTTGGATGTGGCCATCCTTGGAGGAAAGGGAGAAAGGAAAAGAAGTATAAAGTTTCTTTACACTCACAACAACCATACCACAACAAAGAATTCTCTGAACAAATTTGGGAAAGCAGTGACAGTGCTACTGTTAAGTGTGATGGTTCATCTACCTATCAGAGAAGTCCAGACTCAGAGAAGACCACAATGCATTTTGAAAACGGCATAGTGCTAAATGCATGGTGAGTAGGACGGTCAGACTCAACTCATAGCCCAGCCCCTACACCCTCACTTCCTAGTAAAGACTGTTGGAGGCTGATAAAGACCGACTGTTGAACCTACCACCTGTTTCTGAGTACGTGGACCTTACAGGAATGGCATTTGGGGTAGAAACAGAATGTGTAGTGACATGATGACAAAACCAGACAAAATTAGCAATATAGATAACTGGGCGGGACTAAATGACCAGAAATATCTCCTAGAAGGCAGGACCTTATCTCTAATGCCGGAAGAAGGATGATTATGTCTGTGAGAGCAAGATAAATGGTTTGACATAAGCAGAGATGGTACATCCATCCCTCTAGTAATGAGTTAACTGATTTGGCTAGTATAGCAAATTCATGGAGTGTGGTAATAGGTAGTAATCCTGGGAAGGTTGTTTCAAGACAGATGGTGAAGGGCCTTGAATGCCAGGCTAAGGACTTTGGCATTCATCCTGGAGGCAGTAGGGAGCCATTTAAGAAATTTTTATCCATGGGATTATATGAATAAAGCTCCACTTTAGGGAAATGAAACCAGTGGAAGAACGGAAGATGGATAACAGAAGAGAGAGACTGGTGGTGAGGAGAGTCGTTAGGAGACCATTAAAAAGATCATGAGAAAGAAAGAGGGCTTGAATATGGCAGAAGCCGTGGGCTAGGAAAGAGGAGTTTGAGAAGACAGGAAATCTGTAGGGACAGGCAATTGAGTAGAGAAATGGGGTATCTCACAAGGATGAGCCCAAAGATGATGCTGGGGTTTCCTACCTGGGCAGCCAGGGATTTATGAAAAACTGGGAAAATGGGGACAACACATGGAAAGTGCTGTGGAGTCTGGTAAGGGCCAGCTGGGCAGGTGGTTACAATCCAAGAGCTGTGGGAAGGTCAGTGACGGCAAACTAGGCCTGCAGAGTTTGCCCTCTCTTCTAGATTCCTTTTGTTGCAGTGATTTAAAATTCATGACCAAACGCAACTAAGTGTAAATTTGGTCTTACATGTCACAGTTCATCATGGAGAGAGGTCCAAACAAGGACTTAGCAAGAGCTGAGGCAGAAGCCTAGAGGGGTGTGGTTGCTGCCTCATTCACAGGCAGATGCTTCTTTACAGAGTCTGGGACCACCTGCACAGAGAATGGCACAGCCGGAAATGGACTGGACCCTCCTACATCAGTTAACAACCAAGACAATGTAGTAGAAACATGCTCAGAGACTGGTATGGTCTGAAAAATCTCTCACTTGAGGCATCTTTCTCAGGTGTGACTCTCGGCAGTTTCAAGTTGACAGTTGAAGTTCAGTAGGCCAACAGCAAGACAGCATGACCACTGATCGCTCCTAACATAGTAATTCAGATGGTTCTATTATTTTCTACATACACACACACACACACACATACACACACACACACACACATACACACACACATACACACACAAGCAGGCACACACGCACATGCATACACACACACATGTGCACGTGGCCAGAGTCCTTCTCAGTGTACATCATATACTGAGAACAAAATTTTGAGTTACATGTGTATGTGTAGTTCACTCTACTACATATAGAAAAGTTTATGTCAAGTATCCAGAAGAGGGGGTAGGAGTTTTACATCTACTGACAAAGCATTACTGGTCTACTGAAGAGTGAACAGAACTGATGCAGGAAGCAATTGGTTTTCAATTCCATTTTCAAATATTCTTTAAAACATGACACCGCATGCTGGCGAGGATGTGGAGAAAGAAGAGCACTCCTTCATTGCTGGTGGGAATGCAAACTAGTACAACCACTTTGGAAAATCTATCTGGTGCTTTCCCAGAAAACTGGGAATAGGGCTTCCTCAAGACCCAGCTATTCCACTCCTTGGAATAGATCCAAAAAATGCTCCACCACACAACAAGGACATATGCTCAACTATGTTTATAGCAGCCTTATTCATAATAGCCAGAACCTGGAAACAGCCTAAGTGTCCCTCAGTAGAAGAATGGATAAAGAAACTGTGGTACATTTACATTATGGAATACTACTCAGCTATTAAACACAAGGAATTCCTGAAATTTGTGGACAAATGGATGGAACTAGAAATGATCATAATGAGTGAGTTAACCCAGAAGCAGAAAGACTCACTTATAATGGGGCACTAGCCCAAAAGGTATGTCACATGAAAGTCTTCACTTACCAGATTTGAGTAGATGGAAGGACATCCTACTAAGACTTCAGGTAAGAGAAATATAGGAGATGGGAAATAGAAGGACCCAGAGGGTCCTAGAAACCTACAAGAAGAGCATCATGATGGGTGGATCGGGGCCCAGAGGGGTCTGCTCAAACTAATGCACTAACCAAGGTCAATACAATAGTAAACATTGAACCCCTACTCTGATCTACCCAATGGACAGGACATTCTCCACAGTTATGTGGAGAGTGGGGACTGACTTTGACATGAACTCTGGTGCTTCATATTTGACCACCTCCCCTTGGTGGGGAGGCCTGGTAGCACTCAAAGAAAGAATAAGCAGGCTACCAAGATGAGACTTGATAGGCTATGACCATACAGTGGGGGATGAGGTCCCCCTTGGTCTTAGACCTAGGAGAGGAGAAAATAGGGTGAGAGCAGAAAGGAGGGAGGAACGGGAGAATACAAGTGATGGGATAGCAATTGAGTTGTAATCTGAATAAATTAATAAAATTAAAATTAAAAATAAAAAGAAGCATCCTTTAGACTAAAAACAAACAAACAAACAAACCCATCAGAGCTTTAAAGAAGGGGAGGGTCAGAGCGGAGCTGAACACTGATGCACGGCCCGCTCCTGGCTTTCCAGTTCCTTCGTTTGTTTCCTCACAGTGCAGAGCAAAAATAAATGACCTCAACAGCTGTGCCAGCATCCACGGGGCTCTGACACGTCAATGAGGGCCTCCCAAAGGCTGAAACTACCAGGCTAGAAGCACACTGAGAGGCCCCTCTCTGGCAAAAGCAGAGTGGAAAGCAAAATATTGTTCTACAACTTATTTTTTTCCGTGGGAGAGGGAGAAATTTGGTCATTTTAAAACTAAACACATTGAAGTCAGGATAGGAGTTCATCACGGAACCTAGATAATTATAGAGGAAATCAAAATACATGAACATCAGTGACAAACACTTCCATCTCCATCTCCTCTGCACCAGCTCGGTCCCGGAGCATCCCTGACACCTGTCTCTCCCTGACCTCCTCAGGGAAATCCTACACATCCTCCATCTCTAGCCTGGCATCATCAGGTGATCTCAGACGTGACAGAAAGTTCTGTCGGGTTTGAATCCTGCTTCTGAGATATATTAGCTGTGTGACCTTAGGCAAATCTCTTAATCTCCATGAGATTCGATCTTCTCATTTGTTGTTGTGAGAATTAAATGAGCTAATGAGCGAAGAGTGCTCCGTGGGATGCCTGGTGTGTGCGTGCGCGAGGAAACTTGTTTTCAAACAAACGTTTTACTTTGTAGCTGCTGTTCCGCACATAACTAAAAATCGCAAACACTATAGAATTCCCATAAAGGCCAAGCCCAGTTTTCCCCAGCATAAATATTTTTCATTCATGTGCTGTGTCTCACAATGAAGCCATACTGATGTGTTATTACTAATCAATGTCCACATATTATTTGGCTTTCTTTGTCTTTGATTTGATTTCTCTTTTTTTCTGCCCCAGAATCTTATCTAAGATACCTCATCATATTTCATATTTCATCATCATGTCTCCTTATGTTCACATTGGTTATGACAGTTTTTATATTTCCCTTGGGTTTGTTTATTTGTTTGTTTTTCAGTGGCATTGCCGGTTTAGGAGCATGTCTTTAAGAATACCCCTTAACTGAGAGAGGCTAACTTAGCATGCATGTCTATTCTGCTAAGCAATTTGGACCTGCCTGTACTTAGCAAGACAGGGAGGTGTGATATGGTCAGATCCAGGTTATAGGCAGATCGTTTTGACACCGCACAGGTAGTAGATGGAAAGTATGAGGCAAGAGACAAGCAGAAGAGCTTGCATTTGTATTCTCAGTACTCAAGAGGCTGAATCAGGCAGGTAGCCATCAGTGCGACGCTAACCTGGGCTACAGGGTGAGGACCTGTAGGCTGAAGCAGGCGGGTGGCCATCAGTGCGAGGCTAACCTGGGCTACAGGGTGAGGACCTGTAGGCTGAAGCAGGCAGGTGGCCATCAGTGCGAGGCTAACCTGGGCTACAGGATGAGGACCTGTAGGCTGAAGCAGGCAGGTGGCCATGAGTGTGAGGCTAACCTGGGCTACAGGGTGAGGACCTGAATTGAAGCCTCCTGACCCCACCAAAGAGAGACACATTAGGAGGTAATGGAACCATCTGAGGGGCCTAAGCCAAGATAGTGGTAGCTCCAATGAGAGTGATTAGCATGTGCTTATTTGTCACAACCTGGACAATAAGAAACAATGTGCCTCTTCTATTTCTTTTCTCTCCAGAAAGTATAGTCTGAATCCAATAAAAGAGAAGAGATTCCAAGAGATCGCCTTCTCAGGAGAAGTTCATGACCACCCTATGATGTGAGTCTTTAGAAACTGAGTTTACCCAAAAAGGAGCAAAGACAGAAGCAGAACAGTGTGTATATACGATGCAGCAGCTTTCATATGAAAGCATAATCAAAGATAATTATTATTATAGGATAATGAGTATGAGATTTGGAGGCAAGCCAAACAGCACTGGATTCTGCTTCGCCACCTTTGCTGAATTAGCTTGCTCTTTCCTGAATTTTCTCCTTTGCAAAGTCAGAAAAATAGTAGCACCTAGCTCTTGAAAATTGTAAGAACAACAGTTGATATGCTTGTCACAGATATATGCGCCATCTATGAGTATCATATTCAAAAAGTTCCAACTTCATTTTGTATTTTTTTTCACTAGATTTCTCTTCCTTTCTCTGCTACTTTTCAGGGTAGATTTTAGCATTTCCACTTTGTGCCCAGAAACATAGACATGGAGATTAAAAAAAAGGAGGATTTACTTCAGATTAAAGCACTCTTAGAACAGGTTTTGGACTCCAAAGTCAGACCCTCTCCAGCAGAGTTTCAGTGTGCATGAACAGAACCAGGAGAAACATGAAACTAGCCACTGCACCACTGCATTCCTTCCTCATTTAATAATTACTAATTCAAGGTTCAATTGATGCCTGGCATTAGTATTGACCAGGAGAGGGGATTCTGATACACACACACACATACACAGTTTACCTTATGCACTTAACATTCTATGTGAAGAGACACAAGAACAAGCATATGTAAAGCAGGATGTTGAATATGTATGATATGATAATGTGGGGGTGTTCCTATTTGTTTAGCCTGAAAGATTCTGCTTTAATCTTTCACCAGTCATCCTCTTACCATGGTGGCTGTCTGTTCTCCATTGGTACTGAGGGGAGAGAAGGGCAATGAGAGTGGGTGTTAGGTGGGGATGGCACAAGGTTCCATCTCACGTTGGAGCACCAGTGTTTAAAAATCACCTTTAGTTGATTTAGGCATAAGAAAGGGGCCAAGTTGCAATGATAAAGAACACACTAAGCACAAAAACAAGCTCAAAAGATAGGACTGATTCTGCCATGTGTATCCTTTGAAGTGCTTTGGTGTCTTTTGACATTTCCTCTGCCAGTTAATTTTACACTAAAAAAAAAAAAAAAAAAGGAATCAGGCTACTTTCAATGAGAATTATGTCACCAAGGCATCCTTTGAGCTATGGTCTTTTGACATGTGCATTGCATTCTTTTGTGGGATCATAGCATCCTTTACTTTACCATTCTACAGCTCAAGTTGTCTCTAGTCTTTTGGCTGATCAGATATCTACTGTTCTGTTTCTACCCAATCCTTTGGGTGTATTGTTCCCTTGAACTAAATGGGCTAAAGCAGCACTTAGTATTTATCATGCTTCTGTGGAGTAATTAGAGAGCCGCCTGTGTAACCAGGCATCATTCAAGCACTTGCTTTTGGGTAGAGAGGCTCATCAGAGTGGGAGGCTGAAATGGCTACATTCACATGGCTGCCAACTGTGTGGGTGAGTTTGGGATGGCTCTGGGACACCTTTTTGTCCCATGGTGGTCTTGGGATAGCATTCCAACAGTGCCAAGAACATAAGACTCTTCGGGTCTAATCTCTATACCTCATCAACCATCACTTCTGTCAATGCCATGCTTTTCTGTTGAAAACTAAGTTGCAAGATCTTTCTAAAAAACCAGTAAATGGGGCCAGCAACAATGCTCATGAGGTAAAGTTGACTTCTGGCAAGTCTGATTATCTGAGTTCCATCTCAGGCCCCACATTGTAGAAAGCAAAAACTGATTGCTGACAGTTGTCCCCTGACCTCCACACGTGCACCATGGAGAGTGGGTACACACACATGCACACACTAAATAATAAGACATAAAATGTAAAGACATTAACAAATTTTTATTTTAAAAACTAGATTCTGCCTATGGGTAGCAGGAATGTCAAAGACACACTAAAAAGGGGTGCCTATGCTAGGATATTAGAGATCTGTAGCTTTTAATCTAAGATAAGGATGACTCTATGGTAGAATTTAATGGACATTTTCTATGTAATTATCAGAGTCTAATATAGCTGAGATCTTGCAAAGGCCAACCAAATGTTCTACTCCCGGTTGCCCAACCCAGCTTCTACAATGAACACTTTATAAATTGTTTTTTGTTTCAGACTCTAAGGCATTATTTTCTTCAATGAACTTAACAGAATTTAATTTTCCAGGCCAGCAAGATGGTTCAGTCAGTGAAAGAACTTGCAAGTAAGATCTGACTTGAATCTCTTGCGCACACATGGTGGGAAAAGATGGCAGTTCCAACAAGGTATCCTCTGACTTTCATACGTGTGTCATGCACAGACACATGCACATGGGCTCACACATGCAAACAGACTCACATAGAAGACAATTATATTGCAGCTGTTCTTGTCTTTCAGAGATTGAAGGTAAACTTTATTACTGAAGACACCATGCAGTTCAGACATAGGATTGAGACTAGAACATCAGAATTAGACCTGACCTGACAGGATCCTTCCTGAAGACTATCCTTCATAGTTCCAGAAAGTACTGTGAAAGCTTCCAATGGAGGGAAGCAACCAATAGTCCTACCCAGCTATGATGCCTATGGACTACAGTAATAAGCAACATGACACAGTAATCCCAAGAGTGCAGTAGTGTCACTCATTACTTGGTGGCAATCAACAGCTCTCTAATTGTACTTAAAATCCATTCAACAAGAATGAAACAAACCATGCCTGGTGCTGGAAACTAACACTTTCCTAAACCATCAGAATTCCTAACTATAGTGTAATTATTTATCATTTTACCCATAGATAAGTACAGGTCTTACCTCAATAAGAAACTTCTCTTTGCATCAGTCAGATGAACTTGGCAGTGAGAGCGAGGATAAGCAGGGGAAAACTCCCATCTTCCATGTCCTTTTATGTGGGCTGTCATCAGAAGGTGTGGTCCAGATGAAGGTTGGGTCTTCTGACATCAAATGATCAGACACAGGGAGGGTTTTCCACCTCCAGTAATCCAACCAAAAGAAATCTCTCACAGGTGGGCCATCTGCTTAGATTTCAGTTAATTCCAGATGTAGTCAAGTTGAAACCACTCTTATCCTACATAAGTCTACCCTTGTCAACTTGACACACAATCATATCCTTGTCCCGTGCTTAATTTCCAAATGAAAACAACAACCAAATCATAGACCATTACAGAAAACCACAACTATTCCAAAGCCGAAAATAAGTGTCCATATACTATCCAACCCTAACTAAAACACAACCCCTGAACCTAAGGCCCAGGGACCATCAGGAAACAGGGGTTGGGAAGACTGTATGAGTCGGAAGAACAGGATGTCTGCTGTGACGTTGGTCCTAAAAAGAGAAATCTCCTGGAAGCTGCATCAATGATGTCTCGGGAACATGGATGCCTAAACAACACCTGAACAAGAATGCTGCCAACACACATGTCAACATGGACTAGGCAAAACTCAGGCATCTCTATTCCTAGACAAATAACTACGGGAAACTAAGGGATGCTGACTGCAGAAAAGATAGGGATGCTGAAATGTTTATCCACAACCAAGTGGTCAGCCCTGAAATCATATACACACAAGTAACATTATAAGAACTAGGCATAGTGTCTCTCTGTATCTAGGGGAGGGATGGAGAGAGGGAGGGAGGGAGGGACAGAGAAAGGGGGAGAGGGAGAGACAGAGACAAAGATAACACTAATTAAATAAAGGAGGGTGGTTTTTGTTTGTTTTTATGAGTTTAAGAGTGAACCAAGGGTGGTAGATGGGAGGAGATGGAAGGAGAAGAAGGACAGAGAAATTATGTAATTATATTTTAATTGCAAATAATAATTTAACTGACCGGGTAAGATAGAATGCATACCAAGGCTCTAAATTCAAAGAGTCTTGTTTCCCAAATGCTTGTAGATAAGCCCTGGCTGTCACAGGGCACCTAGGTTGCCCACTCTAACAAATACTGCTCAAATCAAGAGAAAAATTATTTCTTCCTCAAAGAGTAAAGCAGTTTAGCATCAGTGAGTTGGACTTTCCTGTGTCTGATTAAGAATAAGGTTCTCTTTGGCATAAATGAAATCTTGAGTGAGGAACTGGGGGCAGACCAGACCTCAGATCCATCCACCACCCAAATCCCTTGTGATTTGAATATATGAATTTGTTGAGATTTCCTGATGGCTAACAATATGCCTTCATGTTAGCAATGACAAAAAAAAAAAAACCTAATAGCTGGGCATGGTATTAAAAGGGAGGGAAAAAGTAGGCCTCTTTTTCATGTAATTGAATTCTTCAATCTTGCACTGTATTCACCGAGAAGAACTCTTGGGATGAATTTCTTTGAAATCTCTGCTACTGATTTTATTTTCTGATATGCTGACCTTCTTCATCTCCGGACATGTTGCAAGATTGGCAGGCTTCGTATTCCCTGCATCAGATACAGCCAAAGCTGTGTTAAAGCGCCTGTTGGTTGAAATGTATTCAGTGAGGATGCTAATGAAGAATGTTAGAGCCATCTAGTCTGGTTCCTTCCTCTTTTTCTCATTTCTCCATAAAGGGAAGAAATTGCATCTACTTAACAATGAGGATGAAAATAAAATCACGACTGCTTGTTTCATTCAGGACCAGATCTAGTTTCGACTCTCTCTGCTCTGTTTCGGGAGGGAAACTATAAATCTATGTCAAGGATAGAGGTGATTATGATTTTTATTAGTAGAAAGGAAATGGTAAATATTGCACTGGTAATTACCTGGTTTAAGTGTTCTCTGATGCATCCATTTCTATAATGCATATATTTACTACTTATCAGGCATCCACAATGTGAAAAATACCAATCTAGGCATGGGCAATGTAAGTATGAATTAGTTATGACCCCTTCCTTCAGTGCTGCTGTCAGTGAAGTGTGGAGGTTGGATATGGACCAACTTGATCATGTCCTCGTATTTCACCTGCAAAGGTGTTTGTTTCAAAGTAATAGATACTTAGAAATCAGACGCGAATGGAAAAGACACTATCTTCCACCCAAGCAATAAGCATAACGAGAAGTTTGTTAGCCCTTTAGTTTTTAATCTTGCTTCCTTGTTTTGCGGGTTGTTTGTTTGTTTGTTTGTTTGTTTGTTTGAGATAAGACCTCAGCGTGCAGCCCAGGCTGACAGCTGACTGGCCATGAACCATCACACCTAGGGAGGAAGGCATTCTTCAGAGGCTTCCCGCGTGGGAGTTGAACTAGAATTGGCTCCACGCCTTGTGTTAGGCAAACCCACACCTCCCTGGGTTTTAGCCCAAGCCTTCAGAAGGCCAGCAGTTCTGGGTGAACGCACCCCCCTCTCTGACTTGGTGTTAATGGCGGTGACAGTGACAGCAGTCTCGTTCTGGCAGATATAGTAGCCTCACTACCAGCCTGGGAAGCACTGGTTCCCACTCTCTTCCCTTGTTCAACCCAGTGTGTCTGGCACTCCCCACAATAAATACCCTCACCTTTCTCCACTCTTTTTCCAATTCCTGATCCCTCCCGATCTATTTCCTAACCTCTGACTCCACAAATGTTTCCGCCATCTTCTCTATATGTGAAATAAATCCACGAGATGGGAATTCCCTCACCTCCTCCCACTAAACATACAATCCTAGTTGAGTGCGCACCTCCTGGCCCTACTCTCTCCTATCACATGGGCAGGATGTGCTTTGTGTGCCTCAGCGAAAGCCACTTTCTGTCTTCACACCAAGCCTTGCCATCTTCCCCTTGGCACATTCTAATCTGGTTTCACATTGCATCGTTTTATTCCAACAGCCCTCACTGAGGCCACCAAGTGTTCCTGGTGGCTGAAGCCTGTCTTAGTACCCATCTGGTGCACGCTGATTTGCACATCTTCTCCCTCCTTCGCCCCAGCGGGCATGATTCTCCTGATTGGTCACTCATCTTTACCTGTTCCTCTGTGCCTTTCCAAACTGGCTATTGAATGGTGTTGTTTACTTTCTTAATATTTAAAATGTTTTATTGTTGTATGTGTTTATGTATGTGCTTGAGTGTTTCGTGTGCGCAACATGTGTGTAAGAGCCTAAGGCTGTTAGAAGAGGGCATCAGATCCCCTAGAACTGGAGTTGCAGGTACTTGAGGGCTGTTTCCTGGGTGCTAGACACGGAACCTGTACTCTCTGCAGGAGCAGCGAGTGCTCTTACCCACTGAGCCACCTCTCCAGGCTCCGGTGTGGTTTCTTTAGACGCCCAGTATGCTTGGGCCTCAGAATTCCACGTACGGTCAGTCTCAAGACTCATTAGAACCCACCCAGATCGCATCTCCAGCGCAGTTTTCTGGAATCAGACCCGCATGTGTGCTCGTTCACTTCCGTCCTTGGGACTCAAAGCAGCACCTGAAAGCGGGACTCCTGCTTTCCTCTTCTAGAGCCACAGTTTACTACTGCGCTAGGTCCTGTTTGCCCAGGTTAAAAATAAATCAAAACCTTACTGTTATCTTGCCATTCACTTCTCCTCAAGCCGCATGTAATTCCTGAGCAAATCCTCTAGCTTCTCGCCGTAAATTCATTTTGATGACCCATTTTTTTTTCCACTTCTGCTGTCTCCACACAAGCACCAGCCATTGCTGTCTCCCTTCTGGGACCTCGGTGCTTGTCTCCTGACTGCTGTTACGATGCCCCTCCTGCTGGTGCACCTTCTATACAATACCAAAGTTAAAAGTTGCTTGGTTTTTACATGGGACTGACTGATCTCTGCTCTGATTAAAATCCTCAGCAGCTTCCTTCCTGCGACTGGCAGGATGAGGACGTCTTCAACGTTTCCTAACAACCTCTATGAGGGCTGCTCTATGCTCTCCCCACTGCACCCTGATGGCCACTGCCCCTCCCCTCACCACTTTTTGCTGCAGGTAGGAGGCTAGCATTCCTTTCTATTGAAACATCAACTTGTCATTGATGCCTTCTTGAGCATCAGAATGTACACAAAAAATTCCTTCTTTGGGAAAAACCTCCCAGAATCCCAAGACCAGTTCACTTCTTGCAATGATGTACTCCCCCACCACTGTGTGTTTTCCTGGCCATTTGACCCATGTCTGTACCCATCACTAGACCAGAAACTCTATGTAGGTGGAGGACAATATCTCTGTGACTCACTGCTGTTCTCCTAGCACCTATCCTAGTGTTTAAATGAAACAATAAACCCATATATACTATTAGAATGTAATGATGTCCATAAAGAAAGTATTAAGAATGGCGGAGAGCAGTGAGATGGCGGGGCTCTTTCATGTAGTGTCTAAAAGGCTGTTTAAAACGAAAGAGTTGGAGACATTTGAACAGAGACCTCATTTAAGAGAAAAGAAAACAAGGGAGAAATTGGGAGGGAGAGCTCTCTGAGATGAGTGGAAGCCACCATACAGGGAAATAGGCCTACTGTGAACAAGAGCTAAGAGCGCATGTGGACCGACAAGAGCAGGCTGGAGGAGAGGACCAGCAGATCAAGTAGGACCATGTGAGGATTCATACTGCAGAGCTAGACGGTACTTTGCATGACCCTACACAGGAGCAAGCATCGTTTATTCAGATTCCAGCTCTAAGGGATCCATTACCAGCATCTAAGTGAGGCTCAATGCAGATCACCTTTTCTTTCCAGCCCCAGTTATCTTACACAGATGAATGAGGGTTCATTCGATGGTCTCCAAAGGCCGTTCTCTATGGATGTGCCCTGAAAAGACCCACGTGAAAGGTTCTTGTTTGCCACTGTGGTGTTAAGCAAGCAATGTTCCTCCCCGAATCTGTTTCAGGGCTTGGGAAGCAGGAATAGAAGGCTTCTTTCAGGATGGGTGTGCCAGTCAAGAGACAGAATGGCCGTGAAGGCTCTCTGTGAAGTAAAAAATACCTCTCAAACTCACACCTGGAACTTAGTGAGAACTTCCAGTCTCCCTGGTAACTGTGTGAAGCTCTTTACATGGAAGCTTTCATCCTCACAGCTATCTTAGGACACAGGCCCATTTTTTCTGAGACTAAGTAAGGCTCATGTGGCCTGGTGCCGCCAAATGGTAGAATTAGTCTAGGTTGAGGTTCTTTGTTACAATGCAAGGTCTACCGGTGGTACATGTGCAGAGAGTGTGGGCAGATGAGGAACTGTATGAAATCCCAGTTCTAGGGACATTGTGACAATGACAATGTTTTGTTTCAGTAAATAAGACTATTTGAATAGTGTCTATAGCATGATCATATTTTTTTAGATTTGTATTAAAAAGAGAAGTTATCTCTGAGCTCATCATAGTGCAGTAACCACTCCTTCCTCAGATGTGCCCCTTTGGCTACTGTGCGCCGACTACATGGTGGTGCCACTAAGTACTACTGGGACAGAAATTAAAAGACACAGTTTCCTTCAAAGTGGGCATGGGAGCAATAATGGCGTTGTCTGACACATGGGGAAAGCAGAACAGCACACAATGTTTTGTGGGAACGAGGGAAGCTGTAATAGGACAGAAAGTGCATTGCATTGAAAGCCTACTTGAAAGTAATATTTATAAGTAAGCCACAGACTCACCACCACCAGAGAAAGCAGCACTTTCACCATCTGGTGTCATGTTTTCTTAACCTTAATATGCATAGTTTTAGTATCTGGAAACTAAGAATACATCCCAGAATTTCTGACCTCAGAGTAATCAGCTTGATTAGTGCTGCACAGCTGGCCAGCGTCACTCACTGACTCACTCACAAGCGTCCCTTCACTGAGTGATGGCCACTGCCACTCCACCACCCTCTCACTTTGACTGACAGCTAAAAAGAACTTCCAGAAAGATTAACTCTGATCCCACTTTGAAATGAAAAGTTATTTATCCTCAGAGGAGGTAGAAAACACAGGCAAACAAGGGCAGCATGATAAAGGATACAAACACATCTGAGAGATTTCTTACTGGGTCTAAAATAAAAATACTAAGTGACAAGAAACTATTGTCATAGCTTTTCATTGATAGCCTCTTCCTTTTTTCCTTGTGGCACATGAAAGACGAGCACACCTTGTAACTGATGCCCCTTAAGTGGGGCACCGTGATGAATTTCAATTAATTTAGGCAAAGCTTGTGTTGTTTTAGACGCTGAATCAACTCACATTGAGCTCTGGGTTTCCTGTATTTTGTACAAGCTAACACCAGTTTTACAAACACCTGCTAACCTATTTCTATGGCATCCATCATTTGAACGGATGTTTTTCTTCTGGCCTCCTTTCCTTTCCTCTCCCCCTCTATCTTTTTCTCTCTCTATTTGCCCCCTGGCCTCGCTGTCACTTCCCTTTTTCTTTCTTCCTACAGGAGTGGCACCATGCTCAACTCAGACCAGTGTTCCAGGTTGTTGAAAAATAGCCTAAGCTCTGGTTTTCTTATTCCATGTATTAGCCACAACTTGTGACATCATGGTGCTGACTCCTGGTCACCCAAGGGTGATCTTATTATCTAAGCATGTTGTTTATGAGGAATTTCACAGCTGACGTGAGGTACCGAATGACCTACTCTAAAACAAGAATGATTAACAAGTTTGGAGCATAGCCAGGCTGGAGAACAAGGTTGTTATTGGCATGATTTTAATCATGATAGACAATTAGCCAGGCTTAATTATATTGAGACGAAAAACCAGAGTGAGTGGCAGTAATGAATTTCTCCGGGAACTCTCCTGTGTCTCCAACTCAAGCTGGCTGACCTATAAAGGGTGTAAAATGATAAAAAGATGTTTGCCCACATGTACAGGCTGTGTTTACCTCGAGGAGCAGCCGGCGTGGGGAAGGAGCTGAAGGACTCCCACTTCTGTGGGGACCTATCCCAAGCACAAATGGGGTTCTCTGGCTCCACTGGCATTTTCCCATCAGCAAAGAGATGCAAAAGAGGGGAAAACATCTTCAAGCTGAACTCGGGCACATTAAATGTTAATGTGATTATGTAGCTAGGGATTCTTTAAATGTCGCCCGTGGCTAAAGTATTACTGCAGTTGTGTGTTAGCACTTTTTGGTGTTATAAAAGCTTAATATTTTCACTGACGGTGTCAAGCCTAAATAGAATAACCAGAACTTCAATAGAATCTGAGAGTGATTAGAATGCTTTTTTAAAAAGGAAAGAAATAAAGCAAAGAAAGAAAGAAAAATTAACAATTTGACAGTCCTTGCCTCTAGGTTTGGAAATGGAATTTAAAAGAAAAATCCTCCCAAAGTCTCTAGTCTCTTTTTCCATTATGGATTTTAATTGACTTATTATAATTGAAACATGGAAGAAAGAAAAGTTCTGTGGAATAATTGAAATCTCTATACTTTGTATAGTTCTTTAGCCTTCACAGAATATACTAATATGTAATCTTTATACCAAACATAGATGCATGTGCGCATCTATGCATGTGCATGTGCAGATACGCGTGCACATGCACATGTATGCGCATGCATGAGAAGAATATTCTATTGTTCCATGTTAAATTAAAAATAGCACAGCTAAAGATTTGTTATTGGGATATCTAAGTCAAATAGCAGAAATATATACAAAGCTTCTGACTGCAAGTACAGAGTTATGCTTATTTGAAAAAAAAAAAACAAATGTCTACGTAGGGATGTGTTTAAGATGTACTAAGAGCCTGGCTTTTCAGTGTGGTGAGCCCTTCAGTGAGAAAGCACAGTCGGCGTTTGTGTCTGAATTGTGACTGTATCTGCTGCCACCGTTCGCTCCTCTTCCCACTCCCTGCTTTCTTTCTCCCTATTTCTTCCCCTGAGTACTCACTGCTTCCATTTATTTTTTAGGATTTTATATTTGGTGTTGAGAATATGGAGAAAAATATGCTATAAAGTTGAGCTCCATACCATGGTTCCCAGAACCGCATTCATAATGGCAGAAAAGTGGAAGCAACCTAGATGACGGGATAAGCAAAATGACACCTACACAGACACACAGGGATGTGTATATTCTACTATCTGTAATGAATAAGCATTTGATAGATGCTCAATATGGATGAACTTTAAGGACATCATTCTCAGTGAATTCAGCTGGTCACAAAAAGGCCATCTCTAAATATCCTTGAATGGACTTCCTAGGTCAATCAGGCTCTCAGGGTCCTCCATAGAGGTGCAGGGGGCACTCAGAGGAAGGGACTAAAGAGTTAGTGTTGGGTGAGTACAGAGTTTCAGCTTGGAAAGATGTTAGGTTTTGGGGTGGATGGTAATGCTTGCACAATAGTCACCTGTATAAGACTACATTCAAGATTATTAAAGTGATGCATTTGTATATGTTTTTACTGTGACAAAAAGCTTTATATTGTACCCTTTAGTGAGTGCTCACTGTACACCTAATAGCCAAAAAAGGAAACCAGCCACAGTGTAACATGAGCCCTGCTAGGGACAACACAGGGTGGGCGAGCAGAGTTCACACCCAGCCCAAGAGTGAACATAAAAATTAAGAATGGCTCCGTGTATGACAAATTCCTGAATTCAGAAGAAAATGAAGCTGCATGTCTCCCAGCAAAGTTAAGGAACAAAAATGGTCATCCATCCCATGAAAAAAAAATCTACAAGTGCAGGTAAAGAGCTTGGGAACACATGATGGTTTAGTTACATTTCTGTTGCTGTGATAAAACCCCATGACCAAGGCAACTTATGGACAAAAGAGTTTATTTGGGCTTTTGATTCCAGAGGGTTAGAGTCCATGATGGTGATAAAGTGTGGCAGCAGGTGGCTGGTGGCCTGTATGGCCACTGGAGCAGTAAGCTGAGAGCTCACCTCTTGAACTACAAAGATGAAACATAAGTATAATTAGTTAGATTTGAATAGCTCCTCCTCAAGCCACAGCAGAGCTCTGGAGGCCCCAGTCTCAGCCTGGCACACTCCTCACAGCCCACACCTCCACTGCCGTCAGTGGCTTCTTTTTTTTTCTGCTGTGCATTTAGTGTTCTTCAGCAAAGTCACTGACCACTTTTGTCTGATGACCGGAACCTTCCTCAAATTGGAATTAATGCATTTTGCAGCCTCTTCTTCCCTTTTTAATCTCTTCCCAGGGCAGCATGTCAGTTGCGTTCCAGACTCTCAGCTTTTGATGTCCTGGTGCCCCTTTCTGGACAAACATAGACCTCTTCTCTGCCGCCTAGAATTCCACACAGCTTTGAAGCTGTAGTTGATCACCCTCCCTCTCCTGGTTGTCATCAACTGAGGATTCAAAGACTTCTTTTCCTCTCTCCTCAAAGCCAGCACAGAACACCTCTGTTTCTACAGAGATCTGTCCCTCCTCCCCTTCCTCCTCCTATTCTTCTTTCTTTCTTCTTCTTCTTCTTCTTCTTCTTCTTCTTCTCATTCTTCGTCTCGTTCTTCTCCTTCTCCTTCTCCTTTTCCTTCTCCTCCTCCTTCTTCTTCTTTTTCTTCTTCTTCTTCTTCTACTACTACTACTATCATAACTTCTTCCTCCCTCTCCTCCCCTTTTCCTCCTCCTTCTCTTCCTCCTCTTCCTCCTCCTTTTCTTCCTCCTCCCTCTATTAGTAAGCCCTGTGCTGTGCAAATAGGATCACACATAGGCCTCCTTGTTCATCTGGAACCACTGGTGCAGTATAGAGCCCCCTTGGTAGCGATTCTCAGTTCTGCTCTTAACATTCATTGACTTCATTTTATTCACACTCTGCATCACTTATTTCCTCCTGCTCTATGACAGCTGCTGTACTGGACAAGCACATGCTTTGAAGATGGGCTGTTGCTGAACAACTCTTCGAGGAAGACAGTGTTATCTCCACTTAACTCAAGCAGTGAGTGAGCTGAGCTGAGAAACAAATGTATAAAGATGTAAGGGAATACACTCCGAGACAAGCCACAACCACCTGCCTTCTGTGTTTGAGGCTATGGTAGTTCTGGAGATGAAAACCAGAACCTTGTGTAAGGTAGAGAAGTGCTGTACCATGCATCTAACATTTTCCAGCCTCAGCCCAGTGAATCCAGACTGTATAGATGCAGACCCTTTGTGTCCTTGCCCTTATTGAACTAAAGAGCTTTCCTGCAGTGGTGAGAAACTTCCTTAGTATAGCGAACCTATAATAGCCACAGAACTCCCAAGTCTGAAAGTCTTCTGACTCTATATGGTGCTCAACACAAACTAACAAAAAACTTTTTGCAGCTGATATCCTAAGAGCTATGAATTTCTGCCCAAGCAATCATCTCTCCTCCTTGGGTGTGGCATTTAGAGGGCAGGAGAGTTATAGTCCTAAGCCTTGGCTTTGTCTAGACACCATCTTAACAGCACAAGTAGTAGAGTTTGGCTTTTGGATAAATGAGTAACATTTTCTATCAGAAACACGATCTGCTCTGTGATGAGAGGGTTTAGGATAAGTCAACCACATGAAATTTTATGCTTCTTTTTTTAAGTTCCACAAAGTCTTAGAGCTGTAAAAAGTTCAAGAAACCTAAATATTTGTATATATCTAAAATACTATCATAGAAAACCATTGCATATAGAATTGATCACCAATGATAATTATGGATGCAACATGGTAGATAATAAAATGAACAATGAACCAAGAGTCTCCAGGTGTTGGTCTGAGATCTGCATCCAGCTAATCCTGAAATGAACTTCGCCTCAGCCTAGCAATATTCACTGGGTCAATGAGTGCAATGATAAATTAAGGTGTTGTATCTTAGTATGTGTAGGCTGATGCCATAACAAAATGCCATCAACACAAATACCTTTCAATCACCAACCTTATATTGCTTACAGTTCAGCTGGCTGGGAAGCTCAGGATCAAAATGAGTAGACTGTGTCTGATGAAGGACTGCTTGCTGGTTCATGATAATACCTTCTCTGCTGTGTGATCACATGGTAGAAGAGGCAAGGCAGCTCCCTGGGACTTCTTTCTAAGTGAACAAGTCCCATTCAGCAGAGCTCCACTCTTGTGACCTAACCATTTCCCAGAGGAAGACCCCGTCCAACTCCATTGCATCGGTGACTAGAATTCAGGGCATCACTTTTGTGGATGAGGCACAAGCATTCATAACAAGGTGAATGAGTGTTCTTTGAAACCTCTCCCACACTCGTGGCTTCTGACTCATACCTTCAATTTGGTTGCAATTGCAGGGAAATTATTCTGAGTAGAGAAGGAAGCTTGTTTCACAACAGCGTTTAATATATTGACCTGCAGAAAGTACACAGTGACACAATTCTGTCCCATTCAGCTAGTGTCTTATACTTGCACCTGGGCCATTCCTGTAATCCAGAACTCAGACATAAGGACTGAAAGTCAAGTGTAAACATACCTGTAATTGGGGCACAGAACAGAGTGTGCTCATTGTAATAGAGGCTTTGCAGGCATGGTGGGAAATCCGGAGTCAGCACGGGCAGTCAAGGGAGTAAGACCTGATCTCTCAGGAGGCTTTCCAGACTCATTTTCCCTATCTCCAGTCTCTTAGAGCTGACGCTAAGGCCAGGCCCTGTAAGAAGGTGGTTTGCCAACCAAGTGAGCACAGCACAAGTGGTGATCAACCCCCAGCTGAGATCAGAGAGATGAGCTTTCTTTTCGAGCCAGCTGTGTTTCTCACTCTGCATTAAGGGCCTGACCTTCGAAGTTTGCTTGTATATTTTGTTGTCTTGCCTTCTACTTCAGTGCAAATAATCTGTGCAGAGTGGAAAGGCCAGTCGCATCTTCCAGATACTGCCCCGGAAGTAAAGTAAGTGGGCACAGAAAGCATCCCATACAAAATGTCCAAGCACAGCTTATTCTAAGCCTGCTCTCACTGGTTGTAGATTTAAACCATTACAGGTGGTTCCTCTTATGTGCTCTTGGTTGCATGGTGTTTTGGTTTGGATTTGGGTTTCATTTTTGCTACCTATACATTTAGGATTTGGTTTACATAAGAGCAGAAAAATAAAGGGAAGGTGACTCAGTAAGTGTCTGGATTGTGCCAGGCAGCATGCATTTATCACTTGTACTCATAACCATAAACAGATTCTGTTTTGTGACTTGGGAAATGGAAGATTGGAAACCGAAACAACCTTTCCCAAAGTCATCACCTAGTGAGTGGCAAATAAGCCCAGCTGTAAATGTGATTCTCATGTAATTTCGTGGTGCAGCACCTATAAAATTTTTAATGTACATGCCAGTTGACTCTATGATTCCATTCCAAGTCTGTCTAATTATACTTACATATGGGCACACTCATTGGGATAACTAGATCTATTCAGTAACACTAAAATATTCATCTTGTGAGTACATATTTTAGGATGCTTATTACAATATTCATTATAATAGCGAAAGAAAGGAAACTACCTCAATGTTCATCAGTGTAGCAAGGTTAACTACATTAGAGCAATTCACGGTGGAATATAAAGGAGCTGATAAAAGGTGGTGTAGATGCTGTACATCTGTACATACTTTGGTTAGAAGAATGTGTGTGTGTGTGTGTTGTTTGTACTGTTAAATGGGAAGGGGAGATCTGCAGAGGAATGAATATGTTACCATCAGTTTGCAACTGGTGTGTGTGTGTGTTTGTGTGTGTGTGTGTGTGTGTGTGTGTGTGTGTGTGTGTGTGTGAGAGAGAGAGAGAGAGAGAGAGAGAGAGAGAGAGAGAGAGAGAGAGAGAGAGAGGTGGGGGGGAGACTTTGAATAAAGATAATGAAGAAGCAGGGGGAAAAAAGAATGTCAACAGCCGGCTGTTGACATTGTTTAGCCAGAGGATAGAATTGAGTAGAAGGGGATGTAACCAAGCCTGAGTCTTTCAACCAGTATCCAGGAGCTGAGTGTCAGAGACCAAGTAAGAATGCCAGACTTAAAGCAGATCCTCTTCTTAGAGACGAGATCTGGAGCCAGGAGAGGGCAAGCAGGGCTCTAGAACAGAACTGGAAGGTACAGGCAGACTTTGAATCACTGCTGTGGCCCCTGTCTGCAGTTCACAGAGATGCTCCAGGGCCAGCTGTACCTGGATACGAACCAGGCCTTATGGAATGTACAGCGTAGAGAGACAGGACAAAGATGACTCACACTGTGCAGGCCACCTGAGGCTGGAGGCTGTAAATGAACATGCACTAAGACCATCTGTTATACCCTGCCAGGCTCTGGAGAGGGAGACCGGCTCTGCACTGGGCCTGTGGGGGCTCTTTTACCTCCAAAGTTATGTATGTATCCACCACAGCATCTCTAAAGGCTGAGTCTAGACGAGATCTAGGCCACCACCCATCTCCACTTTCAGTACTCCTCCTTGAGAAAATATATTTTTAGCTTCTTGGAGCCTTCTGTGCCCCATCATAGCCACCCAGCTCTCTCATTTATGGAGCTCCAGGATGTAGAAGTCTCTGTTTTCTGCTGTTGTTTGACTGAGACTGTCTCACGTTTCTGCCCCCACACTATCTCCTGAAGACTTATCACCTCCTGCTTTGGGACTCTTCCGCTTCCCAAGGCCCCCCACTGATGGCGTTGATTTTCCCCTGCAACAGGCTTTATTGTTACACCTGTGGCTTAGCCACTTTTGTGGCTCAGGGCAACAATGAAGAAACAAGACCAGAATGACCTCTGAAAGCACTGCCCCGTCTTCAGTCCCACAGTTCCCTGTTACTGTAAGTAAAGTCTTCCTAGGGTCCCTTCTCTGTGTACAATTGACTACCATCCCAGGAAGTTCACTTTCCATCACACAGGAGCAATTATGACAGTAAAGTAGATACAAACAGTGCTGCTTGTCAAACAAACAAACAAACAACAAAACAAAAACAAAATACTCAGGCCCCTGTGTCTCTAACCAAGGACAGCCATTTGGTATTTGGTTAAAGTCAGGGTCTTCTTGGTGACACATGTTTGTAATTCTTCCTCAGGAGGATTGGTGCAAGTTTGAGGCCAGCCATGACTACACAGCAAGACCCTGTCTCCATGGGGAAAAAAAGTCAGGGTCCACTCCTTCTGAGGAATCTGTATGAAATCCCAGAGGGGGAGAGTTAATGCTGAAGACCAGAAAAGCAAGTTAACAGCTGTGCGCTCAAATAGACCAAACCCAACCTGGGCCTCAGTGTGGCCAGCAGTGAGGTCCCAGAGCCCCTGAGTGTTAATCAAATTTTTGTAAATTGCATATGTTTTAACTGTGCTTTGGGAGTACACAATTTAAAGCAATTGTTAAGGAATCTTCTGGTGCTACAAGCAATTAACCCTAATACATCTGTTTTGTAAATCTGAATTTACTCCTATGAATGGAATGTTTGAAGAATGAGTTGACAAAGAACAGTTAATTAGGGAAGACTTCCGGGAGAGAGTGAATCAGGTGCCAACCTATGAGTAGACAGTGGCACAGATCCCTGAAGAGAAAGGGACGGAGTCTCAGTGAAATGTAGCCTCATGTCTGGACAGCCATAAACCATGCCAAAAGAAAAATAATGCCATCTGAGAGTGCGAAGAAGTTTAGTTTGCAAAATGCTTCTATTATAGCATTGTGAGGTTTAGCTTTGATTGTCACTTTGACATAAACTAAAATCTTTGCGGAATAGCCTGTCAATGAGGAGGTCTCTGAATTATGCATGTTGCCTGTGGGTGTGTCTGTGAATGTGGGTGTGGACATTCCATGAGCCAGGTTCTGAACTGGGTGAGCAGGAAAGATCCCAGTTGAGCAATGAAGCATGCATTCTCTCTCTCTCTCTCTCTCTCTCTCTCTCTCTCTCTCTCTCTCTCTCTCTCTCTCTCTCTCTCTCCTCTCCCTCTCCCTCTCCCTCTCCCTCTCCCTCTCCCTCTCCCTCTCCCTCTCCCCCCCCCCTCTCTCTCTCTGAGTTCCTGTCTGCTTGACTTCCCCATGATGATAGACAGGATCCTGGAGTTCTGAGCTAAAATAAACCCTTTCCTCTTGTGGTGTTTTTGTCAGGATACTTTATCACAGTAACAAGAAGAAGACAAGGACCATCCCCATTATAATGGCAGCCAGGAGGGCTTGCCCAGTGTATCAGGGCTGCAGGCTTATACAGTGGCCCACAGACAACCAACTGTGTCCTGGGGTTTAAAATCATGTGTTCTTTGTTTAAAAAAAAAAAAAAGCACTGGTAGCAGAAGAGTGAAAGACCTGAGGTGAAGCCTATTTAGTTTGGTGGTTCTAATCCCGTGCTTAGAACATGCCAGGGTAGCAGGAGGCAGTAGACCATGGAGCCAGGGAGGGGACGGGAAGAGGAAGGAGAGGGAGAAACAATCACAGAAAGTAACATAGCCAGTGCCACACAGCTCTAAACACTGTGAAGGCCTTACTTCAAAAAACTTAAACACTTCTCCCTCCTACTGCCTGGCCTCTTGCTTTGACATCTGGAAGCCAAGGAGGTACCAACAGTGGCTTCTCCATCTTCAGGAGGTCGGCTGCCAGGATGCAGAGCCAGAGTGTGAGCCTGTGCCAGTCAAGTGTGGAGCAGCTAGAAGCACTGGACGCAGGACAGTGCTCGGAAGGGCACTTAGCTAGACCTGTGGGCTTTGAACCTGGCTGCCCTAATCCCTATCTAACAGGTACCAACGCCAAGTTGCCTATGGCCGTAGGTGAGCTTAAAGTGACAGAAACTATAAGAGGTAGTGCCAGAACCGATGAAGGTCAGTTGTCCCATCCGGTAGTCAGATACTTCCAGTAATTTCTTAGAAAATGTTGAACATGGCCAGCCGCGTGGCGCAACGGTAGCGCCTCTGACTCCAGAAAATGTTGAACATTTTATCAGGCATCTTCACTGGCTTCATGTAGGTATAAATGCTGTCCACTCTAGAACTGGTATTTTTTCTCTTCTCTGTCCACATTCTTAAATACAATATAGAGTTAAATTCATACTTCTCAGCCCTGGCTTGCAACTTATCTTCTTGGGTTAGTTTTGCCCACTCAGCTTTTTAGTGTCTCCCCTATGACAAAAAGTACCCAGCTCTGACCCCAAGTCCATTCAGAGATCAGCCTGTCCCAGATTTTTATTATTATTATTATTATTATTATTATTATTATTATTATTATTATTATTATTATTATTATTATTATTCTGAAATTCAAACTTATTTTATTTTTTAACTTTCAAAATTTTTTATTTATTTAAGTAATTTATTCAGATTACATCTTATTTGTTATCCCCTCCCTTGTATCTTCTGACTTCCCCTCCCTCCCTCTTTCATTCTATTCCCCTCCCCTAGCTCTGTGACCTTGTGGGGGAACTTTGTCCCCCACTATAAGATCACAGCCTATCAGGTCTCTTTCTGGTAGCCTGCTTACTCTTCCTCTGAGTGTCACCAGGTCTCCCCAGCAAGGGGAAGTTGTCCCAGAGTTCTCAAGAACCTCCTCCAAACACTTTCATCCCCAGCCTCACAACCTAGTCAATGCAGGACCATCTCAACTCATCTCAGACCCAAGTCGTCCTCCTCACCTCCATCCATGTCACTACCACACCACTGGCTTTTCCTACCTGGTGGGGACTATCTAGTCCATGGTCCTCAGCTTCCAGCCAGGCCCTTTGACCCCTCTCTTGCTTCCTCTGCACTGCTTCCTGCAGAGCTGCTAGAAGTGCTTACAGCATGCAAAATAAAGTGAGTTCTCCACCCTTCTCCTAGCCCAGAACACAATGCAAACATCCCAGTGCTCCCCCACAATGTTTAAGTAAACCCCAAATGATGTATGTGCCCCTCACCAGGTCCAGCTTGCTGTGCTCCTCTGCCTCTGCCTCTGCTCTGTGGCACTGGCTTGTAGGCTCTTACATGAACAGGTCTCCACCTCAGGCTCCTGTCCTTGATGTTTCCTGCCTGGAGATGCTTCTCTGGGGTCCTAGGGTGTGCCCTTTCCCATCCCTCAGGATAATGGTCAAGTTTTCCCATATATACCATCATATCTTTAGACCTTTAGACTTTTGATGACCTGAAATATTTATTCGATGGAGCAACTGACACATTTTCTACTATTATTCATTTCACCTCCAGGAAGCAGGCTTACACTTATACCTGCAAGTGCTTCCCTAGTTTCTTTACTGTCCAGCTTCAGTGCTTGAACAATGAACAGCATAGGAGTGATGCTCAATAGAAAGGATGAACTAAGCTGGGTGGTGGTGGCGCACACCTTTAATCCCAGCACTCGGGAGGCAGAGGCAGGCAGATCAATGTGAGTTCAAGGCCAGCCTGGTCTACAAAGTGAGTCCAGGACAGCCAAGGCTGCAAAGAGAAACCCTGTCTCAAAAAACTAAAAACCAAAACCAAAATAAACAAACAAAAAAGCAAACAAAGCAGTGTACATTTAGGAATATTTCTTTTGCATTTTTCCTGTGTGTATTTTTTTAACTGAAATGACTCAATATACTCAGTTTGCATCCCGTTTTTAAGATTCAGCATCCATAAACATTTCTTTCCATTGTGATCTCTGTTCAAATAGACATCCATTTCTTTTTCCTGGCTTGATTTCCTTCCTGACTGCTCTTGTGAATGTGTGTGTCTCTGCTCTTTGTTTTGTGTAGTGAGATAGTACAGTGCATGGGCAAGGGCTCATAACCACATTATGGACATTTCCAGACCTCAGTGTCTGTATCTACAAGATGGGAAACAAAAACAAAAAAAAAGCTGCCTTTAATTTACACGATAGTGCCAAGATTTAATGAGGTATCAGGGCAAACATCTCATTAGGTATGTGGGGTAAATGTCATTTTTAAAATCATAGCATTGTACAAGTAGAATAAGATTTACAGGAGGGGCTGTGACAAGTCATTTGTAAAGCAATTTGAAATTGTGAATAAAACGCTATTGGCAGTTTCTCTATGCTGAGTGAGACATGTCCTAATGTTTGCATTTAATATGCTAAATAGTTGCCAATGCCTAATTCTGGGCTTGTTCTCTCTAATAGCTCCCCTCCCCTTTTGGAATTTTCTTATTTACTTGTTTATTTATCTATCTATTTTACAACTTTCAGCTGTAAGGCCGGGGTCAATTATTTTTAGCTATTCCTTCAGCCTGTCTCATTAGCAAAGTACTTTGAGGTAATAACTTGGACATATTTGATGATTGTTCATTTTGAAAGATGTCATTTTAAGACTTTTCTGGAAATTTCAAAGCTGCCTGTGGGAGACCTGTTTTATGCCAAAAAATGTCATTTCACATTCAGCCCTACATACTGCCTTGTGCTTGGCCCTTATAAATGTTTCACGGCGCCTGCATTTTTCATCGTGGCTCTTTCATGTGAACTTGGATTTCTTGTGGCTCACCTCCACACTCTGTCTGAAGGGGAGAAAGTGATATTTCTAAATGGCCCTTTCCACCTTTGTCACGGAAGATAAAATTCCCCAATTATTTCCCCCCTGCATAGATATTTATATTAATATTTTAAATAATAGATTCTTTTTATAGTGCTATTCATGAGCCATGTATTAAATTTAAAACAAATGTATCCTAAAAAAATGAATATTTAATCTGTGTTTAATACCTGAAGCCAGATCTCTGTTGACTTAATTTGACCATAAAGAAAATGTATAAAACGATTCCAAGGCTTGCATTCATTCCACAAATATTTTAACAATATTATTGATTGCAACCTACATTATCTCTTTTAATCCTTGTAATACCATGGCTATTTAGGAGTCATCACCACTGTCATCATTATCAATATCATTGTCATCATCGTCACCACTATCCCCTGCCACACCATGATTAAAAAAAAAAAAAAAAGAAAAGGCTGTAGAGAGGTCATTTAGTGTGTGGTCTAGGGCTTGGGAGAAGAATCTATCTGAGGAAATCTTTGAGAGAAGAGGTTAAGAGAAAAGCTAGAGAAGGTGAGGAGATAGATAAACTGACTGACAGTTTTTTAAAAAATCAAAATGGAGATCAGGAATTGTGTAGGCAACAGTTTTGCTTCATCGTTGCAACAACCACCTAGGTATTAAAATATCCTGAGTTTTGGCTCTCATCCCCAGATATTATGACATCATGGTAAGGAGTGTGCCTTGGCTGTGGGGATTTCTTTTATTATTTTTTACATATACATGTATATGATTACACATAAATACAATAAGTATTTGTACAATACAAATACAATAAGGTTTCGGCTGTTAGAATTTGGCAGCCTTGAAGAAAACATATTTCCTGTCCTGGTAAATCTAAAATTCTGAATGTAAATCAATATCTATCATATCTCATCTCTATCAACTTAAAACATCTATCTAGACCTAAAAACATTTTAACCCCTAAACAACTAGGCTTAATTGTAAAACTAAGCTACCTGGTCTTCAACTCCATCATAGACTTGAGAAGGAGTATACAGGGTGTGCAGATTAGCAGCTTCCCAAATGAGAAGATGGCAGAGACAGTTTGCTGCCTGAACAGTCACCAAAAACTCTCTATAACATTGGAGCAAATCATTTTCAGCCTTCTGGCCCAATATATCTGACAAACATATCATAAGGCAGGAGCTATTGAGGACTTGCTTACCCTGTCTTGGCAGCATTTGGCTGTCGACTCTGCCTCCATCCAAGCTTGCCCAATTTTTTAGGCAGAATTCTGTCTGTGGCAAAAATGAGGACATTTTTCCCAGTGGCTGGTTTGTCACATTTGAAGCCATCTCCATAAGGAAGTTCTTTGATGCTCATCATCTTTCTCAACTTTAAGGCCTTAATTGTTACTCACAAGTGAGGTTATTTTTAATTTATTGGTGTAGAATTTTGTATATCGATGCAAACTAAGTTTAGTTTTGATACATTGGTATAGAATTCAAATAAAGATTCACTATATATATATACCCTAATATGAGGTGTGGTACCTACACAAGTCAACTATAATACAAGGTTTACCTCCAATACTTTGAAAGTGCTATTGCAGGCTGCTTAGGAAAATTAAGTAATACAAGTTAATTGTTAGTTGATCAAATCATGGTCATGTCAATTACTAGTCTATTTTTATTACATATACATCCTAGGTTTAACAAGTAGATAGATTCTATAGCTAGATAAGGTAAAATAGTTAGATAAGGTCTTTCCAAACCTCTAAGACCTACAGAATATGGCATTTAAAGATGTTTTTATTATTTTAAAGATTCTTCGACAACAAAGCAGGTTAACTCCTGGCTGTGGAGATTTCTATGTCAGTGTTTCAGGTCACTGTTCTGATCAGCCAAACTGATGACCCACAGGTCTGCGTGAGGCTGGACTCATATGCATAATGGAACAGAGACGCTCCTGGTCATCCCTCCTAGGTTCTTGATGGTCCAGACATTGTGCAGATTTCTAGCCCTTGTGCTGAAATGGGTGATGCAGAAATAGAAATTCTGTGTGGCAAATCCCTGTGAGCAGAGAGGAAATGCCTTTACTGGGAAGATGGCAAGACTTTGTCACAACTTCTTAGAACCCAGCTTCCTCTTTCTGGAATGACTATTTTGAGGTCTATCTAGAAGGCTTGTTGTAAGAATTGAATTAGTTGTAATTACAATTATCTAATAATATGATGATCCTTAGACAGTTGGTTAAAAACATAATCAGTTCATGTATGGGTAGATAGGATTTTCAAAAAAAAAAATCCAAAACCAGAAAACAAAACAAAACAAAAACCCACATGCTCTTTTTAAAATGTGTCACCATTAACCTTCCATATTCCTTCTTTTTATAGTTGGATTCCCATTCATAAAGGTCCCCATAGTAGATTATAAGGCAAAGTCATGAGATGATAGCATCATAAAAGGCAATACAGCCCTCTCTCTCTTAGATCATAAAACCTGGCAGCATCAAGGTTACTCTGAAGCCCCCACACCAGGGAGATCAAAGAAGTAGTGTCTTAATCAGGCCTTCATTGCTGTGAAGAGACACCATGGCCACAACAGCTCTTATAAAAGAAAACAAATAATTGGGCTTGGCTTCCAGTTTCAGAGGGTCAGTCTATTATCAGCATGGCGGGAAGCATGGCAGCATGCAGGCAGACATGGTGCTGGAGAAGGAGCTGAGAGGCAAGTAGCTACACAGAGTTGGAAGGGATGCCCCTCTTCCACCAGCTTCAGTTGTCAGAATTGTCCAAGCTTCGCCTGGCACATACGTGAGCACCAGAGTCACAGGTGAGGCCAGCCCTGAATTTCAAGATTCCCCATTGACATCAACCTCGGCCGTACAGCACTGTCCACAGGGGCATTCGTCAGCAAAGAAGACGTCAGCACTACTTTAAAACACTAACTTTCAAATGTTTTTATGTACTACCTTAGATAACCAGGACACCATTGGATGAAAAAAAAATAGCAACACAGATAGATAAATGGCTTATTTCAAACCTTTGGAACCACTGGGTAGCATTTCTTATCTAGAGCCAAGGTCTTTTCTTGTAGACAATGGCTGGGTTCTGGGCACAAAGCATACCCATGAGGGGTATATTTTGTGTATACTTCTGTGCCCGAAAATACTTAAGAAAAACATTGCCACATACCCATATCATTTTAATGGTTCTGTTTTGCTTACTCGGCATTTTATCAGGCTCCTGGTTTATTTTGTCATCTTTCAAAATTTTTCAACATAGAGCTCATTGAAGAAAAAGTTTTCTTGTAAGCATTAGTAAATCCATTTATATGTCACTTATGAAAATCTCAGATTAATAATGCCAAGCAGAGTGTGAATAAGAAAATGCATGGTAAGCTGCCATAAATGCATGTGTTCAGCTTCTTTTAAATCTTATAATTTTTTGAGAATTATTACAGTATGTTTGATTGTATTCACATCCTCTGTCATCTCTTCCCATATCAACACACACACACACATACACACACACAACATGTCTTTTACTTTTAAAAAATCAAGTCCAATTTGTGCTACCCAAATATTCTTGGGTGTGTAGCCATCCACTTCGAGTGTGCTTGATTTACCAACCAGATGCTACACTTATAAAGAGAGGGGATCTGCTCTCTCCCAGCAACTGACACAGGTATAGGTGGGGCCCGTGTCCATCTCTCCCTTCCATGCTGGCATTTGTCTGCCTTGGGCATGCAGGCTGTCATACTATTGTAAGTTCACATATGTGGCTGCCCTGCTGTGTCCAGAAGACACATTTCCAGTAGTCATCCAAAGCCTCTGGCCCTTGCACTCTTTCTACCATGATCCCTGAGCCTTGGAGGAAAGTCATTTATGGCTGAGAATCCTGCAGGCTCTCATTCCCTATGCCTGGGCCAGCTGTGAGTCTTTATGTTGGTCAGCACTGCAAACAGAAGCTTCTCCGATGAGAACCGAGAGATGCGCTAGTCTACGGTGTAAGATAAGTCACTAGGAGTTCGAAGCTATGACCATTTAACAAAATAATAGTTGTAGGTTCTCTCCCATGGTCTATGATTTGTTTAGTCAAAGGTTCTTGGCCCAGTAATGGTGCCAGATATCACCTTTTCCTTGAGGAGCAGGACTTACATCTAATCAGAAAGAGATTGGTTACTCCGTGGCATTCACACCACTATTGCAGCAATGGACATGTCTTGGCTAAGTCAGCCATTATTGTAGCTGGCAGAGCTCACTGCTGAGTAAGCCGGATGGTGACTTTTCTCCTCAGCTTGCGTACAGAGCCCTTTCCAGTACCATGAAAGATAGCCAGCAGTGATGAAGCTTCCAGATCAGTACCAGCTTATCCGTGTCCGATGACTCAAGTATGTTATATCTTCAGCAACGGGGAACTACTGTCAAGTGAGCACGGGCAATAGGCTATAATGTTTGGAGATCTTTGGGACCTCAATGGCAAACAAATACAAAGAAGTAATGCATTCCTGCCACTGAACATTTATTTCTTAGTTTCTGGTGTCTGGTACAGGCATTTTCACCTCTTTATAGGGTAACTCCATTTTAACTCTTTTTATGTGCGCTCACTGGAAACTTCTACAGGAGTCAGTTTTCATATGACTTTCTCAAAGTCTTTAGCATTCATTATCTCCGCTTGGATCCCCTCCTGTAACCTGCTCTCTCCTCCCAACCCCAGTTTAACCTTTCCTGTCCATTCTTCTTTTTAAATCTTTTTACACCTGTGTGCTCTCTATGCCTTCCATCGAAAGGACCTTCGCATGGCCCCTAAGCAATTTCCTTTCCTCTCTGGGTATTCCAAATGAAGCAGAGATATTTGAAGATTCAAAGCTAACACTCACAAATGAGAGAAAACCTTCAACATTTTCAGAGCTTCCTAAAGAGAAGTCTCCTATTCATTAACGTTGTTGATGTAATAGATACCAGTCAATAGAGTTATCAAAACAATGGGAACCCCATTAATTTATCAAATTAGGTAAGTGAAGATGGGTTATGAGTGTGTGTTTCTTCATGACATTTATAAAAATCACTTGCATATAGCAGGTACTCATTAACTGTTAATATGTTTCGCTGCTAAATTCTAATATGCAAAAAAAAGATATACTTACAAATAGTCACTACAGCCAGATTCATGCCGAAGAGTTTTATTAACAAAGGTTCCTTGATGGCCATCTCAATTTCATACCATTGCGGTAAATGCATTACATTCCTATTTATGGAAAAATCATTTCCCATGGGTTAGGGTTCAGATCGTGTGCATAATATTTTCAAATCACTTGTTAAAAATAAAATACATCATGACAAGCCTTTCTAATACTGTAACTGCTGAATGCACTTCCAGTTAGAAGGAGATCTACTCGTGCAGCCCTGAGACCCTGAGACTTCCCTAGCCCCTCGCCAAATCTTTGTGCAGCTGTAAATAGGCTAGACTCCAACATTCTGGGGAAAACCCTGCATTTTAGGATGAGGTATGTAATTTACTGTAAAGTTTATCATAATAGAATCTAGCAGTTGCTTACCGCTTTCATGAGAGCATAAGGCTTTACCTCCCACTGGTCCAGCTGGGCTGAGCCATCCTCTATTTTGCCAGCAGAGTAACCCCTCGACCCTGAAAACTAAACAGTCAGAGTGGCACTGTAGTTCCTGGCCTCTGAAACATAGTGCATATTCCGGGAACTTCAGAAAACCGACTTCTGCTTTCGTTTAACCTTTCCGGGATTCACTCTGACTGTATGAATGAGAAATGGTCCCTCTAGGTTTGGGTATTTGAACACTCCGGTCACTTGGTGCTGTTTGGGGGAGGTTGAGGATATGTGGCCTTGCTGAAGGAAGCATGTCACTGAGGGGTGGGTTTTCAGTTTGCAAAGCCTCCCCCTGCCTTGCCACTCACTCCCTCTGCTTTGCTTGTGAAAGATGTGACCTCTCAGGTCCCCGCAGCTGCTGCCATGCCTGTCAATTGCTGCTGTGCTTCCTTACCACAAGGGACTCTTTTTTTTTATTTTAGTTCTAAAATGTTACTTTATTTTTTGTAATATTTTATTAATCACTCTTACCCCACCCCTACCCCGGAATTGCAAGCCAAACAACTCCTTCTGTAAGTGGCTTCTGGTCATGATGTTTTATCACAGGGACAGGAGTTTAACAGATACATCGTCTGACTCTTGGTAGGGCCCGGGACCAAGCACACTATGCAGCATGATTGGGCGCTGCCTGTTTTTATACCAGTGCTTAAAGCTGTGTGAATGAGCAGGGTTCTCTCTGTCCTGTAATAGACACTTTCCAAACTGTGGGGGGTTGCCCCGGTAAGGGGTCATGATATCAACTTAGTTGACTTTAAGCGTTTTCAAAAATCAGGATGGGAAGGAATAACAAAAAGGAAAACAACAGCATAGATTGGAATGAAATAAGGGACTGGAGGATAGCACAGATAGAATGGGTTATTAAAATTTGGGTGTAAGAGTGTGTGTGTGTGTGTGTGTGTGTGTGTGTGTGTGTGTGTGTGTGAAACTATGAGGACAAGTGCATTTTTTACAGTGATTATAAAATTAGAGTACCCAAACCTTCACGTCAGCACCCATTTTCCACACTTCCCACTTTACTGAAAGTATCTCCTGCATGCAACACCTTCCTTTGTCTTTCTGAGAACTTCCAACTCTGCCTAAGACACAAAACCTTTATACAGTTTTGCTGTAGAATATATAGGTCACTTTTCTTCCCACAAGAAACTTCTGAGCTGTCAACTATTATTATCCCTATTTTATTGACAGATAATATGAAGTAAATTGTCTAAGGTCACAAGATTGACAAATAGGCAGGCTGGGATTTGAACCCATTGCCTCTGAGTGCCAAGCCTAGGCAGTCAGCCATTAAATTGCCCAGTTTGTCCCTCACACATTAGGCCAGACCTAGCACTTTTCCCTGTGTGCTTTCTTGAGACACAGTCATCAGAACGGTACTTGTCACATTGTTTAAGTGTCTGCCTCCTAGCAGTAAGTTGTGATGCCCATAAGGACCAAGAACCGCATTCTCTTCCTCTCCTGTGCTACCTTGCAAGAACATGTGCATGTATGTGTCCTTCAGTGGAAGCCTCAATCCCTCTAATCGCTGTCATGTAATCTTCACAGAGGGCACAACGTTAGGCATTGCCATGGTTCTCGGGTGAACTGACAAATTTAGCCAAGAAGCTTAGCCCAGGCAGGTTCCTTTTCCATCTCTCTACTGTAATTAACATGTGCATGTCATTTAATAAAAAGAAAGATCACTTTGAATGGAGGTCATAGAGAGTCAAAGAAACACAGAATTACCAGCAATTTTATAGACAGATAAAGGCATAACTGGAAATGCTACACAAAATATTAAACATGCATGCTTTTTTCATTCATGACCACACAGTCTATAGATGTAACTAAGAACCAAATTTATTTCTCTTTTAAGTATCATTTTATTTGGTTCATTTATTTATACTTTTATTTAGTAAACAGTTTGGAGTTAAATCCAGTGGTTTGTCCTGAAATATAAGCTAACAAGGCACTGTTTCTCCCCTCCAGGAATTCCCTCTATACAGTAGAGCCCAGCAAATAATCAGATAGCTAGAACATGGTTTGGGGTAATTTTACCTAGCAGCAAAGAGTCTGGACTCAAGTCAGTTGACTTGAGACTCTGGGCTGGTCTTCCCCAGTAAAGATTTGCCAGACCTTGAGTGAGCTACAAACCAGAAAAGAACTGCTGTGCTGTGAGCAAGGAACCACGCCAGCAAGGAACTGTGGTGTGGTACCCTGAGCAAGGATCCGCTGTGCCTTGAACAAGGTACCTCACCAGCAAGAATCTGCTGCACCTTGAGCGTCAGCACATCAATGAATGTCCAAGCCACTGCTTAATCATCTCTCCCAGTGGCTTCTAGAAAACATGCGCAAACTGTCCTAAGCAAATCTAATTTCTAACTGTCTTTTAAATATCTATCTTTACTCCCCCAGAAAAGTATGTCTCTCACCTCTCATTAAAGAAGTTTCATTTGTGACAGGTGGAGATGACAAAGATCCACAAGTGCTCAAAAGGCAGAACCAACGATACTGTGGGATGCCCAACCCCAGCTCATACATCTGAAACAATGTAACGCCTGCACCAAAGGTTTGGAGAAAACCACATAAGAGAGAGTACAGACAGTCTAAGATCCAGAGACCCAGGGCACCCTGAGGCATGGCAGGGAAGATGCATCCAATAATAGGGTTGCCTAAACCAGACTAACATATGACCTAATCACTTGACATGCCAAGATAAATTGGACAGACTGCACATGGTCCCACCCCTAGAGAAGAGTTACAGGTCCTCAATGCCTGCTGAAAGAGGAGGAATTAGTTTCTTTCAGGGACAAACTCCTTCATAGGAAGTCAAATACCAAGTGGTCAGTACTGGACATACGTACATGCTAGCAATGCTGAATGCATTCAGTGGGTTGCACATACCTGTGTGCGAATATGTGCATACACACATATGTACGTGTAACAATAATAATGAAAGAGAGTGTGGATTTGAGGGATACATAGCAGGAGTCTGAGGGGAGGAAAGGAGTGGAAGTGACATAGTAGTGCTCCTGTATGGAATTCTTTTAAAAAATTAAAGCACAAACAAAGAACTTTTTACACAGGCAAGTGCATGGCTCCATGTAAATGGAAATGATGGTGGATAACCAACATTAACGTTTTTGCATGCATAACCTTAGACAAAGTACTTGATTTGCCTCTCTTTGCTTTGATTATTACGTCCAAAGAAAAGACCTGAGTCTTGTACCCATTGACTGACCCAGGCATCATGCTAAGCCTTTCCCACATGTTAGCTCACAACAGGCTTGAACAGATGTGGGAGCTTGTCATTTTAGGATGTCACTATGGTCCCCAAGTCCAGAGCTCGCTCTTAGTTCTTCTTTCCTCATTCATCTTTAAGAAGCAACAATGTAATATTTTTTCTGCTTTACATCACCTAAAGCCTAATACTTCCTAGCTTCCTACTTTATATATTTTCACAGAACAGTTAAAATATATGTTTATATCATAATAGCCCTTGTCTTATACCTACACACAATCCAATCTACCTCAAACATAAAAGGTTTTGAGAGGAAAATACTTTAAATGTATATTCCTGGAGAAATATCCTTCTTTTGCCCAAATGAAATTTCTTTATAAAACAAAATATCTATATTCTTTTCTCTCATGAAAGAATGACTCCATTCTGGTTCAACACTAGACCGCAGAGCCATGATGCCGGAGCTGTTCTCTTTCACATAGCAGCCTGAGCTTGGGAGGCTTTCTGGAGCAAATTATGGAAACTGTAAGTTCATATGTCCTAATGGAACAAAAAATTGTACCCATATTCATCAAATTAACTCACTATGATTTCCTCTTTTTGAATTAAACAAAATTGGTCTATTTAGCAGACATAAATGGGGTGGTCAGTAAGACATAGAGCATGGACTAATTTTCATGCCCGGGAAAATGGAAAAACCGAGAAGTAGTCCTCATGTTCCCAGCAAACGTACTGGATGAGCCTTGACACTGCCTCAAGTGTCAGGCACATGCTTGCTTTCATTATGTGCCTGCAGTGGCCTTGCCGGCTGCGTTAAAAAGCACAACTCCAGGGCCAGTGGGATGGCTCAGCAGGTACACACACTTGCTGCCAAGCCTGATGCCCTGACTCCAGAACCCACATGGGGGAAGCAGAGAATGAATTTGCAAGTTGTCCTGTGACCTCCACGCCTTGGCACTTGCAAACACAAAATATACTAACAGATCTAAGAAAAAAAAACTTAAGCACAAGTCTACCAGTATCTCAGATTATATACCCAGTATACTGTGCCTCTATTTTTTAAAGAAAAACAAAGTCAGCTACTTTTTAATATGTCAATATATTGTTAATGCTGCTATGCTATGTATAAAACTTCAAATTTTTCATTTTATCATTTATTTTCTAAACATTTTCTGGAATCTAACAGTGTATTGTTCCCTTGTGCTCACTCTAAATCCCATAACATATTTCTGTTCATCTCTAACTGACTCTTCTTGTCCTCTTTCCATTGTGGGCATCACATCATTAGTGACTTTGTGGTTATGCTCGTTACAAGGAAAATATACAGAAATCAGTATGGCAGAAGTCTGAGAAAATGGCCATAGCAGAGAAAAAGATGAACTTAGACACTCTCGAAGGTGTTTAAGATACTCAGATTCAATGTATAAATGACAAAGTGAGGTTTGGGGCAGCCTTTCTTTGTAGGTGCCCGCATGCTCTGGAGGCTCCAGATGTGTGGCTACCTACCAGAGAAGATCCGCTGCAGGGTACCAAGCAGTGTACTTAACAGTCACAACACTGTGAATCCAAGACTAAGAAGGGGATTCTAATGTAATTGACGTCCTGAGGTGTGCACAAGGGAAAAGAGTGGGGACTGAAAAAGTAAAGGTATGGCCTTTACTCCACTCCAAGCCTCTACTCCAAGTTTGCCTCCTAGGACCAGTGGCCCAAGGGGAGCCCCAGGAGGAAAACCTTAAGGCCGGCTTCCCACTGTGAACGAGCAGGGAGGCCTGGGCCAGAAGGAGAGTAGATGCCCAGCTCTGCTCCAGTAATGGCGGACACTCCTCCATCTCTGATGTTTGAGGCAGCGATTGGTGCAACTGTGTTTCAAATGAGGGCTGAGATCCTCCGAATTTACCTCGTTCAAAGCCGCCCACTCCTAGTAGACTGAGATTGGAGACCAGGTCCACAGCTTCATGATCCAGATGCTTCTGTTATGAGCAGAAACTTGTAAGCTAAAGGTATGCTCTGGAGTCGTAGGAGCCCAGGAGTGAGGGGCGGGGTAGTAGTGGGATGTGGATGGGGGGCGTGTGCATGAGGTGATGATGATGTTCTTCACAGAGAGCCCAGCAGATCTTTGTGGAGTGGTAAAGCAGGCCCTCCCTCCATGTGGAAAACGGAAATGACTCTGTGCTTAAAATCCAGTCATAAAGGAGGAAGATTTTATTATACTTTTTGTTCCAGAATGCAATTCTGTTGTGCGTTATAAATATAAAGAGGTGAACCTGTTAAGCAAAATAAATACAAAGTCCCATTTCTAGGGGAGAATACTCCCCTAATTAAGGGAAGTGGACAACAACATTGTTTCTTTCCCCTGGAATGGCCCTCTCTGGGTGGGAGAAGTGAAGACGGCCTATGTCGTTTCTCCTAGAGCTCAGTGGTTCTAAAACTGCATGTGCCAGAAAGTTTAAAAAAAAAAGAAAGAAAAGAAAAGAAAAGAAAAACTTGTGTAATAAAGAAGGCCAGTCTAAAATCCACTCCTGAATTTTCCTAACTGCCTCTCCTAATCACCAGTTGGGGGAACAAGTAAGTGTGTCTCCACGGGTTTTGCTTTCCTCATCTGTAAAATGGAAGTGACATGTTCCCCTGTCTCCTGCATCCTTTGAAGTTGACTACTGTTATCTTGTCCCACTCTTAAACCAATGGTTTTCAACCTGTGGGTCGTGGCGCCTTCGAGGGGTTGAATGAACCTTTCACAGGGGTAATTTATCAGATATCCTTCGTGTCAGATACTTACATTATGACCCATAAGAGTAAAGTAGAAAAATTAGTTATGAAATATCAACAAAAATCATGTCTCCTCAACATGAAGAACAGTATTAAAGAGACAGGGCCTTAGAATGGCTGAGAAATACTTTTCTAGACTCTTACTTTTTTCTTCTTCATGAGCTAGGTTTTCTAACCTCCACATGGGCTCTTTTTTTAACTTTGTTACATTTGCCACATTAACTTTGAAAATGCCTACATCTATATTAAACTCAAGAGTCATTTAGCTAGGTCCAAAGCAGTCTCCAACATGGATGTGTGAGGACTTTAAAGGAGACCCATCAGCATGCATGTCCCGATTCTGAGTCCAAACATCCCCTAACACACCGCACTAGACTTCTTGACTTGCACATTAAGGAAATTTTAGCTTCACTTTTGGTCAAGACCTACTTTCTTTAAATACGTAGAAAGAAAGTTATCAGTTCAGAGAGTGCTTCCCTCTCCCCGCCCATGTTTGTCCTATGAGTCCTATGAGTCACTTTAGTCACCACGGTCTCTGATGTGCCTGAGGTCGTGTGACACAGTTCATCCAATGGCTCCGCCGTTCGGCCATTGATCTTGGCTTTACGTTTGCCTCATCATATTCTCTTCGATTATCTCTAAACAAAACAGTCTGAGAAAGTTGGAATCGGATGCCAACTGTCTGCTCCTTGGATTGCACTCCAGTGTAGTGATTAGATGAGTGTTTGCCTTGTTGCAGATCAATTATTTTGAGGACTCAGAATTTTTGCTGTCTTGAATTGTGCGGATGGTTTTTAAGTAGGCCATAAAAATTCCTGCGAATGATTTGTTTAATTATTGTCTTGCTCCTCATTTGCATTTTTATCTAAAAGTCTGAGAACTGAAATCTGTATTCAGTTCCATTTCCTGTGAGCTACAATTCGCCTTATTGGGAGAAATATCTGGACTGTGCTTTGTGTAAGGAGTTATGTCAGCGGGCAGCCAAATGTCTGTGATGTTGCTCTGATGGCTACAGACATTGCTCTTTTGGTTGCTTTTCCTTGGGTTTAAGACAACATTTGATGGTTATTCAATTGCCTCGATTCTTTATGTCATTTGAGCAATTATTAAGGTTTTAATATCTTTAGATTTTCTTATTCTGAATCAGCCTTCTGAGAATGGGGAATTCTGGCTGACTGCCCAGAAGTTGTTTTGTTTGTTGTTGGTTTTTCCCTGCCTTGTCTTACTCTTTTTTTTCCCTCTAACTTTCTTGAGAGACTGTTCTTTCCGTGATACATAACTGACTGCAGAATAATACAGTGAGGCCATCGTAAAGCAACTGGAGACATATTTAACACCGCCACTTTACCACTGAGACAGCCATAACATGTTGTAGTGGAAAAAATACTTTAAAATGGTAGGAATGTGCTTTACAAATATTTCTGTGAGGTTCAACACAAGAAGAGCTTTAGAAATTCTAGAGTCTTGACTGAGATTTTTTAAAAAAACTGTGAAGAAGTAAAATCTTGGGGAGGGGGGTGAAAAGCTGCAATTGCAGAAGAAAGAAGGCAAAACATTCGCAAGGTGCTGATGTTCACACTGCCAAGATGGCTCGTGTTGATGGAAGCATTTTAAGTGTGCTGCTGTCAAATTGGGCTGAGTGAAACAGATCACTTGTAGGGCTCTCCTCAGAGACTGAGTTCTGTGCCTGCTCAAGGACTCCCGTGAATTAGTGACACGTTGGGAAGAGAAGTAGCAAATCTTGAGTCCAAGTCTAATGTTCTTTCACCCTCAAACTGCTATAAATGTGACAAATTGTCTTATTAGTTTAGCCTAGTTCAGCATTTCCTCAAGTGTGGGATGTTAATAGGTGCTACATGAAATAATAGTTTCATGGTCAAATGAGTATAGAAAACGATGTTAAATAAAATTAAACACATTTCTTCATTTCAGGCTTCTCTGAACCTTTAATATGTTAATATATATTGTGACTCTCCTGGAGGGAAATCAGATATACAGCTTCTCCCAAACGTACTTGACCAGAGAGAATTCGTTTGCACAGAATAACTCACAGGAGGCGTTTGGAGAAGTTCTGGCCTCCTGATAAAAAGGCGACCTCTTTGTACCAGTCAAGGGAGTGGAGGAGCAATAAATCACATTGGACAGTTCAAATGATGAGATGAATGATGTGCGGCATCCATAGATATGAGCAGAAGTGCGGCGTGGGCAGTGAGCGTGAGTCACCTACAGGTAGGCAAGGGAAGATGCATCCCCACTTGACTGAAAGAGCAAAGAGGTAGGCACAGCGCACGCTAAGAAAGACTTTAAGAGGAGAGGTGATGGGATAATGAGATTGAAAACCTACCCAAGCATATCTATCTTTCTTTCTTTCTTTCTTTCTTTCTCTCCTTTCTCCTCTGTTTTTGGACAAGTCTGACTCAGAGCCAACCATAGCTTCCTTTCAGGGTCCAGCTCCTCAGCCTGAGATGTGCCGCATGTGCTCTGTCCTTGGTGCTTTGACTGTGTTAATGGCATATTTACATTCCACCACAATCCAGCAATGTGGGAACCATGCCCCCCTTTCAAGTGGAACAAGCACAAGCTCACCTAGCTACCGAGAGATAGATTCATCCCAGGCTTATCTGCCTGCCTCAATTTACCACGTTGTTGAGCCAGAGAAATATCAGACTTTTAAGAAAAGGTTGAAGCTTTCACAGAAGAAAATTTCCATCTTCAGTTTTGAGCATAGTTATCGCTAACATGGTTAATCCTCTAAGGGGATGAATAGGTTTAATTTGGAGGGAGTTGTCATCTGGAGGGAGCAGAAGACCTTGTATTCATCTCAATAACCCAAGGACCTGGTTTAGCACAGTGCCCTGCAGAGCTCATATTTGTTCACTAAAACCAAGCTGTGGAATGAATTCGTGCATGAATGAGTGAGTGAGTGATGAAGAGAACTGTAAATCATCATCCCAAAGTTTGCTTAGAACTTCCCTAGGACAGAGCTGGCCCTTTAGTTTACTTTTAAATGTTGTAGCTGTTTGAAATGGGACTGTTTCCATCTTGAGCATCTTCTCTGATGTTGTTTCTTGGATGGCTGTGACACCTCCCTCTCTTACAACCCCCAATATATACATTAAACATGCATGTGTGTGCACATACCCATATATGGTTCTGTGCCTCTGTCTCAGCTGTACCAATTCCCTTCTGTTCAGAGCCACTAGATCTGTAATACTAATCTTTATAAGGTACCAAAGATCACCATATTCTATGCCAATCAACTTCTTCCCTCAGTCTACCACAGTAGCCGCATGTTGTTCATTACCATAAAATGTGTCTTTCTAATTTACTTGGAAATTACATTTCCAGCAATTCAAATGTTCTATAATTCCGCTGACCTTTACTCAACCAACTGTTCCACAGTGAACTCTTACGTCCGGCTGAGAGGGAATTCTCCTTCAAGGTTATTTATTATTCGCATTCCTCCTTCCACATTTGTCTTCCACCACAACACTGACGTCTCTTCTTGCATTCATTTGTCCACTCATCCATTAAGTTTATCCTTCACTGAGCTCCTAGGGTACAGCAAGCACCATCATAACGAGAAGATACCAAGATAGTTTGGTCTGTGAGCAACACAAGGCCTTTCCTGGGAACATGACATACTAAGCAAGATAACACAATGCAGTGTGCTAGGGATTGCAGTGAAGGCTTGAGTTAAAGGAGAAAGCCCTGGCCCAGCATACCCAAGAGTTCAGAAATAGCACCTCCTCCAAGCATCCTATACATAGGTGGAGTTCAATAAATGTTTGTTAAATGAGGGAGGAAGGGAGGGAGGGAGGGAGGGAGGGACAGAGGGAGAAAGGAAGGGAGGGATGCAATATTTGAGCTAGGCTTCTAAAATGTGTGCCTATAGGATCAGATCAGGTTCCCTGGGCTCACAGTGGAAGAAAAGACTCTAACAGTTCTCAAAGTGTGCTATCGGATAAGCTTCCCTGAACCTCTCTCTATTGCACCTCTCCACTGATAGTAGGAGCACCTTATTACCCAAATTTTTACTTGCACATTTTTTCATAGATCACCTATCATGATGTTGGGGAAGTGGCAAGATGTCTGGGGATTCCATTGAATTGAGTCATCGCGTTTGTATAGGAGCATACATCTGCAACAGGAACATTCTAAGTGCATAGAGTTGACAATGTAGCTCCATCAGGGAGAGGGGAAGGGGGCAGGAGATCCGATGTGGGGAGAGTGGGGAGGGGAGTTTTGAGGGCCTGGAGAGAAAAGGGAAACTGAAGGCAGGGGTATCACTGAGACAAACTGGAGAGGTGCAACAGGGTAGGCTATAGGGAGGATGTAGAGATGTCTCTAGCTGAGTATCCGAGCAGCAGGGGACACAGAGGAAGAGGGGGCCACCTTCTAGCCAGGCAGGACCTGTAGTGGTGGGAAGGGAATGCCAATCCACCTATAAAACCGTTGAACAAAAGTTTACCCTGCCTACAAGTTGTGCAGAGATAAAGATAGAGACTGGTGTAATGACCAACCAATGCCTGGCCCAACCTGGGACCCCACCCATGGCAGACAGCCAACCCCCGACACCATTAATGATACTCTGCTATGCTTACAGACAGACCCCTAACTTAACCATTCTCTGAGAGGCCCCACCCAGCAGCTGTCCTAATCAGATGCTGAGACTCACAGCCAAGCATTAGGCAGAGCTCAGGAAGTCCTGTGGGAGAGTGGGAGGGAAGGGTAGAAGGACGCAGAGGGGACAGGAACCCTGCAAGATGACCAACAGGGTCAGCTAACATAGACCCAAGGGGGCTTACAGAGACAGAAGCACTAAGGACCATGAGTGAACTGGACCTAGACCTCCTACACATATGTAAGGATGAACAGTTTGATTTTCATGTGGATGCCCTAATTGGTTGACTGGGTGCTGTCTGTGACATGGACTCTATTGTCTGCCTTCAGTCACTTTGCACTAACCGGGATGCCTTGCCTGGCCTTAGTGAATGAGAAGGAACTTAGTCCTGATGAGACTTGATGTGCTAGGGTAGGTTGTGGGGAGAGGGCTTCCCTTTTCTGAGGACCTAGGGATGGTGGGTAGGAGGAAGAGGGTGGGAGAGAGGGACCTGGAAGAGAGGAGGGAGGGGGCTAAAATTGAAATCTAAAGTAACTATATAAGTTAAAAACAAGTTATAAAAAATTAAAATAAATAATATGCAAACCTTAAAAAAAAAGAAAAAGAAAAGAAAAAAGAAAGAAAAAGAAAACACCTTCTTTTCCAGAGCATCCAGATAGGAGCCCAGCCCAGTGTAGCCAACACTTTTACTTTACACCTTGTGAGATGCTAAGCCAAAATCTCAGTGCAGTTTGCTCAGACTTCTCATATGCAGGACTCTGGAAGAATACCTGTGTTACTTTAATGTGGTGAAATTGTTGGGATTTGTTATACAGCAGTTGTAAATTTGTGCGTACAGGACTCAGTCAGCGGCAGCTATAACCAAGTACCAGGATGTTCCTCGAGCTCCTATCCCAAGGCATTGTCGTCCTCACATTACAGATGACCGTGTGAGGCTCAGTGGGCTTAGACCCTTTTCTGGAGTCTCATATCTAATGGAAACTCTATAATTTGAATTTATGAAGCTAAAGAAGAAAGACACAGGAATTGCAGATGCCACTCTGACCTTTCTGTCAGGGAGTTGAATGTTCTGAAGATATAAAGGGAAATGGAGACCTTTTCCTATCACCATGTAGCCAGGATCCATGGGATGGAGATGGCTATATAGTCCCGTGCTTCTGACAGGACTGTGAATGCTGGCAAAGCAATAAGGATGTCGTGCCAGAGACAAATGGCTCAAATGCTTCTAGTTTACTAGGGAGAGAAAACGCTTAGGTAAGGCTGTGACAGTCTCCATCAGCTCTAAGAACACAACTTGATTTCATGTGATCTCAGTAGAAGAGTCGAACACCGGGACTCTTCTCTACGGACAGAGGATAAGCAATCTCTCCGGCTGTTGAATCGGGCCTGACTACGTGGTCCTGCGATGAGGTCTTATGTAATTCTTCTTGCTTCAAATTGATCTCTTCATTCATGTTTTCTCAGTTCTCTTGGAGACTAGGCAAGGTCAATGCCGTCCATCCACCCGTCTATTATTCCCTCACGCCTGCCTGCTTGCTTACCTTCTGCTGTGCGGTCAGTGGGGTATGGAAAAAACCAGGCTTCTTGACAAGACCAGAGGTTTGTTAGAACGAAGGCATTTTCTCTTAAGAAAGAACAAAAGTTTAAAATGTATCCCTTTCTATGATATCAGCTATTGAAGAGAGCTTTGAGCTGTATTAGCCTATTTGTACAGGCCTATTCCAAAAGCATGCTATAGGAATCCTGCAGAAACATGCCCAAGAATAATTTGTTGAGTTCTTTTAAGTGAAGACAAGTAGATGCTGCATTGACTTCATTGCATGCCATTCATTCTCTTGGAGAATAAACGTATTTTCCATATGTTCCCAAAGAAGGCAAAGATACAAGGCAAATGAAGCAAAGTCCTTATATTCAACATCTAATACATGTTGCCCAAAACATACTAAGAATAGTAACACATTTAATGGGAGGAATGCTCTGAGGGAAATCCACGGCCCTACCCTTAAAGTCCCATTTTTTTGAAGTTTAACCCGAAAGCCAGAGGATTGCACAGGTAGATTCTTCTGCTGGGTTGAATTTTTTTTCTTATTTAATCTACTTATAAAGCCCTCACTTTCCATTTCTACAGCTGCTCCTTGAGGAATTTTGATGAACTGGAGGGCAGAAAGCCTATCTGTATGTAAAGAAGCTGAGGTATTACGCGGTGCCTTTTGGATTTTTCCTCTGACAAGTGGTTGGCACCTGCTAACAACACTTTTTTTTTCCTTGAGCTTTGTAACGTTGCCAGGCTGAGAACTGAGCTTTGAAAAGGGAGATGGAGCTGTTAACAAACGCCTTTGTTATCTCTAGAATTGATTATTGTACAGTGGTTCACAGAAAAAAAAACTTGATGTGTATCTTGTCTCAATATTTACCAGCTCCTCCCAGGAAATATTGTGCTAAGAGAAATCCCCTGCCGTACAACAAATGTCAACTTCCCCATGATAACTGGTGCAGTTCACCAATTGACTGTCCCTTTCCCATCTGTGGGAACAGAATGATAAGACCCCAGGAAAAAGAAATTCTTATTAAGTGCTTGGAAATCGTTTGAATTTGCTGGATGTTTAAAGTGTTTAATATACTTTCCTGCTCTTCTTTTATTGCAGAAGTATTCATTGAAGGCTTCCATGTACTAAGCTCTTTGCTGGCCTCTTGGAATACACTAAGAATGAACGAGGGAGAGGGGTTATTGTGAAGAGTATGCCCAGTAGAAGGAAGAGAATTTTATAGTACACGATGATGATGAGGAGGAGGAGAAGGAGGAGGAGGAGGAAGTGGAGGAAGAGCCAAGATTGAGAAGTACAATTGCTTCTTTCAAGTACTAATACAAGGAGACGACTTTTAAGATAAAACAAAGGGAAAGACAGGAGTCTGGGGTTATCCAGGAAAAGGGCTGGGCGAGTGACATGTTCTAGGGCGCCTTCGTGCTCTGAGCAGAAAGCACATCATATAAGGAGGGGTCACAGTTGCAAAGGGGCATGGCAAATAACCTTGGAAATGTAACTTGACATCTTAAAACACTCAGATTCCTCCTTTAAAATGAGAAAATGATTTAAAATAAAACAAATCTTTAAGATGGGGCCTAGAAAATGAGTACTTTCTATAAGATGCTATGTTCATTGCTCATTAAAATGCCCTTGTAGGATGTTGGCTAGTTTCTGTGCACTCACTAAAGAACTAGAAAGAAAACCAAGGTCGATACTCCTTAGCTCCTTTATGTTTTCTCCCAGTTTGGGACACCAGGCTTCTTTCCTGCTACAACATAGCCTGGGTTGTACTAAGACACTTTCTAATGGTCACATATAAAAAGACATTCGTCATCTATAAACCTAGAAATGCCCGAGTCACAACTACCAAGTCTTTGGTAACAGGTGTTGTGGCTTTTTGCTTCTGTGTCTACTGGCCACTCATAGGACCTGGTACAGAGTAAATCCTCAATAAGAGTTCCTGGATGAGTGAAGAGAACAGAAAATTAACCAAAGCTGGTGTATAACACAACACAATCCCACTGAACCTTGTGGCAAAGATTCAAAGAGGAGAAGCTCTTTAATCAGTCACCGGCATCCTTACTATGGAAGAGACAGCAGGAAACTGCTGCCCCAAGCCACCAAAGGCTTGAAACAGCAGGTTGTGAGAGCATCCCCCCCACATACACCCCACTTCTACCCCAGGTATTTTGTTTTACCTTAGAGAAGACACTTGGGGCACCGATCTCTTCATAAGCCCTGTGTACAAACAGTGCTAGGTGATACTAAAAGCCTTAGACATTAAGTATAAATCCTTACTATATTATTATTTAAAGAATCGTATTATATATATATATATGTGTGTGTGTGTGTGTGTGTGTGTGTGTGTGTGTGTGTGTTTATTGAAAAGTATTTAAAGTATACCCAAAGAGAGTAATATCTCTTAAGCCTTCATCCTTTATTCTAAACTACTGTTATTGCTTATAATCTTTATCCTTAATCCTGTGCTGAAGAACAGATGAGGCTCAGCACATGTGTGCAGGCTGCCAGAGAACTACACTTGGCTAAGTGGTGCTGCTGTTACCTGAACCCTGTATGCTGACATGAGAGAATGACTTTGAGGGCTGGAGAGATGCCTCAGCCATTAAAGACAGACTATGTATGATATTGTGTTCTATTCCCTTTCTCTGATGTCTAATAGCCTCTCTCAACACTCAACTTGTCTAGATCTCATTCTTGTTTGGGGGTTCTACTGGAGTTTGAACTCTCCCCAAAAGCCTTCCTGCCTCAGCCTGGCTAGAGTGACTGCCTCGTTCCTACGCTCTACCCTATGGCTAACCTGTTTGCCTCTGGACTTGGTGCTTTTAACATATACCTATCTTCCTTTTTTGTACCTAGACACTCAGCTCCATGATAAAATCAACACATTTTAGACCTGGACGCTACCTTCTTTTAAGTCTTAGCTATGACTTGGGAGCAGTGGTGCGTGCCTGTAATCCCAGCACTGGGGGAGGCAGAGTCAGGCTGATCTCTGTGAGTTCGAGGCCAGCCTGGTCTACAAAGCGAGTCCAGGACAACCAGGGCTACACAGAGAACCCTGTCTTGAAAAACCGAAAACCAAAGCAAAAAAAAAAAAAACTTAGTTCTGTAACTCCTGAGTTGTATGTCATTGTGAGTGTTAGTTCATTTTGATGTGCTTCTGTTTCTCCATGAAGAAAATGAGGAAGGGAGAAGAAAACAAGAGGAGGAGAGGAGAAAAAAGATGAGGAGGACAATCTTCTCTCAGAGCTGTTCTGGGGGAAGAAATGAGTTAACACACACAAGACACCTGTTGGCTTTCAGTGGTTGTAGATGATTTCCTCAGACCAATAATTATATGTGTAGAAATAGGTTGATTCGGAAGATATGGGGTACCCTTAACAATATGCATAGGACCCCTCTTCACTCCACCAGAGTCTCTGGATGGCCAAAGAACAAATATCATTTCAAAACCATTTACTTAACTTTCTCTATAAAGACAGGGTTTCTCTGTCTCTGACAGCCCTGGCTGCCATAGAACTTTCTCTGTAGACCAGGATGGTCTCCAACTCACAGAGATCCACCTCTGCCTCTCAAGTGCGGGGATTAAAGGCCTACATCACCACTGCCTGGCTTAAAAACAAAACCCCAGACAGGCAGAGTGACATCTTAAGGTACCTGAGCCAATAATTGGCAGCATGCCATGAGCTTAGGTCAATACATTTCCTGTTTCTATCCTAGAAGACAGTATTTAACTTGATTTTTATTTCTCTTCTCTCTCCTATGTCTTTCTAGCAGAGCAATTATCCGTGTGTGGTTTGGTTCATCTATTGAAAATATAAATATGACCCAAGAGCCATACATTGTGGGGCTCTTATTGTAGAGAGAATTAAAAAGTAACAGATGTTAATAATGAAAAGAGAGGTAGCATAGCTGAGAGGTAATTAATTCAGGGTAGACCAAAGTGAATGGATATGCAGGGCTTAGCAAGTTTCACAGATCTAGGAATTCTTGGCAAAGAGCATGGCCTACGTAGGTGAGTGGTTCTCAGCCTTCCTAATGCCATAGCCCTTGACTAAATTCCTCATGCTACAGTGACCCCCAACCATAAGATTATTTTTGTTGCTACTTCATAAGTGTAATTCTGTTACTGTTATGAATCATAATCTAAATACCTGATATGTGACCCCTGTGAAAGTATCATTTGACCCCCCCCCCAAAAGGGGTCATAAACCACAGGTTGAGAACCTCTGGCCTAAGGAAGCACACAGGGTAGAAAATAACATGTTATCTTCCAGGAACTGAAAACAAGTTCCTGTTTCAGCTGAGACATGGTGTTCAAGCAAGGACATGAGGCGAAGCCAGATTAGAGAGGATGGGGTCACATACTTAGGGAAGGCTGAAGGAAAAGGGCACACGTGCTGTCCTAGAACATCTGTGGACGGGTTGTAGTTTCTAGAACAATACATTTCAACCTGGAGCCAAGCAGGTTTATTTTTTCAGGGAAAAGAACAAAGAGAACCCACACGTTTGAAGAAGTATTGAAACAGAACATGGCCAAATGTATGTGTGTGTCTTTGAAAGTGAGGAAAGAAGGACAGCCCTGCCCAGCAGTAGGCTAGGCTGACGTGCTGAGAGTCAACACAGTGAAGACATTGACCAACAACTCTGTGTATGGCTGTGGTACAGACCCCCCTTGATAGAAGGACACAGGGCTGTGGTGAGGGCTACCAAACCCTGTGCTAAACCACTCCAGCAAGCCCGCGCTTTGTCTCCACCTGAGAACAAATGTTTCAAGTCAGAGAAGGCAAATGCTCACAGAAAGGGAGGAAAGACAAGGGGTGTCTAGCCAGATGGGGTAATCTGCAACCGAAGATGCATGCGTCTGGTATGCGCAGACTCCTCCCGGTGCCGCCCAGGGCTGGGGAACACACACAACTAGAGCGAGGGGGCCTCTGTGGCTGTGACAAGAAGTCCTGGCAGCTAAAGCCTATTTATTAGTGTCTCTGCTCCTCCCCTGCTGTTATATTAATATAATGAATTGTTCACAGGTGCATCAAACGAGGTTTAGATGATCATTGGGAGCTTTGCTACCCAAACAGGCCAAATTAGCAACAGCAGATGCGGCAGCCAAACAACAGTCCCGTAAGCGAAAGGACAGAGCTTGAATTAATGAAGGTCGAAGCTCAGGTTTGGCCTTGATGGGCTCTCACAGCAGTGGGGTCTGCCCCTGTTTAATTCTTGGTTGCCAAGAAGTACTCTCTACTTTCACTTTGGGAAACTATGAGTGAAGTGAAGGGAGTTTCAAACAATGCCCTTCCCCCAGTAAGAGAACGGTGTCTCCCTTGGATTGTGCCTCACCAGGTGGTTGTGCAGGCTTCTCCCAGAACCAACTGCTTCCAAACAAAGGGATGGACGGGGCTTGATAGTCACTCTACATTATCCTCACCAGGCCGTGTGTCCTGCGTGAGTTAAGGTCCCTGGAATAGCGGTTCTCAACTTGTGGGCCGTGACCCCTCTGTGGGGACTGTGTATCTGATGCCTTGCGTATCAGATAGGAAAATTAACAGTAGGAAAATTAAAGTTATGAAGTAGCAACAAAAAGAAGCATAAGGAAGGGAGAGAACTGCTGTGTAAGAAGGAGGGCTACACTTTGTTTGTTTGTTTTTTTAAGATTTCTTTTTTATTCTCTATTTTTAGTGTGTACCTGAATGTATGTATGTAGCATATGTATACTTGGTACCTGAGGAAGCCAGAAGGGGGCTTCAGATTCTATGGAGTAAGAGTAAGAGAAGACTGTGAGCAGCCATGTGGATGTGGGAACCAAGTTTGGGTCTTCTGTAAGAACAGCAAACACTATTAACTCTCCAATCCCCCCAAGCACCTACTGTTAGTGGCACCAGGTTACCCTCTGCTCGGTAACATGGCCTTTCATCTTTGCAGGGTGAGTGTCTTTTCCTAACCCTCACAAAGATGGCCTAGAAAATACTAGTCGCCCAACAAATGCAATATGCCATCCTATAACTACCTCGTGAAGTATCCATAGTGTTAGGATTCCTGACTTACATATTAGAAAACTGACAGCGAGGGGAGGTAAGACTGACACACAGCAGGGCCATGACTTGATCACAGAGGAAGCAAATTCTGTTTTCTCTGCTGACTCAAACATGGTGTTCGTATGACTCTAGCTTTGGGAATAAGAATGGGGAAAGAGAGCACGTTGGTGTGGAAACATTGAGAGGGGCTCGGGCTCAGCAGTGGGAAGACTGAAGATTTATCCTTCTTGGATGTGCAGTCATTTATTTTGGGTCCCAGAGCTAACAAGAATCCTGAGTTCCCACTTCCTCTTCTGCAGAGTAAAAGTTCCATTAGAAGACTGATCTATAAACTCTTGCCTGACTCTACAACCCAGAAGTATAGTAGGGTACGCCCCCCTTTGGCTCATTGTTTCTGTGAGCAAAAATTAAAATGATATCAACTTCTATTTCTGAGGGTGACCAGGCAACACATACCCAACACTGTTAAAAGGGCTACATACACCCTCATATATCATAACTACAATTCTAGACAATGCCTCAAGGAAACTATAACAATGGAGCACCAAGAACAAAGTTGCCATGAAAGGAGGCAAGACAGACTACACATGACCTGCAAGAGGAGCATTATGTACCACACATGAAGCCTTTTCAGGTAGAAATATGGGCATGCTTTTTCAAAACAAGTTAAATGAAAGCACACTGTGAGTAAGTGTTTGTAAACCAGAGCACAAGTATAAAAATCATTTTCAGACTGGCTCAAAAGACAACATAACATACAATCGTTCACTCTGGTTACAGGTTCATGAGTTGTTTATAGAATTTACAATCTTGAGGCACATTACTTTGAAGAGCAAATAACTCAAACATTTTTTTTTACTTTTCTGGCTTTAAAAGTAAAGCTATTCATAAAAATTTTAATGATTTAAAATATCTACAGAAACAAATATGTTGTAATTCCATCCCTTAGAATCCACCTATAATCTGACTTGATTTCAAGGTCAGGTCTAAGTATCTACTAAGGGTAAGAGTTGCTGTGTGCTTTCTGTAATTATCAGCCATTTCTTTTTTTAAAACCAAGTGGCTATTGGAAGTTTTGACTGATTTATATGAGAAAATGTTGAGGAAACTGAATGTTTCGCATGGGAAAGAGAAAAACAAACCCCTGAGATGTGATCTCCCAGAAATTTGAAATCTGTATTGGATAAGAAAATAATCTGATTCTGTAGGATTCTGTAATGTAGAACCAATAACTCTAGATAAACATGTGAAGCAAAAAAGTTCAAATATGAGAATGGAGGCTTCCAGAGAATCTGTTTGATGCATACATAGCATTAAACATGGCACTTTGGATGCAGTAGAGGATCAAGACTTTCAATACCTGATAGTCATTTGAAAGACATGTTATGAGCAATGAATTTATAAAGAGAATGGTCCAGCATCTGATAGTGATACTCTATAAGAAATTCCTGACCTGAGAAGACCCATATGCTAAGTTATCTTAAGGTTCTCAACTTCTGTGACCTCTGGACTTTTTTGAAGATGAGGAGAGAGAATCTTTCCTCTTCATCGTGTGTTCCACAGGATTGTGAGTGATGTCACATGGTAGCTAGCATAAAGTCAGATTTCCACCTTCTTGTCCCAAGTCAGCCAACAGCATCACCTTGGCATGTCTATGCTGGAGAAACCCTGGTGATTGCAGGAGCTGGCATTTCTTACCTGGGCTGATAATCACCTCCTGAGTAGGGTTTTGGTTTTACTTGTTTTGCCTCCAAACACTCTTGTCTAGTCCATTTTCACACTGTGGCCTGAGGGACCTTTGTAAACTCGTCACAGTCAGCCCTTCCAGGCTCTTCCCCACAGCCTAAGGAGAAAAATCCTTTCTCTGGAATTCACTCTAGAATCAAGCTCCGTAAGTGGAAATTTTGATGTTGTTAGTTACCAGGTGTGTGACTTTGAAAAGCTATGTGAGTTTGCGTTTCCTCACCTGTAAACGTCGTATAATAAATACTGGAGCCTCAGGTCTATGAAAATTAATTGTACCTAGCAAGCACACACCTGGTATAATACACAGAAAAATTAGCTGCTCTGTGAATTTATATATTTGTCCCTTATTGCTAGTCCTAAGATGCTCTTACATACCAAATGGAATCACTTAATGTGTCAAGTCCCTTGTATACACCTGGCTTGCTCTTCAGTTTTGAGCATGTTTTTTCCTTCTGTTTGAAATGCAAAGGGCTCTCTGTATCAGGACTGTGATTCTTATACAGTTTAAATCTCATTTTTGACTATTCTTCTTTCCTTGTCCTGTCCCTGATCAACAATGTTGTCTCCTCTCCCTCCCTCTCTCTCTCTCCCTCCCTCTCTCTCTCTCTCTCTCTCTCTCTCTCTCTCTCTCTCTCTCGTTCTTTCACATATCTTTATTAAAAGCACTGGTAACATGAATTGAATCTTAGTACAGTCTACATATTTTATCAGCTCTCCCCTTACCCGTAAAGTTAAGATTTTTTAAATGTATTTTTGTAATCCCCAAAGATGAGCTTAACTTTCAAAATCCTGTTAAGAGAAAGAAAAACTGAACACAACTTATCTTCTGGAATCCATAGCCATGCCGGTACCTTTCTCTTACATCTAGGTAGCTGCTTATCATGGTTAGCAATGTGTTGTCTTGGTTCACAGAGACGTAGCTCATTCCTCTTGTGACTCTACTTCTATGACAACTAAAAATTGGTTCAGTATCCTGGTTGGTATTTTTATTAACTTGACAAAATCTAGAGTCATCTGAGAAAGGGGAACCATAACTAGAGAACACCTCTATTAGCCTAAGCTTGAGGCAAGACTGTGGGGCATGTTCTTAATTCATAATTGGTGTGGAAACCCATTCATTCTGTGTGGGGACCCTGGGTAGGAGGAGGTCCTGGGTTGTGTAAGAAAGCAGGATGAATAAGCCAGGGATGCATGCCAGTAAGCAGCACTCCTTCATGGTCTTTGCCTCAGTTCCTGCCTCTAGGTTCTTGCCTTGAATTCCTGCCACACCCTGCCTTAGTGATGGAATGTGGCCTGAGCCTTGTAAGCTAAAATAAGCCCTTCCTTCCCCACATTGCTTTTGGTCATGGTATTTTACCACAAAATTAGAAATCCTAATGAAAAAGATCAGGAACTATCAAATGGAAAGAGTAGATGCTATAGTCACTATCAGTCATCTGAAAGTAAGAAAAACAGAAGACTGGGCAGAGCCAGCCCTGTTGTGGGCATCTTCAGGCACACAGTAGGATTGATAGTCAGGCACCTAGCCAACAGGCTGATAGGAAGAAGAGAGAGGTTGGAGGCAAGTGCAGGAGTCCAGGAGAAGCTAGCCATAGAAGGAACTAGGAACTAGCAGAGCTAAAATGATTGTCTTTTGACAGGCACCATACCTAACACTAATCAGAAGGACTGTGTTTTTCTTCTTTTATGCATAATGGAGAAATACAGAAGTCATGTCTACCATAGGCGGCTAAAACATTTTATGAGATAAACTAAAAATACATACAATGCCACATAATGCCCTTACATCATAAGTTGTAATTAATGCAAATTAGGCAAGATCCATATACAATGTGATTAAAGTCCTCTAGCACATAATTTATGGTTGAATTAACAAAGAAGCTGATTACTTGAGAGAATTGATTTCTGTTGTTATCCTTTTTTGGTTATGTTTTTATCAAGACCATATCTGTGGATTCAAAAAAATTATATTACCAAGTGAGAGTTATGGTTCAAGAGCTTCCCTGCACAACCATCTCAGCCTGCACTGTTTTGTGATAAGACACTACAGTGCAACTTTCAGTGAGCCAGCAGGGGTATCTACACTTCCAAGATACCAACATGTGGGTGACTCATACACTAACCATAATAGATTTGTGTGTTATATTCCTGTGTGTGTCTGTATGTCTAAGTGTGTGTGATTACACATATATGTGCTTATGGAAACCAGAAATGGACACAGAGAGAACAGATCCCATAGGTGTGCTAACCCTACCAATGGATTATCACATGGATGCACTCATAACTGAAGGGGCTTATGGGAGAAGGTGCCTGGATAGATGGCTCAGAGGTTAAGAGCACTGTCTACTCTTCCAGAGGTCCTGAGTTCAATTCCCAGCAACCACATAGTGGCTCACAAACATCAAAAGCCAAAAACAAAAACAAACAAACATGAATTCACATGAAAAAAATAAACTAAATTAAATAAAAAATATGTTTAAAAAAAGAAGCAGGCTGGGGACTTCCTTGTGAAGGCATTTCATGTCTCCGGCTCCTTCCCTCATCTTGGGTCCAAGCAATGGAGTAAACCACAAACTAAAACTATGAGTCAAAAACAATCTTTCTCCCTTCTGAGTTACTGACCTCAGGTGCCTTGTCACAATGAGTAAACATTAATAGACACAGAATGTGAATAATTAGTAAAATTGACCATATTCTTGGAGCTAGAAGACCTCTTCTATAAACTCCAGGGTGGAAATTTAGTCTTCATTAGTGAAAGAGACAGACCATTTGACCAAGTGATCACCTTCTCAGCATTGCTGAAAGTCCCATGGGGTAGGGGTGGGAGTCTTCTTTTTCCTCCTTGAGAAGATATAGACAAAGTACGCTAGACACTTTTGAGTTTAACTCCTGGCTCTGCTACTTTCTTTCTGGGTATGACCTTGACCAATGAGTTCCATTCTTTGTACTGTCCCCTCTTCAGCTTTAAAATGGGAGTCATGCTGATGAGTTGGTGTGATGATCCAATGTGTCATTATGTTTGTGTATGATACTGAAGACAATGCTTGTCACGCAGCAAGTGCTGAGTGAATATTAAAATTATTAGCCATGGGCCTTGTGACAGTAGAGATCCAGGACCCAAAGCTCACAGTGTGGATTCAAGTCTGCCGCCAAGGCTTGCAAGTTGTATGCCCTTGACACGAGAACAGAAGTTCTTGGAGTCTCCAATTTCCCATGAGAAAAATAGTGACAACAACTGATATTCTACCCATGTAAAAAGCCATGTCCTGCTATATAACCAGGGGTGACTGGGAGTGCTACTCATGGCTAGGAAGGAAGCTGCTGTGTGAGGCTCCAGCTTTAAATCTGTACATAGAGACTAGAATCAGAACTATGCCAAGTCAACAGGATCACCCAACACCAGCAATATGAGTGTGCATCAACAAAGCCAGAGATGAGCACTGCCATCCAAGGTCCTGGAAGCATCATAACAAGACAGGAGAAGCACACATAAAAGCAAGCATCTGTGGTGCCACTTAAGCACTAATCAGAGGGACAGGAGCCAAGCTCAGGCAGAGTGAGGGCAGTCAAAGGAAGACAATAGAACCAGAGAGGGGGCAAGTGTCTGTGGCTCCTCTAAAACTCTAAAAAGGGAGGGGACAGCCAAGCTTTCTCAAGTACCCATCTGTGTCCTGCCCTGCTTCAAGCCTGATAGCAGTTCTGTGCCAGAAATGGAAGCAGAATATTCTAGTGTTTTCTCTACTGGACAAACTGGATGACTTAAATCAAGTTACACACTTCTCCTTTGTTGACAATCAAACAACTTCCTGCTAATTTGGCTATGTTAGAAAACAGTGCCCTGGTCTTGCTGGTTCAACCACTCTAAATCTGAGGCTGGAACTCCAGCAAATCTGTCAGTCTTTTGTGGGCTTCGATATTGTGAGCCAGCCTTCTCATCTACTTGGAAGCTGGCAAAGTCAAGTCTTGCTTAGAAAACTTAATCCCGGGAAGATGTCACCTGATGAGACCTAAACAATTACCAGCCAATCGCTTTTTGGATAATGCCCTGGAAAAATAAACTATCTTTTCAACTTCTGCAAGGCCTTGCGAGGGTCACATGCAGTGACAAATGGACAGGGCTTGAACAGAAGGCAGGAACGGATTTGCATGATGGAAGATGAAGGGAGCAGACTCAGCTTCCGGATGCAGAAAGGACTCTGTCTCCCAGAATTCCAGGAGAGGCTGGTGGCACAGGGTAGCTTAGGAACAGTTCATCAGACCATCCCACACCCCCACAAAGACAGCTCCTCCCTCCACAAAAAATACAGAAACCTCATTTTTAATATCAAATCCTCCCTGCTGGTTCTCTGAAGGCCCGGAAACAGCAGGTAACATGTATAAGTGACTTTGAATTAAGACTGAACTCTCTGTGTCCTTCGCTTCTCCCTCAAATGTGGAATGATTTTCTAAGAATTTAATTATCTAAGAACACAGCATCAAAGCTGTTAGACCCTTGTTAGTGTTAATTCAAACTTAATGTGCATGAGATTTAGAGATCTTGGATACCAAGGAAATGATTTCAATTTAAATAGCTCGCTTTGTCCTACACATCACAAAACATCTTTTAACATAGGTAATTTTTTTTAATAGAATACTGTAACCTAGGTCTTCCCTACTAAAAAGGCTTCTCACTGTGGAGGAACCAGATGCTCTGTAAACCAGCGGGATGTAGTTGGAAGAGCAAATATAGGTTCCGGTGCCTTAGAAGCCTAAGTTTAAATCTTAGGGTTTCACCTTTTTCCAGGCATCTGTAGGCAGAAGCTTAAATTCTCTGGATCTCAGTAAATTAACCTCTCAGCAAGGAAGACAAGCTGAAGACAGAAGGTCAGGTGGGGAGTTACAGACAAAGGAATGTGTCTAGAAGCTGGTGGCCCTCATGGAGCCCAGAGACGGGCATCAGTTGGCCCACTGCAAGGAAAATCAGATGAAAGACATGGCGGTAGAAAGGATTAAGCAACTCCACTGGCTTTCATGACCTACGATTAAGCCCTAGCTAACATGCAATAAGATATGCCTTTTCTCTGGAAGATGTGAAAGGCCTTTTACGGTGGGGACTGGAGAGGTGGCTTGGGAGTTGAGGACATGTCTTGCTTTTGGAGATGCCTGATGTTCTGTCCTCAGCAGCCAACACCAGCTGTAACTCTAGCTCTGGGAATCTGGCGCCCTCTTTCAGAATCCATGGGTCCTGTACACATGTGCACAAACACATTTATCTTAGTATGTCACTAAAAGAAATGTGTCTTACGGTGTTCTAAAGGAAGCATGTATCACTTGAGATGACTAGGGTGTGTGAACATATTGAATATAAAACATGAAACGAATTCCAAGACTAACTATCTTGAAGGATATAAAGGCACAATCTCTTCATTTTAATCCAAAAACATGATTTTAGTAAGTTGAAGTTCATTAATTGAAAAGTGTGAGATAAAACTCATTTGTGATTACACCAATTGGTACATGTGCTTCTAATGAATTTTGAATTGTTGTTTTCCTATGGTTTGAAGATACTTTGAGGTATCCTCCACAGGGTAAACAGTGAACCTGTCCTGAATGTCCCAAATTTTACAGCCTTTGGTCAATGTCATATCATCATCTTCTCATTCTCTGTGAAGTTGAAGTCACTACTCTTTTTATAAATAATTTTGCTCATGTAGTAAGCATGCTTCATTCCTACCCTCAGAGTAAGACAGTGTGAAGTGAAATGGTCAAAGGAAAACCCAGAACTGTGATTCCAAACTTACTCTTCTTTTTAAAAGATAAAAATATGTATCTCTGTTTTTCTCTAATATATCATCAGTTGATCTGTATCAAAGGGTCCACCATAAACTACCTACTCATTACGTAATAGCTCCCTTTATCACATTAGGTTTCCTTCTACCATGATTCCTTTAGCTTAGAATCTGGTGGTGCCTCTTCTTTGTCTATGTGCTGTCAAAGCTGTTTTGTGATCGCTCCCTAGGAGAGGTAAACCAAAGTCAGTTTACCCCAACAGCAGGTCCAGGAAATGAACTATACAAGCCTGTCTTACAAGACCAGTGATTATTTAGCTGGCTGGCAGAAGTATAGTTGAGTTGTAATTCACACGGACATGGATAACTAAAAGACAGCTGCTGGTCCTAACATGGCCGAACATTGGTGGGGAACCACATCCCTGGAGTTTCCTGGCAGCTCCACAGTTTGAAGAGGCTCCTCTCTCCAACAATCGTTTAAATGCCTATATAATCTTGAGAACAGGCCTTGTTGTTTTTGTAAACTTCATAAACTTCCTCAGCCTTGTAAATTGTGTTTACTTCTTTCGTTTTTTATAGGCCTGAATTTGGAGGACATTGCTGTACAGCCAAAAGACTTATTTATAAAATAATATCTCTGTTGGTTATTCATTCTTTAGTGTGAATTGAAGGCAGTGTCTTGCTGGCTATTATCTTGCCAGCTGTTACAGTTAGAGACTGCCATAAACTTAATCTCTAAATAATTCTAGAATTGATAACATTAACCCAACAAATATAATAATACATGATGTCAAATAATTTGTTTTCATAACCTGGATTTAAAAATACACTAAATGACATTTAATAAATGGTTTCTAGCTACTGGAAGACTGATAAAGTGTCTCCTAAAGCTCTTGAATAATTCTTTATAATTTATCCACTCATTGAATAAAGTCATAAAAGACTAAAGTCATAAAGAAGAATACAGATACTCCCCCTGAAGTGGCAATGTGAATCAGAGTTCTCTTACAAACTCCTTGTTTGTAGTAATGTTGTAGAACAAGCTGCTTTGCGATATATTCCACCTTGTTTCTTACATTTATGCATTGAAATTTGGGATAGTTACACTCAGCTGATGTGTGGCAACATGTTACCATGTGGCACTAGCAGATGTCCCTTCTCTCTTGACTCTCAGTGATGGCACCAAGACTCCTAATTAAGTGGGACAAATTAAAAATCTTTTTCATTCCAAATGGATCAAAAACCCAGGTCAGACTTTTATAATACACATAAAAGTGGGCCTATGGATCAATGGTTCTAAGGTCAAACTTGGGAGGATGAATACCTAACCATCGATTAGAACATCAAATAGTTGCTGTGAGGTCTGGGGAGATGGATCAGTGGTTAAATCACTTGTGCAAGCAAGAGGAATGGAATTGGATCCCCAGAAGCTGGGTTAGTGAGCAGCTGGGTTGTAATTCCAGCCTGGAAAAGTATAATCAGAGGATCCCCAGAGTAAGAGGACTAGCCAGACTAGCTGTACCAACAAGCTCTGGGTTTGATTGAGAGTCCTTGCGTTAGAGAACAAGGTAGACTACTAATCAAGGAAGATTTCCAGCAACAAATATGTGCAATTTGTTCTTGTGCACCAGGCCACACATATATGCACCCCAAGACATACAAACATACATATACACACAAAACAAATACACTTAAATAAAAAACTATTTGGGATTAAGAAAGTGTGTGTGTGTGTGTGTGTGTGTGTGTGTGTGTGTGTGTGTGTGTGTGTATGTGATGGTGTCTTGAGAGCATGTAGGAATAAAGGAACTGCATGGGTCAAACTGAACCCTATTGGTTTTTGTTTCATGCATCATAGCCCTAAAACAAATGGGCACATGCTACTGCTCGACAGCAAGAGCAATCTCTCACGTGACCGTTTTTGTTCTTTGTTGTCTAACAGAATAGATGGTCAATGAATATTTATTGGATAACAAATTTATCAGAAGGGACAGATCTAGCAGGTATATGTTCAACATAATTCAGTACTCAAGTGTTTTTAGTTATAGATTGGATTGGATTGCTTGAGTTCTAATTCTCCAAGTTGCTAGAGGAACATTTTTCTTGTTCACTAATTTATTGCCTCAACACTTGGATTCAAGGCATTCCTTGTAATGAGTGCAGAAAGTATGGTGACCGAACACATGTTAATTTTTATCACTGTGACTAGATGCCTCACATAAACACCGTAAGAGGAGGAGGGAGCATTGGTTTGTCACAGATTAAGAGGTTTTAGTCCATGACCAGCTGGCTCTGTTGTTTGGGGTCATGATGAGGCAAAGAGAGGAAGCAAGGGGTGTGTATGGTAGATCAAAGCTACATACCCCATGGCAGCCAGGAAGAAGAAACAGAGAAGGGACAAGCAAGCCTCAGTGACCTATTTCCTCTAGCTAAACCCCACCTCCTGAATTCCCCCACAGTCTCCCAGCAGTGCCCCAGCTAGGAACAAAGCCTTCAACAGCACACAGGTCTAAGGGGGCATTTCATAGTCAACCATACTAAAGCACAGCGATTCAAGTGTGTGCCCATAGACACCTGTCCACAATGGCTACTGTGCACTCTGTGTTGTTCATACTTACTAGTAACTTACTGGGAAATTTAGGATTTGTGGAGCAATCCCAAGTTAACTGAGGGGTTTGACTTTTTTCCTGAGTAATAGTCAGCACAGTAGAGACTCTTTGCAGTTATATTTGTTAGGAAAAGATTTTATGAACATTGAGGAGGGTTTTTTGTTGTTGCTTTGCTCTTTCATTTATTATTTTAAATTTTCTTGAGAGTCAATGGCCTGCCTCATGACAGGAGGGTTTTTTTGGCGGGGAGGGAAACAACTTATGTTGTCTATGAATTTTTCTGTCATTGTTGGGTCAGTCAGGGACTTGGAGGATGTTTCTGAAAATGTCAATCAATTCTGATCAGTTCTCCACTAAGAGCCCATCAATGACTTCTTAGGGCAAAACTGTAAGGCTGGGCTGGCTGCTAGCATGCACATGTCTTGATAAAGGATGCCGCAGCAACATAGATAAAGGCTTACCCAGGAGGACCATACCAGAGATTTAAATTCTTGGTTTTGCCCACAGGCAAATGAGTTTGAATATAGGCCTGGCCTAATCAGATTTAGGCTTCCTGTTACAAAACTATCATGTGATATTTTATTCCAGAAGCCTGGCTTTTTATCGATCTCTGTAAAAAATAAGAGCCACTGAAGGAGCAAATTTTGCTCTAAAAACTAAGGGATGAATTGAGCCAGTAACGGTAAGGATGTGAGCCCAAATAAAAGGAAGTGGCCCCATCTGTAAGGGACAGTAGCCAGGCAGCTGGCGGGAGAGTGATAAATCTTCACAAGGATTTCTTTCTTTGGCAGTCCTTTGAGGATTTTAACATGGTGACCAGTGCCACTAGAAAGGATTAAGTTGGAGAGACCCTATCAGGAGTGAAGCAGTCCACTGGGTTAGTGCCTTCAGGGTGACCTCTGACCCAGTGGGCCCTAGGCTGCTTCTCTTGAAAGCTTACAGGATGCAGCCTCTGTCTGTAAATGATTCTCTTGGAGGAAGGAGGGTTGAAGCACTTAGCAGCTAGATCTGCTATAATGGGCAAGGCACTGCTTTTGTAAAACTGCTTGTTTACCCTTCTTTGCCATTATTTTGAATACTTTTTTGATAGAACCAGCCCTCTATGGTTCTGTCACCAGTGCCTGGAGAAGTGTGCTTTGCCTATGAAAGGCATGCAGGGAAGCCTTTGGATATATGACCGCGTGAACGACAAGAATGCAGGTTTTGTAAATGGAACGAGCCCTAGGCATTTAGAGCAATGGATTCCAGGGCTGATCTTAAAGGCTTTCTTTAGTCCTGAGTGTGCTTAAGGGAACATACAGTGGCTAAACTCAAAGAAGTCTGGGTAGGGAAGCCTGAGTCCGCAGTGCAGGGGTTGTCTAAAATACCTTCTGGATATTTCTATGTATAACTAGATTCTTGAGATTTAATGACCAAAGGAAATGGCAGAGCAGGCTCTAGAAATCGTGTGTGTGTGTGTGTGTGTGTGTGTGTGTGTGTGTGTGTGTGTGTGTGTGTATGTGTGTGTGTGTGTGTGTGTGTGTGTGTGTGTGTGTGTGCGTGTGTGCATACCTGAGTGCATTTGTGTGAGTGCATGTGGAGGTCAGAGGACAACCGCAGGTGCTGGGCTTTTCTTCCACCTTGTTTGAGATAAGGGCTCTGTTTTGTTGTTCCCTGCTGTGTCCCCCATGCTGGCTGGCCTGTGAGTGAGCTTCCTAGGAGTCTCCTGTGCCTCTCATCTCACTGCAGGAGTACTGGGATTGCAGATGTGTGCTCTAGTCCCTGGCTTTATGTGTGTTCTGAGGACTTTTACCTAAGATCCTCATGCTTGCACGGCAGGTGCATTGTCCACTGAGCCATCTCCACGCAGGTGCGTTGTCCACTGAGCCACCTCCATGCAAGTGCATTGTCCACTGAGCCACCTCCACACAGGTGTGTTGTCCACTGAGACACCCCCACACAGGTGCGTTGTCCACTGAGACACCCCCACACAGGTGCGTTGTCCACTGAGCCACCTCCACACAGGTGCGTTGTCCACTGAGCCACCCCCACACAGGTGTGTTGTCCACTGAGCCACCCCCACACAGGTGTGTTGTCCACTGAGCCACCCCCACACAGGTGTGTTGTCCACTGAGACACCCCCACACAGGTGCGTTGTCCACTGAGACACCTCCACGTAAGTGCATTGTCCACTGAGACACCTACACGCAGGTGCGTTGTCCACTGAGACACCTCCACACAGGTGCGTTGTCCACTGAGACACCTCCACAGCCGCAGCTCATTTCCTGGACAAGTGAAGTGGAACATTTGGATTCAATGTGGACTAGTGGAAGTGTACGCTGGTTGTCATATTGGTCAAATTGGCACTGAATGGCTAAACAGGATTGTGAGTAACACCACGAGGTATCCTGAGTTCCCGACTATTGTTCATTCCCATACACAGAAAGAAGAGGAAATATTGACTCAAGATACTCCTTTGTGTTGATAGAAATAGATGTTTTATTTGTTCATTTTTTGCTTTTGTGGGTTTTCCCACGTGATCTATGTACTATGCACTAAACTTAAAGCACAGTTGTTGGACACTCTTCAGGCAGAGCTACCTAAGTCACAAGTGAGGGGAAGGACCTCACTTCCGGAGTCAGTTGGACTAGTCTATGCATTTTAACATACTTTGGGTAACTTCTTAAATGAAGAGATAATGCCTGATAAACTTCTTAAATATTTGAACGCCAGAAGTGAAATCATAATTAAATCAAATAACAGAATAGTAAATGCCTGTCTACTGTGGATATTCCCTCTTGGATTCCTTAGGATGTGAAAGGATAATTTTTTTTTAAATCTTCCAGTTCTTGAGATTGGCTTCAATATTTGTTTCATTATCAGTGAGGACCTACACATACTAACTAGTTTAATAACAATGAGTGCTGGTGTTCTTGACTGGAGATAGCAGCAACATACCCAGTGGCTTTAATGAGACTGATGCATTTGTATTGCGGGACGATACAGTAGATGCTGCTGGTGTGGGAATTGTGTAAACAATGCAGCTTCTCTCCATCTGCGCTGGCTGGGTGACTTTGGGGTTAGTCAGATAACCTCTCTCAATTCTGTAATCTTCATTTATAAAAGAAGGAAGTTGCCTAACTTTGTACTTTTTCTCTGCATTTGTAACCTCTAAAATGCTTAGTGCCTATAACTTTGTAAAAAGAGTTCTAATTCACTACAAGCTGATTATTAGTTTGAATACATCCTGATTTCCTTTTAGCGGTAATTTCTGACATGAATCCCAAACATGTAACTCCTCTTCCTTGAACTATATCATTTATGATATAGTTACTATCAGCTGGACAGTGGCTCGGTGGTTAAGAGCATTGGCTGCTCTTGCAGAGGACCTGGGTTCAGTTCCCAGCATAGACCTGGTCACTCATAAGCACAAAACAAAAAAACAAACAAAACAAAACAAAAACCCTCACAAACAAAAAACCCTCCAGTTCCAGAGAACCCAATGCCCTCTCCTTACCTTCATGGGCATAGGCATTCATATGCTACACGTACATATGTGCAGACAAGATACTTATATGTATACAACAAATCTTAAAACAATTTAGCGATACAATTATACGACAGCATTCAGAATATACAGGTAAGAGAACACATTGGTTTCCTAGAGGCACTGTAGCAAACCATCAGGTTTGTCCACCTAGTGCAGCAGCTATGTGTTCTCTCTGACTTCTGCAGGTGTCAGCAGGGCAGTGCTGCTTTGCCCGTTCCTTCTGGCTTTTGATAGCCTCAACTGTCCCTTACCTTGTGATCACATCACTTCAGTCTCCGCCAGTCCCCTTCCCTCTCATAGTCTTTGAGTCTCTGTGTATGTGTGTGTGTTGTATTTTAAGGACACCTGTGATTGGATTAAGGGCCTACCCACAAAATCCAAGACTATATTCTTTATTTCAATATGATAACTTATTTAAATCAGCAGACTCTTATTAACTAGAATTTACACATTCTAGGAGTTAAGATACAAACATACATTCTCAGTGGCTACCATTCAATCCACATAGGGACCAAGCAAATAAACAAGTAACCAAAAACATTCCTTCAACTTTATGGAGTGTAGAATCTATGGAGGAGGTAAATATTTAAGTAATTATAAAATTCAATTATATTTTATATATAGGTATAAATATACAGTTATAAATTATGACAAGGTCTGGGAAAGGGAATTATAAGGTGCCTTGAAAAATTATAACCAAGAGATGTCACTAACAAAGAAAAGAGTAGGTCAGAATTCTCTGATAAAATGACATTTAAAATGATCAATGCAGATGTGCAACTTGAGATATTCAGAGAAGTTGTTGGAGAGGTGGGCAAGGCTGTCTCAAGCAGCTGAACATCACTGGCCAAGGCCTGTGAGGGGAGCTTGTAGATGTGCCCGAGGCCACCGAGTCTGGAGTGCACAGAATAAGAGAAAATAATGTATATTCTAAATCATAGGGACCTTAAAGTCTTTATTAAAATGGTGCAAACTTAATTGCAAAGGGTATCTTGGGTATGTTTTGAACACAGAGTATAAGGATATAGATTATGTCTTTTAAATATTACTGTGACTGATGTTCTTTTTAGTTTTTTAATTATTATTTAATTAATTTATTCAGATTACAACTCAATTGTTATCCCATCACTTGTATTCTCCCGTTCCTCCCTCCCTTCTGTTTTCACCCTATTCCCCTCCTCTAGGTCTAAGACAGAAGGGGACCTCCCCCGCCCCCCTGTATGGTCATAGGCTATCAAGTCTCATCCTGGTAGCCTGCTCATTCTTTCTTTGAGAGCCATCAGGCCACCCCACCAAGGGGAGGTGGTCAAATATGGGGCACCAGAGTTCATGTGAGAGTCAGTCCCTGTTCTCCACATAAGTGTGGAGAATGTCCTGTCCATTGAGTATGACTGATATTTATAGTGTATGTTGCAGGAAAACAGGCAAGAAATAGGAAATCACAAAGGGCTAGATAGTAGATGGGCGTGGTGTGGGCAGAGTGAGAGCAGATACATGAAAGAAGGCTATGGACCTGAGTGATGTGTTAGAGAATGGAATGGCCTGGCTTGAGAGGGACCAAGGCAAGCTGCAAGGATGACTTCCATTCTGTAGGAATGGCAGGCATTAAACAAATAAATGCAACGGGGGTGTGTGGGGGTGTCATAATGCATTTAATTAATACATATGAGAGAAACACATCAGCTAGTGTGGTAAGCAGAGCGTCATAAGCTACATCTGGCTGGACTTCAAGGAAGTTAGGTAGGTGTGTTAGCTATGACCAAATAACAGACAGAAGCAACTCAACGGAGGAAGGGCTTATTTTGGCTTGTAGTTTGAGAGCATGTTTCATCACAGTGTGATGTGACACAGCTGCGTATACTGTGTCCTAAGCCAAGAGGCAGAGAGAGATGGATGCTAAAGCTCAACTCTCTTGCTCCCTCTTACTCTGTCCCGGATCCCAGGCCATGAGATGTTCTGCCCACGTTCAGGGTAGGTCTTCTGTTCTCAGCTACATCTCTAGACACTCTCACAGACTTGACTCGTGTACCTTTTTGGTGACCCTAAATCCTCTCAGGTTGACAATGATAGACCACACAGTAGGTAAAATGGTTATAAAGGCCATTTGATGCTGAAGGAGAAGCCTAAAGGAACCATCCAGACGTATGGAAGTGCTCAGAGTGTTCTGGGCTCAAGAAGGTTCCAGTGAAGTGACATGTGAATGCTTATTTTCCCAGCAGCATCTCCTTTTAATGGTTTTGTTTCTCCTAGTCTTTGATAACAGTAGTAGCTCAGTTCTTCCCTTGACCTGGCCTGTTCTACCACAAACGCATTTGAATAGGATGATACCAAGTCAGATCAGTCTACGAAATCAGGGAGCGCAGACTCATTTGTCTTTAAATGGCATAAATAATATGGTTCTCTAAATCTAGACAATGGATGGTCCCTAGTGACCAGCTGTCCTCTTTTAGTATTACAGTGCAAGTTAACTTTATACTGGAACCAATATTATATGCCCACGATCCTTGCTTGATTGTATTTTTAAACAAATGCCCAAGATGTCATGGTCTTATTTTCTTGAGGTTCATGGGTGGTGGTGTTCTGTCTGAGAACGTTGAAGCAAGTAATGGGAGAAGACAAAAGGAACATCTGAATCCAAGGTGGGTTGGACACGCTAGTCACTATGTTCTCACAATGATACATCTACTACAAATACATGGCCCATGCTTAAATATTCAAAAGCTCTTGCTATTGTCCAATCACCTAGAATAGCATTGTCAAAAGTAGTTTCCATGGATACTCATGTGGTGATTGTCACTCATGGGCAGCTGTCCTCCAAGGGAAATCCTCAGATTCATTAGCACTTCTGGCCATGCCAGATGTATCTCTGTCTTTTCTCTCCCTCTTAGGAAGACAAGACAGTAGAATACTACGAGAGTGACATGGTCATAGGTATTGCCTGGAATCTTTTCTGCTGTGATGCACCACCTAAATCCATGTGTGCATACACTGCAACTTTGTGACTAGTATGAGGTGACTGGTTTTAGGGTAAAGGATCTCACTCAAACAATTAAATAGATGCAGATGTCTTAACACTTCTCTAGCAGGGCTAGGACGTCTATTTAGGAACTGTGGTGCACCGAGATTGTCACCAGTACTGTCAAAGTCTCTGTGGTTTTATGCTGGAATATGAGGTCTTACTATCCCACAGGTCATTTTTTCTAGTGACAGCCAGGGGAATCAAAGAGAGAAATTTATATACAAATGAATGACAACAGTTGTAGGATTATGTACTGAATGTCATAGACTTATTAAGTCCTTGTACACTATGGGATATAACAAACTTCTTGAAATTTATAGTCCCTACTCCACAGGCAGCAATGTCTTTATAATATCCATTAGTATGTCCAATAAGTGCAGGAGAACTCGCAAGTTCATATCTCATAGCATTAAAATTAAGATTAGGAATGAGGCTATGGTTTTAAATGGTATATGCCTGTTTATTACTACGGATCCTTCCCTCCACCCCAGCTTCCCTCCTCTGCTCTGTAATGTGTGGCCTGTGTTTCTGCATAAGCTCCAGTTGGATGACAGTCAAAGCATCCTGACTGGAAGGAGTTTCCATGTCTTTAAGTACTATTGATTGATGTTTGCCAATGGAGACTTATGGCCACATTGACTGAGCGGACTTGGACACTAGTGCTGTGGCAGATGTTACAACCAGCTCTATCTCCATTTATAAGGAGCTTAACATCTACTCTAGGAGATTACAATCTCAGAGGGGAGCCAGCCATGTGGAAAATTGCACCAACACATGGCAGGAATCAAGACTGTAAGCAGGCAGCCACAATATAGACAGCAAGGGAAGAAAAGGAAAGGATTAGAGGAGATTTCATTTAAACAAGACTTGGATTGGAAAGGACAGCAATAGTTGAGATTTAGGAAGGAGAATCCTAGAGAAAGACCCAGCATGAGCGTGGTGTGGAGGCAAGCAAGCAAAGGTGTCATCAAAGAACTGTGATTTGGATGCTATTTGATTAGGGCTGTATGAGTGAATCTGCTAGAAGAGGAAGTGGCAGAGCAGCAGAAGAAACTCATTTACTGTAGGCATTTTATGATTTACATAAAATAAGGGCATCGGGATTGTGAAAGGCAACTGCATCCTCTTTCACATCCATGGTCAATGGCATCATTAACATGATCACCATGATTAAACCGGATACAATTTGACGCACAACTTGGCTAGGTCTTTGGTAGGAAAACTGCATCTAACACATGCTTAAGCGTTGGCAGGGCTGTGTTGGTTCAAATTATTGTTATGGAGGAGATGCTGCCTCTAGGCTGCGGCTCAGTAGCACAAAGGAATGAAGTTTCTTCCCATCTCTTTGCTTTGATCTCCTCCCTTCAGAGCCTAAGCTGTTGTTTCTTGGGCTGTAATCCTCCTTGCTGGATATAGCTCAGTAGTATAACACTTGGTTAGCATGCTCAAGACCCTGAATTTGATCCTCAGCGTGGAAAATAATTTTTTAAGGGAGAGATAAAATGTAGGCATTTTGTCCTCTTTACTGAGATTCACTCTGGCTAGACCAAGTTAAGCTCACTGCCGATCCTCAATCAGCCACTGTGGCCAAGAAGATGGGATGTATTAACGGAATGTACAACTGATACAACCCAAAAGCCGCACTCTAACCTCAGATAATGCATACTTCCTCAACTGGAAACAGAGTTTTAGGCCGGATGAAATGGAGAGGGAAAGAGCAAGGCAATGCCAGGGGAAGAGAAAGCAAACACGTGTTCCTTGTAGAGATGATACCTTTCCTTCATTCCACACACGACGAAATAGAGGTTCATGGTACTGACAGCTGTACAAAGTTGAAATAGTTTCCTTTCTCTAAGAAGATCATAGATGTCAATGAGGGGAAAAAAACCTTAACTACACATGTTGTTATAAAGTCCAGAAGGTGAAAGGCTGCTATGTGGCCCCTGGATTGTGAGTATGTACTGGGTCATAGGCTCTAGCCCTGTGCAAGTTATTCCAGGTCTATTTTCTCCCAAGGGTAAATAGACATAATAAAAGTTACTTTGTGGTATTGCTTGAGAGGATTAGATGAAACATTTACACATACAGGTGACCCAATGACTTTCTACTCATTGTGTGTTCAACTGTCAACAGCAAGCAGGGTGTAGCAAGGACGTTCCATCTAAGAGATGGATTTGCCAAGGCTTAGTATGGTTTTTAGCCACAGGGGGAAAAAAGAAACTTAAGTCTTGTGATTCCCAAGTCTGACTCACTCCCTTTCCAGGGCACCATGTGCTTAATGAGATCTCCAGCTCTGTGTATCAATGCCTCCGGTTAACAGGATTTACAAGGAGGGAACGACACAGGCAAATTGTTATTAGCATAAAAATAGGTAATTATTATTATTATTATTTTACATTTGCATCATCACAGCTGATCTTTGTATTAGGCATTCCAGAGCCTGCAGTTCATTCAAACAGTCATTAATTCTGAGTAAGAAATTAATTTCCTGCCACTCATGTTGCAAAGAGGAGGGTGACTACGGAGTCATGTGTAAGGGATGTAATGGAAGCTGGAAATCACCTAATCCAACCTTTCAATTTACAGATGTAGGAACAGGAAACTAGACAGGGGAAGGTCACAGGATTAATTAGTGGCAGAGCCGGAACTAGAACCTCTTCTCTTTACGTCTCTGCCCAAGTCTTGCCATTAAGCCATGAATGCCGATAACCCGATTCCCCTTTGTTTAGGAACTCCCTGACTGTTTAAATTATATTGAGGGTGTAAGACAGAGATGGAGTGAAGGTTCCTCAACAGGAGTGTATTAAGCATCCTTCACAAATTCCCTTGTGCTGTATTAATTTTATCTTGATTATTTCTGCAACGCACTTGGGGAGAAGGGAGACAGCTATCTGTCTACATTGAATGGTCTCATTTGTGTCTTGCCAACGTAAAGGTACGAACTAAAAAACCTCCTACATTAAAACAGCAAATTGCTTATGGTAACCATTGCATAATGAAGGAACACAATGAAGAATTACGGTTCAAATTACTTATCGGGTCTCTTCCATTTTCTAAGTTTTTTTAAAAGTAGAAAATTGCACAGTATAATTACAGTAAGTTAATTTGCATTCATATTACAATTCAATGAGCAATTACATTCTTTTTATTTAAAAAAATATTTTATAAAATGTGATTTGCATCAGTATGTTTCTAGGAATGAGCGGTGACTTTTTTCCTTGTAAGGTTTTCATGCAAATTGAATGGTACGAACCGGGGCTGCACCATTGCTTGTGAGTGGGTGTGTGGTAGAGGAGCAAGGCCTTGGCTTCAGAACTTGTGGTACAGCAAAGAATAATAGACGTCAGCTTTGGAAGGAGGACCTCAGGTCTTATTGCTGGAGACCCCTTCTCCATTTCCTTGCACCATCTTGAATTGGAATTTCTCCATAGAATTCCTGCCAAGCCGTTATCTAATCTCTATTTGATTAACTCCTGTGCCAGAATACTCTTTGCCTTCTGATGACATCTACTTCATCACCAGGCAATGCTTTCATTTTCTGGAGGGTGGTTCCGTTTTGATCATTGGTGTATTAATGTAATTTAAAGGACACATTTTACACATCCGTTCCTGTCCAAGTGCCATGCGTGACAGACCATTCTTTTTACATTGAGAGCCGAGTATTTTTTTTTCAGCACTTGTATTATTAGCATAAATATGTGGGTTGGGCCATGATAAAGAAGCCTTACAACATAACAGTTATAAGGCTGGTTGGCTGCTCCATTTTTTTTTTCCTTGTACCTGATCTTTTTAATTATTTTTAAAGTAAAAGAGGCATACATTGAAATGTGAAGATCAGTTTTCACCACGGCATTTGGGTATATAAACACTATGTTAGAATATGCATGACATCCCATTACCATAGAAACGTCTCTGTATTCCTTTCCCGTCCATTCCTCTCCAAGGAGCCAACAGGCACTCTAGGTTTTCTCATTGTAGATTTAGTTTGACTGTTCTTGGT